>NC_084752.1:31695654-32295654 GCF_033978785.1 Entelurus aequoreus | reverse complement strand
CAACATATTTTTACCTGCACATTACCTACCTTCTCTGTATCCTGGAGTCAAGCTGGTGTTTCCTGCCTTTACTCATTCAACATATCTTTACCTGCACATTACCAACCTTCTCTGCATCCTGGCGTCTAGCTGGTGTTTCCTGCCTTCACCCATTCAACATATCTTTACCTGCACATTACCTACCTTCCCTGCATCCTTGGGTCACACTGGTGCTTCTTTCTTTCACCATACAACATATCTTCACCTGCACATACCTACCTTGTCTGCATGGCCTCGACCACACCTGCGCTTCCTTCTTTCACCCATTCAACATACCTTCACCCGCACATTACCTACCTTCCCTGCATAGTGGGGTCACACTGGTGCTTCCTGCCTTTACCCATTCAACATATCT
The DNA here is from genome assembly GCF_033978785.1 of Entelurus aequoreus. NCBI lineage: Eukaryota > Metazoa > Chordata > Actinopteri > Syngnathiformes > Syngnathidae > Entelurus > Entelurus aequoreus. The sequence goes on along the minus strand of NC_084752.1, from coordinate 32,295,260 downwards.
TCACCCGCACATTACCTACTTGCTCTGCATTCTCGGGTCAAGCTGGTGCTTCCTGCCATCATCCAGTCAACATATCTTTACCTGCAAATTACCTACTTTTTCTGCATCCTGGGGTCAAACAGGTGCTTCCTTCTTTGACCCAGTCAACATATCTTTACCTGCACATTACCTACCTTCTCTGTATCCTAGAGTCAAACTGGTGCTTCGGTCCCTAATAAGAAGGTCCACAAAGGAACAGAAGAGTCATTGGTCAGGCACCAAATTGGGGAAATGACAAGTCAAATTCCTGAACAGAGGTGAGAAATATATAATAAAATATCCTAACAGTATTTTAACAGTATCAAGAGGATTTACCTTTGAACAAATTCCAATGTCCGAGGACCTTCCTCTTGGTATTCCAAGTTGAACACATAGTAGGTGGCAAGAAGGGCAGCAAGCCCTGAGATTAAGCTAGGTTGGACGCCTTTGCAGATGACATCACCTTCCATGCTGATCATCCAACGTTTTATTGTGACTTTGTCACCAGCAACTGGTACAGTCAAGAAATGCAGTTTATGTTCCTAAACAGTATCCAATATGGGTAGCATTTTAAAAGTATTTGGAATGGCCACCTCACTCGCTCTCTCTTTCCTCTGTTTACATCTAGTCTCCTAAGGCAGTGGTTCTCAAATGGGGGTACTTGAAGGTATGCCAAGGGGTATGTGAGATTTTTTTTAAATATTCTAAAAATAGCAACAATTCAAAAATCCTTTATAAATATATTTATTGAATAATACTTCGACAAAATATGAATGTAAGTTCATAAACTGACAAACTAATCAAGTAGGCTATTCCATTCATTACCATAAAGCCAGAGTTTCCCCCATGCCATGATGGTTTGACCCTACCTGGCGGCGGTGCCACACGGCACCAACTGTCAATCAACTATCCATGTAGAAAACAATGGAGGCTTGGTTAAAGCGTAGTGGACATGTTCCATAAATATTGATGTTAAAGATTTCTTTTTTTGTGAAGAAATGTTGAGAATGAAGTTCATGAATCCAGATGGATCTCTATTGCAATCCCCAAAGAGGGCACTTTAAGTTGATTACTTCTATGTGTAAAAATCTTTATTTATAATTGAATCACTTGTTTATTTTTCAACAAGTTTTTAGTTATTTTTATATCTTTTTTTCCAAATAGTTCAAGAAAGACCACAACAAATGAGCAATATTTTGCACTGTTATACAATTTAATAAATCAGAAACTGATGACATAGTGCTGTATTTTACTTCTTTATCTCTTTTTTTCAACCAAAAATGCTTTGCTCTGATTAGGGGTTACTTGAATTTAAAACATGTTCACAGGGGTACATCACTGAAAAAAGGTTGAGAACCACTGTCCTAAGGCAGTGGTTCTCAACCTTTTTTCAGTGCTGTGAACATTTTTTTAATGCAAGTAGACCTCCATGTCTTCATAACAGGAATATCCTGAATTCTCAAGTTGCATATCACAATAGTCATCATCAGTGTTAATAACACAAGAGCTGCTTGGATTTGCTGTTGAGCAAGTCAAACTTCGTTCAGTGTAGCCGTAGTGCTTCCTTGACACGTGCGATGTGAAAGTAGACTTAACTGTAAATCTTTTTTCACATTGACTGAAGGGGCACGTAACTGTCCTACCTTCGGTAATATGACTTTTCAAATGCAGGAGAAAGGCCCGTATATCATCGCACTTCGCGCTACATGAGACAATATTACAAGGTAAACCTTCTGCGCTATACATATCAGTCCTACTCTTGCCATATTTATGACGACGGCGGTGAGTTTTGAAGGCTGAGAAGTTGGAAAAAACTCTTGTGCATTTAGGGAAAGCACACTTAAACGATGCATTAGGCATACAACTATGACTTCGCATGTGTCTAACATACGCAAATACATTGCTGCAAGTCGTAGCACATATGTTGCAAGTTATCATCTTTTATGACAAAAAAGAAGACAACTTAGCTAGCTAGCATGCGGCGGTACATGCGCGTGGTCAACGATAGTGTCTGTGATGCTGACTGTGACTCTATGTCATTTCGGACTTTATAAATATATATATAAAGTAATTCAAACAGAAAATGACACCTCAAGGTACAAGTGACTCTTACCTTGTTATCAAAAACACACGATGCAGTAGGATGGATTTAGCAGGGTCGGCCAGGTGAAATGAAGCTCGGTTGGACGAATTGTGGGCGGACCCAAGAAACAAGTCTGAAAAATACTGAATTACACTGTAGGTTTTACAGTAACTTACTGCTGGTCGATATTTTTTGAAAAATGCAACAAAATTTACAGTACTTAACTGCATTTAAGAAGAACATGATAGGTTGATTGGCAACACTAAATTGGCCCTAGTGTGTGAATGTGAGTGTGAATGTTGTCTGTCTATCTGTGTTGGCCCTGCGATGAGGTGGCGACTTGTCCAGGGTGTACCCCGCCTTCCGCCTGATTTTAGCTGAGATAGGCTCCAGCGCCCCCCGCGACCCCGAAGGGAATAAGCGGTAGAAATGGATGGATGGATGGAGTATATAACTGTAATTTTATTTTTTATTTTTACAGTAATTTTTTACAGTGAAGGTCATGGGTGTCAAACTCTGGCCCGTGGGCCAAATTTGGCCCAACGTGTATTTTGACTTGGCCCTTGAGGCAATATCAAATTAACCCTAAAGCTGGACCGTCGATTATACATTGCAGCAGTGCCGCGGTAACACCGCGTTCACTGCTACTTCTAATACTTGCCAACCCTCCCGGGAGTGACTCCAGCACTCCTCCCGAATTTTTTTTTTTTTTTTCAGCTAGTCAAACGAGTGCCGGCCCAGTTTCATGTCAGTGCAGCTTCTGCACCCACACACAATTGAATGCAACGCATACTTCATCAACAGCGATACAGGTTACACTGACGGTAGCCAAATAAAAAACTTTAACACTTTTAGAAATATATGCCACACTGTGAATCCACATCAAACAAGAATGACAAACACATTTCGGGAGAACATCCGCACCGTAACACAACATAAACACAACAGAACAAATACCCGGAACCCTTTGTAGCACTAAATCTTCCGGGACGCTACAAGGTGTGTGTGTGTGGGGGGGGTTTGGTGGTAGCGGGGGTGTATTTTGTTGCGTCCCGAAAGAGTTAGTGCTGCAAAAGATTCTGGGTATTTGTTCTTTTGTGTTTATGTTATGTTACGGTGCGGATGTTCTCCCGAAAAGTGTTTTTTATTTTTGTTTGGTGTGGGTTCACAGTGTGGCGTATATTTCTAACAGTGTTAAAGTTTTTTATACTGGCACCCTCAGTGTAACCTGTATCGCTGTTGATGAAGTATGCGTTGCATTCATTTGTGTATGCGTGCTGAAGCTGCACATATCTTGTGACTGGGTGTGAATGATGTTAGAATTGGGTGTACGAGATATGACTGTTGAACACCTTCGTTCGATAATGAAAGTTGCCTCAGCTCAAAGCCTGAGCCCCGACATTAAAGAACTAGCATCTAAAAAAAGATGCCAGGTATCTGGCTTGGGCACATCAAATTAGATCAGTGTGTTGCAAACTGAGCAGTTTAAAGTCCTGAATGGTTGTTTTATTCATTGTTAATTTATTGTCAAATGTATTAGCCTGTGGAAAAAGTTAATGTTGATATTTACCTCAGAAGGCTGCAAATAGAAAAGAGGCATTCAACTTTTATTTAAATTGTATTTGATATGCAATTGATATTTTTTAATTATTATTATTATTATTTGAAACTCCATTTTGCATGTCACTATAAAGTTATATAAGCCTTGCTTGTTCAATATTCAATGCAAAACTTGTTTGGGTCCCTATTAAAAGGTTAATTTGTTCAACCTTGAGTTTGAGTTTGAGTTTGAGTTTGAGTTTATTTTGAACATGCAAGCATACAACATGATACATCACAATTTCCAGTTTCTTTTCAACATGTTCGAAAAGGAGTAGGAAGAAGCAGAGCTTATTTAATCCTACCCCTTTTCTTTACATAACAGTTGCAAAACTTTTTGTTCACTTCCTGTTCACAATTTTTTCACAATAAACTCCATAAGTAATTACAATAAAAATAAATAAATAAATAATAGTAAGAATTTAATAATAATAATTGGTGAAGTAAGTAATATTTCATATGATGAGATAAGTAAGATTACTTTAAGAATGAATGAATGGATGGATGAAATAAATTGAGAATGTTTGTCATGGTTCTTCTTCATTGTACTTTGTAAACACTTTAAGTTTGAAGAGTTTCTTGAAGTGGATCATATTAGTACATTGTTTGATTGCTTTGCTTAATCCATTCCATAATTTAATTCCACATATTGATATACTGAAGGTCTTAAGTGTTGTACGTGCAAACAAATGTTTTAAATTACGTTTTTCTCTAAGATTATATTTCTCCTCTTTTTTTGAGAAGAATTGTTGTATATTCTTGGGTAGCAGGTTATAGTTTGCTTTGTGCATAATTTTAGCTGTTTGCAAATTCACTATGTCGTGGAATTTCAGTATTTTTGATTCAATAAATAAAGGGTTTGTATGTTCTCTATATCCAACATTATGTATTATTCTAACTGATCTTTTTTGTAACACCGTTAATGAATGAAGTGTACTTTTGTAATTATTTCCCCATATTTCTACACAGTAGCTCAGATATGGTAACACTAGTGAGCAGTAGAGAATATGAAGGGATTTTTGGTCTAGAACATGTTTTGCTTTATTCATTATTGACGTGTTTCTTGCAACTTTATGTTGTATATTTTTTACGTGAGATTTCCAGTTCAATTTATCATCAATCATTATACCTAGAAATTTGGTTTTGTTTACTCTTTCAATTTATATTCCGTCTATTTGTATTTGTGTTTGACTTTCTCTTCTACTGTTACCAAATAGCATTATTTTAGTTTTACTAAGATTCAACGATAGTCTGTTTTTGTCAAACCATCTTTTTAATTTGTTAATTTCTTCTGTTATTATTTGTATTATCTCCTGTGTGTTCTCTCCTGAACAAAACGCTGTTGTATCATCCGCAAATAATACTAACTTTAAATATTTTGTAACTTTACAAATGTCATTTATATAGAGATTGAATAATTTAGGTCCTAGTATTGATCCCTGAGGTACACCACAGGATATATTTAGCGTTGTAGACGTGTGTTCGCCTAGCTTCACGTATTGTTTACTGTTCGTTAGATAACTTCTTATCCAGTTTAAGACTAACCCTCTGATGCCATATCGTTCTAGTTTTTTGATTAAAATATTGTGATTAATTGTGTCAAATGCTTTAGTTAGATCCATAAAAACCGCTGCTGCACATTTTTTACTGTCTATTGCATTGGTAATTTCTTCTGTAATTTCAATTAAAGCCATTGAAGTTGAAACATTAGCTCTGTATCCATATTGGTTCTCTTCGAGTATTCTATTTTTATTTATGAAACTTTCTAATCTGTTATTGAACAGTTTTTCAATGATTTTAGAAAATTGTGGGAGTAGAGAAACAGGTCTATAATTTGTAAATTGATGTTTATCTCCAGTCTTATAAATTGGTGCAACTTTAGCTATTTTCATTTTGTTTGGAAATGTACCTGTTTGAAATGATAGGTTACTAATATACATTAATGGTCCTGAGATCTCTTCAATAACCTTTTTTATCGTTTCCATATCAATTCCGTTACAATCAGTTGAAGTCTTAGATTTACATTTTTTCACGATTGTAACTATTTCCTCCTGTGTCACATTACTGAGGAACATGGAGTTGGGATTTCGCTCTATGGTATCATTATAGTCCTCAATTGGAACTGGGTCTGGAATCCTTTCTTCCAATTTTGGTCCAATATTTACAAAATAATTATTCAAGCTTTCAACTACTTCCTTTATGTTGTCATTTTTTTTATTTTCATCTAAGAAGTATTGAGGGTAGTCCCTCTTAGTTCCATTTTTAATAATGCTATTGAGGATGCCCCATGTTGCTCTCATATTATTTTTGTTCCTGTCCAACAATTCACTGTAATATTCTTTTCTACATGATCGTAGTATGTCTGTTAACTTGTTTTTATACTTTTTGTACTTAATTTCTGCCTCTATAGTTCTTTGTGCTATAAATTCTCTATATAGTGTATTCTTCTTCTTACAAGCATTTTTTAATCCTTTTGTCATCCATGGTTGATTATTCTTTCTCTGCTTGTTACTGAGTTGTATCCATGGACAATGTTTGTCATAAAGTATTATGAACTTGTTTAAGAAATGTTCATATGCTTCATCAACCTCTTTTTCATTATACACATTGTCCCAATCTTGCTTTTGTAGCTCAATTTTGAAGGCAGTCATCCTCTTCTCTGTGCATAGTCTTCGAAATGTCCTTTTGTCTTCCATGTTCTTCTTGTAGTTTCCATTATATATTGTAAAAACTGGCAGATGATCACTAACGTCGCTTATAAGTAGACCACTTGTAGTGTTATTATCAAAATCATTGGTAAAAATATTATTAATAAGCGTGGCACAGTGTGCTGTGATTCTGCTTGGCCTTGTGATTTTAGGATATAGACTGATGCTGTACATTGTATCAATGAAGTCATCAATAGACTTTTGCTTGTTGGGGTTCAATAAGTCAATATTAAAGTCACCACATAAGAACATTATTCTTTGACCATTGTCCATGTAAGTTGCCTTGATCCATTCTTCAAATGTTTCTATACTTGACTTAGGTGATCTATATATACAACTGATGAATATGTTTTTGCTTTTTTCCTGACATATTTCAATGGTTATACATTCTAAGATATTATCAATGGCAAATGACATGTTTTTTACCACTTTGTAGTTCAGGTTCTTCATCACGTACACAGCTACTCCTCCTCCATTTTTGTTGGTTCTGTTGATGTAGTTTAGTTCATATCCCTCCAGATCAAAATCTATTCCTTTTTTATCATCAATCCATGTTTCTGTGACAGCAATCACTTTGAAGGGTTCGTTGATGTGTTCCAAAAAGTTCTTAATGTTATTGTAATTTGCATACAAGCTTCTACTATTAAAATGAATAATTGACAATTTGTTATCACATTCAATGTTGCTATTATATTGATCATCTATATAATAAAAACAACTATTACTGATGTGGGAGAAAAAATTTGTATCTGGATCTATATCATTTTCCAAATCCTGGTTTTTGTGATCTTTGTTGCAGAAATTTTTTAGTTCCATATTTTCTTGTTCAACAAACTTTGATGCTGTTTCAATAATCTCTATAAGTGTAGGTGGATGCAATCTTGAATCTAGGTCCTCTTGTTTAGTCGTCCCTTGGAACATAGTAGTGCCGATGCTGAATTTAGGTGCTTGTTTTCTGTCAGAGTCCATTATCATCGTTGTTGTGGTAGCTGTGTAAACTTTAAAAATTGTCCAGGTCCTTGATGTCATGGACAACAATTACTCTTGCTTCTGGACCTCCATTCAGCTTGATGTAGATTTTACAGTTGGCGCTCCAAGTTCCCTGGATTTTTCCCTGCCTTCTCAAGTCGCGTGCTTTCTTGGCGATTCCAGCATTGCGTTTTGTGAGATGCTCATTCATGTACACATTTGTTCCCTTCAGCTTCTTTCCCTGTCTCAGCAATGCCATTTTAGATTTTCTGTTTACGAGTTTCACAAGCACGACTGGAGTGGCATTGTTGTTTCTTCCGTTCAGTGGGATGCATGTTTCGATGGTATTAATGTCAATTTCAATTTCTTTTGATTGCAGAAAGTTGACCACTTGCTGTTCTGCTGAGACCATATCCATTTCATCTGGTTCACCTTCATTATTCACAGCTTTCGCATAGGATCTTGGTTTAATTCGGTGCCCTGTCACAATGATATCATTCATTCATTTATCCTGATCCATTTCATCTATGATGTTCCTCAGCATGTTGTTGTCTTCTTGAAGGACTTCATTTGTTTGCTCATTTCAGTGACTTCTTTATTTCTGGAGTTGTTCTCTTTTTTCATTTCTTTAATTTCTTCTTTCATTTCTTTCATATCCTCTTTCCATCCATCAATCAATTCTTCCAATTGTTCTATCATTTCTTCTTTAAATTCCTGGAGTATTTTTTGTAGTATCCCTTCTTGAATCCCATCATGTCCTGTGCCCAGCTTCAAATCAGTCTTTCCAGTCAATCCTTTAACTTTTGGCATCGCGGCAGTCACTGACGTCAGCGCCTCTTATGTCTTAAGGGCAGTTACTTCTTTAGCGACTTGCGGCACTTTTAACTTGTTTTTTCAACAATTTCGTACTTTGCGCCGTTCAGAGATCAATTTGAGGTGTCAGCCTGTCAACTTATATCACTCTGCGACGTCGGGATCACTTTAAAACAGCTGTAAACTCGCCGTAACTTTTGGTTGCTAGGCAACCGCTTTGAACTGCGGGAGGCACCTTTGGTTTGAGGCTAACGGCTCTTCCACTCGCCTTATTTCAGCGTATCAGTGCCTCTCAACTGACCAAAATCAGATCGAAGATGCCAGGTGACTCTCCTGTGGCTGTGATCGCAAAACAGTGGTCAAATCAGTGGTCAAAATCTTCAGACTTAACAAAAACTCCGGTAGCAGAAGCGGAGCTTTTTTTCTTTGCGTCCTTTCTCATTGACAGGAAGTGACGTGTATGACAGGAAGTGACGTGTACCTTGGCCCGCGGCTTTGTTCAGTTTTAAACTTTGGCCCACTCTGTATTTGAGTTTGACACCCCTGGTGAAGGTGAAGCTCTGTCATCCTGGAGGCCACGGGGAAGACCCAGGACACATTGGGAACACTATGTCTCCCGGCTGGCCTGAGAACGCCTCGGGATCCCCTGAGAAAAGGTCCTAGGTGAGGGATCAGACAAAGAGCAGCTCAAAGACCTTTATGAAAAGTACAAATCGAGGACCTAGATTTTTTCTCGCCCAGGCGCAGGTCACCGTGGCTCCCCTGTGGAGCCAGGCGCAGATGGCGAGCGACTGGTGGCCGGGCCTGTCTCCATGGGGCCCTGCCGGGCTCAGCTCGAAGAGGCAATGTGGGTCAACCCTCCAATGGGCTCACCACTCATGGGCCCATTGAGGTCATAGAGGTCGGATGCAGTGTGAACTGGGCGGCAGCCGAAGGCAGGGCACTTGGCGGTCCGATTATCGGCTATATAAGCTCGCTCTTGGGACGTGGAACGTCACCTCGCTGGGAGGGAAAGAGCCTGAGCTGGTGCGCGAGGTGAAGAAGTTCCGGCTAGATATAGTTGGACTCACTTTGACGCACAGCAAGGGCTCTGGAACCTGTTCTCTCAAGAGGGGCTGAACTCTCTTCCACTCTGGCGTTGCAAGCAATGAGAGGCTGGGGTGGCAATTGTTGTTGCTCAAAGCCTGCACGTTGGACTTTTACCCAGTAGACGAGATGGTAGCTTCCCTCCGCCTTCGGGTTGGGTGACGGGTCCTGACTGTTGTTTGTGTTTACGCACCAAACAGCAGCTCAGAGTACCCACTCTTTTTGGATTCCCTTGAGGGAGTACTGGAGAGTGCTCCCTCGGGTGATTCCCTTGTTCTGTTGGGGGACTTCAATGCTCATGTTGGCAAGGACAGTGAAACCTGGAGAGTCGTGATTGGGAAAAATGGCCACCCGGATCTGAACCCAAGTGGTACTTTGTTATTGGACTTTTGTGCTCGTCACGGATTGTCCATAACAAACACAATGTACAAACATAAGGAAGAACTTTGAACATGTCACGAGGGAGGTGCTGGACATTGAGTCTGAGTGGACCATGTTCCGTGCCTCTCTTGTCGAGCCTGCTGATTGGAGCTGTGGCCGCAAGGTGTTTGGTGCCTGTCGTGGCGGTAATCCTAGAACTCGCTGGTGGCCACCAGCAGTGAGGGATGCCGTCAAGCTGAAGAAAGAGCCTATCGGGTCCTTTTGGCTCATGGGACTCCAGAGGCAGCGGGCATACCGACAGGCCAAGCAGTGCCTGGGGAATCTGTGGTGGACTCTCCTATTTCTGGGGCTTAGGTTGCCTAGGTAGTTAAAAAGCTCCTCTGTGGCAAGGCCCCGGTGGTGGATGAGTTCCTTAAGGCTCTGGATACTGTGGGGCTGTCTTGGTTGACAAGACTCTGCAACATCGCGTGAACATTGGGGGTGGTACCTCTGGATTGGGTGGTGGTTCCTCTCTTTAAGAAGGGGAACCGGAGGGTGTGTTCCAACTATCGTGAAACACACTCCTCAGCCTTCCCGGTAAGGTCTATTCATGTCTACTGGAGAGGAGGAAACTCGGATCCAGGATGAACAGCGTGGTTTTCGTCCTGGTCGTGGAACGGTAGACCAGGTCTATACTCTCGGCAGGGTCCTTGAGTGTGAAGCGACTGGGATGAGAATCAGCACCTCCAAGTCCAAGTCCATGGTTCTCGCGCAGGAAAGGGTCGAGTGCCATCTCCAGGTTGGGGAGGAGATCTTGCCCCAAGTGGAGGAGTTCAAGTACCTAGGAGTCTTGTTCACGAGTGAGGATAGAGTGGATCGAGAGATCCACAGGCGGATTGGTGCGGCGTCTTCAGTATTGAGGACGCTATATCGATCCGTTGTGGTGAAGAAGGAGCTGAGCCAGAAGGAAAAGCTCTCAATTTACCGTCGATGTACGTTCCCATCTTTGGGTTATGACCGAAAGGACAAGCGGCCGGAATGCGTTTCCTCTGCCGGGTGGTGGGTCTCTCCCTTAGAGACAGGGTGAGAAGCTCTGTCATCCGGGAGGAACTCAAAGTATAGCCGCTGCTCCTCCACATTGAGAGGAGCCATGAGGTGGTTCGGGCATCTGCTCAGGATGCCACCCGAACGCCTCTAGGGAGGTGTGGCAGGAGGCCACGGGGAAGACCTAGGACACATTGGAAAGACTATGTCCCCGGCTGGCCTGGGAACGCCTCGGAATACCCCGAGAAGAGCTGGACGAAGTGGCTGGGGAGAGGGAAGTCTGGGATTTTCTGCTCAGGCTGCTGCCTGACCTCGGATAAGCGGAAGAAAATGGATGGATTTAGAATGACAGTTATACTGTCAGATTGAGTACAAAAACTAACTAAACCTTACACAATATAATGTTTCTAGTAAAACTCACAAAGATACATATCTCCAGGCATTATTAGCCATTTTGCATATGTGGTTTAGGAGTTATGTTTAAATAAATAACTGTCAGATTGAGTGTGACAGTAAACTCTCATAGTGAGTAAAACCCTTATTTTGTATTTGCAAACCTTACAAAAACAACTAAATCTAGTTAAACTCACACAGATACAATATTACAGGCATTTTTAGACATAATGCATGTTTGGTTTTAGAGTAATGTTTATATAACTTTCATATTTAGTATGACAGCTGTACTGTCATATTGAATAAAAAAAACAACTAACTTGTGTCTTTGCAAACCTTACAAAATGCCATTTTTCTAGCAAAACTAACTAGATACATGCTCCAGGCATTATTAGCCATTTTGCATGTGTTGTTTGAGTTATGTTTAAATAACTGTCATATTGAGTGTGACAGTATACTGTCATAAAACCCAATTTTTGTATTTGCAACCCTGATTCTAGTAAAACTCACATATATACAATATTACAGGCAGTTTTGGACATAATGCATGTTTGGTTTTGGAGTTATGTTTATGTAACTTTCATATATAGTATGACAGCTAAACTGTTATATTGAGTAAAAAAACTAACTTGTGTTTGTCATAAAACCCAATTTTTGTATTAGCAAACCATACAACTGATTCAAATAAAACTCACATGGATTCAATATTACAGGCATTTTCAGACATTTTGCATGTTTGGTTTAGGAATTATGTTGTAATACATTTGTATTGCTTTTTTCACATTATCTCAGGATTTTTAGAACATTACTGTCATATTGAGTAAAAAAATAATTTTTGTGTTTGCAAGCCTTAAAAAAAGCATATGTTTCCAGTAAAACTCCCAAAGATGCATTATTTCAGGCATTATTAGCCATTTTTCAGGTGTGGTTTAGGAGTTATGTTTAAATAACTGTCATATTGAGTGTGGCGTTATACTGTCATAGTGAGTTAAAAAAAACTAACTTGTGTCTTTGCAAACCTTACGAAAGAAAATGTTTCTAGCAACACTCACAAAGATAATTTTTTTCACGCTATTAGACATGTTTCATGTGTATTTAGGAGTTATAATTAAATAACTTTCATATTGAGTGTTAAAGTTATAATGTCATTATGTGTAAAACCTAATTTTTGTATTTGCAAACCTTACAAAAACAATTGATTCTAGTAAAACTTATATAGATTCAATATTACAGGCATTTTTAGACAATTTACATGTTTGGTTTAAAAGTTGTGTTTGAATACATTTGTATTGCTTTTTTCGCATTATCTCAGGATTCTAAGATCATTACTTTCATATTGAGTAAAACACTACTTTTTGTTTTTGCAAACCTTACAAACTCACATGAATACATTATTATAAGCAATTTTAGACATGACACACGTTTGGTTTTGGAGTTATGTTTATATAACTTTTATATTTAGTATGACTGTTATAATGTTATATTGAATAAAAAAAAACTAGCTTGTGTCTTTGCAAACTTTACAAAAGATCATTTTTCTAGTAAAACTAACAAAGATACATGTCTCCAGGCATTATTACTCATTTTGCATGGGTTGTTTAGGAATTATGTTTAAATACATTTTTATTGCTTTTTTCGCATTATCTCAGGATTCTTAGATCATTACTTTCATATTGAGTAAAAAACTACTTTTTGTTTTTGCAAACCTTACAAACTCACATAAATACATTATTACAGGCATTTTTAGACATAACGCATGTTTGGTTTTGGAGTTATGTTTATATAACTTTTATATTTAAGATGACTGTTATACTGTCATATTGAATTAAAAAAACTAGCTTGTGTCTTTGCAAACTTTACAAAAGTTCATTTTTTCTAGTAAAACTAACAAAGATACATGTCTCCAGGCATTATTAGCCATTTTGCATGGGTTGTTTAGGAATTATGTTTAAATACATTTTTATTGCTTTTTTCGCATTATCTCAGGATTCTTAGATCATTACTTTCATATTGAGGAAAAAACTACTTTTTTTTTTGCAAACCTTACAAACTCACATAAATACATTATTATAGGCAATTTTAGACATGACACACGTTTGGTTCTGGAGTTATTTTTATATAACTTTCCTATTTAGTATGACTGTTATACTCTCTTATTGAATAAAAACAACTAGCTTGTGTCTTTGCAAACTTTACAAAATATACATTTCCTAGTAAAACTAACAAAGATACATGTCTCCAGGCATTATTACCCATTTTGCCTGGGTTGTTTAGGAGTTATGTTTAAATACATTTTTATTGCTTTTTTCGCATTATCTCAGGATTCTAAGATCATTACTTTCATATTGATTAAAAAACTACTTTTTGTTTTTGCAAACCTTACAAACTCACATAAATACATTATTACAGACATTTTTAGACATGACACATGTTTGGTCTTGGAGTTATGTTTATATAACTTTTATATTTAGTATGACTGTTATACTGTCATATTGAATAAAAAAAAAACTAGCTTGTGTCTTTGCAAACTTTACAAAAGATCATTTTGCTAGTAAAACTAACAAAGATACATGTCTCCAGGCATTATTACCCATTTTGCATGGGTTGTGTAGGAATTATGTTAAAGACATTTGTATTGCTTTGTTCGCATTATCTCAGGATTCTTAGATCATTACTTTCATATTAAGTAAAAAACTACTTTTTGTTTTTGCAAACCATACAAACTCACATAAATACATTATTATAGGCAATTTTAGACATGACACACGTTTGGTTCTGGTGTTATGTTTATATAACTTTCATATTTAGTATGACTGTTATACTGTCTTATTGAATAAAAACAACTAGCTTGTGTCTTTGCAAACTTTACAAAATATACATTTCCTAGTAAAACTAACAAAGATACATGTCTCGAGGCATTATTACCCATTTTGCCTGGGTTGTTTAGGAATTATGTTTAAAGACATTTTTATTGCTTTTTTCGCATTATCTCAGGATTCTAAGATCATTACTTTCATATTGAGTAAAAAACTACTTTTTGTTTTTGCAAACCTTACAAACTCACATAAATACATTATTACAGACATTTTTAGACATGACACATGTTTGGTTTTGGAGTTATGTTTATATAACTTTTATATTTAGTATGACTGTTATACTGTCTAATTGAATAAAAAACACTAGCTTGTGTCTTTGCAAACTTTACAAAAGATCATTTTTCTAGTAAAACTAACAAAGATACATGTCTCCAGGCAGTATTAGCCATTTTGCATGGGTTGTTTAGGAATTATGTTTAAATACATTTGTATTGCTTTTTTCGCATTATCTCAGGATTTTGAGATCATTACTTTCATATTGAGTAAAAAACTACTTTTTGTTTTTGCAAACCTTACAAACTCACATTAATACATTATTACAGGCATTTTTAGACATGACACATGTTTGGTTTTGGAGTTATGTTTATATAACTTTTATATTTAGTATGACTGTTATACTGTCATATTTAATTTTAAAAAACTAGCTTGTGTCTTTGCAAACTTTACAAAAGATAATTTTTCTAGTAAAACTAACAAAGATACATGTCTCCAGGCATTATTAGCCATTTTGCATGGGTTGTTTAGGAGTTATGTTTAAATACATTTTTATTGCTTTTTTCGCATTATCTCAGGATTCTAAGATCATTACTTTCATATTGAGTAAAAAACTACTTTTTGTTTTTGCAAACCTTACAAACTCACATTAATACATTATTACAGGCATTTTTAGACATGACACATGTTTGGTTTTGGAGTTATGTTTATATAACTTTCATATTTAGTATGACTGTTATACTGTCATATTGAATAAAAAAAACTGGCTTGTGTCTTTGCAAACTTTACAAAAGATCATTTTTCCAGTAAAACTAAAAAAGATACATGTTTCCAGGCATTATTAGCCATTTTGCATATGTTGTTTAGGAGTTATGTTTAAATACATTTTTATTGCTTTTTTCGCATTATCTCAGGATTTTAAGAACATTACAGTCATATTGAGTAAAAAAACTACTTTTTGTGTTTGCAAGATTTAAAAAAGCATGTGTTTCGAGTAAAACGGCCAAGGATGCATTATTTCAGGCATTATTAGCCATTTTTCATGTGTGGTTTGAGTTATGGTTAAATAACTGTCATATACTGTCAGTTATGACATAGTAAGTAAAACCTAATTTATGTATTTGCAAACCTTACAAAATCATTTAAATCTAGTAAAACTCACATGGATTCAATATTACAGACATTTTTAGACATTTTGCATGTTTGGTTTAGGAATTATGTTGGAATCATTTTTATTAATTTGTTCGTATTATCTCAGAATTTTAGAACATTACTGTCATATTGAGTAAAAAAATAATTTTTGTGTTTGCAAGCCTTAAAAAGCATATGTTTCGAGTAAAACGTACAAGAATGCATTATTTCAGGCATTGTTAGTCATTTTTGATGTGTAGTTTAAGAGTTATGTTTAAATAACTGTCATATTGAGTGTGGCAGTTATACTGTCATATTGAGTAAAAAAAACTAACCTGTCTTTGCAAACCTTACAAAAGAAAATGTTTCTAGTAACACTCACAAAGATACATTTTTTCACGCATTATTAGACATGTTTCATGTGTGGTTAGGAGTTATAAATAAATAATTGTCATATTGAGTGTTACAGTTTTTATGTCATTATGTGTAAAAACTAATTTTTGTATTTGCAAACCTTACAAAAACAATTGATTCTACTGAAACTTTTATAGATTCAATATTACAGGCATTTTTAGACATTTTACATGTTTGGTTTAAAATTTGTGTTTGAATACATTTGTATTGCTTTTTTCGCATTATCTCAGGATTCTAAGATCATTACTTTCATATTGAGTAAAACACTACTTTTTGTTTTTGCAAACCTTACAAACTCACATGAATACATTATTATAAGCAATTTTAGACATGACACACGTTTGGTTTTGGAGTTATGTTTATATAACTTTTATATTTAGTATGACTGTTATAATGTTATATTGAATAAAAAAAAACTAGCTTGTGTCTTTGCAAACTTTACAAAAGATCATTTTTCTAGTAAAACTAACAAAGATACATGTCTCCAGGCATTATTACTCATTTTGCATGGGTTGTTTAGGAATTATGTTTAAATACATTTTTATTGCTTTTTTCGCATTATCTCAGGATTCTTAGATCATTACTTTCATATTGAGTAAAAAACTACTTTTTGTTTTTGCAAACCTTACAAACTCACATAAATACATTATTACAGGCATTTTTAGACATAACACATGTTTGGTTTTGGAGTTATGTTTATATAACTTTTATATTTAAGATGACTGTTATACTGTCATATTGAATTAAAAAAAACTAGCTTGTGTCTTTGCAAACTTTACAAAAGTTCATTTTTTCTAGTAAAACTAACAAAGATACATGTCTCCAGGCATTATTAGCCATTTTGCATGGGTTGTTTAGGAATTATGTTTAAATACATTTTTATTGCTTTTTTCGCATTATCTCAGGATTCTTAGATCATTACTTTCATATTGAGGAAAAAACTACTTTTTTTTTTGCAAACCTTACAAACTCACATAAATACATTATTATAGGCAATTTTAGACATGACACACGTTTGGTTCTGGAGTTATTTTTATATAACTTTCCTATTTAGTATGACTGTTATACTCTCTTATTGAATAAAAACAACTAGCTTGTGTCTTTGCAAACTTTACAAAATATACATTTCCTAGTAAAACTAACAAAGATACATGTCTCCAGGCATTATTACCCATTTTGCCTGGGTTGTTTAGGAGTTATGTTTAAATACATTTTTATTGCTTTTTTCGCATTATCTCAGGATTCTAAGATCATTACTTTCATATTGATTAAAAAACTACTTTTTGTTTTTGCAAACCTTACAAACTCACATAAATACATTATTACAGACATTTTTAGACATGACACATGTTTGGTCTTGGAGTTATGTTTATATAACTTTTATATTTAGTATGACTGTTATACTGTCATATTGAATAAAAAAAAAACTAGCTTGTGTCTTTGCAAACTTTACAAAAGATCATTTTGCTAGTAAAACTAACAAAGATACATGTCTCCAGGCATTATTACCCATTTTGCATGGGTTGTGTAGGAATTATGTTAAAGACATTTGTATTGCTTTGTTCGCATTATCTCAGGATTCTTAGATCATTACTTTCATATTAAGTAAAAAACTACTTTTTGTTTTTGCAAACCATACAAACTCACATAAATACATTATTATAGGCAATTTTAGACATGACACACGTTTGGTTCTGGTGTTATGTTTATATAAC
The DNA here is from genome assembly GCF_033978785.1 of Entelurus aequoreus. Classification (NCBI taxonomy): domain Eukaryota; kingdom Metazoa; phylum Chordata; class Actinopteri; order Syngnathiformes; family Syngnathidae; genus Entelurus; species Entelurus aequoreus. Next base: position 32,277,838 of record NC_084752.1, on the reverse strand, counting down.
TTTCATATTTAGTATGACTGTTATACTGTCTTATTGAATAAAAACAACTAGCTTGTGTCTTTGCAAACTTTACAAAATATACATTTCCTAGTAAAACTAACAAAGATACATGTCTCGAGGCATTATTACCCATTTTGCCTGGGTTGTTTAGGAATTATGTTTAAAGACATTTTTATTGCTTTTTTCGCATTATCTCAGGATTCTAAGATCATTACTTTCATATTGAGTAAAAAACTACTTTTTGTTTTTGCAAACCTTACAAACTCACATAAATACATTATTACAGACATTTTTAGACATGACACATGTTTGGTTTTGGAGTTATGTTTATATAACTTTTATATTTAGTATGACTGTTATACTGTCTAATTGAATAAAAAACACTAGCTTGTGTCTTTGCAAACTTTACAAAAGATCATTTTTCTAGTAAAACTAACAAAGATACATGTCTCCAGGCAGTATTAGCCATTTTGCATGGGTTGTTTAGGAATTATGTTTAAATACATTTGTATTGCTTTTTTCGCATTATCTCAGGATTTTGAGATCATTACTTTCATATTGAGTAAAAAACTACTTTTTGTTTTTGCAAACCTTACAAACTCACATTAATACATTATTACAGGCATTTTTAGACATGACACATGTTTGGTTTTGGAGTTATGTTTATATAACTTTTATATTTAGTATGACTGTTATACTGTCATATTTAATTTTAAAAAACTAGCTTGTGTCTTTGCAAACTTTACAAAAGATAATTTTTCTAGTAAAACTAACAAAGATACATGTCTCCAGGCATTATTAGCCATTTTGCATGGGTTGTTTAGGAGTTATGTTTAAATACATTTTTATTGCTTTTTTCGCATTATCTCAGGATTCTAAGATCATTACTTTCATATTGAGTAAAAAACTACTTTTTGTTTTTGCAAACCTTACAAACTCACATTAATACATTATTACAGGCATTTTTAGACATGACACATGTTTGGTTTTGGAGTTATGTTTATATAACTTTCATATTTAGTATGACTGTTATACTGTCATATTGAATAAAAAAAACTGGCTTGTGTCTTTGCAAACTTTACAAAAGATCATTTTTCCAGTAAAACTAAAAAAGATACATGTTTCCAGGCATTATTAGCCATTTTGCATATGTTGTTTAGGAGTTATGTTTAAATACATTTTTATTGCTTTTTTCGCATTATCTCAGGATTTTAAGAACATTACAGTCATATTGAGTAAAAAAACTACTTTTTGTGTTTGCAAGATTTAAAAAAGCATGTGTTTCGAGTAAAACGGCCAAGGATGCATTATTTCAGGCATTATTAGCCATTTTTCATGTGTGGTTTGAGTTATGGTTAAATAACTGTCATATACTGTCAGTTATGACATAGTAAGTAAAACCTAATTTATGTATTTGCAAACCTTACAAAATCATTTAAATCTAGTAAAACTCACATGGATTCAATATTACAGACATTTTTAGACATTTTGCATGTTTGGTTTAGGAATTATGTTGGAATCATTTTTATTAATTTGTTCGTATTATCTCAGAATTTTAGAACATTACTGTCATATTGAGTAAAAAAATAATTTTTGTGTTTGCAAGCCTTAAAAAGCATATGTTTCGAGTAAAACGTACAAGAATGCATTATTTCAGGCATTGTTAGTCATTTTTGATGTGTAGTTTAAGAGTTATGTTTAAATAACTGTCATATTGAGTGTGGCAGTTATACTGTCATATTGAGTAAAAAAAACTAACCTGTCTTTGCAAACCTTACAAAAGAAAATGTTTCTAGTAACACTCACAAAGATACATTTTTTCACGCATTATTAGACATGTTTCATGTGTGGTTAGGAGTTATAAATAAATAATTGTCATATTGAGTGTTACAGTTTTTATGTCATTATGTGTAAAAACTAATTTTTGTATTTGCAAACCTTACAAAAACAATTGATTCTACTGAAACTTTTATAGATTCAATATTACAGGCATTTTTAGACATTTTACATGTTTGGTTTAAAATTTGTGTTTGAATACATTTGTATTGCTTTTTTCGCATTATCTCAGGATTCTAAGATCATTACTTTCATATTGAGTAAAACACTACTTTTTGTTTTTGCAAACCTTACAAACTCACATGAATACATTATTATAAGCAATTTTAGACATGACACACGTTTGGTTTTGGAGTTATGTTTATATAACTTTTATATTTAGTATGACTGTTATAATGTTATATTGAATAAAAAAAAACTAGCTTGTGTCTTTGCAAACTTTACAAAAGATCATTTTTCTAGTAAAACTAACAAAGATACATGTCTCCAGGCATTATTACTCATTTTGCATGGGTTGTTTAGGAATTATGTTTAAATACATTTTTATTGCTTTTTTCGCATTATCTCAGGATTCTTAGATCATTACTTTCATATTGAGTAAAAAACTACTTTTTGTTTTTGCAAACCTTACAAACTCACATAAATACATTATTACAGGCATTTTTAGACATAACACATGTTTGGTTTTGGAGTTATGTTTATATAACTTTTATATTTAAGATGACTGTTATACTGTCATATTGAATTAAAAAAAACTAGCTTGTGTCTTTGCAAACTTTACAAAAGTTCATTTTTTCTAGTAAAACTAACAAAGATACATGTCTCCAGGCATTATTAGCCATTTTGCATGGGTTGTTTAGGAATTATGTTTAAATACATTTTTATTGCTTTTTTCGCATTATCTCAGGATTCTTAGATCATTACTTTCATATTGAGGAAAAAACTACTTTTTGTTTTTGCAAACCTTACAAACTCACATAAATACATTATTATAGGCAATTTTAGACATGACACACGTTTGGTTCTGGAGTTATTTTTATATAACTTTCCTATTTAGTATGACTGTTATACTCTCTTATTGAATAAAAACAACTAGCTTGTGTCTTTGCAAACTTTACAAAATATACATTTCCTAGTAAAACTAACAAAGATACATGTCTCCAGGCATTATTACCCATTTTGCCTGGGTTGTTTAGGGATTATGTTTAAATACATTTTTATTGCTTTTTTCGCATTATCTCAGGATTTTAAGATCATTACTTTCATATTGAGTAAAAAACTACTTTTTGTTTTTGCAAACCTTACAAACTCACGTTAATACATTATTACAGGCATTTTTAGACATGACACATGTTTGGTTTTGGAGTTATGTTTATATAACTTTCATATTTAGTATGACTGTTATACTGTCATATTGAATAAAAAAAAATAGCTTGTGTCTTTGCAAACTTTACAAAAGATCATGTTTCTAGTAAAACTAACAAAGATACATGTCTCCAGGTATTATCACCCATTTTGCATGGGTTGTTTAGGAATTATGTTTAAAGACATTTTTATTGCTTTTTTCGCATTATCTCAGGATTCTAAGATCATTACTTTCATATTGAGTAAAAAACTACTTTTTGTTTTTGCAAACCTTACAAACTCACATAAATACATTATTACAGACATTTTTAGACATGACACATGTTTGGTTTTGGAGTTATGTTTATATAACTTTTATATTTAGTATGACTGTTATACTGTCTAATTGAATAAAAAACACTAGCTTGTGTCTTTGCAAACTTTACAAAAGATCATTTTTCTAGTAAAACTAACAAAGATACATGTCTCCAGGCATTATTAGCCATTTTGCATGGGTTGTTTAGGAATTATGTTTAAATACATTTTTATTGCTTTTTTCGCATTATCTCAGGATTCTAAAATCCTTACTTTCATATTGAGGAAAAAACTACTTTTTGTTTTTGCAAACCTTACAAACTCATATAAATACATTATTATAGGCAATTTTAGACAAGACACACGTTTGGTTCTGGAGTTATGTTTATATAACTTTCATATTTAGTATGACTGTTATACTGTCTTATTGAATAAAAACAACTAGCTTGTGTCTTTGCAAACTTTACAAAAGATAATTTTTCTAATAAAACTAACAAAGATACATGTCTCCAGGCATTATTAGCCATTTTGCATGGGTTGTTTAGGAGTTATGTTTAAATACATTTTTATTGCTTTTTTCGCATTATCTCAGGATTTTGAGATCATTACTTTCATATTGAGTAAAAAACTACTTTTTGTTTTTGCAAACCTTACAAACTCACATTAATACATTATTACAGGCATTTTTAGACATGACACATGTTTGGTTTTGGAGTTATGTTTATATAACTTTTATATTTAGTATGACTGTTATACTGTCATATTTAATTTTAAAAAACTAGCTTGTGTCTTTGCAAACTTTACAAAAGATCATTTTTCTAGTAAAACTAACAAAGATACATGTCTCCAGGCATTATTAGCCATTTTGCATGGGTTGTTTAGGAATTATGTTTAAATACATTTTTATTGCTTTTTTCGCATTATCTCAGGATTCTAAAATCCTTACTTTCATATTGAGGAAAAAACTACTTTTTGTTTTTGCAAACCTTACAAACTCATATAAATACATTATTATAGGCAATTTTAGACAAGACACACGTTTGGTTCTGGAGTTATGTTTATATAACTTTCATATTTAGTATGACTGTTACACTGTCTTATTGAATAAAAACAACTAGCTTGTGTCTTTGCAAACTTTACAAAAGATAATTTTTCTAGTAAAACTAACCAAGATACATGTCTCCAGGCATTATTAGCCATTTTGCATGGGTTGTTTAGGAGTTATGTTTAAATACATTTTTATTGCTTTTTTCGCATTATCTCAGGATTCTAAGATCATTACTTTCATATGGAGTAAAAAACTACTTTTTGTTTTTGCAAACCTTACAAACTCACATTAATACATTATTACAGGCATTTTTAGACATGACACATGTTTGGTTTTGGAGTTATGTTTATATAACTTTCATATTTAGTATGACTGTTATACTGTCATATTGAATAAAAAAAACTGGCTTGTGTCTTTGCAAACTTTACAAAAGATCATTTTTCCAGTAAAACTAAAAAAGATACATGTTTCCAGGCATTATTAGCCATTTTGCATATGTTGTTTAGGAGTAATGTTTAAATACATTTTTATTGCTTTTTTCGCATTATCTCAGGATTTTAAGAACATTACAGTCATATTGAGTAAAAAAACTACTTTTTGTGTTTGCAAGATTTAAAAAAGCATGTGTTTCGAGTAAAACGGCCAAGGATGCATTATTTCAGGCATTATTAGCCATTTTTCATGTGTGGTTTGAGTTATGGTTAAATAACTGTCATATACTGTCAGTTATGACATAGTAAGTAAAACCTAATTTATGTATTTGCAAACCTTACAAAATCATTTAAATCTAGTAAAACTCACATGGATTCAATATTACAGACATTTTTAGACATTTTGCATGTTTGGTTTAGGAATTATGTTGGAATCATTTTTATTAATTTGTTCGTATTATCTCAGAATTTTAGAACATTACTGTCATATTGAGTAAAAAAATAATTTTTGTGTTTGCAAGCCTTAAAAAGCATATGTTTCGAGTAAAACGTACAAGAATGCATTATTTCAGGCATTGTTAGTCATTTTTGATGTGTAGTTTAAGAGTTATGTTTAAATAACTGTCATATTGAGTGTGGCAGTTATACTGTCATATTGAGTAAAAAAAACTAACCTGTCTTTGCAAACCTTACAAAAGAAAATGTTTCTAGTAACACTCACAAAGATACATTTTTTCACGCATTATTAGACATGTTTCATGTGTGGTTAGGAGTTATAAATAAATAATTGTCATATTGAGTGTTACAGTTTTAATGTCATTATGTGTAAAAACTAATTTTTGTATTTGCAAACCTTACAAAAACAATTGATTCTAGTAAAACTTTTATAGATTCAATATTACAGGCATTTTTAGACATTTTACATGTTTGGTTTAAAATTTGTGTTTGAATACATTTGTATTGCTTTTTTCGCATTATCTCAGGATTCTAAGAACTTTAAAGTCAAGTAAAAAACTGCTTTTTGTGTTTGCAAAATGTAAAACTCAGTAAAACTCCCAATGATTCATTATTTCAGGCATTATTAGCCATTTTTTTGTGTGGTTTATGAGTTATGTTTAAATAACTGTCATATTGAGTGTGATTTTGTCATTGTGAGTAAAACCTAATTTTTGTATTTGCAAACCTTACAAAAACAACCGATTCTAGGAAAACTCACATTGATACAATATTACAGGCATGTTTAGACATATTGCATGTTTGGTTTTGGAGTTATATTTATATAACCTGCTTTCTGAGCCGCCACCTTTGTGGTTTGCGTGTCCCACTGATCCAGGAACTATGTTGTCCGGGGGCTTCTATGGTCTCCCAAGACAAACAGGTCCTAGGTGAGGGATCAGACAAAGAGCAGCTCAAAGACCTTTATTAAAAGTACAATTGAGGACCTAGATTTGTTCTCGCCCGGACGCAGGTCACCGTGGCTCCCCTGTGGAGCCAGGCCCAGAGGTGTGGCACGATGGCGATTGACGGGCCTGTCCCCATGGGGCCCAGCCGTGCTCAGCTCGAAGAGGCAACGTGGATCCCCCCTCCAGGGATCACCACTCATGGGCTGGGTCATAGAGGGTGCAGTGTGAGCTGGGCGGAAGCCGAAGGCAGGGCACTTGGTGGTCCGATTATCGGCTACATAAGCTCGCTCTTGGGACATGGAACGTCACCTCGCTGGGAGGGAAGGAGCCTGAGCTGGTGCTTGAGGTGGAGACGTTCCCGGCTAGATATAGTTGGACTCACAGCAAGGGCTCTGGAACCTGTTCTCTCAGAGGGGCTGGACTGAGATGAACTTTCATTATTTGCAACGCCAGAGTGGAAGAGATTCCACACTGGTGTTGCAACTAATGAGAGGCTGGGGTGGCAATTCTTGTTGCCCCCCGGCTCAAAGCCTGCACGTTGGACTTTAAACCCAATAGACGAGATGGTAGCTTCCTTCAGCCTTCGGGTTGGGTGACGGGTCCTGACTGTTGTTTGTGTTTACACACCAAACAGCAGCTCAGAGTACCAACTCTTTTTGGATTCCCTTGAGGGAGTACTGGAGAGTGCTCCCTAGGGTGATTCCCTTGTTCTGCTGGTGGACTTCAACGCTATGTTGGCAACGACAGTGAAACCTGGAGAGTCGTGATTGGGAAATATGGCCACCCGGATCTGAACCCAAGTGGTGCTTTGTTATTGGACTTTTGTGCTTGTCACGGATTGTCCATAACAAACACAATGTTCAAACATAAGGGTGTCCATATGTGCACTTGGCACAAGGACACCCTCGGCCGCATGATTGACTTTGTAGTTGTGTCATGGGATTTGCGGCCTCATGTTTTGGACACTCGGTGAAGAGAGGGGCAGAGCTTTCTACCAACCACCACCTGGTGGTGAGCTGGCTCCGATGGTAGGGGAGGATGCCGGTCAGACCTGGCAGGCCCAAACGCATTGTAAGGGTCTGCTGGGAACACCTAGCAGAGTCTCCTGAAGAACTTTGAACATGTCCGGAAGAACTTTGAACATGTCACGAGGGAGGTGCTGGACATTGAGTCTGAATGGACCATGTTCCATTCCTCTCTTGTTGAGCCAGCTGATTGAAGCTGTGGCCGCAAGGTGTTTGGTGCCTGTCGTGGCGGTAATCCACCAGTAGTGAGGGATGCTGTCAAGCTGAAGAAAGAGCCACCGGGTCCTTTTGGCTCATGGGACTCCAGAGGCAGTGGGCATACCGACAGGCCAAGCGAGACCTCCTCAGTCCCACCAACACGTCTTCCTATGAGGAAACAGTGCCTGGGAAGTCTGTGGTGGGCTCTCCTATTTCTGGGGCTGAGGTTGCCAAGGTAGTTAAAAAGCTCCTCGGTGGCAAGGCCCCAGGGGTATGAGCTCCGTCCGGAGTTCCTTAAGGCTCTGGATGCTGTGGGGCAGTCTTGGTTGACAAGACTCTGCAACATTGCGTCTACATCGGGGGCGGTACCTCTGGATTGGCAGACCGGGGTGGTGGTTCCTCTCTTTAAGAAGGGGAACCGGAGGGTGTGTTCCAACTATCGTAGATCACACTCCTCAGCCTTCCCGGTAAGGTCTATTCATGTGTAATGGAGAGGAGGAACCTCGGATCCAGGACGAACAGTGTGGTTTTCGTCCTGGTCGTGGAACGGTAGACCAGCTCTATACTCTCGGCAGGGTCCTTGAGTGTGCATGGGAGTTTGCCCAACCAGTCTACATAAGTTTTGTGGACTTGGAGAAGACATTCGACCTTGGCCCCCGGTAAATCCTGTGGGGAGTGCTCAGAGAGTATGGAGTATCGGCATGTCTGATTGTGGCGGGTGTCTCCCTGAATGATCAGTGTCAGAGTTTGGTCCGCATTGCCGGCAGTATGTCGGACCCCTTTCCAGTGAGGGTTGGACTCCGCCAAGGCTGCCCTTTGTCACCAATTATGTTCATAACTTTAATGGACAGAATATCTAGGCGCAGTCATGGCTTTGAGGATCCCCTCAACGCCATGACTGCGCCTGGTTTGGTGGCTGCAGGATTAGGTCTCTGCTTTTTGCAGATGATGTGGTCCTGATGGCTTCAACTGGCCAAGATCTTCAGCTTTCATTGGATCGGTTCGCAGTGAAGCGACTGGGATGAGAATCAGCACCTCCAAGTCCGAGTCCATGGTTCTCGCCCGGGAAAGGGTGGAGTGCCATCTCGAGGTTGGGAAAGAGATCTTGCCCCAAGTGAAGGAGTTCAAGTACCTAGGAGTCTTGTTCACGAGTGAGGATAGAGTGGATTGTGAGATCTACAGGCGGATCGGTGCGGTGTCTTCAGTAATGAGGACGCTATATTGATCCGTTGTGGTGAAGAAGGAGCTGAGCCAGAAGGAAAAGCTTTCAATTTACCGGTCGATCAATGTTCCCATCCTCACCTATGGTCATGAGCTTTGGGTTATGACCGAAAGGACAAGGTCACGGGTATAAGCGGCCGAAATGAGTTTCCTCCGCCGGGTGGTAGGTCTCTCCCTTAGAGATAGGGTGAGAAGCTCTGTCATCTGGGAGGAACTCAGTGTAAAGCCGCTGCTCCTCCACATTGAGAGGAGCCAGATGAGGTGGTTCGGGCATCTGCTCAGGATGGCACCGGAACGCCTCCCTAGGTCCGAACGGCAGGAGGCCATGGGGAAGACCTAGGATACATTGGAAAGACTATGGCCTGGGAACGCCTCGGGATCCCCCGAGAAGAGCTGGACGAAGTGGCTGGGGAGAGGGAAGTCTGGGCTCTCTGCTTAGGCTGCTGCCCCCGCAACCCGACCTCGGATAAGCGGAAGAAAATGGATGGATTTAGTATGACAGTTATACTGTCATATTGAGTGTGACAGTATACTGTCATAAAACCCAATTTTTGTATTTGCAAACCTGATTCTAGTAAAACTCACATCTATACAATATTACAGGCAATTTTGGACATAATGCACGTTTGGTTTTGGAGTTATGTTTATATAACTTTAATATATAGTATGACATCTATACTGTTATAAAGAGTAAAAAAACTAACTTGTGTCCGTAGTAAAACTCAATTTTTGTATTTGCAAACCTTACAAAAACAAATGATTCTAGTAAAACTCACATGGATTCAATATTACAGGCATTTTTAGACATTTTGCATGTTTGGTTTAGGAATCATGTTGGAATACATTTGTATTGCTTTTTTCACATTATCTCAGCATTTTAAGAACTTACTGTCATATTGAGTAAAAAAAACTTTTTGTGTTTGCAAGCCTTAAAAAAACAACCGATTCTAGTAAAACTCACATTGATACAATATCAAAGGCATGTTTAGACATCTTGCATGTTTGGTTTTGGAGTTATGTTTATATAACCTGCTTTCTGAGCCGCCACCTTTGTGGTTTGCGTGTCCCACTGATCCTAGGAGCTATGTTGTCCGGGGGCTTCTGTGCCCCCTGGTAGGGTCCCCCAAGACAAACAGGTCCTAGGTGAGGAATCAGACAAAGAGCAGCTCAACGGGTGACGGGTCCTGACTGTTGTTGGTGTTTACGCACCAAACAGCAGCTCAGAGTACCCACTGTTTTTGGATTCCCTTGAGAGTGCTCCCTCGGGTGATTCCCTTGTTCTGCTGGGGGTCTTCAACGCTCATGTTGGCAACGACTTTGAAACTTGGAGAGTCGTGATTGGGAAAAATGTCCAACCGGATCTGAACCCAAGTGGTGCTTTGTTATTGGACTTTTGTGCTCGTCACGGATTGTCCATAACAAACACAATGTTCAAACATAAGGGTGTCCATATGTGCACTTGGCACCAGGACACCCTCGGCCGCAGTTCCATTATTGACTTTGTAGTTGTGTCATGGGATTTGCGGCCTCATGTTTTGGACACTCGGGTGAAGAGAGGGGCGAGCTTTCTACCGATCACCACCTGGTGAGCTGGCTCCGATGGTGGGGTAGGATCCCGGACAGACCTGGCAGGCCCAAACGCATTGTGAGAGTCTTTTGGGAATGCCTAGCAGAGTCTCCTGTCAGAGAGAGTTTCTTTTTCCACCTCCAGAGGAACTTTGAACATGTCACAAAGGAGGTGCTGGACATTGAGTCTGAATGGATCATGTTCCGTGCCTCTCTTGTCAAGCCAGCTGATTGGAGCTGTGGCCGCAAGGTGTTTGGTGCCTGTCATGGCGGTAATCCTAGAACCCGCTGGTGGCCACCAGCAATGCGGGATGCCGTCAAGCTGAAGAAAGAGCTTATCTGGTCCTTTTGGCTCATGGGACTCCAGAGGCAGCGGGCATACCGACAGGCCAAGCAGTGCCTGGGGAATCTGTGGTGGGCTCTCCTATTTCTGGGGCTGAGGTTGCTAAGGTAGTTTTAAAAGCTCCTCGGTGGCAAGGCCCCGGGGGTGGATGAGCTCCGTCCGGAATTCCTTAAGGCTCTGGATGCTGTGGGGCTGTTTTAGTTGACAAGACTCTGCAACATCGCGTGGACATCAGGGGGGGTACCTCTGGATTGGCAGACCGGGGTGGTGGTTCCTCTCTTTAAGAAGGGGAACCGGAGGGTGTGTTCCAACTATCGTAGATCACACTCCTCAGCCTTCCCGGTAAGGTCTATTCATGTGTACTGGAGAGGAGGAACCTCGGATCCAGGACGAACAGTGTGGTTTTCGTCCTGGTCGTGGAACGGTAGACCAGCTCTATACTCTCGGCAGGATCCTTGAGTGTGCATGGGAGTTTGTCCAACCAGTCTACATGTGCTTTGTGGACTTGGAGAAGACATTCGACCGTGGCCACCCCGGGAAGTCCTGTGGGGAGTGCTCAGAGAGTATGGGGTATCGGCATGTCTGATTGTGGCGGGTCGCTCCCTGTATGATCAGTGTCAGAACTTGGTCCGCATTGCCAGCAGTAAGTTGGCTGCCCTTTGTCACCAAATGTGTTCATAAATTTTATGGACAGAATTTCTAGGCGCAGTCATGGCGTTGAGGGGATCCGGTTTGGTGGCTGCAGGATTAGGTCTCTCCTTTTTGCAGATGATGTGGTCCTTATGGCTTTAACTGGCCAGGATCTTCAGCTCTCATTGGATTGGTTCGCAGCCGAGTGTGAAGCGACTGGGATGAGAATCAGCACCTCCAAGTCCGAGGTTCTCGCCCGGGAAAGGGTGGAGTGCCATCTCGAGGTTGGGCAGGAGATCTTGCCCCAAGTGGATGAGTTCAAGTACCTGGAGTCTTGTTCATGAGTGAGGGAAGAGTGGATCGTGAGATGCACAGGCTGATCGGTGCGGCGTCTTCAGTAATGAGGACGCTATATCGATTCGTTGTGGTAAGAAGGAGCTGCGCCAGAAGGAAAAGCTCTCAATTTACCGGTCAATCTACGTTCCCATCCTCACCTATGGTCATGAGCTTTGGGTTATGACCGAAAGGAAAAGATCACGGGTACAAGCGGCCGAAATGAGTTTTCTCCGCTGGGTGGCGGGTGTCTCCCTTACTGTAAGAATTTTCACCGTTTAATTACAGTAACCTACTGGCAGCTAATGGTTCCAGTATAAAACTGTTTTTCTACAGCACACATACTGTGATTTATCACTACAGTTTATTACTGTAAAAAGTATCACAGTACTGTGCTGTATCAAATATACGCTTCACAGCATAATACTGTCATCTGTTTAGCGGCATTACACTGTTATTTTAGTGTATCTACTGTAATATCCATTAACAGTTAATTACAGTAAAATAATTGTAAGCACTATAGACTGAGCTTTACAGTATAATGCCACTAGAATTTAATGAGTTGAACTTTTAATTTTTCAAAATCAAAACCCCTGCAATCTGCTGGCATAAAAATGACTGGAGAAATGGCCTTGCAAGATTATGTTTTTATTAACCAATTATTGTAAAGTGCATCAAATACATTCAATGTACATTTAGTGCATTCTTCTTATTTTCAGTAAAGCATTTTAACATTTATAACATGTCCACTTAATTTCTAACTGGAGACAAAACACCGAACACGAGTCCAGTGTTTAGTTGTCGGCTACATAAAGCCCCACTCAAAGTCTGTGAGATGTTTTATAAGGGTGGCTACGTGAGGATTTACAGTTGCTGCCTTTTTCTGGACCAGCTTCCCAGTTTTCTTGGACACCACCTTTCCCTGGCTAGCCTTTGTTCCCCTCTCAGGGTTAACGCCAATGAATCGCCTAAAAAAGAGAGAAAGCATATTAGATATTCTGTTGTGATTGAAGATTACTTGTAGTCGATACAGAACCCCCCTCACATTGTTATTTAGGAATATGCACTGCACAAATATTAATATCAATTTTAGGATATATGTGAGCCTATACCATAACCACAGCTGTAGATGAGTGAATGCTCTAAAACCCATTAAGACAAATTCAGAGAGGAAGACAATGCTAAAGCCTCCCCAATCCCTCTCTCTATTTATGTTTTCTCTCCATCTACGGGACCGTGTATTTACGCTGATGTTTCCTGCTTTCACCCATTTAACATATCGTTACCTGCTCATTACCTATCTTCTCTGCATCCTGGGGTCACACTGGTGCTTCTTGCCTTTACCCATTCAACATATCTTTACCTGCACATTACCTACCTTCTCTGCATAGTGTGGTCACGCTGGTGCTTTCTACCTTTACCCATTCAACATATCTTTACCTGCACATTACCTACCTTCTCTGTATCCTGGAGTCAAGCTGGTGTTTCCTGCCTTTACTCATTCAACATATCTTTACCTGCACATTACCAACCTTCTCTGTATCCTGGCGTCTAGCTGGTGTTTCCTGCCTTCACCCATTCAACATATCTTTACCTGCACATTACCTACCTTCCCTGCATCCTTGGGTCACACTGGTGCTTCTTTCTTTCACCATACAACATATCTTCACCTGCACATACCTACCTTGTCTGCATGGCCTCGACCACACCTGCGCTTCCTTCTTTCACCCATTCAACATACCTTCACCCGCACATTACCTACCTTCCCTGCATAGTGGGGTCACACTGGTGCTTCCTGCCTTTACCCATTCAACATATCTTCACCCGCACATTACCTACTTGCTCTGCATTCTCGGGTCAAGCTGGTGCTTCCTGCCATCATCCAGTCAACATATCTTTACCTGCAAATTACCTACTTTTTCTGCATCCTGGGGTCAAACAGGTGCTTCCTTCTTTGACCCAGTCAACATATCTTTACCTGCACATTACCTACCTTCTCTGTATCCTAGAGTCAAACTGGTGCTTCGGTCCCTAATAAGAAGGTCCACAAAGGAACAGAAGAGTCATTGGTCAGGCACCAAATTGGGGAAATGACAAGTCAAATTCCTGAACAGAGGTGAGAAATATATAATAAAATATCCTAACAGTATTTTAACAGTATCAAGAGGATTTACCTTTGAACAAATTCCAATGTCCGAGGACCTTCCTCTTGGTATTCCAAGTTGAACACATAGTAGGTGGCAAGAAGGGCAGCAAGCCCTGAGATTAAGCTAGGTTGGACGCCTTTGCAGATGACATCACCTTCCATGCTGATCATCCAACGTTTTATTGTGACTTTGTCACCAGCAACTGGTACAGTCAAGAAATGCAGTTTATGTTCCTAAACAGTATCCAATATGGGTAGCATTTTAAAAGTATTTGGAATGGCCACCTCACTCGCTCTCTCTTTCCTCTGTTTACATCTAGTCTCCTAAGGCAGTGGTTCTCAAATGGGGCTACTTGAAGGTATGCCAAGGGGTATGTGAGATTTTTTTTAAATATTCTAAAAATAGCAACAATTCAAAAATCCTTTATAAATATATTTATTGAATAATACTTCGACAAAATATGAATGTAAGTTCATAAACTGAACAACTAATCAAGTAGGCTATTCCATTCATTACCATAAAGCCAGAGTTTCCCCCATGCCATGATGGTTTGACCCTACCTGGCGGCGGTGCCACACGGCACCAACTGTCAATCAACTATCCATGTAGAAAACAATGGAGGCTTGGTTAAAGCGTAGTGGACATGTTCCATAAATATTGATGTTAAAGATTTCTTTTTTTGTGAAGAAATGTTGAGAATGAAGTTCATGAATCCAGATGGATCTCTATTGCAATCCCCAAAGAGGGCACTTTAAGTTGATTACTTCTATGTGTAAAAATCTTTATTTATAATTGAATCACTTGTTTATTTTTCAACAAGTTTTTAGTTAATTTTATATCTTTTTTTCCAAATAGTTCAAGAAAGACCACAACAAATGAGCAATATTTTGCACTGTTATACAATTGAATAAATCAGAAACTGATGACATAGTGCTGTATTTTACTTCTTTATCTCTTTTTTTCAACCAAAAATGCTTTGCTCTGATTAGGGGTTACTTGAATTTAAAACATGTTCACAGGGGTACATCACTGAAAAAAGGTTGAGAACCACTGCCTTAGGACAGTGGTTCTCAACCTTTTTTCAGTGCTGTGAACATTTTTTTAATGCAAGTAGACCTCCATGTCTTCATAACAGGAATATCCTGAATTCTCAAGTTGCATATCACAATAGTCATCATCAGTGTTAATAACACAAGAGCTGCTTGGATTTGCTGTTGAGCAAGTCAAACTTCGTTCAGTGTAGCCGTAGTGCTTCCTTGACACGTGCGATGTGAAAGTAGACTTAACTGTAAATCTTTTTTCACATTGACTGAAGGGGCACGTAACTGTCCTACCTTCGTTAATATGACTTTTCAAATGCAGGAGAAAGGCCCGTATATCATCGCACTTCGCGCTACATGAGACAATATTACAAGGTAAACCTTCTGCGCTATACATATCAGTCCTACTCTTGCCATATTTATGACGACGGCTGTGAGTTTTGAAGGCTGAGAAGTTGGAAAAAACTCTTGTGCATTTAGGGAAAGCACACTTAAACGATGCATTAGGCATACAACCATGACTTCGCATGTGTCTAACATACGCAAATACATTGCTGCAAGTCGTAGCACATATGTTGCAAGTTATCATCTTTTATGATGACTATGACAAAAAAGAAGACAACTTAGCTAGCTAGCATGCGGCGGTACATGCGCGTGGTCAACGATAGTGTCTGTGATGCTGACTGTGACTCTATGTCATTTCGGACTTTATAAATATATATATAAAGTAATTCAAACAGAAAATGACACCTCAAGGTACAAGTGACTCTTACCTTGTTATCAAAAACACACGATGCAGTAGGATGGATTTAGCAGGGTCGGCCAGGTGAAATGAAGCTCGGTTGGACGAATTGTGGGCGGACCCAAGAAACAAGTCTGAAAAATACTGAATTACACTGTAGGTTATACAGTAACTTACTGCTGGTCGATATTTTTTGAAAAATGCAACAAAATTTACAGTACTTAACTGCATTTAAGAAGAACATGATAGGTTGATTGGCAACACTAAATTGGCCCTAGTGTGTGAATGTGAGTGTGAATGTTGTCTGTCTATCTGTGTTGGCCCTGCGATGAGGTGGCGACTTGTCCAGGGTGTACCCCGCCTTCCGCCTGATTTTAGCTGAGATAGGCTCCAGCGCCCCCCGCGACCCCGAAGGGAATAAGCGGTAGAAATGGATGGATGGATGGAGTATATAACTGTAATTTTATTTTTTATTTTTACAGTAATTTTTTACAGTGAAGGTCATGGGTGTCAAACTCTGGCCCGTGGGCCAAATTTGGCCCAACGTGTATTTTGACTTGGCCCTTGAGGCAATATCAAATTAACCCTAAAGCTGGACCGTCGATTATACATTGCAGCAGTGCCGCGGTAACACCGCGTTCACTGCTACTTCTAATACTTGCCAACCCTCCCGGAAGTGACTCCAGCACTCCTCCCGAATTTTTTTTTTCTTTTCAGCTAGTCAAACGAGTGCCGGCCCAGTTTCATGTCAGTGCAGCTTCTGCACCCACACACAATTGAATGCAACGCATACTTCATCAACAGCGATACAGGTTACACTGACGGTAGCCAAATAAAAAACTTTAACACTTTTAGAAATATATGCCACACTGTGAATCCACATCAAACAAGAATGACAAACACATTTCGGGAGAACATCCGCACCGTAACACAACATAAACACAACAGAACAAATACCCGGAACCCTTCGTAGCACTAAATCTTCCGGGACGCTACAAGGTGTGTGTGTGTGGGGGGGGTTTGGTGGTAGCGGGGGTGTATTTTGTTGCGTCCCGAAAGAGTTAGTGCTGCAAAAGATTCTGGGTATTTGTTCTTTTGTGTTTATGTTATGTTACGGTGCGGATGTTCTCCCGAAAAGTGTTTTTTATTTTTGTTTGGTGTGGGTTCACAGTGTGGCGTATATTTCTAACAGTGTTAAAGTTGTTTATACTGGCACCCTCAGTGTAACCTGTATCGCTGTTGATGAAGTATGCGTTGCATTCATTTGTGTATGCGTGCTGAAGCTGCACATATCTTGTGACTGGGTGTGAATGATGTTAGAATTGGGTGTACGAGATATGACTGTTGAACACCTTCGTTCGATAATGAAAGTTGCCTCAGCTCAAAGCCTGAGCCCCGACATTAAAGAACTAGCATCTAAAAAAAGATGCCAGGTATCTGGCTTGGGCACATCAAATTAGATCAGTGTGTTGCAAACTGAGCAGTTTAAAGTCCTGAATGGTTGTTTTATTCATTGTTAATTTATTGTCAAATTTATTAGCCTGTGGAAAAAGTTAATGTTGATATTTACCTCAGAAGGCTGCAAATAGAAAAGAGGCATTCAATTTTTATTTAAATTGTATTTGATATGCAATTGATATTTTTTAATTATTATTATTATTATTTGAAACTCCATTTTGCATGTCACTATAAAGTTATATAAGCCTTGCTTGTTCAATATTCAATGCAAAACTTGTTTGGGTCCCTATTAAAAGGTTAATTTGTTCAACCTTGAGTTTGAGTTTGAGTTTGAGTTTGAGTTTATTTCGAACATGCAAGCATACAACATGATACATCACAATTTCCAGTTTCTTTTCAACATGTTCGAAAAGGAGTAGGAAGAAGCAGAGCTTATTTAATCCTACCCCTTTTCTTTACATAACAGTTGCAAAACTTTTTGTTCACTTCCTGTTCACAATTTTTTCACAATAAACTCCATAAGTAATTACAATAAAAATAAATAAATAAATAATAGTAAGAATTTAATAATAATAATTGGTGAAGTAAGTCATATTTCATATGATGAGATAAGTAAGATTACTTTAAGAATGAATGAATGGATGGATGAAATAAATTGAGAATGTTTGTCATGGTTCTTCTTCATTGTACTTTGTAAACACTTTAAGTTTGAAGAGTTTCTTGAAGTGGATCATATTAGTACATTGTTTGATTGCTTTGCTTAATCCATTCCATAATTTAATTCCACATATTGATATACTGAAGGTCTTAAGTGTTGTACGTGCAAACAAATGTTTTAAATTACGTTTTTCTCTAAGATTATATTTCTCCTCTTTTTTTGAGAAGAATTGTTGTATATTCTTGGGTAGCAGGTTATAGTTTGCTTTGTGCATAATTTTAGCTGTTTGCAAATTCACTATGTCGTGGAATTTCAGTATTTTTGATTCAATAAATAAAGGGTTTGTATGTTCTCTATATCCAACATTATGTATTATTCTAACTGATCTTTTTTGTAACACCGTTAATGAATGAAGTGTACTTTTGTAATTATTTCCCCATATTTCTACACAGTAGCTCAGATATGGTAACACTAGTGAGCAGTAGAGAATATGAAGGGATTTTTGGTCTAGAACATGTTTTGCTTTATTCATTATTGACGTGTTTCTTGCAACTTTATGTTGTATATTTTTTACGTGAGATTTCCAGTTCAATTTATCATCAATCATTATACCTAGAAATTTGGTTTCGTTTACTCTTTCAATTTCTATTCCGTCTATTTGTATTTGTGTTTGACTTTCTCTTCTACTGTTACCAAATAGCATTATTTTAGTTTTACTAAGATTCAACGATAGTCTGTTTTTGTCAAACCATCTTTTTAATTTGTTAATTTCTTCTGTTATTATTTGTATTATCTCCTGTGTGTTCTCTCCTGAACAAAACGCTGTTGTATCATCCGCAAATAATACTAACTTTAAATATTTTGTAACTTTACAAATGTCATTTATATAGAGATTGAATAATTTAGGTCCTAGTATTGATCCCTGAGGTACACCACAGGATATATTTAGCGTTGTAGACGTGTGTTCGCCTAGCTTCACGTATTGTTTACTGTTCGTTAGATAACTTCTTATCCAGTTTAAGACTAACCCTCTGATGCCATATCGTTCTAGTTTTTTGATTAAAATATTGTGATTAATTGTGTCAAATGCTTTAGTTAGATCCATAAAAACCGCTGCTGCTCATTTTTTACTGTCTATTGCATTGGTAATTTCTTCTGTAATTTCAATTAAAGCCATTGAAGTTGAAACATTAGCTCTGTATCCATATTGGTTCTCTTCGAGTATTCTATTTTTATTTATGAAACTTTCTAATCTGTTATTGAACAGTTTTTCAATGATTTTAGAAAATTGTGGGAGTAGAGAAACAGGTCTATAATTTGTAAATTGATGTTTATCTCCAGTCTTATAAATTGGTGCAACTTTAGCTATTTTCATTTTGTTTGGAAATGTACCTGTTTGAAATGATAGGTTACTAATATACATTAATGGTCCTGAGATCTCTTCAATAACCTTTTTTATCGTTTCCATATCAATTCCGTTACAATCAGTTGAAGTCTTAGATTTACATTTTTTCACGATTGTAACTATTTCCTCCTGTGTCACATTACTGAGGAACATGGAGTTGGGATTTCGCTCTATGGTATCATTATAGTCCTCAATTGGAACTGGGTCTGGAATCCTTTCTTCCAATTTTGGTCCAATATTTACAAAATAATTATTCAAGCTTCCAACTACTTCCTTTATGTTGTCATTTTTTTTTATTTTCATCTAAGAAGTATTGAGGGTAGTCCCTCTTAGTTCCATTTTTAATAATGCTATTGAGGATGCCCCATGTTGCTCTCATATTATTTTTGTTCCTGTCCAACAATTCACTGTAATATTCTTTTCTACATGATCGTAGTATGTCTGTTAACTTGTTTTTATACTTTTTGTACTTAATTTCTGCCTCTATAGTTCTTTGTGCTATAAATTCTCTATATAGTGTATTCTTCTTCTTACAAGCATTTTTTAATCCTTTTGTCATCCATGGTTGATTATTCTTTCTCTGCTTGTTACTGAGTTGTATCCATGGACAATGTTTGTCATAAAGTATTATGAACTTGATTAAGAAATGTTCATATGCTTCATCAACCTCTTTTTCATTATACACATTGTCCCAATCTTGCTTTTGTAGCTCAATTTTGAAGGCAGTCATCCTCTTCTCTGTGCATAGTCTTCGAAATGTCCTTTTGTCTTCCATGTTCTTCTTGTAGTTTCCATTATATATTGTAAAAACTGGCAGATGATCACTAACGTCGCTTATAAGTAGACCACTTGTAGTGTTATTATCAAAATCATTGGTAAAAATATTATTAATAAGCGTGGCACAGTGTGCTGTGATTCTGCTTGGCCTTGTGATTTTAGGATATAGACTGATGCTGTACATTGTATCAATGAAGTCATCAATAGACTTTTGCTTGTTGGGGTTCAATAAGTCAATATTAAAGTCACCACATAAGAACATTATTCTTTGACCATTGTCCATGTAAGTTGCCTTGATCCATTCTTCAAATGTTTCTATACTTGACTTAGGTGATCTATATATACAACTGATGAATATGTTTTTGCTTTTTTCCTGACATATTTCAATGGTTATACATTCTAAGATATTATCAATGGCAAATGACATGTTTGTTACCACTTTGTAGTTCAGGTTCTTCATCACGTACACAGCTACTCCTCCTCCATTTTTGTTGGTTCTGTTGATGTAGTTTAGTTCATATCCCTCCAGATCAAAATCTATTCCTTTTTTATCATCAATCCATGTTTCTGTGACAGCAATCACTTTGAAGGGTTCGTTGATGTGTTCCAAAAAGTTCTTAATGTTATTGTAATTTGCATACAAGCTTCTACTATTAAAATGAATAATTGACAATTTGTTATCACATTCAATGTTGCTATTATATTGATCATCTATATAATAGAGTATAGCTCGGTTGGTAGAGTGGCCGTGCCAGCAACTTGAGGGTTCCAGGTTCGATCCCCGCTTCCGCCATCCTAGTCCCTGCCGTTGTGTCCTTGGGCAAGACACTTTACCCACATGCTCCCAGTGCCACCCACACTGGTTTAAATGTAACTTAGATATTGGGTTTCACTATGTAAAGCGCTTTGAGTCACTAGAGAAAAAGCGCTATATAAATATAATTCACTTCAATTCACTTCACTTATTACTGATGTGGGAGAAAAAATTTGTATCTGGATCTATATCATTTTCCAAATCCTGGTTTTTGTGATCTTTGTTGCAGAATTTTTTTAGTTCCATATTTTCTTGTTCAACAAACTTTGATGCTGTTTCAATAATCTCTATAAGTGTAGGTGGATGCAATCTTGAATCTAGGTCCTCTTGTTTAGTCGTCCCTTGGAACATAGTAGTGCCGATGCTGAATTTAGGTGCTTGTTTTCTGTCAGAGTCCATTATCATCGTTGTTGTGGTAGCTGTGTAAACTTTAAAAATTGTCCAGGTCCTTGATGTCATGGACAACAATTACTCTTGCTTCTGGACCTCCATTCAGCTTGATGTAGATTTTACAGTTGGCGCTCCAAGTTCCCTGGATTTTTCCCTGCCTTCTCAAGTCGCGTGCTTTCTTGGCGATTCCAGCATTGCGTTTTGTGAGATGCTCATTCATGTACACATTTGTTCCCTTCAGCTTCTTTCCCTGTCTCAGCAATGCCATTTTAGATTTTCTGTTTACGAGTTTCACAAGCACGACTGGAGTGGCATTGTTGTTTCTTCCGTTCAGTGGGATGCATGTTTCGATGGTATTAATGTCAATTTCAATTTCTTTTGATTGCAGAAAGTTGACCACTTGCTGTTCTGCTGAGACCATATCCATTTCATCTGGTTCACCTTCATTATTCACAGCTTTCGCATAGGATCTTGGTTTAATTCGGTGCCCTGTCACAATGATATCATTCATTCATTTATCCTGATCCATTTCATCTATGATGTTCCTCAGCATGTTGTTGTCTTCTTGAAGGACTTCATTTGTTTGCTCATTTCAGTGACTTCTTTATTTCTGGAGTTGTTCTCTTTTTTCATTTCTTTAATTTCTTCTTTCATTTCTTTCATATCCTCTTTCCATCCATCAATCAATTCTTCCAATTGTTCTATCATTTCTTCTTTAAATTCCTGGAGTATTTTTTGTAGTATCCCTTCTTGAATCCCATCATGTCCTGTGCCCAGCTTCAAATCAGTCTTTCCAGTCAATCCTTTAACTTTTGGCATCGCGGCAGTCACTGACGTCAGCGCCTCTTATGTCTTAAGGGCAGTTACTTCTTTAGCGACTTGCGGCACTTTTAACTTGTTTTTCAACAATTTCGTACTTTGCGCCGTTCAGAGATCAATTTGAGGTGTCAGCCTGTCAACTTATATCACTCTGCGACGTCGGGATCACTTTAAAACAGCTGTAAACTCGCCGTAACTTTTGGTTGCTAGGCAACCGCTTTGAACTGCGGGAGGCACCTTTGGTTTGAGGCTAACGGCTCTTCCACTCGCCTTATTTCAGCGTATCAGTGCCTCTCAACTGACCAAAATCAGATCGAAGATGCCAGGTGACTCTCCTGTGGCTGTGATCGCAAATCAGTGGTCAAATCAGTGGTCAAAATCTTCAGACTTAACAAAAACTCCGGTAGCAGAAGCGGAGCTTTTTTTCTTTGCGTCCTTTCTCATTGACAGGAAGTGACGTGTATGACAGGAAGTGACGTGTACCTTGGCCCGCGGCTTTGTTCAGTTTTAAACTTTGGCCCACTCTGTATTTGAGTTTGACACCCCTGGTGAAGGTGAAGCTCTGTCATCCTGGAGGCCACGGGGAAGACCCAGGACACATTGGGAACACTATGTCTCCCGGCTGGCCTGAGAACGCCTCGGGATCCCCTGAGAAAAGGTCCTAGGTGAGGGATCAGACAAAGAGCAGCTCAAAGACCTTTATGAAAAGTACAAATCGAGGACCTAGATTTTTTCTCGCCCAGGCGCAGGTCACCGTGGCTCCCCTATGGAGCCAGGCGCAGAGGTGGGGCACGATGGCGAGCGACTGGTGGCCGGGCCTGTCTCCATGGGGCCCTGCCGGGCTCAGCTCGAAGAGGCAATGTGGGTCAACCCTCCAATGGGCTCACCACTCATGGGCCCATTGAGGTCATAGAGGTCGGATGCAGTGTGAACTGGGCGGCAGCCGAAGGCAGGGCACTTGGCGGTCCGATTATCGGCTACATAAGCTCGCTCTTGGGACGTGGAACGTCACCTCGCTGGGAGGGAAAGAGCCTGAGCTGGTGCGCGAGGTGAAGAAGTTCCGGCTAGATATAGTTGGACTCACTTTGACGCACAGCAAGGGCTCTGGAACCTGTTCTCTCAAGAGGGGCTGAACTCTCTTCCACTCTGGCGTTGCAAGCAATGAGAGGCTGGGGTGGCAATTGTTGTTGCTCAAAGCCTGCACGTTGGACTAAAGTCCAGTAGACGAGATGGTAGCTTCCCTCCGCCTTCGGGTTGGGTGACGGGTCCTGACTGTTGTTTGTGTTTACGCACCAAACAGCAGCTCAGAGTACCCACTCTTTTTGGATTCCCTTGAGGGAGTACTGGAGAGTGCTCCCTCGGGTGATTCCCTTGTTCTGTTGGGGGACTTCAATGCTCATGTTGGCAAGGACAGTGAAACCTGGAGAGTCGTGATTGGGAAAAATGGCCACCCGGATCTGAACCCAAGTGGTACTTTGTTATTGGACTTTTGTGCTCGTCACGGATTGTCCATAACAAACACAATGTACAAACATAAGGAAGAACTTTGAACATGTCACGAGGGAGGTGCTGGACATTGAGTCTGAGTGGACCATGTTCCGTGCCTCTCTTGTCGAGCCTGCTGATTGGAGCTGTGGCCGCAAGGTGTTTGGTGCCTGTCGTGGCGGTAATCCTAGAACTCGCTGGTGGCCACCAGCAGTGAGGGATGCCGTCAAGCTGAAGAAAGAGCCTATCGGGTCCTTTTGGCTCATGGGACTCCAGAGGCAGCGGGCATACCGACAGGCCAAGCAGTGCCTGGGGAATCTGTGGTGGACTCTCCTATTTCTGGGGCTTAGGTTGCCTAGGTAGTTAAAAAGCTCCTCTGTGGCAAGGCCCCGGTGGTGGATGAGTTCCTTAAGGCTCTGGATACTGTGGGGCTGTCTTGGTTGACAAGACTCTGCAACATCGCGTGAACATTGGGGGCGGTACCTCTGGATTGGGTGGTGGTTCCTCTCTTTAAGAAGGGGAACCGGAGGGTGTGTTCCAACTATCGTGAAACACACTCCTCAGCCTTCCCGGTAAGGTCTATTCATGTCTACTGGAGAGGAGGAAACTCGGATCCAGGATGAACAGCGTGGTTTTCGTCCTGGTCGTGGAACGGTAGACCAGGTCTATACTCTCGGCAGGGTCCTTGAGTGTGAAGCGACTGGGATGAGAATCAGCACCTCCAAGTCCAAGTCCATGGTTCTCGCGCAGGAAAGGGTCGAGTGCCATCTCCAGGTTGGGGAGGAGATCTTGCCCCAAGTGGAGGAGTTCAAGTACCTAGGAGTCTTGTTCATGAGTGAGGATAGAGTGGATCGAGAGATCCACAGGCGGATTGGTGCGGCGTCTTCAGTATTGAGGACGCTATATCGATCCGTTGTGGTGAAGAAGGAGCTGAGCCAGAAGGAAAAGCTCTCAATTTACCGTCGATGTACGTTCCCATCTTTGGGTTATGACCGAAAGGACAAGCGGCCGGAATGCGTTTCCTCTGCCGGGTGGTGGGTCTCTCCCTTAGAGACAGGGTGAGAAGCTCTGTCATCCGGGAGGAACTCAAAGTATAGCCGCTGCTCCTCCACATTGAGAGGAGCCATGAGGTGGTTCGGGCATCTGCTCAGGATGCCACCCGAACGCCTCTAGGGAGGTGTGGCAGGAGGCCACGGGGAAGACCTAGGACACATTGGAAAGACTATGTCCCCGGCTGGCCTGGGAACGCCTCGGAATACCCCGAGAAGAGCTGAACGAAGTGGCTGGGGAGAGGGAAGTCTGGGATTTTCTGCTCAGGCTGCTGCCTGACCTCGGATAAGCGGAAGAAAATGGATGGATTTAGAATGACAGTTATACTGTCAGATTGAGTACAAAAACTAACTAAACCTTACACAATATAATGTTTCTAGTAAAACTCACAAAGATACATATCTCCAGGCATTATTAGCCATTTTGCATATGTGGTTTAGGAGTTATGTTTAAATAAATAACTGTCAGATTGAGTGTGACAGTAAACTCTCATAGTGAGTAAAACCCTTATTTTGTATTTGCAAACCTTACAAAATAAAACTAAATCTAGTTAAACTCACACAGATACAATATTACAGGCATTTTTAGACATAATGCATGTTTGGTTTTAGAGTAATGTTTATATAACTTTCATATTTAGTATGACAGCTGTACTGTCATATTGAATAAAAAAAACAACTAACTTGTGTCTTTGCAAACCTTACAAAATACCATTTTTCTAGTAAAACTAACTAGATACATGCTCCAGGCATTATTAGCCATTTTGCATGTGTTGTTTGAGTTATGTTTAAATAACTGTCATATTGAGTGTGACAGTATACTGTCATAAAACCCAATTTTTGTATTTGCAACCCTGATTCTAGTAAAACTCACATATATACAATATTACAGGCAGTTTTGGACATAATGCATGTTTGGTTTTGGAGTTATGTTTATATAACTTTCATATATAGTATGACAGCTAAACTGTTATATTGAGTAAAAAAACTAACTTGTGTTTGTAATAAAACCCAATTTTTGTATTAGCAAACCATACAACTGATTCAAATAAAACTCACATGGATTCAATATTACAGGCATTTTCAGACATTTTGCATGTTTGGTTTAGGAATTATGTTGTAATACATTTGTATTGCTTTTTTCACATTATCTCAGGATTTTTAGAACATTACTGTCATATTGAGTAAAAAAATAATTTTTGTGTTTGCAAGCCTTAAAAAAGCATATGTTTCCAGTAAAACTCCCAAAGATGCATTATTTCAGGCATTATTAGCCATTTTTCAGGTGTGGTTTAGGAGTTATGTTTAAATAACTGTCATATTGAGTGTGGCGTTATACTGTCATAGTGAGTTAAAAAAAACTAACTTGTGTCTTTGCAAACCTTACAAAAGAAAATGTTTCTAGCAACACTCACAAAGATATTTTTTTTCACGCTATTAGACATGTTTCATGTGTATTTAGGAGTTATAATTAAATAACTTTCATATTGAGTGTTAAAGTTATAATGTCATTATGTGTAAAACCTAATTTTTGTATTTGCAAACCTTACAAAAACAATTGATTCTAGTAAAACTTATATAGATTCAATATTACAGGCATTTTTAGACAATTTACATGTTTGGTTTAAAAGTTGTGTTTGAATACATTTGTATTGCTTTTTTCGCATTATCTCAGGATTCTAAGATCATTACTTTCATATTGAGTAAAACACTACTTGTTGTTTTTGCAAACCTTACAAACTCACATGAATACATTATTATAAGCAATTTTAGACATGACACACGTTTGGTTTTGGAGTTATGTTTATATAACTTTTATATTTAGTATGACTGTTATAATGTTATATTGAATAAAAAAAAACTAGCTTGTGTCTTTGCAAACTTTACAAAAGATCATTTTTCTAGTAAAACTAACAAAGATACATGTCTCCAGGCATTATTACTCATTTTGCATGGGTTGTTTAGGAATTATGTTTAAATACATTTTTATTGCTTTTTTCGCATTATCTCAGGATTCTTAGATCATTACTTTCATATTAAGTAAAAAACTACTTTTTGTTTTTGCAAACCATACAAACTCACATAAATACATTATTATAGGCAATTTTAGACATGACACACGTTTGGTTCTGGAGTTATTTTTATATAACTTTCATATTTAGTATGACTGTTATACTCTCTTTTTGAATAAAAACAACTAGCTTGTGTCTTTGCAAACTTTAAAAAATATACATTTCCTAGTAAAACTAACAAAGATACATGTCTCCAGGCATTATTACCCATTTTGCCTGGGTTGTTTAGGAGTTATGTTTAAATACATTTTTATTGCTTTTTTCGCATTATCTCAGGATTCTAAGATCATTACTTTCATATTGATTAAAAAACTACTTTTTGTTTTTGCAAACCTTACAAACTCACATAAATACATTATTACAGACATTTTTAGACATGACACATGTTTGGTCTTGGAGTTATGTTTATATAACTTTTATATTTAGTATGACTGTTATACTGTCATATTGAATAAAAAAAAAACTAGCTTGTGTCTTTGCAAACTTTACAAAAGATCATTTTGCTAGTAAAACTAACAAAGATACATGACTCCAGGCATTATTACCCATTTTGCATGGGTTGTGTAGGAATTATGTTAAAGACATTTGTATTGCTTTGTTTGCATTATCTCAGGATTCTTGGATCATCACTTTCATATTAAGTAAAAAACTACTTTTTGTTTTTGCAAACCATACAAACTCACATAAATACATTATTATAGGCAATTTTAGACATGACACACGTTTGGTTCTGGTGTTATGTTTATATAACTTTCATATTTAGTATGACTGTTATACTGTCTTATTGAATAAAAACAACTAGCTTGTGTCTTTGCAAACTTTACAAAATATACATTTCCTAGTAAAACTAACAAAGATACATGTCTCCAGGCATTATTACCCATTTTGCCTGGGTTGTTTAGGAGTTATGTTTAAATACATTTTTATTGCTTTTTTCGCATTATCTCAGGATTCTAAGATCATTACTTTCATATTGATTAAAAAACTACTTTTTGTTTTTGCAAACCTTACAAACTC
Source organism: Entelurus aequoreus (assembly GCF_033978785.1). Classification (NCBI taxonomy): domain Eukaryota; kingdom Metazoa; phylum Chordata; class Actinopteri; order Syngnathiformes; family Syngnathidae; genus Entelurus; species Entelurus aequoreus. The sequence continues at coordinate 32,250,272 of NC_084752.1, read as the reverse complement.
ACGTTAATACATTATTACAGGCATTTTTAGACATGACACATGTTTGGTTTTGGAGTTATGTTTATATAACTTTCATATTTAGTATGACTGTTATACTGTCATATTGAATAAAAAAAAATAGCTTGTGTCTTTGCAAACTTTACAAAAGATCATTTTTCTAGTAAAACTAACAAAGATACATGTCTCCAGGCATTATCACCCATTTTGCATGGGTTGTTTAGGAATTAAGTTTAAAGACATTTTTATTGCTTTTTTCGCATTATCTCAGGATTCTTAGATCATTACTTTCATATTGAGTAAAAAACTACTTTTTGTTTTTGCAAACCTTACAAACTCACATAAATACATTATTACAGGCATTTTTAGACATGACACATGTTTGGTTTTGGAGTTATGTTTATATACCTTTTATATTTAATATGACTATTATACTGTCATATTTAATATTCAAAAACTAGCTTGTGTCTTTGCAAACTTTACAAAAGATCATTTTTCTAGTAAAACTAACAAAGATACATGTCTCCAGGCATTATCACCCATTTTGCATGGGTTGTTTAGGAATTATGTTTAAAGACATTTTTATTGCTTTTTTCGCATTATCTCAGGATTTTAAGATCATTACTTTCATATTGAGTAAAAAACTACTTTTTGTTTTTGCAAACCTTACAAACTCACATAAATACATTATTACAGACATTTTTAGACATGACACATGTTTGGTTTTGGAGTTATGTTTATATAACTTTTATATTTAGTATGACTGTTATACTGTCAAATTGAATAAAAAACACTAGCTTGTGTCTTTGCAAACTTTACAAAAGATCATTTTTCTAGTAAAACTAACAAAGATACATGTCTCCAGGCAGTATTAGCCATTTTGCATGGGTTGTTTAGGAGTTATGTTTAAATACATTTTTATTGCTTTTTTCGCATTATCTCAGGATTCTAAGATCATTACTTTCATATTGAGTAAAAAACTACTTTTTGTTTTTGCAAACCTTACAAACTCACATTAATACATTATTACAGGCATTTTTAGACATGACACATGTTTGGTTTTGGATTTATGTTTATATAACTTTCATATTTAGTATGACTGTTATACTGTCATATTGAATAAAAAAAAACTGGCTTGTGTCTTTGCAAACTTTACAAAAGATCATTTTTCCAGTAAAACTAAAAAAGATACATGTTTCCAGGCATTATTAGCCATTTTGCATATGTTGTTTAGGAGTTATGTTTAAATACATTTTTATTGCTTTTTTCGCATTATCTCAGGATTTTAAGAACATTACAGTCATATTGAGTAAAAAAACTACTTTTTGTGTTTGCAAGATTTAAAAAAGCATGTGTTTCGAGTAAAACGGCCAAGGATGCATTATTTCAGGCATTATTAGCCATTTTTCATGTGTGGTTTGAGTTATGGTTAAATAACTGTCATATACTGTCAGTTATGACATAGTAAGTAAAACCTAATTTATATATTTGCAAACCTTACAAAATCATTTAAATCTAGTAAAACTCACATGGATTCAATATTACAGACATTTTTAGACATTTTGCATGTTTGGTTTAGGAATTATGTTGGAATCATTTTTATTAATTTGTTCGTATTATCTCAGAATTTTAGAACATTACTGTCATATTGAGTAAAAAAATAATTTTTGTGTTTGTAAGCCTTAAAAAGCATATGTTTCGAGTAAAACGTACAAGAATGCATTATTTCAGGCATTGTTAGTCATTTTTGATGTGTAGTTTAAGAGTTATGTTTAAATAACTGTCATATTGAGTGTGGCAGTTATACTGTCATATTGAGTAAAAAAAACTAACCTGTCTTTGCAAACCTTACAAAAGAAAATGTTTCTAGTAACACTCACAAAGATACATTTTTTCACGCATTATTAGACATGTTTCATGTGTGGTTAGGAGTTATAAATAAATAATTGTCATATTGAGTGTTACAGTTTTAATGTCATTATGTGTAAAACCTAATTTTTGTATTTGCAAACCTTACAAAAACAACCGATTCTAGGAAAACTCACATTGATACAATATTACAGGCATGTTTAGACATATTGCATGTTTGGTTTTGGAGTTATATTTATATAACCTGCTTTCTGAGCCGCCACCTTTGTGGTTTGCGTGTCCCACTGATCCAGGAACTATGTTGTCCGGGGGCTTCTATGGTCTCCCAAGACAAACAGGTCCTAGGTGAGGGATCAGACAAAGAGCAGCTCAAAGACCTTTATTAAAAGTACAATTGAGGACCTAGATTTGTTCTCGCCCGGACGCAGGTCACCGTGGCTGCCCTGGGGAGCCAGGCCCAGAGGTGTGGCACGATGGCGATTGACGGTCCTGTCCCCATGGGGCCCAGCCGTGCTCAGCTCGAAGAGGCAACGTGGATCCCCCCTCCAGGGCTCACCACTCATGGGCTGGGTCATAGAGGGTGCAGTGTGAGCTGGGCGGCAGCCGAAGGCAGGGCACTTGGTGGTCCGATTATCGGCTACATAAGCTCGCTCTTGGGACATGGAACGTCACCTCGCTGGGAGGGAAGGAGCCTGAGCTGGTGCTTGAGGTGGAGACGTTCCCGGCTAGATATAGTTGGACTCACAGCAAGGGCTCTGGAACCTGTTCTCTCAGAGGGGCTGGACTGAGATGAACTTTCATTACTTGCAACGCCAGAGTGGAAGAGATTCCACACTGGCGTTGCAACTAATGAGAGGCTGGGGTGGCAATTCTTGTTGCCCCCCGGCTCAAAGCCTGCACGTTGGACTTTAAACCCAATAGACGAGATGGTAGCTTCCTTCAGCCTTCGGGTTGGGTGACGGGTCCTGACTGTTGTTTGTGTTTACACACCAAACAGCAGCTCAGAGTACCCACTCTTTTTGGATTCCCTTGAGGGAGTACTGGAGAGTGCTCCCTAGGGTGATTCCCTTGTTCTGCTGGTGGACTTCAACGCTATGTTGGCAACGACAGTGAAACCTGGAGAGTCGTGATTGGGAAATATGGCCACCCGGATCTGAACCCAAGTGGTGCTTTGTTATTGGACTTTTGTGCTTGTCACGGATTGTCCATAACAAACACAATGTTCAAACATAAGGGTGTCCATATGTGCACTTGGCACAAGGACACCCTCGGCCGCATGATTGACTTTGTAGTTGTGTCATGGGATTTGCGGCCTCATGTTTTGGACACTCGGTGAAGAGAGGGGCAGAGCTTTCTACCAAACACCACCTGGTGGTGAGCTGGCTCCGATGGTAGGGGAGGATGCCGGTCAGACCTGGCAGGCCCAAACGCATTGTAAGGGTCTGCTGGGAACACCTAGCAGAGTTTCCTGAAGAACTTTGAACATGTCCGGAAGAACTTTGAACATGTCACGAGGGAGGTGCTGGACATTGAGTCTGAGTGGACCATGTTCCGTTCCTCTCTTGTTGGCCACAGCTTCAATTGAAGCTGTGGCCGCAAGGTGTTTGGTGCCTGTCGTGGCGGTAATCCACCAGTAGTGAGGGATGCTGTCAAGCTGAAGAAAGAGCCACCGGGTCCTTTTGGCTCATGGGACTCCAGAGGCAGTGGGCATACCGACAGGCCAAGCGAGACCTCCTCAGTCCCACCAACACGTCTTCCTATGAGGAAACAGTGCCTGGGAAGTCTGTGGTGGGCTCTCCTATTTCTGGGGCTGAGGTTGCCAAGGTAGTTAAAAAGCTCCTCGGTGGCAAGGCCCCAGGGGTATGAGCTCCGTCCGGAGTTCCTTAAGGCTCTGGATGCTGTGGGGCAGTCTTGGTTGACAAGACTCTGCAACATTGCGTCTACATCGGGGGCGGTACCTCTGGATTGGCAGACCGGGGTGGTGGTTCCTCTCTTTAAGAAGGGGAACCGGAGGGTGTGTTCCAACTATCGTAGATCACACTCCTCAGCCTTCCCGGTAAGGTCTATTCATGTGTAATGGAGAGGAGGAACCTCGGATCCAGGACGAACAGTGTGGTTTTCGTCCTGGTCGTGGAACGGTAGACCAGCTCTATACTCTCGGCAGGGTCCTTGAGTGTGCATGGGAGTTTGCCCAACCAGTCTACATAAGTTTTGTGGACTTGGAGAAGACATTCGACCTTGGCCCCCGGTAAATCCTGTGGGGAGTGCTCAGAGAGTATGGAGTATCGGCATGTCTGATTGTGGCGGGTGTCTCCCTGAATGATCAGTGTCAGAGTTTGGTCCGCATTGCCGGCAGTATGTCGGACCCCTTTCCAGTGAGGGTTGGACTCCGCCAAGGCTGCCCTTTGTCACCAATTATGTTCATAACTTTAATGGACAGAATATCTAGGCGCAGTCATGGCTTTGAGGATCCCCTCAACGCCATGACTGCGCCTGGTTTGGTGGCTGCAGGATTAGGTCTCTGCTTTTTGCAGATGATGTGGTCCTGATGGCTTCAACTGGCCAAGATCTTCAGCTTTCATTGGATCGGTTCGCAGTGAAGCGACTGGGATGAGAATCAGCACCTCCAAGTCCGAGTCCATGGTTCTCGCCCGGGAAAGGGTGGAGTGCCATCTCGAGGTTGGGAAAGAGATCTTGCCCCAAGTGAAGGAGTTCAAGTACCTAGGAGTCTTGTTCACGAGTGAGGATAGAGTGGATTGTGAGATCAACAGGCGGATCGGTGCGGCGTCTTCAGTAATGAGGACGCTATATCGATCCGTTGTGGTGAAGAAGGAGCTGAGCCAGAAGGAAAAGCTTTCAATTTACCGGTCGATCAACGTTCCCATCCTCACCTATGGTCATGAGCTTTGGGTTATGACCGAAAGGACAAGGTCACGGGTACAAGCGGCCGAAAGGAGTTTCCTCCGCCGGGTGGTGGGTCTCTCCCTTAGAGATAGGGTGAGAAGCTCTGTCATCTGGGAGGAACTCAGTGTAAAGCCGCTGCTCCTCCACATTGAGAGGAGCCAGATGAGGTGGTTCGGGCATCTGCTCAGGATGCCACCCGAACGCCTCCCTAGGTCCGAACGGCAGGAGGCCATGGGGAAGACCTAGGATACATTGGAAATACTATGGCCTGGGAACGCCTCGGGATCCCCCGAGAAGAGCTGGATGAAGTGGCTGGGTTCCACTTTCATGCGCACGGAACTGCGGTATGACCATGTCAACTTGACCCGTCGCACTCCAACTATAGTGGCAATTACGTCACCAAGGGAGCTGTCACCAAGGCAAAGACTGTTGTTTTTTTTTTTTACCTGTGTCTAACTTGTGTCTGTCATAAAACTCAATTTTTGTATTTGCAAACCTTACAAAAACAAAAGATTCTAGTAAAACTCACATGGATTCAATATTACAGGCATTTTTAGACATTTTGCATGTTTGGTTTAGGAATCATGTTGGAATACATTTGTATTGCTTTTTTCACATTATCTCAGCATTTTAAGAACTTACTGTCATATTGAGTAAAAAAAACTTTTTGTGTTTGCAAGCCTTAAAAAAACAACCGATTCTAGTAAAACTCACATTGATACAATATTACAGGCATGTTTAGACATCTTGCATGTTTGGTTTTGGAGTTATGTTTATATAACCTGCTTTCTGAGCCGCCACCTTTGTGGTTTGCGTGTCCCACTGATCCTAGGAGCTATGTTGTCCGGGGGCTTCTATGCCCCCTGATAGGGTCCCCCAAGACAAACAGGTCCTAGGTGAGGAATCAGACAAAGAGCAGCTCAAAGACCTTTATGAAAAGTACAAATCGAGGACCTAGATATTTTCTCGCCCGGACGCGGGTCACCGTGGCTCCCCTGTGGAGCCAGGCCCAGAGGTGGGGCACGATGGCGAGCGACTGGTGCCCATGGGGCCCAGCTCGAAGAGGCAACGTGGGTCCCCCCTGCAATAGGCTCACCACTCATGAGCTGGGTCATAGAGGTCGGGTGCAGTGTTAGCTGGGCGGAAGCCGAAGGCAGGGCACTTGGCGGTCCGATTATCGGCTACATAAGCTCGCTCTTGGGACGTGGAACGTCACCTCGCGAGGTGGAGAAGTTCCCGGCTAGATAAAGCTGGACTCACTTCGACGCACAGCAAGGGCTCTGGAACCTGTTCTCTCAAGAGGGGTTGGACTCTCTTCCACTCTGGCGTTGCAAGTAATGAGAGGCTGGGTTGGCAATTCTTGTTGCCCCCCGGCTCAAAGCCAGCACGTTGGACTTAACCCAGAAGACGAGATGGTAGCTTCCCTCCGCTTTCGGGTTGGGTGACGGGTCCTGACTGTTGTTGGTGTTTACGCACCAAACAGCAGCTCAGAGTACCCACTCTTTTTGGATTCCCTTGAGAGTGCTCCCTCGGGTGATTCCCTTGTTCTGCTGGGGGTCTTCAACGCTCATGTTGGCAACGACTTTGAAACCTGGAGAGTCGTGATTGGGAAAAATGGCCACCCGGATCTGAACCCAAGTGGTGCTTTGTTATTGGACTTTTGTGCTCGTCACGGATTGTCCATAACAAACACAATGTTCAAACATAAGGGTGTCCATATGTGCAGTTGGCACCAGGACACCCTCGGCCACAGTTCCATGATTGACTCTGTAGTTGTGTCATGGGATTTGCGGCCACATGTTTTGGACACTCGGGTGAAGAGAGGGGCGAGCTTTCTACCGATCACCACCTGGTGAGCTGGCTCCGATGGTGGGGTAGGATCCCGGACAGACCTGGCAGGCCCAAACGCATTGTGAGAGTCTTTTGGGAATGCCTAGCAGAGTCTCCTGTCAGAGAGAGTTTCTTTTTCCACCTCCGGAGGAACTTTGAACATGTCACAAAGGAGGTGCTGGACATTGAGTCTGAATGGATCATGTTCCGTGCCTCTCTTTTCAAGCCAGCTGATTGGAGCTGTGGCCGCAAGGTGTTTGGTGCCTGTCGTGGCGGTAATCCTAGAACCCGCTGGTGGCCACCAGCAGTGCGGGATGCCGTCAAGCTGAAGAAAGAGCTTATCTGGTCCTTTTGGCTCATGGGACTCCAGAGGCAGCGGGCATACCGACAGGCCATGCCTGGGGAATCTGTGATGGGCTCTCCTATTTCTGGGGCTGAGGTTGCCAAGGTAGTTAAAAAGCTCCTCGGTGGCAAGGCCCCGGGGGTGGATGAGCTCCATCCGGAGCTGTGGGGCTGTTTTAGTTGACAAGACTCTGCAACATCGCGTGGACATCAGGGGCGGTACCTCTGGATTGGCAGACCGGGGTGGTGGTTCCTCTCTTTAAGAAGGGGAACCGGAGGGTGTGTTCCAACTATCGTAGATCACACTCCTCAGCCTTCCCGGTAAGGTCTATTCATGTGTACTGGAGAGGAGGAACCTCGGATCCAGGACGAACAGTGTGGTTTTCGTCCTGGTCGTGGAACGGTAGACCAGCTCTATACTCTCGGCAGGGTCCTTGAGTGTGCATGGGAGTTTGTCCAACCAGTCTACATGTGCTTTGTGGACTTGGAGAAGACATTCGACCGTGGCCACCCCGGGAAGTCCTGTGGGGAGTGCTCAGAGAGTATGGGGTATCGGCATGTCTGATTGTGGCGGGTCGCTCCCTGTATGATCAGTGTCAGAGCTTGGTCCGCATTGCCAGCAGTAAGTCGGACCCTTTTCCAGTAAGGGTTGGACCGGAGTCCAACCCTCGTGTTGGCTGCCCTTTGTCACCAAATGTGTTCATAAATTTTATGGACAGAATTTCTAGGCGCAGTCATGGCGTTGAGGGGATCCGGTTTGGTGGCTGCAGGATTAGGTCTCTCCTTTTTGCAGATGATGTGGTCCTTTTGGCTTTAACTGGCCAGGATCTTCAGCTCTCATTGGATTGGTTTGCAGCCGAGTGTGAAGCGACTGGGATGAGAATCAGCACCTCCAAGTCCGAGGTTCTCTCCCGGGAAAGGGTGGAGTGCCATCTCGAGGTTGGGCAGGAGATCTTGCCCCAAGTGGATGAGTTCAAGTACCTGGAGTCGTGTTCATGAGTGAGGGAAGAGTGGATCGTGAGATGCACAGGCTGATCGGTGCGGCGTCTTCAGTAATGAGGACGCTATATCGATTCGTTGTGGTAAGAAGGAGCTGCGCCAGAAGGAAAAGCTCTCAATTTACCGGTCAATCTACGTTCCCATCCTCACCTATGGTCATGAGCTTTGGGTTATGACCGAAAGGACAAGATCACGGGTACAAGCGGCCGAAATGAGTTTTCTCCGCTGGGTGGCGGGTCTCTCCCTTACTGTAAGAATTTTCACCGTTTAATTACAGTAACCTACTGGCAGCTAATGGTTCCAGTATAAAACTGTTTTTCTACAGCACACATACTGTGATTTATCACTACAGTTTATTACTCTAAAAAGTATCACAGTACTGTGCTGTATCAAATATACGCTTCACAGCATACTACTGTCATCTGTTTAGCGGCATTACACTGTTATTTTAGTGTATCTACTGTAATATCCATTAACAGTTAATTACAGTAAAATAATTGTAAGCACTATAGACTGAGCTTTACAGTATAATGCCACTAGAAGTTAATGAGTTGAACTTTTAATTTTTCTAAATCAAAACCCCTGCAATCTGCTGGCATAAAAATCACTGGAGAAATGGCCTTGCAAGATTATGTTTTTATTAACCAATTATTTTAAAGTGCATCAAATACATTCAATGTACATTTAGTGCATTCTTCTTATTTTCAGTAAAGCATTTTAACATTTATAACATGTCCACTTAATTTCTAACTGGAGACAAAACACTGAACACGAGTCCAGTGTTTAGTTGTCGGCTACATAAAGCCCCACTCAAAGTCTGTGAGATGTTTTATAAGGGTGGCTACGTGAGGATTTACAGTTGCTGCCTTTTTCTGGACCAGCTTCCCGGTCTTCTTGGACACCACCTTTCCCTGGCTAGCCTTTGTTCCCCTCTCAGGGTGAACGCCAATGAATCGCCTAAAAAAGAGAGAAAGCATATTAGATATTCTGTTGTGATTGAAGATTACTTGCAGTCGATACAGAACCCCCCTCACATTGTTATTTAGGAATATGCACTGCACAAATATTAATATCAATTTTAGGATATATGTGAGCCTATACCATAACCACAGCTGTAGATGAGTGAATGCTCTAAAACCCATTAAGACAAATTCAGAGAGGAAGACAATGATAAGCCTCCCCAATCCCTCTCTCTATTTATGTTTTCTCTCCATCTACGGGACCGTGTATTTACGCTGATGTTTCCTGCTTTCACCCATTTAACATATCGTTACCTGCTCATTACCTATCTTCTCTGCATCCTGGGGTCACACTGGTGCTTCTTGCCTTTACCCATTCAACATATCTTTACCTGCACATTACCTACCTTCTCTGCATAGTTTGGTCACGCTGGTGCTTTCTACCTTTACCCATTCAAAATATCTTTACCTGCACATTACTTACCTTCTCTGTATCCTGGAGTCAAGCTGGTGTTTCCTGCCTTTACTTATTCAACATATCTTTACCTGCACATTACCTACCTTCTCTGTATCCTGGCGTCTAGCTGGTGTTTCCTGCCTTCACCCATTCAACATATCTTTACCTGCACATTACCTACCTTCCCTGCATCCTTGGGTCACACTGGTGCTTCTTTTTTTCACCATACAACATATCTTCACCTGCACATACCTACCTTGTCTGCATGGCCTCGACCACACCTGCGCTTCCTTCTTTCACCCATTCAACATACCTTCACCCGCACATTACCTACCTTCCCTGCATAGTGGGGTCACACTGGTGCTTCCTGCCTTTACCCATTCAACATATCTTCACCCGCACATTACCTACTTGCTCTGCATTCTCGGGTCAAGCTGGTGCTTCCTGCCATCATCCAGTCAACATATCTTTACCTGCAAATTACCTACTTTTTCTGCATCCTGGGGTCAAACAGGTGCTTCCTTCTTTGACCCAGTCAACATATCTTTACCTGCACATTACCTACCTTCTCTGTATCCTAGAGTCAAACTGGTGCTTCGGTCCCTAATAAGAAGGTCCACAAAGGAACAGAAGAGTCATTGATTTAAGGCACAAAATTGGGGAAATGACAAGTCAAATTCCTGAACAGAGGTGAGAAATATAAAATAAAATATCCTAACAGTATTTTAACAGTATCAAGAGGATTTACCTTTGAACAAATTCCAATGTCCGAGGACCTTCCTCTTGGTATTCCAAGTTGAACACATAGTAGGTGGCAAGAAGGGCAGCAAGCCCTGAGATTAAGCTAGGTTGGACGCCTTTGCAGATGACATCACCTTCCATGCTGATCATCCAACGTTTTATTGTGACTTTGTCACCAGCAACTGGTACAGTCAAGAAATGCAGTTTATGTTCCTAAACAGTATCCAATATGGGTAGCATTTTAAAAGTATTTGGAATGGCCACCTCACTCGCTCTCTCTTTCCTCTGTTTACATCTAGTCTCCTAAGGCAGTGGTTCTCAAATGGGGGTACGCGTACTCCTGGGGGTACTTGAAGGCATGCCAAGGGGTACGTGAGATTATTTTTAAATATTCTAAAAATAGCAACAATTCAAAAATCCTTCATAAATATATTTATTGAATAATACTTCGACAAAATATGAATGTAAGTTCATAAACTGAACAACTAATCAAGTAGGCTATTCCATTCATTACCATAAAGCCAGAGTTTCCCCCATGCCATGATGGTTTGACCCTACCTGGCGGTGCCACACGGCACCAACTGTCAATCAACTATCCATGTAGAAAACAATGGAGGCTTGGTTAAAGCGTAGTGGACATGTTCCATAAATATTGATGTTAAAGATTTCTTTTTTTGTGAAGAAATGTTGAGAATGAAGTTCATGAATCCAGATGGATCTCTATTACAATCCCCAAAGAGGGCACTTTAAGTTGATTACTTCTATGTGTAAAAATCTTTATTTATAATTGAATCACTTGTTTATTTTTCAACAAGTTTTTAGTTATTTTTATATCTTTTTTTCCAAATAGTTCAAGAAAGACCACAACAAATGAGCAATATTTTGCACTGTTATACAATTTAATAAATCAGAAACTGATGACATAGTGCTGTATTTTACTTCTTTATCTCTTTTTTTCAACCAAAAATGCTTTGCTCTGATTAGGGGGTACTTGAATTTCAAAAATGTTCACAGGGGTACATCACTGAAAAAAGGTTGAGAACCACTGTCCTAAGGCAGTGGTTCTCAACCTTTTTTCAGTGCTGTGAACATTTTTTTAATGCAAGTAGACCTCCATGTCTTCATAACAGGAATATCCTGAATTCTCAAGTTGCATATCACAATAGTCATCATCAGTGTTAATAACACAAGAGCTGCTTGGATTTGCTGTTGAGCAAATCAAACTTCGTTCAGTGTAGCCGTAGTGCTTCCTTGACACGTGCGATGTGAAAGTAGACTTAACTGTAAATCTTTTTTCACATTGACTGAAGGGGCACGTAACTGTCCTACCTTCGGTAATATGACTTTTCAAATGCAGGAGAAAGGCCCGTATATCATCGCACTTCGTGCTACATGAGACAATATTACAAGGTAAACCTTCTGCGCTATACATATCAGTCCTACTCTTGCCATATTTATGACGACGGCTGTGAGTTTTGAAGGCTGAGAAGTTGTAAAAAACTCTTGTGCATTTAGGGAAAGCACACTTAAACGATGCATTAGGCATACAACTATGACTTCGCATGTGTCTAACATACGCAAATACATTGCTGCAAGTCGTAGCACATATGTTGCAAGTTATCATCTTTTATGATGACTATGACAAAAAAGAAGACAACTTAGCTAGCTAGCATGCGGCGGTACATGCGCGTGGTCAACGATAGTGTCTGTGATGCTGACTGTGACGCTATGTCATTTCGGACTTTATAAATATATATATAAAGTAATTCAAACAGAAAATGACACATCAAGGTACAAGTGACTCTTACCTTGTTATCAAAAACACACGATGCAGTAGGATGGATTTAGCAGGGTCGGCCAGGTGAAATGAAGCTCGGTTGGACGAATTGTGGGCGGACCCAAGAAACAAGTCTGAAAAATACTGAATTACACTGTAGGTTTTACAGTAACTTACTGCTGGTCGATATTTTTTGAAAAATGCAACAAAATTTACAGTACTTAACTGCATTTAAGAAGAACATGATAGGTTGATTGGCAACACTAAATTGGCCCTAGTGTGTGAATGTGAGTGTGAATGTTGTCTGTCTATCTGTGTTGGCCCTGCGATGAGGTGGCGACTTGTCCAGGGTGTACCCCGCCTTCCGCCTGATTTTAGCTGAGATAGGCTCCAGCGCCCCCCACGACCCCGAAGGGAATAAGCGGTAGAAAATGGATGGATGGATGGAGTATATAACTGTAATTTTATTTTTTATTTTTACAGTAATTTTTTACAGTGAAGGTCATGGGTGTCAAACTCTGGCCCGTGGGCCAAATTTGGCCCAACGTGTAATTTGACTTGGCCCTTGAGGCAATATCAAATTAACACTAAAGCTGGACCGTCGATTATACATTGCAGCAGTGCCGCGGTAACACCGCGTTCACCGCTACTTCTAATACTTGCCAACACTCCCGGGAGTGACTCCAGCACTCCTTCTGAATTTTTTTTTTTTTTCAGCTAGTCAAACGAGTGCCGGCCCAGTTTCATGTCAGTGCAGCTTCTGCACCCACACACAATTGAATGCAACGCATACTTCATCAACAGCGATACAGGTTACACTGACGGTAGCCAAATAAAAAACTTTAACACTTTTAGAAATATATGCCACACTGTGAATCCACACCAAACAAGAATGACAAACACATTTCGGGAGAACATCCGCACCGTAACACAACATAAACACAACAGAACAAATACCCGGAACCCTTTGTAGCACTAAATCTTCCGGGACGCTACAAGGTGTGTGTGTGTGGGGGGGGTTTGGTGGTAGCGGGGGTGTATTTTGTTGCGTCCCGAAAGAGTTAGTGCTGCAAAAGATTCTGGGTATTTGTTCTTTTGTGTTTATGTTATGTTACGGTGCGGATGTTCTCCCGAAAAGTGTTTTTTATTTTTGTTTGGTGTGGGTTCACAGTGTGGCGTATATTTCTAACAGTGTTAAAGTTTTTTATACTGGCACCCTCAGTGTAACCTGTATCGCTGTTGATGAAGTATGCGTTGCATTCATTTGTGTATGCGTGCTGAAGCTGCACATATCTTGTGACTGGGTGTGAATGATGTTAGAATTGGGTGTACGAGATATGACTGTTGAACACCTTCGTTCGATAATGAAAGTTGCCTCAGCTCAAAGCCTGAGCCCTGACATTAAAGAACTAGCATCTAAAAAAAGATGCCAGGTATCTGGCTTGGGCACATCAAATTAGATCAGTGTGTTGCAAACTGAGCAGTTTAAAGTCCTGAATGGTTGTTTTATTCATTGTTCATTTATTGTCAAATTTATTAGCCTGTGGAAAAAGTTAATGTTGATATTTACCTCAGAAGGCTGCAAATAGAAAAGAGGCATTCAATTTTTATTTAAATTGTATTTGATATGCAATTGATATTTTTTAATTATTATTATTATTATTTGAAACTCCATTTTGCATGTCACTATAAAGTTATATAAGCCTTGCTTGTTCAATATTCAATGCAAAACTTGTTTGGGTCCCTATTAAAAGGTTAATTTGTTCAACCTTGAGTTTGAGTTTGAGTTTGAGTTTATTTCGAACATGCAAGCATACAACATGATACATCACAATTTCCAGTTTCTTTTCAACATGTTCGAAAAGGAGTAGGAAGAAGCAGAGCTTATTTAATCCTACCCCTTTTCTTTACATAACAGTTGCAAAACTTTTTGTTCACTTCCTGTTCACAATTTTTTCACAATAAACTCCATAAGTAATTACAATAAAAATAAATAAATAAATAATAGTAAGAATTTAATAATAATAATTGGTGAAGTAAGTCATATTTCATATGATGAGATAAGTAAGATTACTTTAAGAATGAATGAATGGATGGATGAAATAAATTGAGAATGTTTGTCATGGTTCTTCTTCATTGTACTTTGTAAACACTTTAAGTTTGAAGAGTTTCTTGAAGTGGATCATATTAGTACATTGTTTGATTGCTTTGCTTAATCCATTCCATAATTTAATTCCACATATTGATATACTGAAGGTCTTAAGTGTTGTACGTGCAAACAAATGTTTTAAATTACGTTTTTCTCTAAGATTATATTTCTCCTCTTTTTTTGAGAAGAATTGTTGTATATTCTTGGGTAGCAGGTTATAGTTTGCTTTGTGCATAATTTTAGCTGTTTGCAAATTCACTATGTCGTGGAATTTCAGTATTTTTGATTCAATAAATAAAGGGTTTGTATGTTCTCTATATCCAACATTATGTATTATTCTAACTGATCTTTTTTGTAACACCGTTAATGAATGAAGTGTACTTTTGTAATTATTTCCCCATATTTCTACACAGTAGCTCAGATATGGTAACACTAGTGAGCAGTAGAGAATATGAAGGGATTTTTGGTCTAGAACATGTTTTGCTTTATTCATTATTGACGTGTTTCTTGCAACTTTATGTTGTATATTTTTTACGTGAGATTTCCAGTTCAATTTATCATCAATCATTATACCTAGAAATTTGGTTTCGTTTACTCTTTCAATTTCTATTCCGTCTATTTGTATTTGTGTTTGACTTTCTCTTCTACTGTTACCAAATAGCATTATTTTAGTTTTACTAAGATTCAACGATAGTCTGTTTTTGTCAAACCATCTTTTTAATTTGTTAATTTCTTCTGTTATTATTTGTATTATCTCCTGTGTGTTCTCTCCTGAACAAAACGCTGTTGTATCATCCGCAAATAATACTAACTTTAAATATTTTGTAACTTTACAAATGTCATTTATATAGAGATTGAATAATTTAGGTCCTAGTATTGATCCCTGAGGTACACCACAGGATATATTTAGCGTTGTAGACGTGTGTTCGCCTAGCTTCACGTATTGTTTACTGTTCGTTAGATAACTTCTTATCCAGTTTAAGACTAACCCTCTGATGCCATATCGTTCTAGTTTTTTTATTAAAATATTGTGATTAATTGTGTCAAATGCTTTAGTTAGATCCATAAAAACCGCTGCTGCTCATTTTTTACTGTCTATTGCATTGGTAATTTCTTCTGTAATTTCAATTAAAGCCATTGAAGTTGAAACATTAGCTCTGTATCCATATTGGTTCTCTTCGAGTATTCTATTTTTATTTATGAAACTTTCTAATCTGTTATTGAACAGTTTTTCAATGATTTTAGAAAATTGTGGGAGTAGAGAAACAGGTCTATAATTTGTAAATTGATGTTTATCTCCAGTCTTATAAATTGGTGCAACTTTAGCTATTTTCATTTTGTTTGGAAATGTACCTGTTTGAAATGATAGGTTACTAATATACATTAATGGTCCTGAGATCTCTTCAATAACCTTTTTTATCGTTTCCATATCAATTCCGTTACAATCAGTTGAAGTCTTAGATTTACATTTTTTCACGATTGTAACTATTTCCTCCTGTGTCACATTACTGAGGAACATGGAGTTGGGATTTCGCTCTATGGTATCATTATAGTCCTCAATTGGAACTGGGTCTGGAATCCTTTCTTCCAATTTTGGTCCAATATTTACAAAATAATTATTCAAGCTTTCAACTACTTCCTTTATGTTGTCATTTTTTTTTATTTTCATCTAAGAAGTATTGAGGGTAGTCCCTCTTAGTTCCATTTTTAATAATGCTATTGAGGATGCCCCATGTTGCTCTCATATTATTTTTGTTCCTGTCCAACAATTCACTGTAATATTCTTTTCTACATGATCGTAGTATGTCTGTTAACTTGTTTTTATACTTTTTGTACTTAATTTCTGCCTCTATAGTTCTTTGTGCTATAAATTCTCTATATAGTGTATTCTTCTTCTTACAAGCATTTTTTAATCCTTTTGTCATCCATGGTTGATTATTCTTTCTCTGCTTGTTACTGAGTTGTATCCATGGACAATGTTTGTCATAAAGTATTATGAACTTGATTAAGAAATGTTCATATGCTTCATCAACCTCTTTTTCATTATACACATTGTCCCAATCTTGCTTTTGTAGCTCAATTTTGAAGGCAGTCATCCTCTTCTCTGTGCATAGTCTTCGAAATGTCCTTTTGTCTTCCATGTTCTTCTTGTAGTTTCCATTATATATTGTAAAAACTGGCAGATGATCACTAACGTCGCTTATAAGTAGACCACTTGTAGTGTTATTATCAAAATCATTGGTAAAAATATTATTAATAAGCGTGGCACAGTGTGCTGTGATTCTGCTTGGCCTTGTGATTTTAGGATATAGACTGATGCTGTACATTGTATCAATGAAGTCATCAATAGACTTTTGCTTGTTGGGGTTCAATAAGTCAATATTAAAGTCACCACATAAGAACATTATTCTTTGACCATTGTCCATGTAAGTTGCCTTGATCCATTCTTCAAATGTTTCTATACTTGACTTAGGTGATCTATATATACAACTGATGAATATGTTTTTGCTTTTTTCCTGACATATTTCAATGGTTATACATTCTAAGATATTATCAATGGCAAATGACATGTTTGTTACCACTTTGTAGTTCAGGTTCTTCATCACGTACACAGCTACTCCTCCTCCATTTTTGTTGGTTATGTTGATGTAGTTTAGTTCATATCCCTCCAGATCAAAATCTATTCCTTTTTTATCATCAATCCATGTTTCTGTGACAGCAATCACTTTGAAGGGTTCGTTGATGTGTTCCAAAAAGTTCTTAATGTTATTGTAATTTGCATACAAGCTTCTACTATTAAAATGAATAATTGACAATTTGTTATCACATTCAATGTTGCTATTATATTGATCATCTGTATAATAAAAACAACTATTACTGATGTGGGAGAAAAAATTTGTATCTGGATCTATATCATTTTCCAAATCCTGGTTTTTGTGATCTTTGTTGCAGAAATTTTTTAGTTCCATATTTTCTTGTTCAACAAACTTTGATGTTGTTTCAATAATCTCTATAAGTGTAGGTGGATGCAATCTTGAATCTAGGTCCTCTTGTTTAGTCGTCCCTTGGAACATAGTAGTGCCGATGCTGAATTTAGGTGCTTGTTTTCTGTCAGAGTCCATTATCATCGTTGTTGTGGTAGCTGTGTAAACTTTAAAAATTGTCCAGGTCCTTGATGTCATGGACAACAATTACTCTTGCTTCTGGACCTCCATTCAGCTTGATGTAGATTTTACAGTTGGCGCTCCAAGTTCCCTGGATTTTTCCCTGCCTTCTCAAGTCGCGTGCTTTCTTGGCGATTCCAGCATTGCGTTTTGTGAGATGCTCATTCATGTACACATTTGTTCCCTTCAGCTTCTTTCCCTGTCTCAGCAATACCATTTTAGATTTTCTGTTTACGAGTTTCACAAGCACGACTGGAGTGGCATTGTTGTTTCTTCCGTTCAGTGGGATGCATGTTTCGATGGTATTAATGTCAATTTCAATTTCTTTTGATTGCAGAAAGTTGACCACTTGCTGTTCTGCTGAGACCATATCCATTTCATCTGGTTCACCTTCATTATTCACAGCTTTCGCATAGGATCTTGGTTTAATTCGGTGCCCTGTCACAATGATATCATTCATTCATTTATCCTGATCCATTTCATCTATGATGTTCCTCAGCATGTTGTTGTCTTCTTGAAGGACTTCATTTGTTTGCTCATTTCAGTGACTTCTTTATTTCTGGAGTTGTTCTCTTTTTTCATTTCTTTAATTTCTTCTTTCATTTCTTTCATATCCTCTTTCCATCCATCAATCAATTCTTCCAATTTTTCTATCATTTCTTCTTTAAATTCCTGGAGTATTTTTTGTAGTATCCCTTCTTGAATCCCATCATGTCCTGTGCCCAGCTTCAAATCAGTCTTTCCAGTCAATCCTTTAACTTTTGGCATCGCGGCAGTCACTGACGTCAGCGCCTCTTATGTCTTAAGGGCAGTTACTTCTTTAGCGACTTGCGGCACTTTTAACTTGTTTTTTCAACAATTTCGTACTTTGCGCCGTTCAGAGATCAATTTGAGGTGTCAGCCTGTCAACTTATATCACTCTGCGACGTCGGGATCACTTTAAAACAGCTGTAAACTCGCCGTAACTTTTGGTTGCTAGGCAACCGCTTTGAACTGCGGGAGGCACCTTTGGTTTGAGGCTAACGGCTCTTCCACTCGCCTTATTTCAGCGTATCAGTGCCTCTCAACTGACCAAAATCAGATCGAAGATGCCAGGTGACTCTCCTGTGGCTGTGATCGCAAATCAGTGGTCAAATCAGTGGTCAAAATCTTCAGACTTAACAAAAACTCCGGTAGCAGAAGCGGAGCTTTTTTTCTTTGCGTCCTTTCTCATTGACAGGAAGTGACGTGTATGACAGGAAGTGACGTGTACCTTGGCCCGCGGCTTTGTTCAGTTTTAAACTTTGGCCCACTCTGTATTTGAGTTTGACACCCCTGGTGAAGGTGAAGCTCTGTCATCCTGGAGGCCACGGGGAAGACCCAGGACACATTGGGAACACTATGTCTCCCGGCTGGCCTGAGAACGCCTCGGGATCCCCTGAGAAAAGGTCCTAGGTGAGGGATCAGACAAAGAGCAGCTCAAAGACCTTTATGAAAAGTACAAATCGAGGACCTAGATTTTTTCTCGCCCAGGCGCAGGTCACCGTGGCTCCCCTGTGGAGCCAGGCGCAGAGGTGGGGCACGATGGCGAGCGACTGGTGGCCGGGCCTGTCTCCATGGGGCCCTGCCGGGCTCAGCTCGAAGAGGCAATGTGGGTCAACCCTCCAATGGGCTCACCACTCATGGGCCCATTGAGGTCATAGAGGTCGGATGCAGTGTGAACTGGGCGGCAGCCGAAGGCAGGGCACTTGGCGGTCCGATTATCGGCTACATAAGCTCGCTCTTGGGACGTGGAACGTCACCTCGCTGGGAGGGAAAGAGCCTGAGCTGGTGCGCGAGGTGAAGAAGTTCCGGCTAGATATAGTTGGACTCACTTTGACGCACAGCAAGGGCTCTGGAACCTGTTCTCTCAAGAGGGGCTGAACTCTCTTCCACTCTGGCGTTGCAAGCAATGAGAGGCTGGGGTGGCAATTGTTGTTGCTCAAAGCCTGCACGTTGGACTAAAGTCCAGTAGACGAGATGGTAGCTTCCCTCCGCCTTCGGGTTGGGTGACGGGTCCTGACTGTTGTTTGTGTTTACGCACCAAACAGCAGCTCAGAGTACCCACTCTTTTTGGATTCCCTTGAGGGAGTACTGGAGAGTGCTCCCTCGGGTGATTCCCTTGTTCTGTTGGGGGACTTCAATGCTCATGTTGGCAAGGACAGTGAAACCTGGAGAGTCGTGATTGGGAAAAATGGCCACCCGGATCTGAACCAAGTGGTACTTTGTTATTGGACTTTTGTGCTCGTCACGGATTGTCCATAACAAACACAATGTACAAACATAAGGAAGAACTTTGAACATGTCACGAGGGAGGTGATGGACATTGAGTCTGAGTGGACCATGTTCTGTGCCTCTCTTGTCGAGCCTGCTGATTGGAGCTGTGGCCGCAAGGTGTTTGGTGCCTGTCGTGGCGGTAATCCTAGAACTCGCTGGTGGCCACCAGCAGTGAGGGATGCCGTCAAGCTGAAGAAAGAGCCTATCGGGTCCTTTTGGCTCATGGGACTCCAGAGGCAGCGGGCATACCGACAGGCCAAGCAGTGCCTGGGGAATCTGTGGTGGACTCTCCTATTTCTGGGGCTTAGGTTGCCTAGGTAGTTAAAAAGCTCCTCTGTGGCAAGGCCCCGGTGGTGGATGAGTTCCTTAAGGCTCTGGATACTGTGGGGCTGTCTTGGTTGACAAGACTCTGCAACATCGCGTGAACATTGGGGGCGGTACCTCTGGATTGGGTGGTGGTTCCTCTCTTTAAGAAGGGGAACCGGAGGGTGTGTTCCAACTATCGTGAAACACACTCCTCAGCCTTCCCGGTAAGGTCTATTCATGTCTACTGGAGAGGAGGAAACTCGGATCCAGGATGAACAGCGTGGTTTTCGTCCTGGTCGTGGAACGGTAGACCAGGTCTATACTCTCGGCAGGGTCCTTGAGTGTGAAGCGACTGGGATGAGAATCAGCACCTCCAAGTCCAAGTCCATGGTTCTCGCGCAGGAAAGGGTCGAGTGCCATCTCCAGGTTGGGGAGGAGATCTTGCCCCAAGTGGAGGAGTTCAAGTACCTAGGAGTCTTGTTCACGAGTGAGGATAGAGTGGATCGAGAGATCCATAGGCGGATTGGTGCGGCGTCTTCAGTATTGAGGACGCTATATCGATCCGTTGTGGTGAAGAAGGAGCTGAGCCAGAAGGAAAAGCTCTCAATTTACCGTCGATGTACGTTCCCATCTTTGGGTTATGACCGAAAGGACAAGCGGCCGGAATGCGTTTCCTCTGCCGGGTGGTGGGTCTCTCCCTTAGAGACAGGGTGAGAAGCTCTGTCATCCGGGAGGAACTCAAAGTATAGCCGCTGCTCCTCCACATTGAGAGGAGCCATGAGGTGGTTCGGGCATCTGCTCAGGATGCCACCCGAACGCCTCTAGGGAGGTGTGGCAGGAGGCCACGGGGAAGACCTAGGACACATTGGAAAGACTATGTCCCCGGCTGGCCTGGGAACGCCTCGGAATACCCCGAGAAGAGCTGGACCTAGTGGCTGGGGAGAGGGAAGTCTGGGATTTTCTGCTCAGGCTGCTGCCTGACCTCGGATAAGCGGAAGACAATGGATGGATTTAGAATGACAGTTATACTGTCAGATTGAGTACAAAAACTAACTAAACCTTACACAATATAATGTTTCTAGTAAAACTCACAAAGATACATATCTCCAGGCATTATTAACCATTTTGCATATGTGGTTTAGGAGTTATGTTTAAATAAATAACTGTCAGATTGAGTGTGACAGTAAACTCTCATAGTGAGTAAAACCCTTATTTTGTATTTGCAAACCTTACAAAAAAAACTAAATCTAGTTAAACTCACACAGATACAATATTACAGGCATTTTTAGACATAATGCATGTTTGGTTTTAGAGTAATGTTTATATAACTTTCATATTTAGTATGACAGCTGTACTGTCATATTGAATAAAAAAAACAACTAACTTGTGTCTTTGCAAACCTTACAAAATACCATTTTTCTAGTAAAACTAACTAGATACATGCTCCAGGCATTATTAGCCATTTTGCATGTGTTGTTTGAGTTATGTTTAAATAACTGTCATATTGAGTGTGACAGAATACTGTCATAAAACCCAATTTTTGTATTTGCAACCCTGATTCTAGTAAAACTCACATATATACAATATTACAAGCAGTTTTGGACATAATGCATGTTTGGTTTTGGAGTTATGTTTATATAACTTTCATATATAGTATGACAGCTAAACTGTTATATTGAGTAAAAAAACTAACTTGTGTTTGTCATAAAACCCAATTTTTGTATTAGCAAACCATACAACTGATTCAAATAAAACTCACATGGATTCAATATTACAGGCATTTTCAGACATTTTGCATGTTTGGTTTAGGAATTATGTTGTAATACATTTGTATTGCTTTTTTCACATTATCTCAGGATTTTTAGAACATTACTGTCATATTGAGTAAAAAAATAATTTTTGTGTTTGCAAGCCTTAAAAAAAGCATATGTTTCCAGTAAAACTCCCAAAGATGCATTATTTCAGGCATTATTAGCCATTTTTCAGGTGTGGTTTAGGAGTTATGTTTAAATAACTGTCATATTGAGTGTGGCGTTATACTGTCATAGTGAGTTAAAAAAAACTAACTTGTGTCTTTGCAAACCTTACAAAAGAAAATGTTTCTAGCAACACTCACAAAGATAATTTTTTTCACGCTATTAGACATGTTTCATGTGTATTTAGGAGTTATAATTAAATAACTTTGATATTGAGTGTTAAAGTTATAATGTCATTATGTGTAAAACCTAATTTTTGTATTTGCAAACCTTACAAAAACAATTGATTCTAGTAAAACTTTTTTAGATTCAATATTACAGGCATTTTTAGACAATTTACATGTTTGGTTTAAAAGTTGTGTTTGAATACATTTGTATTGCTTTTTTCGCATTATCTCAGGATTTTAAGATCATTACTTTCATATTGAGTAAAACACTACTTTTTGTTTTTGCAAACCTTACAAACTCACATGAATACATTATTATAAGCAATTTTAGACATGACACACGTTTGGTTTTGGAGTTATGTTTATATAATTTTTATATTTAGTATGACTGTTATACTGTCATATTGAATTAAAAAAAAATAGCTTGTGTCTTTGCAAGCTTTACAAAATATAATTTTTCTAGTAAAACTAACAAAGATACATGTCTCCAGGCATTATTACCCATTTTGCATGGGTTGTTTAGGAATTATGTTTAAATACATTATTATTGCTTTTTTCGCATTATCTCAGGATTCTTAGATCATTACTTTCATATTGAGTAAAAAACTACTTTTTGTTTTTGCAAACCTTACAAACTCACATAAATACATTATTACAGGCATTTTTAGACATGACACATGTTTGGTTTTGGAGTTATGTTTATATAACTTTTATATTTAATATGACTGTTATACTGTCATATTGAATTTAAAAAAAACTAGCTTGTGTCTTTGCAAACTTTACAAAAGATCATTTTTCTAGTAAAACTAACAAAGATACATGTCTCCAGGCATTATTACCCATTTTGCATGGGTTGTTTAGGAGTTATGTTTAAATACATTTTTATTGCTTTTTTCGCATTATCTCAGGATTCTAAGATCATTACTTTCATATTGAGTAAAAAACTACTTTTTGTTTTTGCAAACCTTACAAACTCACATAAATACATTATTACAGACATTTTTAGACATGACACATGTTTGGTTCTGGAGTTATGTTTATATAACTTTCATATTTAGTATGACTGTTATACTGTCATATTGAATTAAAAAAAACTAGCTTGTGTCTTTGCAAACTTTACGAAAGATCATTTTTCTAGTAAAACTAACAAAGATACATGTCTCCAGGCATTATCAACCATTTTGCATGGGTTGTTTAGGAATTATGTTTAAAGACATTTTTATTGCTTTTTTCGCATTATCTCAGGATTCTTAGATCATTACTTCCATATTGAGTAAAAAACTACTTTTTGTTTTTGCAAACCTTACAAACTCACATAAATACATTATTACAGGCATTTTTAGACATGACACATGTTTGGTTTTGGAGTTATGTTTATATAACTTTTATATTTAATATGACTATTATACTGTCATATTTAATTTAAAAAAACTAGCTTGTGTCTTTGCAAACTTTACAAAAGATCATTTTTCTAGTAAAACTAACAAATATACATGTCTCCAGGCATTATTACCCGTTTTGCATGGGTTGTTTAGGAATTATGTTTAAATACATTTTTATTGCTTTTTTTACATTATCTCAGGATTTTAAGATCATTACTTTCATATTGAGTGAAAAACTACTTTTTCTTTTTGCAAACCTTACAAACTCATATAAATACATTATTATATGCAATTTTAGACATGACACACGTTTGGTTCTGGAGTTATGTTTATATAACTTTCATATTTAGTATGACTGTTATACTGTCTTATTGAATAAAAACAACTAGCTTGTGTCTTTGCAAACTTTACAAAATATACATTTCCTAGTAAAACTAACAAAGATACATGTCTCCAGGCATTATTACCCATTTTGCCTGGGTTGTTTAGGAGTTATGTTTAAATACATTTTTATTGCTTTTTTCGCATTATCTCAGGATTCTAAAATCCTTACTTTCATATTGAGTAAAAAACTACTTTTTGTTTTTGCAAACCTTACAAACTCTCATAAATACATTATTAACGACATTTTTAGACATGACACATGTTTGGTTTTGGAGTTATGTTTATATAACTTTTATATTTAGTATGACTGTTATACTGTCATAGTGAATAAAAAAAACTAGCTTGTGTCTTTGCAAACTTTACAAAAGATAATTTTTCTAGTAAAACTAACAAAGATACATATCTCCAGGCATTATTAGCCATTTTGCATGGGTTGTTTAGGAGTTATGTTTAAATACATTTTTATTGCTTTTTTCGCATTATCTCAGGATTCTAAGATCATTACTTTCATATTGAGTAAAAAACTACTTTTTGTTTTTGCAAACCTTACAAACTCACATTAATACATTATTACAGGCATTTTTAGACATGACACATGTTTGGTTTTGGAGGTATGTTTATATAACTTTCATATTTAGTATGACTGTTATACTGTCATATTGAATAAAAAAAAACGGGCTTGTGTCTTTGCAAACTTTACAAAAGATCATTTTTCCAGTAAAACTAAAAAAGATACATGTTTCCAGGCATTATTAGCCATTTTGCATATGTTGTTTAGGAGTAATGTTTAAATACATTTTTATTGCTTTTTTCGCATTATCTCAGGATTTTAAGAACATTACAGTCATATTGAGTAAAAAAACTACTTTTTGTGTTTGCAAGATTTAAAAAAGCATGTGTTTCGAGTAAAACGGCCAAGGATGCATTATTTCAGGCATTATTAGCCATTTTTCATGTGTGGTTTGAGTTATGGTTAAATAACTGTCATATACTGTCAGTTATGACATAGTAAGTAAAACCTAATTTATGTATTTGCAAACCTTACAAAATCATTTAAATCTAGTAAAACTCACATGGATTCAATATTACAGACATTTTTAGACATTTTGCATGTTTGGTTTAGGAATTATGTTGGAATCATTTTTATTAATTTGTTCGTATTATCTCAGAATTTTAGAACATTACTGTCATATTGAGTAAAAAAATAATTTTTGTGTTTGCAAGCCTTAAAAAAGCATATGTTTCGAGTAAAACTTACAAGAATGCATTATTTCAGGCATTGTTAGTCATTTTTCATGTGTAGTTTAAGAGTTATGTTTAAATAACTGTCATATTTAGTGTGGCAGTTATACTGTCATATTGAGTAAAAAAAACTAACCTCTCTTTGCAAACCTTACAAAAGAAAATGTTTCTAGTAACACTCACAAAGATACATTTTTTCACGCATTATTAGACATGTTTCATGTGTGGTTAGGAGTTATAAATAAATAATTGTCATATTGAGTGTTACAGTTTTAATGTCATTATGTGTAAAACCTAATTTTTGTATTTGCAAACCTTACAAAAACAATTGATTCTAGTAAAACTTATATAGATTCAATATTACAGGCATTTTTAGACATTTTACATGTTTGGTTTAAAATTTGTGTTTGAATACATTTGTATTGCTTTTTTCGCATTATCTCAGGATTCTAAGAACATTACTTTCATATTGAGTAAAAAACTACTTTTTGTTTTTGCAAACCTTACAAACTCACATAAATACATTATTACAGGCATTTTTAGACATGACACATGTTTGGTTTTGGAGTTATGTTTATATAACTTTCATATTTAGTATGACTGTTATACTGTCATATTGAATAAAAAAACTAGCTTGTGTCTTTGATATCCTTACAAAAGATCATTTTTTTAAACTAACAACGTTACATGTCTCCCTAGGCATTATTAGCCATTTTGCATGTGTTGTTTAGGAGTTAGGTTTAAATACATTTTTATTTCTTTTTTCCCATTATCTCAGGGTTCTAAGAACTTTAAAGTCAAGTAAAAAACTGCTTTTTGTGTTTGCAAAATGTAAAACTCAGTAAAACTCCCAATGATTCATTATTTCAGGCATTATTAGCCATTTTTTTGTGTGGTTTATGAGTTATGTTTAAATAACTGTCATATTGAGTGTGATTTTGTCATTGTGAGTAAAACATAATTTTTGTATTTGCAAACCTTACAAAAACAACCGATTTTAGGAAAACTCACATTGATACAATATTACAGGCATGTTTAGACATATTGCATGTTTGGTTTTGGAGTTATATTTATATAACCTGCTTTCTGAGCCGCCACCTTTGTGGTTTGCGTGTCCCACTGATCCAGGAACTATGTTGTCCGGGGGCTTCTATGGTCTCCCAAGACAAACAGGTCCTAGGTGAGGGATCAGACAAAGAGCAGCTCAAAGACCTTTATTAAAAGTACAATTGAGGACCTAGATTTTTTCTCGCCCGGACGCAGGTCACCATGGCTCCCCTGTGGAGCCAGGCCCAGAGGTGTGGCACGATGGCGATTGTCGGGCCTGTCCCCATGGGGCCCAGCCGTGCTCAGCTCGAAGAGGCAACGTGGATCCCCCCTCCAGGGCTCACCACTCATGGGCTGGGTCATAGAGGGTGCAGTGTGAGCTGGGCGGAAGCCGAAGGCAGGGCACTTGGTGGTCCGATTATCGGCTACATAAGCTCGCTCTTGGGACATGGAACGTCACCTCGCTGGGAGGGAAGGAGCCTGAGCTGGTGCTTGAGGTGGAGACGTTCCCGGCTAGATATAGTTGGACTCACAGCAAGGGCTCTGGAACCTGTTCTCTCAGAGGGGCTGGACTGAGATGAACTTTCATTACTTGCAACGCCAGAGTGGAAGAAATTCCACACTGGCGTTGCAACTAATGAGAGGCTGGGGTGGCAATTCTTGTTGCCCCCCGGCTCAAAGCCTGCACGTTGGACTTTAAACCCAATAGACGAGATGGTAGCTTCCTTCAGGCTTCGGGTTGGGTGACGGGTCCTGATTGTTGTTTGTGTTTACACACCAAACAGCAGCTCAGAGTACCAACTCTTTTTGGATTCCCTTGAGGGAGTACTGGAGAGTGCTCCCTCGGGTGATTCCCTTCTTCTGCTGGTGGACTTCAACGCTATGTTGGCAACGACAGTGAAACCTGGAGAGTCGTGATTGGGAAAAATGGCCACCCGGATCTGAACCCAAGTGGTGCTTTGTTATTGGACTTTTGTGCTTGTCACGGATTGTCCATAACAAACACAATGTTCAAACATAAGGGTGTCCATATGTGCACTTGGCACAAGGACACCCTCGGCCGCATGATTGACTTTGTAGTTGTGTCATGGGATTTGCGGCCTCATGTTTTGGACACTCGGTGAAGAGAGGGGCAGAGCTTTCCACCAACCACCACCTGGTGGTGAGCTGGCTCCGATGGTAGGGGAGGATGCCGGTCAGACCTGGCAGGCCCAAACGCATTGTAAGGGTCTGCTGGGAACACCTAGCAGAGTCTCCTGAAGAACTTTGAACATGTCCGGAAGAACTTTGAACATGTCACGAGGGAGGTGCTGGACATTGAGTCTGAGTGGACCATGTTCCGTTCCTCTCTTGTTGAGCCAGCTGATTGAAGCTGTGGCCGCAAGGTGTTTGGTGCCTGTCGTGGCGGTAATCCACCAGCAGTGAGGGATGCTGTCAAGCTGAAGAAAGAGCCACCGGGTCCTTTTGGCTCATGGGACTCCAGAGGCAGTGGGCATACCGACAGGCCAAGCGAGACCTCCTCAGTCCCACCAACACGTCTTCCTATGAGGAAACAGTGCCTGGGTAGTCTGTGGTGGGCTCTCCTATTTCTGGGGCTGAGGTTGCCAAGGTAGTTAAAAAGCTCCTCGGTGGCAAGGCCCCGGGGGTATGAGCTCCGTCCGGAGTTCCTTAAAGCTCTGGATGCTGTGGGGCAGTCTTGGTTGACAAGACTCTGCAACATTGCGTCTACATCGGGGGCGGTACCTCTGGATTGGCAGACCAGGGTGGTGGTTCCTCTCTTTAAGAAGGGGACCGGAGGGTGTGTTCCAACTATCGTAGATCACACTCCTCAGCCTTCCCGGTAAGGTCTATTCATGTGTAATGGAGAGGAGGAACCTCGGATCCAGGACGAACAGTGTGGTTTTCGTCCTGGTCGTGGAACGGTAGACCAGCTCTATACTCTCGGCAGGGTCCTTGAGTGTGCATGGGAATTTGCCCAACCGGTCTGCATAAGTTTTGTGGACTTGGAGAAGACATTCGACCTTGGCCTAAACCAAATCCTGTGGGGAGTGCTCAGAGAGTATGGAGTATCGGCATGTCTGATTGTGGCGGGTGTCTCCCTGTATGATCAGTGTCAGAGCTTGGTCCGCATTGCCGGCAGTATGTCGGACCCCTTTCCAGTGAGGGTTGGACTCCGCTAAGGCTGCCCTTTGTCACAGATTCTGTTCATAACTTTAATGGACAGAATATCTAGGCGCAGTCATGGCTTTGAGGATCCCCTCAACGCCATGACTGCGCCTGGTTTGGTGGCTGCAGGATTAGGTCTCTGCTTTTTGCAGATGATGTGGTCCTGATGGCTTCAACTGGCCAAGATCTTCAGCTTTCATTGGATCGGTTCGCAGTGAAGCGACTGGGATGAGAATCAGCACCTCCAAGTCCGAGTCCATGGTTCTCGCCCGGGAAAGGGTGGAGTGCCATCTCGAGGTTGGGAAAGAGATCTTGCCCCAAGTGAAGGAGTTCAAGTACCTAGGAGTCTTGTTCACGAGTGAGGATAGAGTGGATTGTGAGATCAACAGGCGGATCGGTGCGGCGTCTTCAGTAATGAGGACGCTATATCGATCCGTTGTGGTGAAGAAGGAGCTGAGCCAGAAGGAAAAGCTTTCAATTTACCGGTCGATCAACGTTCCCATCCTCACCTATGGTCATGAGCTTTGGGTTATGACCGAAAGGACAAGGTCACGGGTACAAGCGGCCGAAATGAGTTTCCTCCGCCGGGTGGTGGGTCTCTCCCTTAGAGATAGGGTGAGAAGCTCTGTCATCTGGGAGGAACTCAGTGTAAAGCTGCTGCTCCTCCACATTGAGAGGAGCCAGATGAGGTGGTTCGGGCATCTGCTCAGGATGCCACCCGAACGCCTCCCTAGGTCCGAACGGCAGGAGGCCATGGGGAAGACCTAGGATACATTGGAAAGACTATGGCCTGGGAACGCCTCGGGATCCCCCGAGAAGAGCTGGACGAAGTGGCTGGGGAGAGGGAAGTCAGGGCTCTCTGCTTAGGCTGCTGCCCCCGCAACCCGACCTCGGATAAGCGGAAGAAAATGGATGGATTTAGTATGACAGTTATACTGTCATATTGAGTGTGACAGTATACTGTCATAAAACCCAATTTTTGTATTTGCAAACCTGATTCTAGTAAAACTCACATCTATATAATATTACAGGCAATTTTGGACATAATGCACGTTTGGTTTTGGATTTATGTTCATATAACTTTAATATATAGTATGCCATCTATACTGTTATAATGAGTAAAAAAACTAACTTGTGTCTGTCATAAAACTCAATTTTTGTATTTGCAAACCTTACAAAAACAAAAGATTCTAGTAAAACTCACATGGATTCAATATTACAGGCATTTTTAGACATTTTGCATGTTTGGTTTAGGAATCATGTTGGAATACATTTGTATTGCTTTTTTCACATTATCTCAGCATTTTAAGAACTTACTGTCATATTGAGTAAAAAAAACTTTTTGTGTTTGCAAGCCTTAAAAAAACAACCGATTCTAGTAAAACTCACATTGATACAATATTACAGGCATGGTTAGACATCTTGCATGTTTGGTTTTGGAGTTATGTTTATACAACCTGCTTTCTGAGCCGCCACCTTTGTGGTTTGCGTGTCCCACTGATCCTAGGAGCTATGTTGTCCGGGGGCTTCTATGCCCCCTGATAGGGTCCCCCAAGACAAACAGGTCCTAGGTGAGGAATCAGACAAAGAGCAGCTCAAAGACCTTTATGAAAAGTACAAATCGAGGACCTAGATATTTTCTCGCCCGGACGCGGGTCACCGTGGCTCCCCTGTGGAGCCAGGCCCAGAGGTGGGGCACGATGGCGAGCGACTGGTGCCCATGGGGCCCAGCTCGAAGAGGCAACGTGGGTCCCCCCTGCAATAGGCTCACCACTCATGAGCTGGGTCATAGAGGTCGGGTGCAGTGTTAGCTGGGCGGAAGCCGAAGGCAGGGCACTTGGCGGTCCGATTATCGGCTACATAAGCTCGCTCTTGGGACGTGGAACGTCACCTCGCGAGGTGGAGAAGTTCCCGGCTAGATAAAGCTGGACTCACTTCAACGCACAGCAAGGGCTCTGGAACCTGTTCTCTCAAGAGGGGTTGGACTCTCTTCCACTCTGGCGTTGCAAGTAATGAGAGGCTGGGTTGGCAATTCTTGTTGCCCCCCGGCTCAAAGCCTGCACGTTGGACTTAACCCAGAAGACGAGATGGTAGCTTCCCTCCGCTTTCGGGTTGGGTGACGGGTCCTGACTGTTGTTGGTGTTTACGCACCAAACAGCAGCTCAGAGTACCCACTCTTTTTGGATTCCCTTGAGAGTGCTCCCTCAGGTGATTCCCTTGTTCTGCTGGGGGTCTTCAACGCTCATGTTGGCAACGACTTTGAAACCTGGAGAGTCGTGATTGGGAAAAATGGCCACCCGGATCTGAACCCAAGTGGTGCTTTGTTATTGGACTTTTGTGCTCGTCACGGATTGTCCATAACAAACACAATGTTCAAACATAAGGGTGTCCATATGTGCACTTGGCACCAGGACACCCTCGGCCGCAGTTCCATGATTGACTCTGTAGTTGTGTCATGGGATTTGCGGCCTCATGTTTTGGACACTCGGGTGAAGAGAGGGGCGAGCTTTCTACCGATCACCACCTGGTGAGCTGGCTCCGATGGTGGGGTAGGATCCCGGACAGACCTGGCAGGCCCAAACGCATTGTGAGAGTCTTTTGGGAATGCCTAGCAGAGTCTCCTGTCAGAGAGAGTTTCTTTTTCCACCTCCGGAGGAACTTTGAACATGTCACAAAGGAGGTGCTGGACATTGAGTCTGAATGGATCATGTTCCGTGCCTCTCTTTTCAAGCCAGCTGATTGGAGCTGTGGCCGCAAGGTGTTTGGTGCCTGTCGTGGCGGTAATCCTAGAACCCGCTGGTGGCCACCAGCAGTGCGGGATGCCGTCAAGCTGAAGAAAGAGCTTATCTGGTCCTTTTGGCTCATGGGACTCCAGAGGCAGCGGGCATACCGACAGGCCAAGCAGTGCCTGGGGAATCTGTGGTGGGCTCTCCTATTTCTGGGGCTGAGGTTGCCAAGGTAGTTAAAAAGCTCCTCGGTGGCAAGGCCCCGGGGGTGGATGAGCTCCATCCGGAGTTCCTTAAGGCTCTGGATGCTGTGGGGCTGTTTTAGTTGACAAGACTCTGCAACATTGCGTGGACATCAGGGGCGGTACCTCTGGATTGGCAGACCGGGGTGGTGGTTCCTCTCTTTAAGAAGGGGAACCGGAGGGTGTGTTCCAACTATCGTAGATCACACTCCTCAGCCTTCCCGGTAAGGTCTATTCATGTGTACTGGAGAGGAGGAACCTCGGATCCAGGACGAACAGTGTGGTTTTCGTCCTGGTCGTGGAACGGTAGACCAGCTCTATACTCTCGGCAGGGTCCTTGAGTGTGCATGGGAGTTTGTCCAACCAGTCTACATGTGCTTTGTGGACTTGGAGAAGACATTCGACCGTGGCCACCCCGGGAAGTCCTGTGGGGAGTGCTCAGAGAGTATGGGGTATCGGCATGTCTGATTGTGGCGGGTCGCTCCCTGTATGATCAGTGTCAGAGCTTGGTCCGCATTGCCAGCAGTAAGTCGGACCCCTTTCCAGTGAGGGTTGGACCGGAGTCCAACCCTCGTGTAGGCTGCCCTTTGTCACCAAATGTGTTCATAAATTTTATGGACAGAATTTCTAGGCGCAGTCATGGCGTTGAGGGGATCCGGTTTGGTGGCTGCAGGATTAGGTCTCTCCTTTTTGCAGATGATGTGGTCCTTTTGGCTTTAACTGGCCAGGATCTTCAGCTCTCATTGGATTGGTTCGCAGCCGAGTGTGAAGCGACTGGGATGAGAATCAGCACCTCCAAGTCCGAGGTTCTCTCCCGGGAAAGGGTGGAGTGCCATCTCGAGGTTGGGCAGGAGATCTTGCCCCAAGTGGATGAGTTCAAGTACCTGGAGTCTTGTTCATGAGTGAGGGAAGAGTGGATCGTGAGATGCACAGGCTGATCGGTGCGGCGTCTTCAGTAATGAGGACGCTATATCGATTCGTTGTGGTAAGAAGGAGCTGCGCCAGAAGGAAAAGCTCTCAATTTACCGGTCAATCTACGTTCCCATCCTCACCTATGGTCATGAGCTTTGGGTTATGACCGAAAGGACAAGATCACGGGTACAAGCGGCCGAAATGAGTTTTCTCCGCTGGGTGGCGGGTCTCTCCCTTACTGTAAGAATTTTCACCGTTTAATTACAGTAACCTACTGGCAGCTAATGGTTCCAGTATAAAACTGTTTTTCTACAGCACACATACTGTGATTTATCACTACAGTTTATTACTGTAAAAAGTATCACAGTACTGTGCTGTATCAAATATACGCTTCACAGCATAATACTGTCATCTGTTTAGCAGCATTACACTGTTATTTTAGTGTATCTACTGTAATATCCATTAACAGTTAATTACAGTAAAATAATTGTAAGCACTATAGACTGAGCTTTACAGTATAATGCCACTAGAAGTTAATGAGTTGAACTTTAAATTTTTCAAAATCAAAACCCCTGCAATCTGCTGGCATAAAAATGACTGGAGAAATGGCCTTGCAAGATTATGTTTTTATTAACCAACTATTTTAAAGTGCATCAAATACATTCAATGTACATTTAGTGCATTCTTCTTATTTTCAGTAAAGCATTTTAACATTTATAACATGTCCACTTAATTTCTAACTGGAGACAAAACACTGAACACGAGTCCAGTGTTTAGTTGTCGGCTACATAAAGCCCCACTCAAAGTCTGTGAGATGTTTTATAAGGGTGGCTACGTGAGGATTTACAGTTGCTGCCTTTTTCTGGACCAGCTTCCCGGTCTTCTTGGACACCACCTTTCCCTGGCTAGCCTTTGTTCCCCTCTCAGGGTGAACGCCAATGAATCGCCTAAAAAAGAGAGAAAGCATATTAGATATTCTGTTGTGATTGAAGATTACTTGCAGTCGATACAGAACCCCCCTCACATTGTTATTTAGGAATATGCACTGCACAAATATTAATATCAATTTTAGGATATATGTGAGCCTATACCATAACCACAGCTGTAGATGAGTGAATGCTCTAAAACCCATTAAGACAAATTCAGAGAGGAAGACAATGCTAAAGCCTCCCCAATCCCTCTCTCTATTTATGTTTTCTCTCCATCTACGGGACCGTGTATTTACGCTGATGTTTCCTGCTTTCACCCATTTAACATATCGTTACCTGCTCATTACCTATCTTCTCTGCATCCTGGGGTCACACTGGTGCTTCTTGCCTTTACCCATTCAACATATCTTTACCTGCACATTACCTACCTTCTCTGCATAGTGTGGTCACGCTGGTGCTTTCTACCTTTACCCATTCAAAATATCTTTACCTGCACATTACCTACCTTCTCTGTATCCTGGAGTCAAGCTGGTGTTTCCTGCCTTTACTTATTCAACATATCTTTACCTGCACATTACCTACCTTCTCTGTATCCTGGCGTCTAGCTGGTGTTTCCTGCCTTCACCCATTCAACATATCTTTACCTGCACATTACCTACCTTCCCTGCATCCTTGGGTCACACTGGTGCTTCTTTCTTTCACCATACAACATATCTTCACCTGCACATACCTACCTTGTCTGCATGGCCTCGACCACACCTGCGCTTCCTTCTTTCACCCATTCAACATACCTTCACCCGCACATTACCTACCTTCCCTGCATAGTGGGGTCACACTGGTGCTTCCTGCCTTTACCCATTCAACATATCTTCACCCGCACATTACCTACTTGCTCTGCATTCTCGGGTCAAGCTGGTGCTTCCTGCCATCATCCAGTCAACATATCTTTACCTGCAAATTACCTACTTTTTCTGCATCCTGGGGTCAAACAGGTGCTTCCTTCTTTGACCCAGTCAACATATCTTTACCTGCACATTACCTACCTTCTCTGTATCATAGAGTCAAACTGGTGCTTCGGTCCCTAATAAGAAGGTCCACAAAGGAACAGAAGAGTCATTGATTTAAGGCACAAAATTGGGGAAATGACAAGTCAAATTCCTGAACAGAGGTGAGAAATATAAAATAAAATATCCTAACAGTATTTTAACAGTATCAAGAGGATTTACCTTTGAACAAATTCCAATGTCCGAGGACCTTCCTCTTGGTATTCCAAGTTGAACACATAGTAGGTGGCAAGAAGGGCAGCAAGCCCTGAGATTAAGCTAGGTTGGACGCCTTTGCAGATGACATCACCTTCCATGCTGATCATCCAACGTTTTATTGTGACTTTGTCACCAGCAACTGGTACAGTCAAGAAATGCAGTTTATGTTCCTAAACAGTATCCAATATGGGTAGCATTTTAAAAGTATTTGGAATGGCCACCTCACTCGCTCTCTCTTTCCTCTGTTTACATCTAGTCTCCTAAGGCAGTGGTTCTCAAATGGGGGTACGCGTACTCCTGGGGGTACTTGAAGGCATGCCAAGGGGTACGTGAGATTATTTTTAAATATTCTAAAAATAGCAACAATTCAAAAATCCTTCATAAATATATTTATTGAATAATACTTCGACAAAATATGAATGTAAGTTCATAAACTGAACAACTAATCAAGTAGGCTATTCCATTCATTACCATAAAGCCAGAGTTTCCCCCATGCCATGATGGTTTGACCCTACCTGGCGGTGCCACACGGCACCAACTGTCAATCAACTATCCATGTAGAAAACAATGGAGGCTTGGTTAAAGCGTAGTGGACATGTTCCATAAATATTGATGTTAAAGATTTCTTTTTTTGTGAAATGTTGAGAATGAAGTTCATGAATCCGGTTGGATCTCTATTACAATCCCCAAAGAGGGCACTTTAAGTTGATTACTTCTATGTGTAAAAATCTTTATTTATAATTGAATCACTTGTTTATTTTTCAACAAGTTTTTAGTTATTTTTATATCTTTTTTTCCAAATAGTTCAAGAAAGACCACAACAAATGAGCAATATTTTGCACTGTTATACAATTTAATAAATCAGAAACTGATGACATAGTGCTGTATTTTACTTCTTTATCTCTTTTTTTCAACCAAAAATGCTTTGCTCTGATTAGGGGGTACGTGAATTTCAAAAATGTTCACAGGGGTACATCACTGAAAAAAGGTTGAGAACCACTGTCCTAAGGCAGTGGTTCTCAACCTTTTTTCAGTGCTCTGAACATTTTTTTAATGCAAGTAGACCTCCATGTCTTCATAACAGGAATATCCTGAATTCTCAAGTTGCATATCACAATAGTCATCATCAGTGTTAATAACACAAGAGCTGCTTGGATTTGCTGTTGAGCAAGTCAAACTACGTTCAGTGTAGCCGTAGTGCTTCCTTGACACGTGCGATGTGAAAGTAGACTTAACTGTAAATCTTTTTTCACATTGACTGAAGGGGCACGTAACTGTCCTACCTTCGGTAATATGACTTTTCAAATGCAGGAGAAAGGCCCGTATATCATCGCACTTCGCGCTACATGAGACAATATTACAAGGTAAACCTTCTGCGCTATACATATCAGTCCTACTCTTGCCATATTTATGACGACGGCTGTGAGTTTTGAAGGCTGAGAAGTTGTAAAAAACTCTTGTGCATTTAGGGAAAGCACACTTAAACGATGCATTAGGCATACAACTATGACTTCGCATGTGTCTAACATACGCAAATACATTGCTGCAAGTCGTAGCACATATGTTGCAAGTTATCATCTTTTATGATGACTATGACAAAAAAGAAGAAAACTTAGCTAGCTAGCATGCGGCGGTACATGCGCGTGGTCAACGATAGTGTCTGTGATGCTGACTGTGACGCTATGTCATTTCGGACTTTATAAATATATATATAAAGTAATTCAAACAGAAAATGACACATCAAGGTACAAGTGACTCTTACCTTGTTATCAAAAACACACGATGCAGTAGGATGGATTTAGCAGGGTCGGCCAGGTGAAATGAAGCTCGGTTGGACGAATTGTGGGCGGACCCAAGAAACAAGTCTGAAAAATACTGAATTACACTGTAGGTTTTACAGTAACTTACTGCTGGTCGATATTTTTTGAAAAATGCAACAAAATTTACAGTACTTAACTGCATTTAAGAAGAACATGATAGGTTGATTGGCAACACTAAATTGGCCCTAGTGTGTGAATGTGAGTGTGAATGTTTTCTGTCTATCTGTCTTGGCCCTGCGATGAGGTGGCGACTTGTCCAGGGTGTACCCCGCCTTCCGCCTGATTTTAGCTGAGATAGGCTCCAGCGCCCCCCGCGACCCCGAAGGGAATAAGCGGTAGAAAATGGATGGATGGATGGAGTATATAACTGTAATTTTATTTTTTATTTTTACAGTAATTTTTTACAGTGAAGGTCATGGGTGTCAAACTCTGGCCCGTGGGCCAAATTTGGCCCAACGTGTATTTTGACTTGGCCCTTGAGGCAATATCAAATTAACACTAAAGCTGGACCGTCGATTATACATTGCAGCAGTGCCGCGGTAACACCGCGTTCACTGCTACTTCTAATACTTGCCAACCCTCCCGAATTTTTTTTTTTTTTTCAGCTAGTCAAACGAGTGCCGGCCCAGTTTCATGTCAGTGCAGCTTCTGCACCCACACACAATTGAATGCAACGCATACTTCATCAACAGCGATACAGGTTACACTGACGGTAGCCAAATAAAAAACTTTAACACTTTTAGAAATATATGCCACACTGTGAATCCACACCAAACAAGAATGACAAACACATTTCGGGAGAACATCCGCACCGTAACACAACATAAACACAACAGAACAAATACCCGGAACCCTTTGTAGCACTAAATCTTCCGGGACGCTACAAGGTGTGTGTGTGGGGGGGGGGGGTTTGGTGGTAGCAGGGGTGTATTTTGTTGCGTCCCGAAAGAGTTAGTGCTGCAAAAGATTCTGGGTATTTGTTCTTTTGTGTTTATGTTATGTTACGGTGCGGATGTTCTCCCGAAAAGTGTTTTTTATTTTTGTTTGGTGTGGGTTCACAGTGTGGCGTATATTTCTAACAGTGTTAAAGTTTTTTATACTGGCACCCTCAGTGTAACCTGTATCGCTGTTGATGAAGTATGCGTTGCATTCATTTGTGTATGCGTGCTGAAGCTGCACATATCTTGTGACTGGGTGTGAATGATGTTAGAATTGGGTGTACGAGATATGACTGTTGAACACCTTCGTTCGATAATGAAAGTTGCCTCAGCTCAAAGCCTGAGCCCCGACATTAAAGAACTAGCATCTAAAAAAAGATGCCAGGTATCTGGCTTGGGCACATCAAATTAGATCAGTGTGTTGCAAACTGAGCAGTTTAAAGTCCTGAATGGTTGTTTTATTCATTGTTAATTTATTGTCAAATTTATTAGCCTGTGGAAAAAGTTAATGTTGATATTTACCTCAGAAGGCTGCAAATAGAAAAGAGGCATTCAATTTTTATTTAAATTGTATTTGATATGCAATTGATATTTTTTAATTATTATTATTATTATTTGAAACTCCATTTTGCATGTCACTATAAAGTTATATAAGCCTTGCTTGTTCAATATTCAATGCAAAACTTGTTTGGGTCCCTATTAAAAGGTTAATTTGTTCAACCTTGAGTTTGAGTTTGAGTTTGAGTTTGAGTTTATTTCGAACATGCAAGCATACAACATGATACATCACAATTTCCAGTTTCTTTTCAACATGTTCGAAAAGGAGTAGGAAGAAGCAGAGCTTATTTAATCCTACCCCTTTTCTTTACATAACAGTTGCAAAACTTTTTGTTCACTTCCTGTTCACAATTTTTTCACAATAAACTCCATAAGTAATTACAATAAAAATAAATAAATAAATAATAGTAAGAATTTAATAATAATAATTGGTGAAGTAAGTCATATTTCATATGATGAGATAAGTAAGATTACTTTAAGAATGAATGAATGGATGGATGAAATAAATTGAGAATGTTTGTCATGGTTCTTCTTCATTGTACTTTGTAAACACTTTAAGTTTGAAGAGTTTCTTGAAGTGGATCATATTAGTACATTGTTTGATTGCTTTGCTTAATCCATTCCATAATTTAATTCCACATATTGATATACTGAAGGTCTTAAGTGTTGTACGTGCAAACAAATGTTTTAAATTACGTTTTTCTCTAAGATTATATTTCTCCTCTTTTTTTGAGAAGAATTGTTGTATATTCTTGGGTAGCAGGTTATAGTTTGCTTTGTGCATAATTTTAGCTGTTTGCAAATTCACTATGTCGTGGAATTTCAGTATTTTTGATTCAATAAATAAAGGGTTTGTATGTTCTCTATATCCAACATTATGTATTATTCTAACTGATCTTTTTTGTAACACCGTTAATGAATGAAGTGTACTTTTGTAATTATTTCCCCATATTTCTACACAGTAGCTCAGATATGGTAACACTAGTGAGCAGTAGAGAATATGAAGGGATTTTTGGTCCAGAACATGTTTTGCTTTATTCATTATTGACGTGTTTCTTGCAACTTTATGTTGTATATTTTTTACGTGAGATTTCCAGTTCAATTTATCATCAATCGTTATACCTAGAAATTTGGTTTTGTTTACTCTTTCAATTTCTATTCCGTCTATTTGTATTTGTGTTTGACTTTCTCTTCTACTGTTACCAAATAGCATTATTTTAGTTTTACTAAGATTCAACGATAGTCTGTTTTTGTCAAACCATCTTTTTAATTTGTTAATTTCTTCTGTTATTATTTGTATTATCTCCTGTGTGTTCTCTCCTGAACAAAACGCTGTTGTATCATCCGCAAATAATACTAACTTTAAGTCTTTTGTAACTTTACAAATGTCATCTATATAGAGATTGAATAATTTAGGTCCTAGTATTGATCCCTGAGGTACACCACAGGATATATTTAGCGTTGTAGACGTGTGTTCGCCTAGCTTCACGTATTGTTTCCTGTTCGTTAGATAACTTCTTATCCAGTTTAAGACTAACCCTCTGATGCCATATCGTTCTAGTTTTTTGATTAAAATATTGTGATTAATTGTGTCAAATGCTTTAGTTAGATCCATAAAAACCGCTGCTGCACATTTTTTACTGTCTATTGCATTGGTAATTTCTTCTGTAATTTCAATTAAAGCCATTGAAGTTGAAACATTAGCTCTGTATCCATATTGGTTCTCTTCGAGTATTCTATTTTTATTTATGAAACTTTCTAATCTGTTATTGAACAGTTTTTCAATGATTTTAGAAAATTGTGGGAGTAGAGAAACAGGTCTATAATTTGTAAATTGATGTTTATCTCCAGTCTTATAAATTGGTGCAACTTTAGCTATTTTCATTTTGTTTGGAAATGTACCTGTTTGAAATGATAGGTTACTAATATACATTAATGGTCCTGAGATCTCTTCAATAACCTTTTTTATCGTTTCCATATCAATTCCGTTACAATCAGTTGAAGTCTTAGATTTACATTTTTTCACGATTGTAACTATTTCCTCCTGTGTCACATTACTGAGGAACATGGAGTTGGGATTTCGCTCTATGGTATCATTATAGTCCTCAATTGGAACTGGGTCTGGAATCCTTTCTTCCAATTTTGGTCCAATATTTACAAAATAATTATTCAAGCTTTCAACTACTTCCTTTATGTTGTCATTTTTTTTATTTTCATCTAAGAAGTATTGAGGGTAGTCCCTCTTAGTTCCATTTTTAATAATGCTATTGAGGATGCCCCATGTTGCTCTCATATTATTTTTGTTCCTGTCCAACAATTCACTGTAATATTCTTTTCTACATGATCGTAGTATGTCTGTTAACTTGTTTTTATACTTTTTGTACTTAATTTCTGCCTCTATAGTTCTTTGTGCTATAAATTCTCTATATAGTGTATTCTTCTTCTTACAAGCATTTTTTAATCCTTTTGTCATCCATGGTTGATTATTCTTTCTCTGCTTGTTACTGAGTTGTTTCCATGGACAATGTTTGTCATAAAGTATTATGAACTTGTTTAAGAAATGTTCATATGCTTCATCAACCTCTTTTTCATTATACACATTGTCCCAATCTTGCTTTTGTAGCTCAATTTTGAAGGCAGTCATCCTCTTCTCTGTGCATAGTCTTCGAAATGTCCTTTTGTCTTCCATGTTCTTCTTGTAGTTTCCATTATATATTGTAAAAACTGGCAGATGATCACTAACGTCGCTTATAAGTAGACCACTTGTAGTGTTATTATCAAAATCATTGGTAAAAATATTATTAATAAGCGTGGCACAGTGTGCTGTGATTCTGCTTGGCCTTGTGATTTTAGGATATAGACTGATGCTGTACATTGTATCAATGAAGTCATCAATAGACTTTTGCTTGTTGGGGTTCAATAAGTCAATATTAAAGTCACCACATAAGAACATTATTCTTTGACCATTGTCCATGTAAGTTGCCTTGATCCATTCTTCAAATGTTTCTATACTTGACTTAGGTGATCTATATATACAACTGATGAATATGTTTTTGCTTTTTTCCTGACATATTTCAATGGTTATACATTCTAAGATATTATCAATGGCAAATGACATGTTTGTTACCACTTTGTAGTTCAGGTTCTTCATCACGTACACAGCTACTCCTCCTCCATTTTTGTTGGTTCTGTTGATGTAGTTTAGTTCATATCCCTCCAGATCAAAATCTATTCCTTTTTTATCATCAATCCATGTTTCTGTGACAGCAATCACTTTGAAGGGTTCGTTGATGTGTTCCAAAAAGTTCTTAATGTTATTGTAATTTGCATACAAGCTTCTACTATTAAAATGAATAATTGACAATTTGTTATCACATTCAATGTTGCTATTATATTGATCATCTGTATAATAAAAACAACTATTACTGATGTGGGAGAAAAAATTTGTATCTGGATCTATATCATTTTCCAAATCCTGGTTTTTGTGATCTTTGTTGCAGAAATTTTTTAGTTCCATATTTTCTTGTTCAACAAACTTTGATGTTGTTTCAATAATCTCTATAAGTGTAGGTGGATGCAATCTTGAATCTAGGTCCTCTTGTTTAGTCGTCCCTTGGAACATAGTAGTGCCGATGCTGAATTTAGGTGCTTGTTTTCTGTCAGAGTCCATTATCATCGTTGTTGTGGTAGCTGTGTAAACTTTAAAAAATGTCCAGGTCCTTGATGTCATGGACAACAATTACTCTTGCTTCTGGACCTCCATTCAGCTTGATGTAGATTTTACAGTTGGCGCTCCAAGTTCCCTGGATTTTTCCCTGCCTTCTCAAGTCGCGTGCTTTCTTGGCGATTCCAGCATTGCGTTTTGTGAGATGCTCATTCATGTACACATTTGTTCCCTTCAGCTTCTTTCCCTGTCTCAGCAATGCCATTTTAGATTTTCTGTTTACGAGTTTCACAAGCACGACTGGAGTGGCATTGTTGTTTCTTCCGTTCAGTGGGATGCATGTTTCGATGGTATTAATGTCAATTTCAATTTCTTTTGATTGCAGAAAGTTGACCACTTGCTGTTCTGCTGGGACCATATCCATTTCATCTGGTTCACCTTCATTATTCACAGCTTTCGCATAGGATCTTGGTTTAATTCGGTGCCCTGTCACAATGATATCATTCATTCATTTATCCTGATCCATTTCATCTATGATGTTCCTCAGCATGTTGTTGTCTTCTTGAAGGACTTCATTTGTTTGCTCATTTCAGTGACTTCTTTATTTCTGGAGTTGTTCTCTTTTTTCATTTCTTTAATTTCTTCTTTCATTTCTTTCATATCCTCTTTCCATCCATCAATCAATTCTTCCAATTTTTCTATCATTTCTTCTTTAAATTCCTGGAGTATTTTTTGTAGTATCCCTTCTTGAATCCCATCATGTCCTGTGCCCAGCTTCAAATCAGTCTTTCCAGTCAATCCTTTAACTTTTGGCATCGCGGCAGTCACTGACGTCAGCGCCTCTTATGTCTTAAGGGCAGTTACTTCTTTAGCGACTTGCGGCACTTTTAACTTGTTTTTTCAACAATTTCGTACTTTGCGCCGTTCAGAGATCAATTTGAGGTGTCAGCCTGTCAACTTATATCACTCTGCGACGTCGGGATCACTTTAAAACAGCTGTAAACTCGCCGTAACTTTTGGTTGCTAGGCAACCGCTTTGAACTGCGGGAGGCACCTTTGGTTTGAGGCTAACGGCTCTTCCACTCGCCTTATTTCAGCGTATCAGTGCCTCTCAACTGACCAAAATCAGATCGAAGATGCCAGGTGACTCTCCTGTGGCTGTGATCGCAAATCAGTGGTCAAATCAGTGGTCAAAATCTTCAGACTTAACAAAAACTCCGGTAGCAGAAGCGGAGCTTTTTTTCTTTGCGTCCTTTCTCATTGACAGGAAGTGACGTGTATGACAGGAAGTGACGTGTACCTTGGCCCGCGGCTTTGTTCAGTTTTAAACTTTGGCCCACTCTGTATTTGAGTTTGACACCCCTGGTGAAGGTGAAGCTCTGTCATCCTGGAGGCCACGGGGAAGACCCAGGACACATTGGGAACACTATGTCTCCCGGCTGGCCTGAGAACGCCTCGGGATCCCCTGAGAAAAGGTCCTAGGTGAGGGATCAGACAAAGAGCAGCTCAAAGACCTTTATGAAAAGTACAAATCGAGGACCTAAATTTTTTCTCGCCCAGGCGCAGGTCACCGTGGCTCCCCTGTGGAGCCAGGCGCAGATGGCGAGCGACTGGTGGCCGGGCCTGTCTCCATGGGGCCCTGCCGGGCTCAGCTCGAAGAGGCAATGTGGGTCAACCCTCCAA
Source organism: Entelurus aequoreus (assembly GCF_033978785.1). Lineage (NCBI taxonomy): Eukaryota > Metazoa > Chordata > Actinopteri > Syngnathiformes > Syngnathidae > Entelurus > Entelurus aequoreus. The sequence goes on along the minus strand of NC_084752.1, from coordinate 32,207,385 downwards.
TGGGCTCACCACTCATGGGCCCATTGAGGTCATAGAGGTCGGATGCAGTGTGAACTGGGCGGCAGCCGAAGGCAGGGCACTTGGCGGTCCGATTATCGGCTACATAAGCTCGCTCTTGGGACGTGGAACGTCACCTCGCTGGGAGGGAAAGAGCCTGAGCTGGTGCGCGAGGTGAAGAAGTTCCGGCTAGATATAGTTGGACTCACTTTGACGCACAGCAAGGGCTCTGGAACCTGTTCTCTCAAGAGGGGCTGAACTCTCTTCCACTCTGGCGTTGCAAGCAATGAGAGGCTGGGGTGGCAATTGTTGTTGCTCAAAGCCTGCACGTTGGACTTTAACCCAGTAGACGAGATGGTAGCTTCCCTCCGCCTTCGGGTTGGGTGACGGGTCCTGACTGTTGTTTGTGTTTACGCACCAAACAGCAGCTCAGAGTACCCACTCTTTTTGGATTCCCTTGAGGGAGTACTGGAGAGTGCTCCCTCGGGTGATTCCCTTGTTCTGTTGGGGGACTTCAATGCTCATGTTGGCAAGGACAGTGAAACCTGGAGAGTCGTGATTGGGAAAAATGGCCACCCGGATCTGAACCCAAGTGGTACTTTGTTATTGGACTTTTGTGCTCGTCACGGATTGTCCATAACAAACACAATGTACAAACATAAGGAAGAACTTTGAACATGTCACGAGGGAGGTGCTGGACATTGAGTCTGAGTGGACCATGTTCCGTGCCTCTCTTGTCGAGCCTGCTGATTGGAGCTGTGGCCGCAAGGTGTTTGGTGCCTGTCGTGGCGGTAATCCTAGAACTCGCTGGTGGCCACCAGCAGTGAGGGATGCCGTCAAGCTGAAGAAAGAGCCTATCGGGTCCTTTTGGCTCATGGGACTCCAGAGGCAGCGGGCATACCGACAGGCCAAGCAGTGCCTGGGGAATCTGTGGTGGACTCTCCTATTTTTGGGGCTTAGGTTGCCTAGGTAGTTAAAAAGCTCCTCTGTGGCAAGGCCCCGGTGGTGGATGAGTTCCTTAAGGCTCTGGATACTGTGGGGCTGTCTTGGTTGACAAGACTCTGCAACATCGCGTGAACATTGGGGGCGGTACCTCTGGATTGGGTGGTGGTTCCTCTCTTTAAGAAGGGGAACCGGAGGGTGTGTTCCAACTATCGTGAAACACACTCCTCAGCCTTCCCGGTAAGGTCTATTCATGTCTACTGGAGAGGAGGAAACTCGGATCCAGGATGAACAGCGTGGTTTTCGTCCTGGTCGTGGAACGGTAGACCAGGTCTATACTCTCGGCAGGGTCCTTGAGTGTGAAGCGACTGGGATGAGAATCAGCACCTCCAAGTCCAAGTCCATGGTTCTCGCGCAGGAAAGGGTCGAGTGCCATCTCCAGGTTGGGGAGGAGATCTTGCCCCAAGTGGAGGAGTTCAAGTACCTAGGAGTCTTGTTCACGAGTGAGGATAGAGTGGATCGAGAGATCCACAGGCGGATTGGTGCGGCGTCTTCAGTATTGAGGACGCTATATCGATCCGTTGTGGTGAAGAAGGAGCTGAGCCAGAAGGAAAAGCTCTCAATTTACCGTCGATGTACGTTCCCATCTTTGGGTTATGACCGAAAGGACAAGCGGCCGGAATGCGTTTCCTCTGCCGGGTGGTGGGTCTCTCCCTTAGAGACAGGGTGAGAAGCTCTGTCATCCGGGAGGAACTCAAAGTATAGCCGCTGCTCCTCCACATTGAGAGGAGCCATGAGGTGGTTCGGGCATCTGCTCAGGATGCCACCCGAACGCCTCTAGGGAGGTGTGGCAGGAGGCCACGGGGAAGACCTAGGACACATTGGAAAGACTATGTCCCCGGCTGGCCTGGGAACGCCTCGGAATACCCCGAGAAGAGCTGGACGAAGTGGCTGGGGAGAGGGAAGTCTGGGATTTTCTGCTCAGGCTGCTGCCTGACCTCGGATAAGCGGAAGAAAATGGATGGATTTAGAATGACAGTTATACTGTCAGATTGAGTACAAAAACTAACTAAACCTTACACAATATAATGTTTCTAGTAAAACTCACAAAGATACATATCTCCAGGCATTATTAGCCATTTTGCATATGTGGTTTAGGAGTTATGTTTAAATAAATAACTGTCAGATTGAGTGTGACAGTAAACTCTCATAGTGAGTAAAACCCTTATTTTGTATTTGCAAACCTTACAAAAAAAACTAAATCTAGTTAAACTCACACAGATACAATATTACAGGCATTTTTAGACATAATGCATGTTTGGTTTTAGAGTAATGTTTATATAACTTTCATATTTAGTATGACAGCTGTACTGTCATATTGAATAAAAAAAACAACTAACTTGTGTCTTTGCAAACCTTACAAAATACCATTTTTCTAGTAAAACTAACTAGATACATGCTCCAGGCATTATTAGCCATTTTGCATGTGTTGTTTGAGTTATGTTTAAATAACTGTCATATTGAGTGTGACAGTATACTGTCATAAAACCCAATTTTTGTATTTGCAACCCTGATTCTAGTAAAACTCACATATATACAATATTACAGGCAGTTTTGGACATAATGCATGTTTGGTTTTGGAGTTATGTTTATATAACTTTCATATATAGTATGACAGCTAAACTGTTATATTGAGTAAAAAAACTAACTTGTGTTTGTCATAAAACCCAATTTTTGTATTAGCAAACCATACAACTGATTCAAATAAAACTCACATGGATTCAATATTACAGGCATTTTCAGACATTTTGCATGTTTGGTTTAGGAATTATGTTGTAATACATTTGTATTGCTTTTTTCACATTATCTCAGGATTTTTAGAACATTACTGTCATATTGAGTAAAAAAATAATTTTTGTATTTGCAAGCCTTAAAAAAAGCATATGTTTCCAGTAAAACTCCCAAAGATGCATTATTTCAGGCATTATTAGCAATTTTTCAGGTGTGGTTTAGGAGTTATGTTTAAATAACTGTCATATTGAGTGTGGCGTTATACTGTCATAGTGAGTTAAAAAAAACTAACTTGTGTCTTTGCAAACCTTACAAAAGAAAATGTTTCTAGCAACACTCACAAAGATAATTTTTTTCACGCTATTAGACATGTTTCATGTGTATTTAGGAGTTATAATTAAATAACTTTCATATTGAGTGTTAAAGTTATAATGTCATTATGTGTAAAACCTAATTTTTGTATTTGCAAACCTTATAAAAACAATTGATTCTAGTAAAACTTATATAGATTCAATATTACAGGCATTTTTAGACAATTTACATGTTTGGTTTAAAAGTTGTGTTTGAATACATTTGTATTGCTTTTTTCGCATTATCTCAGGATTCTAAGATCATTACTTTCATATTGAGTAAAACACTACTTTTTGTTTTTGCAAACCTTACAAACTCACATGAATACATTATTATAAGCAATTTTAGACATGACACACGTTTGGTTTTGGAGTTATGTTTATATAACTTTTATATTTAGTATGACTGTTATAATGTTATATTGAATAAAAAAAACTAGCTTGTGTCTTTGCAAACTTTACAAAAGATCATTTTTCTAGTAAAACTAACAAAGATACATGTCTCCAGGCATTATTACTCATTTTGCATGGGTTGTTTAGGAGTTATGTTTAAATACATTTTTATTGCTTTTTTCGCATTATCTCAGGATTCTTAGATCATTACTTTCATATTGAGTAAAAAACTACTTTTTGTTTTTGCAAACCTTACAAACTCACATAAATACATTATTACAGACATTTTTAGACATGACACATGTTTGGTCTTGGAGTTATGTTTATATAACTTTTATATTTAGTATGACTGTTATACTGTCATATTGAATAAAAAAAAACTAGCTTGTGTCTTTGCAAACTTTACAAAAGATCATTTTTCTAGTAAAACTAACAAAGATACATGTCTCCAGGCATTATTACCCATTTTGCATGGGTTGTGTAGGAATTATGTTAAAGACATTTGTATTGCTTTGTTCGCATTATCTCAGGATTCTTAGATCATTACTTTCATATTAAGTAAAAAACTACTTTTTGTTTTTGCAAACCATACAAACTCACATAAATACATTATTATAGGCAATTTTAGACATGACACACGTTTGGTTCTGGTGTTATGTTTATATAACTTTCATATTTAGTATGACTGTTATACTGTCTTATTGAATAAAAACAACTAGCTTGTGTCTTTGCAAACTTTACAAAATATACATTTCCTAGTAAAACTAACAAAGATACATGTCCCCAGGCATTATTACCCATTTTGCCTGGGTTGTTTAGGAGTTATGTTTAATTACATTTTTATTGCTTTTTTCGCATTATCTCAGGATTCTAAGATCATTACTTTCATATTGAGTAAAAAACTACTTTTTGTTTTTGCAAACCTTACAAACTCACATAAATACATTATTACAGGCATTTTTAGACATGACACATGTTTGGTTTTGGAGTTATGTTTATATAACTTTCATATTTAGTATGACTGTTATACTGTCTTATTGAATAAAAACAACTAGCTTGTGTCTTTGCAAACTTTACAAAATATACATTTCCTAGTAAAACTAACAAAGATACATGTCTCCAGGCATTATTACCCATTTTGCCTGGGTTGTTTAGGAATTATGTTTAAATACATTTTTATTGCTTTTTTCGCATTATCTCAGGATTTTAAGATCATTACTTTCATATTGAGTAAAAAACTACTTTTTGTTTTTGCAAACCTTACAAACTCACGTTAATACACTATTACAGGCATTTTTAGACATGACACATGTTTGGTTTTGGAGTTATGTTTATATAACTTTCATATTTAGTATGACTGTTATACTGTCATATTGAATAAAAAAAGATAGCTTGTGTCTTTGCAAACTTTACAAAAGATCATGTTTCTAGTAAAACTAACAAAGATACATGTCTCCAGGCATTATCACCCATTTTGCATGGGTTGTTTAGGATTTATGTTTAAAGACATTTTTATTGCTTTTTTCGCATTATCTCAGGATTCTAAGATCATTACTTTCATATTGAGTAAAAAACTACTTTTTGTTTTTGCAAACCTTACAAACTCACATAAATACATTATTACAGACATTTTTAGACATGACACATGTTTGGTTTTGGAGTTATGTTTATATAACTTTTATATTTAGTATGACTGTTATACTGTCTAATTGAATAAAAAACACTAGCTTGTGTCTTTGCAAACTTTACAAAAGATCATTTTTCTAGTAAAACTAACAAAGATACATGTCTCCAGGCAGTATTAGCCATTTTGCATGGGTTGTTTAGGAATTATGTTTAAATACATTTGTATTGCTTTTTTCGCATTATCTCAGGATTTTGAGATCATTACTTTCATATTGAGTAAAAAACTACTTTTTGTTTTTGCAAACCTTACAAACTCACATTAATACATTATTACAGGCATTTTTAGACATGACACATGTTTGGTTTTGGAGTTATGTTTATATAACTTTTATATTTAGTATGACTGTTATACTGTCATATTTAATTTTAAAAAACTAGCTTGTGTCTTTGCAAACTTTACAAAATATCATTTTTCTAGTAAAACTAACAAAGATACATGTCTCCAGGCATTATTAGCCATTTTGCATGGGTTGTTTAGGAATTATGTTTAAATACATTTTTATTGCTTTTTTCGCATTATCTCAGGATTCTAAAATCCTTACTTTCCTATTGAGGAAAAAACTACTTTTTGTTTTTGCAAACCTTACAAACTCATATAAATACATTATTATAGGCAATTTTAGACAAGACACACGTTTGGTTCTGGAGTTATGTTTATATAACTTTCATATTTAGTATGACTGTTATACTGTCTTATTGAATAAAAACAACTAGCTTGTGTCTTTGCAAACTTTACAAAAGATAATTTTTCTAGTAAAACTAACAAAGATACATGTCTCCAGGCATTATTAGCCATTTTGCAAGGGTTGTTTAGGAGTTATGTTTAAATACATTTTTATTGCTTTTTTCGCATTATCTCAGGATTCTAAGATCATTACTTTCATATTGAGTAAAAAACTACTTTTTGTTTTTGCAAACCTTACAAACTCACATTAATACATTATTACAGGCATTTTTAGACATGACACATGTTTGGTTTTGGAGTTATGTTTATATAACTTTCATATTTAGTATGACTGTTATACTGTCATATTGAATAAAAAAAACTGGCTTGTGTCTTTGCAAACTTTACAAAAGATCATTTTTCCAGTAAAACTAAAAAAGATACATGTTTCCAGGCATTATTAGCCATTTTGCATATGTTGTTTAGGAGTTATGTTTAAATACATTTTTATTGCTTTTTTCGCATTATCTCAGGATTTTAAGAACATTACAGTCATATTGAGTAAAAAAACTACTTTTTGTGTTTGCAAGATTTAAAAAAGCATGTGTTTCGAGTAAAACGGCCAAGGATGCATTATTTCAGGCATTATTAGCCATTTTTCATGTGTGGTTTGAGTTATGGTTAAATAACTGTCATATACTGTCAGTTATGACATAGTAAGTAAAACCTAATTTATGTATTTGCAAACCTTACAAAATCATTTAAATCTAGTAAAACTCACATGGATTCAATATTACAGACATTTTTAGACATTTTGCATGTTTGGTTTAGGAATTATGTTGGAATCATTTTTATTAATTTGTTCGTATTATCTCAGAATTTTAGAACATTACTGTCATATTGAGTAAAAAAATAATTTTTGTGTTTGCCAGCCTTAAAAAGCATATGTTTCGAGTAAAACGTACAAGAATGCATTATTTCAGGCATTGTTAGTCATTTTTGATGTGTAGTTTAAGAGTTATGTTTAAATAACTGTCATATTGAGTGTGGCAGTTATACTGTCATATTGAGTAAAAAAAACTAACCTGTCTTTGCAAACCTTACAAAAGAAAATGTTTCTAGTAACACTCACAAAGATACATTTTTTCACGCATTATTAGACATGTTTCATGTGTGGTTAGGAGTTATAAATAAATAATTGTCATATTGAGTGTTACAATTTTAATGTCATTATGTGTAAAAACTAATTTTTGTATTTGCAAACCTTACAAAAACAATTGATTCTAGTAAAACTTTTATAGATTCAATATTACAGGCATTTTTAGACATTTTACATGTTTGGTTTAAAATTTGTGTTTGAATACATTTGTATTGCTTTTTTCGCATTATCTCAGGATTCTAAGAACTTTAAAGTCAAGTAAAAAACTGCTTTTTGTGTTTGCAAAATGTAAAACTCAGTAAAACTCCCAATGATTCATTATTTCAGGCATTATTAGCCATTTTTTTGTGTGGTTTATGAGTTATGTTTAAATAACTGTCATATTGAGTGTGATTTTGTCATTGTGAGTAAAACCTAATTTTTGTATTTGCAAACCTTACAAAAACAACCGATTCTAGGAAAACTCACATTGATACAATATTACAGGCATGTTTAGACATATTGCATGTTTGGTTTTGGAGTTATATTTATATAACCTGGTTTCTGAGCCGCCACCTTTGTGGTTTGCGTGTCCCACTGATCCAGGAACTATGTTGTCCGGGGGCTTCTATGGTCTCCCAAGACAAACAGGTCCTAGGTGAGGGATCAGACAAAGAGCAGCTCAAAGACCTTTATTAAAAGTACAATTGAGGACCTAGATTTGTTCTCGCCCGGACGCAGGTCACCGTGGCTCCCCTGTGGAGCCAGGCCCAGAGGTGTGGCACGATGGCGATTGACGGGCCTGTCCCCATGGGGCCCAGCCGTGCTCAGCTCGAAGAGGCAACGTGGATCCCCCCTCCAGGGCTCACCACTCATGGGCTGGGTCATAGAGGGTGCAGTGTGAGCTGGGCGGCAGCCGAAGGCAGGGCACTTGGTGGTCCGATTATCGGCTACATAAGCTCGCTCTTGGGACATGGAACGTCACCTCGCTGGGAGGGAAGGAGCCTGAGCTGGTGCTTGAGGTGGAGACGTTCCCGGCTAGATATAGTTGGACTCACAGCAAGGGCTCTGGAACCTGTTCTCTCAGAGGGGCTGGACTGAGATGAACTTCCATTACTTGCAACGCCAGAGTGGAAGAGATTCCACACTGGCGTTGCAACAAATGAGAGGCTGGGGTGGCAATTCTTGTTGCCCCCCGGCTCAAAGCCTGCACGTTGGACTTCAAACCCAATAGACTAGATGGTAGCTTCCTTCAGCCTTCGGGTTGGGTGACGGGTCCTGACTGTTGTTTGTGTTTACACACCAAACAGCAGCTCAGAGTACCAACTCTTTTTGGATTCCCTTGAGGGAGTACTGGAGAGTGCTCCCTAGGGTGATTCCCTTGTTCTGCTGGTGGACTTCAACGCTATGTTGGCAACGACAGTGAAACCTGGAGAGTCGTGATTGGGAAATATGGCCACCCGGATCTGAACCCAAGTGGTGCTTTGTTATTGGACTTTTGTGCTTGTCACGGATTGTCCATAACAAACACAATGTTCAAACATAAGGGTGTCCATATGTGCACTTGGCACAAGGACACCCTCGGCCGCATGATTGACTTTGTAGTTGTGTCATGGGATTTGCGGCCTCATGTTTTGGACACTCGGTGAAGAGAGGGGCAGAGCTTTCTACCAACCACCACCTGGTGGTGAGCTGGCTCCGATGGTAGGGGAGGATGCCGGTCAGACCTGGCAGGCCCAAACGCATTGTAAGGGTCTGCTGGGAACACCTAGCAGAGTCTCCTGAAGAACTTTGAACATGTCCGGAAGAACTTTGAACATGTCACGAGGGAGGTGCTGGACATTGAGTCTGAATGGACCATGTTCCATTCCTCTCTTGTTGAGCCAGCTGATTGAAGCTGTGGCCGCAAGGTGTTTGGTGCCTGTCGTGGCGGTAATCCACCAGTAGTGAGGGATGCTGTCAAGCTGAAGAAAGAGCCACCGGGTCCTTTTGGCTCATGGGACTCCAGAGGCAGTGGGCATACCGACAGGCCAAGCGAGACCTCCTCAGTCCCACCAACACGTCTTCCTATGAGGAAACAGTGCCTGGGAAGTCTGTGGTGGGCTCTCCTATTTCTGGGGCTGAGGTTGCCAAGGTAGTTAAAAAGCTCCTCGGTGGCAAGGCCCCAGGGGTATGAGCTCCGTCCGGAGTTCCTTAAGGCTCTGGATGCTGTGGGGCAGTCTTGGTTGACAAGACTCTGCAACATTGCGTCTACATCGGGGGCGGTACCTCTGGATTGGCAGACCGGGGTGGTGGTTCCTCTCTTTAAGAAGGGGAACCGGAGGGTGTGTTCCAACTATCGTAGATCACACTCCTCAGCCTTCCCGGTAAGGTCTATTCATGTGTAATGGAGAGGAGGAACCTCGGATCCAGGACGAACAGTGTGGTTTTCGTCCTGGTCGTGGAACGGTAGACCAGCTCTATACTCTCGGCAGGGTCCTTGAGTGTGCATGGGAGTTTGCCCAACCAGTCTACATAAGTTTTGTGGACTTGGAGAAGACATTCGACCTTGGCCCCCGGTAAATCCTGTGGGGAGTGCTCAGAGAGTATGGAGTATCGGCATGTCTGATTGTGGCGGGTGTCTCCCTGAATGATCAGTGTCAGAGTTTGGTCCGCATTGCCGGCAGTATGTCGGACCCCTTTCCAGTGAGGGTTGGACTCCGCCAAGGCTGCCCTTTGTCACCAATTATGTTCATAACTTTAATGGACAGAATATCTAGGCGCAGTCATGGCTTTGAGGATCCCCTCAACGCCATGACTGCGCCTGGTTTGGTGGCTGCAGGATTAGGTCTCTGCTTTTTGCAGATGATGTGGTCCTGATGGCTTCAACTGGCCAAGATCTTCAGCTTTCATTGGATCGGTTCGCAGTGAAGCGACTGGGATGAGAATCAGCACCTCCAAGTCCGAGTCCATGGTTCTCGCCCGGGAAAGGGTGGAGTGCCATCTCGAGGTTGGGAAAGAGATCTTGCCCCAAGTGAAGGAGTTCAAGTACCTAGGAGTCTTGTTCACGAGTGAGGATAGAGTGGATTGTGAGATCTACAGGCGGATCGGTGCGGTGTCTTCAGTAATGAGGACGCTATATTGATCCGTTGTGGTGAAGAAGGAGCTGAGCCAGAAGGAAAAGCTTTAAATTTACCGGTCGATCAACGTTCCCATCCTCACCTATGGTCATGAGCTTTGGGTTATGACCGAAAGGACAAGGTCACGGGTACAAGCGGCCGAAATGAGTTTCCTCCGCCGGGTGGTAGGTCTCTCCCTTAGAGATAGGGTGAGAAGCTCTGTCATCTGGGAGGAACTCAGTGTAAAGCCGCTGCTCCTCCACATTGAGAGGAGCCAGATGAGGTGGTTCGGGCATCTGCTCAGGATGCCACCCGAACGCCTCCCTAGGTCCGAACGGCAGGAGGCCATGGGGAAGACCTAGGATACATTGGAAAGACTATGGCCTGGGAACGCCTCGGGATCCCCCGAGAAGAGCTGGACGAAGTGGCTGGGGAGAGGGAAGTCTGGGCTCTCTGCTTAGGCTGCTGCCCCCGCAACCCGACCTCGGATAAGCGGAAGAAAATGGATGGATTTAGTATGACAGTTATACTGTCATATTGAGTGTGACAGTATACTGTCATAAAACCCAATTTTTGTATTTGCAAACCTGATTCTAGTAAAACTCACATCTATACAATATTACAGGCAATTTTGGACATAATGCACGTTTGGTTTTGGAGTTATGTTTATATAACTTTAATATATAGTATGACATCTATACTGTTATAAAGAGTAAAAAAACTAACTTGTGTCTGTAGTAAAACTCAATTTTTGTATTTGCAAACCTTACAAAAACAAATGATTCTAGTAAAACTCACATGGATTCAATATTACAGGCATTTTTAGACATTTTGCATGTTTGGTTTAGGAATCATGTTGGAATACATTTGTATTGCTTTTTTCACATTATCTCAGCATTTTAAGAACTTACTGTCATATTGAGTAAAAAAAACTTTTTGTGTTTGCAAGCCTTAAAAAAACAACCGATTCTAGTAAAACTCACATTGATACAATATCAAAGGCATGTTTAGACATCTTGCATGTTTGGTTTTGGAGTTATGTTTGTATAACCTGCTTTCTGAGCCGCCACCTTTGTGGTTTGCGTGTCCCACTGATCCTAGGAGCTATGTTGTCCGGGGGCTTCTGTGCCCCCTGGTAGGGTCCCCCAAGACAAACAGGTCCTAGGTGAGGAATCAGACAAAGAGCAGCTCAAAGGGTGACGGGTCCTGACTGTTGTTGGTGTTTACGCACCAAACAGCAGCTCAGAGTACCCACTGTTTTTGGATTCCCTTGAGAGTGCTCCCTCGGGTGATTCCCTTGTTCTGCTGGGGGTCTTCAACGCTCATGTTGGCAACGACTTTGAAACTTGGAGAGTCGTGATTGGGAAAAATGGCCACCCGGATCTGAACCCAAGTGGTGCTTTGTTATTGGACTTTTGTGCTCGTCACGGATTGTCCATAACAAACACAATGTTCAAACATAAGGGTGTCCATATGTGCACTTGGCACCAGGACACCCTCGGCCGCAGTTCCATTATTGACTTTGTAGTTGTGTCATGGGATTTGCGGCCTCATGTTTTGGACACTCGGGTGAAGAGAGGGGCGAGCTTTCTACCGATCACCACCTGGTGAGCTGGCTCCGATGGTGGGGTAGGATCCCGGACAGACCTGGCAGGCCCAAACGCATTGTGAGAGTCTTTTGGGAATGCCTAGCAGAGTCTCCTGTCAGAGAGAGTTTCTTTTTCCACCTCCGGAGGAACTTTGAACATGTCACAAAGGAGGTGCTGGACATTGAGTCTGAATGGATCATGTTCCGTGCCTCTCTTGTCAAGCCAGCTAATTGGAGCTGTGGCCGCAAGGTGTTTGGTGCCTGTCATGGCGGTAATCCTAGAACCCGCTGGTGGCCACCAGCAGTGCGGGATGCCGTCAAGCTGAAGAAAGAGCTTATCTGGTCCTTTTGGCTCATGGGACTCCAGAGGCAGCGGGCATACCGACAGGCCAAGCAGTGCCTGGGGAATCTGTGGTGGGCTCTCCTATTTCTGGGGCTGAGGTTGCTAAGGTAGTTTTAAAAGCTCCTCGGTGGCAAGGCCCCGGGGGTGGATGAGCTCCGTCCGGAATTCCTTAAGGCTCTGGATGCTGTGGGGCTGTTTTAGTTGACAAGACTCTGCAACATCGCGTGGACATCAGGGGGGGTACCTCTGGATTGGCAGACCGGGGTGGTGGTTCCTCTCTTTAAGAAGGGGAACCGGAGGGTGTGTTCCAACTATCGTAGATCACACTCCTCAGCCTTCCCGGTAAGGTCTATTCATGTGTACTGGAGAGGAGGAACCTCGGATCCAGGACGAACAGTGTGGTTTTCGTCCTGGTCGTGGAACGGTAGACCAGCTCTATACTCTCGGCAGGGTCCTTGAGTGTGCATGGGAGTTTGTCCAACCAGTCTACATGTGCTTTGTGGACTTGGAGAAGACATTCGACCGTGGCCACCCCGGGAAGTCCTGTGGGGAGTGCTCAGAGAGTATGGGGTATCGGCATGTCTGATTGTGGCGGGTCGCTCCCTGTATGATCAGTGTCAGAGCTTGGTCCGCATTGCCAGCAGTAAGTTGGCTGCCCTTTGTCACCAAATGTGTTCATAAATTTTATGGACAGAATTTCTAGGCGCAGTCATGGCGTTGAGGGGATCCGGTTTGGTGGCTGCAGGATTAGGTCTCTCCTTTTTGCAGATGATGTGGTCCTTATGGCTTTAACTGGCCAGGATCTTCAGCTCTCATTGGATTGGTTCGCAGCCGAGTGTGAAGCGACTGGGATGAGAATCAGCACCTCCAAGTCCGAGGTTCTCGCCCGGGAAAGGGTGGAGTGCCATCTCGAGGTTGGGCAGGAGATCTTGCCCCAAGTGGATGAGTTCAAGTACCTGGAGTCTTGTTCATGAGTGAGGGAAGAGTGGATCGTGAGATGCACAGGCTGATCGGTGCGGCGTCTTCAGTAATGAGGACGCTATATCGATTCGTTGTGGTAAGAAGGAGCTGCGCCAGAAGGAAAAGCTCTCAATTTACCGGTCAATCTACGTTCCCATCCTCACCTATGGTCATGAGCTTTGGGTTATGACCGAAAGGACAAGATCACGGGTACAAGCGGCCGAAATGAGTTTTCTCCGCTGGGTGGCGGGTGTCTCCCTTACTGTAAGAATTTTCACCGTTTAATTACAGTAACCTACTGGCAGCTAATGGTTCCAGTATAAAACTGTTTTTCTACAGCACACATACTGTGATTTATCACTACAGTTTATTACTGTAAAAAGTATCACAGTACTGTGCTGTATCAAATATACGCTTCACAGCATAATACTGTCATCTGTTTAGCGGCATTACACTGTTATTTTAGTGTATCTACTGTAATATCCATTAACAGTTAATTACAGTAAAATAATTGTAAGCACTATAGACTGAGCTTTACAGTATAATGCCACTAGAATTTAATGAGTTGAACTTTTAATTTTTCAAAATCAAAACCCCTGCAATCTGCTGGCATAAAAATGACTGGAGAAATGGCCTTGCAAGATTATGTTTTTATTAACCAATTATTGTAAAGTGTATCAAATACATTCAATGTACATTTAGTGCATTCTTCTTATTCTCAGTAAAGCATTTTAACATTTATAACATGTCCACTTAATTTCTAACTGGAGACAAAACACCGAACACGAGTCCAGTGTTTAGTTGTCGGCTACATAAAGCCCCACTCAAAGTCTGTGAGATGTTTTATAAGGGTGGCTACGTGAGGATTTACAGTTGCTGCCTTTTTCTGGACCAGCTTCCCGGTTTTCTTGGACACCACCTTTCCCTGGCTAGCCTTTGTTCCCCTCTCAGGGTTAACACCAATGAATCGCCTAAAAAAGAGAGAAAGCATATTAGATATTCTGTTGTGATTGAAGATTACTTGTAGTCGATACAGAACCCCCCTCACATTGTTATTTAGGAATATGCACTGCACAAATATTAATATCAATTTTAGGATATATGTGAGCCTATACCATAACCACAGCTGTAGATGAGTGAATGCTCTAAAACCCATTAAGACAAATTCAGAGAGGAAGACAATGCTAAAGCCTCCCCAATCCCTCTCTCTATTTATGTTTTCTCTCCATCTACGGGACCGTGTATTTACGCTGATGTTTCCTGCTTTCACCCATTTAACATATCGTTACCTGCTCATTACCTATCTTCTCTGCATCCTGGGGTCACACTGGTGCTTCTTGCCTTTACCCATTCAACATATCTTTACCTGCACATTACCTACCTTCTCTGCATAGTGTGGTCACGCTGGTGCTTTCTACCTTTACCCATTCAACATATCTTTACCTGCACATTACCTACCTTCTCTGTATCCTGGAGTCAAGCTGGTGTTTCCTGCCTTTACTCATTCAACATATCTTTACCTGCACATTACCAACCTTCTCTGTATCCTGGCGTCTAGCTGGTGTTTCCTGCCTTCACCCATTCAACATATCTTTACCTGCACATTACCTACCTTCCCTGCATCCTTGGGTCACACTGGTGCTTCTTTCTTTCACCATACAACATATCTTCACCTGCACATACCTACCTTGTCTGCATGGCCTCGACCACACCTGCGCTTCCTCCTTTCACCCATTCAACATACCTTCACCCGCACATTACCTACCTTCCCTGCATAGTGGGGTCACACTGGTGCTTCCTGCCTTTACCCATTCAACATATCTTCACCCGCACATTACCTACTTGCTCTGCATTCTCGGGTCAAGCTGGTGCTTCCTGCCATCATCCAGTCAACATATCTTTACCTGCAAATTACCTACTTTTTCTGCATCCTGGGGTCAAACAGGTGCTTCCTTCTTTGACCCAGTCAACATATCTTTACCTGCACATTACCTACCTTCTCTGTATCCTAGAGTCAAACTGGTGCTTCGGTCCCTAATAAGAAGGTCCACAAAGGAACAGAAGAGTCATTGGTCAGGCACCAAATTGGGGAAATGACAAGTCAAATTCCTGAACAGAGGTGAGAAATATATAATAAAATATCCTAACAGTATTTTAACAGTATCAAGAGGATTTACCTTTGAACAAATTCCAATGTCCGAGGACCTTCCTCTTGGTATTCCAAGTTGAACACATAGTAGGTGGCAAGAAGGGCAGCAAGCCCTGAGATTAAGCTAGGTTGGACGCCTTTGCAGATGACATCACCTTCCATGCTGATCATCCAACGTTTTATTGTGACTTTGTCACCAGCAACTGGTACAGTCAAGAAATGCAGTTTATGTTCCTAAACAGTATCCAATATGGGTAGCATTTTAAAAGTATTTGGAATGGCCACCTCACTCGCTCTCTCTTTCCTCTGTTTACATCTAGTCTCCTAAGGCAGTGGTTCTCAAATGGGGGTACTTGAAGGTATGCCAAGGGGTATGTGAGATTTGTTTTAAATATTCTAAAAATAGCAACAATTCAAAAATCCTTTATAAATATATTTATTGAATAATACTTCGACAAAATATGAATGTAAGTTCATAAACTGAACAACTAATCAAGTAGGCTATTCCATTCATTACCATAAAGCCAGAGTTTCCCCCATGCCATGATGGTTTGACCCTACCTGGCGGCGGTGCCACACGGCACCAACTGTCAATCAACTATCCATGTAGAAAACAATGGAGGCTTGGTTAAAGCGTAGTGGACATGTTCCATAAATATTGATGTTAAAGATTTCTTTTTTTGTGAAGAAATGTTGAGAATGAAGTTCATGAATCCAGATGGATCTCTATTGCAATCCCCAAAGAGGGCACTTTAAGTTGATTACTTCTATGTGTAAAAATCTTTATTTATAATTGAATCACTTGTTTATTTTTCAACAAGTTTTTAGTTAATTTTATATCTTTTTTTCCAAATAGTTCAAGAAAGACCACAACAAATGAGCAATATTTTGCACTGTTATACAATTTAATAAATCAGAAACTGATGACATAGTGCTGTATTTTACTTCTTTATCTCTTTTTTTCAACCAAAAATGCTTTGCTCTGATTAGGGGTTACTTGAATTTAAAACATGTTCACAGGGGTACATCACTGAAAAAAGGTTGAGAACCACTGCCTTAGGACAGTGGTTCTCAACCTTTTTTCAGTGCTGTGAACATTTTTTTAATGCAAGTAGACCTCCATGTCTTCATAACAGGAATATCCTGAATTCTCAAGTTGCATATCACAATAGTCATCATCAGTGTTAATAACACAAGAGCTGCTTGGATTTGCTGTTGAGCAAGTCAAACTTCGTTCAGTGTAGCCGTAGTGCTTCCTTGACACGTGCGATGTGAAAGTAGACTTAACTGTAAATCTTTTTTCACATTGACTGAAGGGGCACGTAACTGTCCTACCTTCGTTAATATGACTTTTCAAATGCAGGAGAAAGGCCCGTATATCATCGCACTTCGCGCTACATGAGACAATATTACAAGGTAAACCTTCTGCGCTATACATATCAGTCCTACTCTTGCCATATTTATGACGACGGCTGTGAGTTTTGAAGGCTGAGAAGTTGGAAAAAACTCTTGTGCATTTAGGGAAAGCACACTTAAACGATGCATTAGGCATACAACTATGACTTCGCATGTGTCTAACATACACAAATACATTGCTGCAAGTCGTAGCACATATGTTGCAAGTTATCATCTTTTATGATGACTATGACAAAAAAGAAGACAACTTAGCTAGCTAGCATGCGGCGGTACATGCGCGTGGTCAACGATAGTGTCTGTGATGCTGACTGTGACTCTATGTCATTTCGGACTTTATAAATATATATATAAAGTAATTCAAACAGAAAATGACACCTCAAGGTACAAGTGACTCTTACCTTGTTATCAAAAACACACGATGCAGTAGGATGGATTTAGCAGGGTCGGCCAGGTGAAATGAAGCTCGGTTGGACGAATTGTGGGCGGACCCAAGAAACAAGTCTGAAAAATACTGAATTACACTGTAGGTTTTACAGTAACTTACTGCTGGTCGATATTTTTTGAAAAATGCAACAACATTTACAGTACTTAACTGCATTTAAGAAGAACATGATAGGTTGATTGGCAACACTAAATTGGCCCTAGTGTGTGAATGTGAGTGTGAATGTTGAGGTGGCGACTTGTCCAGGGTGTACCCCGCCTTCCGCCTGATTTTAGCTGAGATAGGCTCCAGCGCCCCCCGCGACCCCGAAGGGAATAAGCGGTAGAAATGGATGGATGGATGGAGTATATAACTGTCATTTTATTTTTTATTTTTACAGTAATTTTTTACAGTGAAGGTCATGGGTGTCAAACTCTGGCCCGTGGGCCAAATTTGGCCCAACGTGTATTTTGACTTGGCCCTTGAGGCAATATCAAATTAACCCTAAAGCTGGACCGTCGATTATACATTGCAGCAGTGCCGCGGTAACACCGCGTTCACTGCTACTTCTAATACTTGCCAACCCTCCCGGGAGTGACTCCAGCACTCCTCCCGAATTTTTTTTTTCAGCTAGTCAAACGAGTGCCGGCCCAGTTTCATGTCAGTGCAGCTTCTGCACCCACACACAATTGAATGCAACGCATACTTCATCAACAGCGATACAGGTTACACTGACGGTAGCCAAATAAAAAACTTTAACACTTTTAGAAATATATGCCACACTGTGAATCCACATCAAACAAGAATGACAAACACATTTCGGGAGAACATCCGCACCGTAACACAACATAAACACAACAGAACAAATACCCGGAACCCTTTGTAGCACTAAATCTTCCGGGACGCTACAAGGTGTGTGTGTGTGGGGGGGGTTTGGTGGTAGCGGGGGTGTATTTTGTTGCGTCCCGAAAGAGTTAGTGCTGCAAAAGATTCTGGGTATTTGTTCTTTTGTGTTTATGTTATGTTACGGTGCGGATGTTCTCCCGAAAAGTGTTTTTTTTTTTTGTTTGGTGTGGGTTCACAGTGTGGCGTATATTTCTAACAGTGTTAAAGTTTTTTATACTGGCACCCTCAGTGTAACCTGTATCGCTGTTGATGAAGTATGCGTTGCATTCATTTGTGTATGCGTGCTGAAGCTGCACATATCTTGTGACTGGGTGTGAATGATGTTAGAATTGGGTGTACGAGATATGACTGTTGAACACCTTCGTTCGATAATGAAAGTTGCCTCAGCTCAAAGCCTGAGCCCCGACATTAAAGAACTAGCATCTAAAAAAAGATGCCAGGTATCTGGCTTGGGCACATCAAATTAGATCAGTGTGTTGCAAACTGAGCAGTTTAAAGTCCTGAATGGTTGTTTTATTCATTGTTAATTTATTGTCAAATTTATTAGCCTGTGGAAAAAGTTAATGTTGATATTTACCTCAGAAGGCTGCAAATAGAAAAGAGGCATTCAATTTTTATTTAAATTGTATTTGATATGCAATTGATATTTTTTAATTATTATTATTATTATTTGAAACTCCATTTTGCATGTCACTATAAAGTTATATAAGCCTTGCTTGTTCAATATTCAATGCAAAACTTGTTTGGGTCCCTATTAAAAGGTTAATTTGTTCAACCTTGAGTTTGAGTTTGAGTTTGAGTTTGAGTTTGAGTTTATATCGAACATGCAAGCATACAACATGATACATCACAATTTCCAGTTTCTTTTCAACATGTTCGAAAAGGAGTAGGAAGAAGCAGAGCTTATTTAATCCTACCCCTTTTCTTTACATAACAGTTGCAAAACTTTTTGTTCACTTCCTGTTCACAATTTTTTCACAATAAACTCCATAAGTAATTACAATAAAAATAAATAAATAAATAATAGTAAGAATTTAATAATAATAATTGGTGAAGTAAGTCATATTTCATATGATGAGATAAGTAAGATTACTTTAAGAATGAATGAATGGATGGATGAAATAAATTGAGAATGTTTGTCATGGTTCTTCTTCATTGTACTTTGTAAACACTTTAAGTTTGAAGAGTTTCTTGAAGTGGATCATATTAGTACATTGTTTGATTGCTTTGCTTAATCCATTCCATAATTTAATTCCACATATTGATATACTGAAGGTCTTAAGTGTTGTACGTGCAAACAAATGTTTCAAATTACGTTTTTCTCTAAGATTATATTTCTCCTCTTTTTTTGAGAAGAATTGTTGTATATTCTTGGGTAGCAGGTTATAGTTTGCTTTGTGCATAATTTTAGCTGTTTGCAAATTCACTATGTCGTGGAATTTCAGTATTTTTGATTCAATAAATAAAGGGTTTGTATGTTCTCTATATCCAACATTATGTATTATTCTAACTGATCTTTTTTGTAACACCGTTAATGAATGAAGTGTACTTTTGTAATTATTTCCCCATATTTCTACACAGTAGCTCAGATATGGTAACACTAGTGAGCAGTAGAGAATATGAAGGGATTTTTGGTCTAGAACATGTTTTGCTTTATTCATTATTGACGTGTTTCTTGCAACTTTATGTTGTATATTTTTTACGTGAGATTTCCAGTTCAATTTATCATCAATCATTATACCTAGAAATTTGGTTTCGTTTACTCTTTCAATTTCTATTCCGTCTATTTGTATTTGTGTTTGACTTTCTCTTCTACTGTTACCAAATAGCATTATTTTAGTTTTACTAAGATTCAACGATAGTCTGTTTTTGTCAAACCATCTTTTTAATTTGTTAATTTCTTCTGTTATTATTTGTATTATCTCCTGTGTGTTCTCTCCTGAACAAAACGCTGTTGTATCATCCGCAAATAATACTAACTTTAAATATTTTGTAACTTTACAAATGTCATTTATATAGAGATTGAATAATTTAGGTCCTAGTATTGATCCCTGAGGTACACCACAGGATATATTTAGCGTTGTAGACGTGTGTTCGCCTAGCTTCACGTATTGTTTACTGTTCGTTAGATAACTTCTTATCCAGTTTAAGACTAACCCTCTGATGCCATATCGTTCTAGTTTTTTGATTAAAATATTGTGATTAATTGTGTCAAATGCTTTAGTTAGATCCATAAAAACCGCTGCTGCTCATTTTTTACTGTCTATTGCATTGGTAATTTCTTCTGTAATTTCAATTAAAGCCATTGAAGTTGAAACATTAGCTCTGTATCCATATTGGTTCTCTTCGAGTATTCTATTTTTATTCATGAAACTTTCTAATCTGTTATTGAACAGTTTTTCAATGATTTTAGAAAATTGTGGGAGTAGAGAAACAGGTCTATAATTTGTAAATTGATGTTTATCTCCAGTCTTATAAATTGGTGCAACTTTAGCTATTTTCATTTTGTTTGGAAATGTACCTGTTTGAAATGATAGGTTACTAATATACATTAATGGTCCTGAGATCTCTTCAATAACCTTTTTTATCGTTTCCATATCAATTCCGTTACAATCAGTTGAAGTCTTAGATTTACATTTTTTCACGATTGTAACTATTTCCTCCTGTGTCACATTACTGAGGAACATGGAGTTGGGATTTCGCTCTATGGTATCATTATAGTCCTCAATTGGAACTGGGTCTGGAATCCTTTCTTCCAATTTTGGTCCAATATTTACAAAATAATTATTCAAGCTTTCAACTACTTCCTTTATGTTGTCATTTTTTTTATTTTCATCTAAGAAGTATTGAGGGTAGTCCCTCTTAGTTCCATTTTTAATAATGCTATTGAGGATGCCCCATGTTGCTCTCATATTATTTTTGTTCCTGTCCAACAATTCACTGTAATATTCTTTTCTACATGATCGTAGTATGTCTGTTAACTTGTTTTTATACTTTTTGTACTTAATTTCTGCCTCTATAGTTCTTTGTGCTATAAATTCTCTATATAGTGTATTCTTCTTCTTACAAGCATTTTTTAATCCTTTTGTCATCCATGGTTGATTATTCTTTCTCTGCTTGTTACTGAGTTGTATCCATGGACAATGTTTGTCATAAAGTATTACGAACTTGTTTAAGAAATGTTCATATGCTTCATCAACCTCTTTTTCATTATACACATTGTCCCAATCTTGCTTTTGTAGCTCAATTTTGAAGGCAGTCATCCTCTTCTCTGTGCATAGTCTTCGAAATGTCCTTTTGTCTTCCATGTTCTTCTTGTAGTTTCCATTATATATTGTAAAAACTGGCAGATGATCACTAACGTCGCTTATAAGTAGACCACTTGTAGTGTTATTATCAAAATCATTGGTAAAAATATTATTAATAAGCGTGGCACAGTGTGCTGTGATTCTGCTTGGCCTTGTGATTTTAGGATATAGACTGATGCTGTACATTGTATCAATGAAGTCATCAATAGACTTTTGCTTGTTGGGGTTCAATAAGTCAATATTAAAGTCACCACATAAGAACATTATTCTTTGACCATTGTCCATGTAAGTTGCCTTGATCCATTCTTCAAATGTTTCTATACTTGACTTAGGTGATCTATATATACAACTGATGAATATGTTTTTGCTTTTTTCCTGACATATTTCAATGGTTATACATTCTAAGATATTATCAATGGCAAATGACATGTTTTTTACCACTTTGTAGTTCAGGTTCTTCATCACGTACACAGCTACTCCTCCTCCATTTTTGTTGGTTCTGTTGATGTAGTTTAGTTCATATCCCTCCAGATCAAAATCTATTCCTTTTTTATCATCAATCCATGTTTCTGTGACAGCAATCACTTTGAAGGGTTCGTTGATGTGTTCCAAAAAGTTCTTAATGTTATTGTAATTTGCATACAAGCTTCTACTATTAAAATGAATAATTGACAATTTGTTATCACATTCAATGTTGCTATTATATTGATCATCTATATAATAAAAACAACTATTACTGATGTGGGAGAAAAAATTTGTATCTGGATCTATATCATTTTCCAAATCCTGGTTTTTGTGATCTTTGTTGCAGAAATTTTTTAGTTCCATATTTTCTTGTTCAACAAACTTTGATGCTGTTTCAATAATCTCTATAAGTGTAGGTGGATGCAATCTTGAATCTAGGTCCTCTTGTTTAGTCGTCCCTTGGAACATAGTAGTGCCGATGCTGAATTTAGGTGCTTGTTTTCTGTCAGAGTCCATTATCATCGTTGTTGTGGTAGCTGTGTAAACTTTAAAAATTGTCCAGGTCCTTGATGTCATGGACAACAATTAGTTTTGCTTCTGGACCTCCATTCAGCTTGATGTAGATTTTACAGTTGGCGCTCCAAGTTCCCTGGATTTTTCCCTGCCTTCTCAAGTCGCGTGCTTTCTTGGCGATTCCAGCATTGCGTTTTGTGAGATGCTCATTCATGTACACATTTGTTCCCTTCAGCTTCTTTCCCTGTCTCAGCAATGCCATTTTAGATTTTCTGTTTACGAGTTTCACAAGCACGACTGGAGTGGCATTGTTGTTTCTTCCGTTCAGTGGGATGCATGTTTCGATGGTATTAATGTCAATTTCAATTTCTTTTGATTGCAGAAAGTTGACCACTTGCTGTTCTGCTGAGACCATATCCATTTCATCTGGTTCACCTTCATTATTCACAGCTTTCGCATAGGATCTTGGTTTAATTCGGTGCCCTGTCACAATGATATCATTCATTCATTTATCCTGATCCATTTCATCTATGATGTTCCTCAGCATGTTGTTGTCTTCTTGAAGGACTTCATTTGTTTGCTCATTTCAGTGACTTCTTTATTTCTGGAGTTGTTCTCTTTTTTCATTTCTTTAATTTCTTCTTTCATTTCTTTCATATCCTCTTTCCATCCATCAATCAATTCTTCCAATTGTTCTATCATTTCTTCTTTAAATTCCTGGAGTATTTTTTGTAGTATCCCTTCTTGAATCCCATCATGTCCTGTGCCCAGCTTCAAATCAGTCTTTCCAGTCAATCCTTTAACTTTTGGCATCGCGGCAGTCACTGACGTCAGCGCCTCTTATGTCTTAAGGGCAGTTACTTCTTTAGCGACTTGCGGCACTTTTAACTTGTTTTTTCAACAATTACGTACTTTGCGCCGTTCAGAGATCAATTTGAGGTGTCAGCCTGTCAACTTATATCACTCTGCGACGTCGGGATCACTTTAAAACAGCTGTAAACTCGCCGTAACTTTTGGTTGCTAGGCAACCGCTTTGAACTGCGGGAGGCACCTTTGGTTTGAGGCTAACGGCTCTTCCACTCGCCTTATTTCAGCGTATCAGTGCCTCTCAACTGACCAAAATCAGATCGAAGATGCCAGGTGACTCTCCTGTGGCTGTGATCGCAAATCAGTGGTCAAATCAGTGGTCAAAATCTTCAGACTTAACAAAAACTCCGGTAGCAGAAGCGGAGCTTTTTTTCTTTGCGTCCTTTCTCATTGACAGGAAGTGACGTGTATGACAGGAAGTGACGTGTACCTTGGCCCGCGGCTTTGTTCAGTTTTAAACTTTGGCCCACTCTGTATTTGAGTTTGACACCCCTGGTGAAGCTCTGTCATCCTGGAGGCCACGGGGAAGACCCAGGACACATTGGGAACACTATGTCTCCCGGCTGGCCTGAGAACGCCTCGGGATCCCCTGAGAAAAGGTCCTAGGTGAGGGATCAGACAAAGAGCAGCTCAAAGACCTTTATGAAAAGTACAAATCGAGGACCTAGATTTTTTCTCGCCCAGGCGCAGGTCACCGTGGCTCCCCTGTGGAGCCAGGCGCAGAGGTGGGGCACGATGGCGAGCGACTGGTGGCCGGGCCTGTCTCCATGGGGCCCTGCCGGGCTCAGCTCGAAGAGGCAATGTGGGTCAACCCTCCAATGGGCTCACCACTCATGGGCCCATTGAGGTCATAGAGGTCGGATGCAGTGTGAACTGGGCGGCAGCCGAAGGCAGGGCACTTGGCGGTCCGATTATCGGCTACATAAGCTCGCTCTTGGGACGTGGAACGTCACCTCGCTGGGAGGGAAAGAGCCTGAGCTGGTGCGCGAGGTGAAGAAGTTCCGGCTAGATATAGTTGGACTCACTTTGACGCACAGCAAGGGCTCTGGAACCTGTTCTCTCAAGAGGGGCTGAACTCTCTTCCACTCTGGCGTTGCAAGCAATGAGAGGCTGGGGTGGCAATTGTTGTTGCTCAAAGCCTGCACGTTGGACTAAAGTCCAGTAGACGAGATGGTAGCTTCCCTCCGCCTTCGGGTTGGGTGACGGGTCCTGACTGTTGTTTGTGTTTACGCACCAAACAGCAGCTCAGAGTACCCACTCTTTTTGGATTCCCTTGAGGGAGTACTGGAGAGTGCTCCCTCGGGTGATTCCCTTGTTCTGTTGGGGGACTTCAATGCTCATGTTGGCAAGGACAATGAAACCTGGAGAGTCGTGATTGGGAAAAATGGCCACCCGGATCTGAACCCAAGTGGTACTTTGTTATTGGACTTTTGTGCTCGTCACGGATTGTCCATAACAAACACAATGTACAAACATAAGGAAGAACTTTGAACATGTCACGAGGGAGGTGATGGACATTGAGTCTGAGTGGACCATGTTCTGTGCCTCTCTTGTCGAGCCTGCTGATTGGAGCTGTGGCCGCAAGGTGTTTGGTGCCTGTCGTGGCGGTAATCCTAGAACTCGCTGGTGGCCACCAGCAGTGAGGGATGCCGTCAAGCTGAAGAAAGAGCCTATCGGGTCCTTTTGGCTCATGGGACTCCAGAGGCAGCGGGCATACCGACAGGCCAAGCAGTGCCTGGGGAATCTGTGGTGGACTCTCCTATTTCTGGGGCTTAGGTTGCCTAGGTAGTTAAAAAGCTCCTCTGTGGCAAGGCCCCGGTGGTGGATGAGTTCCTTAAGGCTCTGGATACTGTGGGGCTGTCTTGGTTGACAAGACTCTGCAACATCGCGTGAACATTGGGGGCGGTACCTCTGGATTGGGTGGTGGTTCCTCTCTTTAAGAAGGGGAACCGGAGGGTGTGTTCCAACTATCGTGAAACACACTCCTCAGCCTTCCCGGTAAGGTCTATTCATGTCTACTGGAGAGGAGGAAACTCGGATCCAGGATGAACAGCGTGGTTTTCGTCCTGGTCGTGGAACGGTAGACCAGGTCTATACTCTCGGCAGGGTCCTTGAGTGTGAAGCGACTGGGATGAGAATCAGCACCTCCAAGTCCAAGTCCATGGTTCTCGCGCAGGAAAGGGTCGAGTGCCATCTCCAGGTTGGGGAGGAGATCTTGCCCCAAGTGGAGGAGTTCAAGTACCTAGGAGTCTTGTTCACGAGTGAGGATAGAGTGGATCGAGAGATCCACAGGCGGATTGGTGCGGCGTCTTCAGTATTGAGGACGCTATATCGATCCGTTGTGGTGAAGAAGGAGCTGAGCCAGAAGGAAAAGCTCTCAATTTACCGTCGATGTACGTTCCCATCTTTGGGTTATGACCGAAAGGACAAGCGGCCGGAATGCGTTTCCTCTGCCGGGTGGTGGGTCTCTCCCTTAGAGACAGGGTGAGAAGCTCTGTCATCCGGGAGGAACTCAAAGTATAGCCGCTGCTCCTCCACATTGAGAGGAGCCATGAGGTGGTTCGGGCATCTGCTCAGGATGCCACCCGAACGCCTCTAGGGAGGTGTGGCAGGAGGCCACGGGGAAGACCTAGGACACATTGGAAAGACTATGTCCCCGGCTGGCCTGGGAACGCCTCGGAATACCCCGAGAAGAGCTGGACCTAGTGGCTGGGGAGAGGGAAGTCTGAGATTTTCTGCTCAGGCTGCTGCCTGACCTCGGATAAGCGGAAGACAATGGATGGATTTAGAATGACAGTTATACTGTCAGATTGAGTACAAAAACTAACTAAACCTTACACAATATAATGTTTCTAGTAAAACTCACAAAGATACATATCTCCAGGCATTATTAGCCATTTTGCATATGTGGTTTAGGAGTTATGTTTAAATAAATAACTGTCAGATTGAGTGTGACAGTAAACTCTCATAGTGAGTAAAACCCTTATTTTGTATTTGCAAACCTTACAAAAAAAACTAAATCTAGTTAAACTCACACATATACAATATTACAGGCATTTTTAGACATAATGCATGTTTGGTTTTAGAGTAATGTTTATATAACTTTCATATTTAGTATGACAGCTGTACTGTCATATTGAATAAAAAAAACAACTAACTTGTGTCTTTGCAAACCTTACAAAATACCATTTTTCTAGTAAAACTAACTAGATACATGCTCCAGGCATTATTAGCCATTTTGCATGTGTTGTTTGAGTTATGTTTAAATAACTGTCATATTGAGTGTGACAGTATACTGTCATAAAACCCAATTTTTGTATTTGCAACCCTGATTCTAGTAAAACTCACATATATACAATATTACAGGCAGTTTTGGACATAATGTATGTTTGGTTTTGGAGTTATGTTTATATAACTTTCATATATAGTATGACAGCTAAACTGTTATATTGAGTAAAAAAACTAACTTGTGTTCGTCATAAAACCCATTTTTTGTATTAGCAAACCATACAACTGATTCAATTAAAACTCACATGGATTCAATATTACAGGCATTTTCAGACATTTTGCATGTTTGGTTTAGGAATTATGTTGTAATACATTTGTATTGCTTTTTTCACATTATCTCAGGATTTTTAGAACATTACTGTCATATTGAGTAAAAAAATAATTTTTGTGTTTGCAAGCCTTAAAAAAAGCATATGTTTCCAGTAAAACTCCCAAAGATGCATTATTTCAGGCATTATTAGCCATTTTTCAGGTGTGGTTTAGGAGTTATGTTTAAATAACTGTCATATTGAGTGTGGCGTTATACTGTCATAGTGAGTTAAAAAAAAACTAACTTGTGTCTTTGCAAACCTTACAAAAGAAAATGTTTCTAGCAACACTCACAAAGATAATTTTTTTCACGCTATTAGACATGTTTCATGTGTATTTAGGAGTTATAATTAAGTAACTTTCATATTGAGTGTTAAAGTTATAATGTCATTATGTGTAAAACCTAATTTTTGTATTTGCAAACCTTACAAAAACAATTGATTCTAGTAAAACTTTTTTAGATTCAATATTACAGGCATTTTTAGACAATTTACATGTTTGGTTTAAAAGTTGTGTTTGAATACATTTGTATTGCTTTTTTCGCATTATCTCAGGATTTTAAGATCATTACTTTCATATTGAGTAAAACACTACTTTTTGTTTTTGCAAACCTTACAAACTCACATGAATACATTATTATAAGCAATTTTAGACATGACACACGTTTGGTTTTGGAGTTATGTTTATATAACTTTTATATTTAGTATGACTGTTATACTGTCATATTGAATTAAAAAAAAATAGCTTGTGTCTTTGCAAGCTTTACAAAATATAATTTTTCTAGTAAAACTAACAAAGATACATGTCTCCAGGCATTATTACCCATTTTGCATGTGTTGTTTAGGAATTATGTTTAAATACATTATTATTGCTTTTTTCGCATTATCTCAGGATTCTTAGATCATTACTTTCATATTGAGTAAAAAACTACTTTTTGTTTTTGCAAACCTTACAAACTCACATAAATACATTATTACAGGCATTTTTAGACATGACACATGTTTGGTTTTGGAGTTATGGTTATATAACTTTTATATTTAATATGACTGTTATACTGTCATATTGAATTAAAAAAAAACTAGCTTGTGTCTTTGCAAACTTTACAAAAGATCATTTTTCTAGTAAAACTAACAAAGATACATGTCTCCAGGCATTATTACCCATTTTGCATGGGTTGTTTAGGAGTTATGTTTAAATACATTGTTATTGCTTTTTTCGCATTATCTCAGGATTCTAAGATCATTACTTTCATATTGAGTAAAAAACTACTTTTTGTTTTTGCAAACCTTACAAACTCACATGAATACATTATTACAGGCATTTTTAGACATGACACATGTTTGGTTTTGGAGTTATGTTTATATAACTTTTATATTTAATATGACTGTTATACTGTCATATTGAATTAAAAAAAACTAGCTTGTGTCTTTGCAAACTTTACAAAAGATAATTTTTCTAGTAAAACTAACAAACATACATGTCTCCAGGCATTATTACCCATTTTGCATGGGTTGTTTAGGAATTATGTTTAAAGACATTTTTATTGCTTTTTTCGCATTATCTCAGGATTCTTAGATCATTACTTTCATATTCGGTAAAAAACTACTTTTTCTTTTTGCAAACCTTACAAACTCATATAAATACATTATTATAGGCAATTTTAGACATGACACACGTTTGGTTCTGGAGTTATGTTTATATAACTTTCATATTTAGTATGACTGTTATACTGTCATATTGAATTAAAAAAAAATAGCTTGTGTCTTTGCAAGCTTTACAAAATATAATTTTTCTAGTAAAACTAACAAAGATACATGTCTCCAGGCATTATTACCCATTTTGCATGTGTTGTTTAGGAATTATGTTTAAATACATTATTATTGCTTTTTTCGCATTATCTCAGGATTCTTAGATCATTACTTTCATATTGAGTAAAAAACTACTTTTTGTTTTTGCAAACCTTACAAACTCACATAAATACATTATTACAGGCATTTTTAGACATGACACATGTTTGGTTTTGGAGTTATGGTTATATAACTTTTATATTTAATATGACTGTTATACTGTCATATTGAATTAAAAAAAAACTAGCTTGTGTCTTTGCAAACTTTACAAAAGATCATTTTTCTAGTAAAACTAACAAAGATACATGTCTCCAGGCATTATTACCCATTTTGCATGGGTTGTTTAGGAGTTATGTTTAAATACATTTTTATTGCTTTTTTCGCATTATCTCAGGATTCTAAGATCATTACTTTCATATTGAGTAAAAAACTACTTTTTGTTTTTGCAAACCTTACAAACTCACATGAATACATTATTACAGGCATTTTTAGACATGACACATGTTTGGTTTTGGAGTTATGTTTATATAACTTTTATATTTAATATGACTGTTATACTGTCATATTGAATTAAAAAAAACTAGCTTGTGTCTTTGCAAACTTTACAAAAGATAATTTTTCTAGTAAAACTAACAAACATACATGTCTCCAGGCATTATTACCCATTTTGCATGGGTTGTTTAGGAATTATGTTTAAAGACATTTTTATTGCTTTTTTCGCATTATCTCAGGATTCTTAGATCATTACTTTCATATTCGGTAAAAAACTACTTTTTCTTTTTGCAAACCTTACAAACTCATATAAATACATTATTATAGGCAATTTTAGACATGACACACGTTTGGTTCTGGAGTTATGTTTATATAACTTTCATATTTAGTATGACTGTTATACTGTCTTATTGAATAAAAACAACTAGCTTGTGTCTTTGCAAACTTTACAAAATATACATTTCCTAGTAAAACTAACAAAGATACATGTCTCCAGGCATTATTACCCATTTTGCCTGGGTTGTTTAGGAGTTATGTTTAAATACATTTTTATTGCTTTTTTCGCATTATCTCAGGATTCTAAAATCCTTACTTTCATATTGAGTAAAAAACTACTTTTTGTTTTTGCAAACCTTACAAACTCTCATAAATACATTATTAACGACATTTTTAGACATGACACATGTTTGGTTTTGGAGTTATGTTTATATAACTTTCATATTTAGTATGACTGTTATACTGTCATATTGAATTAAAAAAAACTAGCTTGTGTCTTTGCAAACTTTACAAAATATCATTTTCCTAGTAAAACTAACAAAGATACATGTCTCCAGGCATTATTACCCATTTTGCATGGGTTGTTTAGGAGTTATGTTTAAATACATTTTTATTGCTTTTTTCGCATTATCTCAGGATTCTAAGATCATTACTTTCATATTGAGTAAAAAACTACTTTTTGTTTTTGCAAACCTTACAAACTCACATAAATACATTATTACAGACATTTTTAGACATGACACATGTTTGGTTCTGGAGTTATGTTTATATAACTTTCATATTTAGTATGACTGTTATACTGTCATATTGAATAAAAAAAAACTAGCTTGTGTCTTTGCAAACTTTACAAAAGATCATTTTTCTAGTAAAACTAACAAAGATACATGTCTCCAGGCATTATTACCCGTTTTGCATGGGTTGTTTAGGAATTATGTTTAAATACATTTTTATTGCTTTTTTTGCATTATCTCAGGATTTTAAGATCATTACTTTCATATTGAGTGAAAAACTACTTTTTCTTTTTGCAAACCTTACAAACTCATATAAATACATTATTATAGGCAATTTTAGACATGACACACGTTTGGTTCTGGAGTTATGTTTATATAACTTTCATATTTAGTATGACTGTTATACTGTCTTATTGAATAAAAACAACTAGCTTGTGTCTTTGCAAACTTTACAAAATATACATTTCCTAGTAAAACTAACAAAGATACATGTCTCCAGGCATTATTACCCATTTTGCCTGGGTTGTTTAGGAGTTATGTTTAAATACATTTTTATTGCTTTTTTCGCATTATCTCAGGATTCTAAAATCCTTACTTTCATATTGAGTAAAAAACTACTTTTTGTTTTTGCAAACCTTACAAACTCTCATAAATACATTATTAACGACATTTTTAGACATGACACATGTTTGGTTTTGGAGTTATGCTTATATAACTTTTATATTTAGTATGACTGTTATACTGTCATATTGAATAAAAAAAACTAGCTTGTGTCTTTGCAAACTTTACAAAAGATAATTTTTCTAGTAAAACTAACAAAGATACATATCTCCAAGCATTATTAGCCATTTTGCATGGGTTGTTTAGGAGTTATGTTCAAATACATTTTTATTGCTTTTTTCGCATTATCTCAGGATTCTAAGATCATTACTTTCATATTGAGTAAAAAACTACTTTTTGTTTTTGCAAACCTTACAAACTCACATTAATACATTATTACAGGCATTTTTAGACATGACACATGTTTGGTTTTGGAGGTATGTTTATATAACTTTCATATTTAGTATGACTGTTATACTGTCATATTGAATAAAAAAAAACTGGCTTGTGTCTTTGCAAACTTTACAAAAGATCATTTTTCCAGTAAAACTAAAAAAGATACATGTTTCCAGGCATTATTAGCCATTTTGCATATGTTGTTTAGGAGTAATGTTTAAATACATTTTTATTGCTTTTTTCGCATTATCTCAGGATTTTAAGAACATTACAGTCATATTGAGTAAAAAAACTACTTTTTGTGTTTGCAAGATTTAAAAAAGCATGTGTTTCGAGTAAAACGGCCAAGGATGCATTATTTCAGGCATTATTAGCCATTTTTCATGTGTGGTTTGAGTTATGGTTAAATAACTGTCATATACTGTCAGTTATGACATAGTAAGTAAAACCTAATTTATGTATTTGCAAACCTTACAAAATCATTTAAATCTAGTAAAACTCACATGGATTCAATATTACAGACATTTTTAGACATTTTGCATGTTTGGTTTAGGAATTATGTTGGAATCATTTTTATTAATTTGTTCGTATTATCTCAGAATTTTAGAACATTACTGTCATATTGAGTAAAAAAATATTTTTTGTGTTTGCAAGCCTTAAAAAAGCATATGTTTCGAGTAAAACTTACAAGAATGCATTATTTCAGGCATTGTTAGTCATTTTTCATGTGTAGTTTAAGAGTTATGTTTAAATAACTGTCATATTTAGTGTGGCAGTTATACTGTCATATTGAGTAAAAAAAACTAACCTGTCTTTGCAAACCTTACAAAAGAAAATGTTTCTAGTAACACTCACAAAGATACATTTTTTCACGCATTATTAGACATGTTTCATGTGTGGTTAGGAGTTATAAATAAATAATTGTCATATTGAGTGTTACAGTTTTAATGTCATTATGTGTAAAACCTAATTTTTGTATTTGCAAACCTTACAAAAACAATTGATTCTAGTAAAACTTATATAGATTCAATATTACAGGCATTTTTAGACATTTTACATGTTTGGTTTAAAATTTGTGTTTGAATACATTTGTATTGCTTTTTTCGCATTATCTCAGGATTCTAAGAACATTACTTTCATATTGAGTAAAAAACTACTTTTTGTTTTCGCAAACCTTACAAACTCACATAAATACATTATTACAGGCATTTTTAGACATGACACATGTTTGGTTTTGGAGTTATGTTTATATAACTTTCATATTTAGTATGACTGTTATACTGTCATATTGAATAAAAAAACTAGCTTGTGTCTTTGATATCCTTACAAAAGATCATTTTTTTAAACTAACAACGTTACATGTCTCCCTAGGCATTATTAGCCATTTTGCATGTGTTGTTTAGGAGTTAGGTTTAAATACATTTTTATTTCTTTTTTCCCATTATCTCAGGGTTCTAAGAACTTTAAAGTCAAGTAAAAAACTACTTTTTGTGTTTGCAAAATGTAAAACTCAGTAAAACTCCCAATGATTCATTATTTCAGGCATTATTAGCCATTTTTTTGTGTGGTTTATGAGTTATGTTTAAATAACTGTCATATTGAGTGTGATTTTGTCATTGTGAGTAAAACATAATTTTTGTATTTGCAAACCTTACAAAAACAACCGATTTTAGGAAAACTCACATTGATACAATATTACAGGCATGTTTAGACATATTGCATGTTTGGTTTTGGAGTTATATTTATATAACCTGCTTTCTGAGCCGCCACCTTTGTGGTTTGCGTGTCCCACTGATCCAGGAACTATGTTGTCCGGGGGCTTCTATGGTCTCCCAAGACAAACAGGTCCTAGGTGAGGGATCAGACAAAGAGCAGCTCAAAGACCTTTATTAAAAGTACAATTGAGGACCTAGATTTTTTCTCGCCCGGACGCAGGTCACCATGGCTCCCCTGTGGAGCCAGGCCCAGAGGTGTGGCACGATGGCGATTGTCGGGCCTGTCCCCATGGGGCCCAGCCGTGCTCAGCTCGAAGAGGCAACGTGGATCCCCCCTCCAGGGCTCACCACTCATGGGCTGGGTCATAGAGGGTGCAGTGTGAGCTGGGCGGAAGCCGAAGGCAGGGCACTTGGTGGTCCGATTATCGGCTACATAAGCTCGCTCTTGGGACATGGAACGTCACCTCGCTGGGAGGGAAGGAGCCTGAGCAGGTGCTTGAGGTGGAGACGTTCCCGGCTAGATATAGTTGGACTCACAGCAAGGGCTCTGGAACCTGTTCTCTCAGAGGGGCTGGACTGAGATGAACTTTCATTACTTGCAACGCCAGAGTGGAAGAAATTCCACACTGGCGTTGCAACTAATGAGAGGCTGGGGTGGCAATTCTTGTTGCCCCCCGGCTCAAAGCCTGCACGTTGGACTTTAAACCCAATAGACGAGATGGTAGCTTCCTTCAGGCTTCGGGTTGGGTGACGGGTCCTGATTGTTGTTTGTGTTTACACACCAAACAGCAGCTCAGAGTACCAACTCTTTTTGGATTCCCTTGAGGGAGTACTGGAGAGTGCTCCCTCGGGTGATTCCCTTGTTCTGCTGGTGGACTTCAACGCTATGTTGGCAACGACAGTGAAACCTGGAGAGTCGTGATTGGGAAAAATGGCCACCCGGATCTGAACCCAAGTGGTGCTTTGTTATTGGACTTTTGTGCTTGTCACGGATTGTCCATAACAAACACAATGTTCAAACATAAGGGTGTCCATATGTGCACTTGGCACAAGGACACCCTCGGCCGCATGATTGACTTTGTAGTTGTGTCATGGGATTTGCGGCCTCATGTTTTGGACACTCGGTGAAGAGAGGGGCAGAGCTTTCCACCAACCACCACCTGGTGGTGAGCTGGCTCCGATGGTAGGGGAGGATGCCGGTCAGACCTGGCAGGCCCAAACGCATTGTAAGGGTCTGCTGGGAACACCTAGCAGAGTCTCCTGAAGAACTTTGAACATGTCCGGAAGAACTTTGAACATGTCACGAGGGAGGTGCTGGACATTGAGTCTGAGTGGACCATGTTCCGTTCCTCTCTTGTTGAGCCAGCTGATTGAAGCTGTGGCCGCAAGGTGTTTGGTGCCTGTCGTGGCGGTAATCCACCAGCAGTGAGGGATGCTGTCAAGCTGAAGAAAGAGCCACCGGGTCCTTTTGGCTCATGGGACTCCAGAGGCAGTGGGCATACCGACAGGCCAAGCGAGACCTCCTCAGTCCCACCAACACGTCTTCCTATGAGGAAACAGTGCCTGGGTAGTCTGTGGTGGGCTCTCCTATTTCTGGGGCTGAGGTTGCCAAGGTAGTTAAAAAGCTCCTCGGTGGCAAGGCCCCGGGGGTATGAGCTCCGTCCGGAGTTCCTTAAAGCTCTGGATGCTGTGGGGCAGTCTTGGTTGACAAGACTCTGCAACATTGCGTCTACATCGGGGGCGGTACCTCTGGATTGGCAGACCAGGGTGGTGGTTCCTCTCTTTAAGAAGGGGACCGGAGGGTGTGTTCCAACTATCGTAGATCACACTCCTCAGCCTTCCCGGTAAGGTCTATTCATGTGTAATGGAGAGGAGGAACCTCGGATCCAGGACGAACAGTGTGGTTTTCGTCCTGGTCGTGGAACGGTAGACCAGCTCTATACTCTCGGCAGGGTCCTTGAGTGTGCATGGGAATTTGCCCAACCGGTCTACATAAGTTTTGTGGACTTGGAGAAGACATTCGACCTTGGCCCCCGGTAAATCCTGTGGGGAGTGCTCAGAGAGTATGGAGTATCGGCATGTCTGATTGTGGCGGGTGTCTCCCTGTATGATCAGTGTCAGAGCTTGGTCCGCATTGCCGGCAGTATGTCGGACCCCTTTCCAGTGAGGGTTGGACTCCGCTAAGGCTGCCCTTTGTCACAGATTCTGTTCATAACTTTAATGGACAGAATATCTAGGCGCAGTCATGGCTTTGAGGATCCCCTCAACGCCATGACTGCGCCTGGTTTGGTGGCTGCAGGATTAGGTCTCTGCTTTTTGCAGATGATGTGGTCCTGATGGCTTCAACTGGCCAAGATCTTCAGCTTTCATTGGATCGGTTCGCAGTGAAGCGACTGGGATGAGAATCAGCACCTCCAAGTCCGAGTCCATGGTTCTCGCCCGGGAAAGGGTGGAGTGCCATCTCGAGGTTGGGAAAGAGATCTTGCCCCAAGTGAAGGAGTTCAAGTACCTAGGAGTCTTGTTCACGAGTGAGGATAGAGTGGATTGTGAGATCAACAGGCGGATCGGTGCGGCGTCTTCAGTAATGAGGACGCTATATCGATCCGTTGTGGTGAAGAAGGAGCTGAGCCAGAAGGAAAAGCTTTCAATTTACCGGTCGATCAACATTCCCATCCTCACCTATGGTCATGAGCTTTGGGTTATGACCGAAAGGACAGGGTCACGGGTACAAGCGGCCGAAATGAGTTTCCTCCGCCGGGTGGTGGGTCTCTCCCTTAGAGATAGGGTGAGAAGCTCTGTCATCTGGGAGGAACTCAGTGTAAAGCTGCTGCTCCTCCACATTGAGAGGAGCCAGATGAGGTGGTTCGGGCATCTGCTCAGGATGCCACCCGAACGCCTCCCTAGGTCCGAACGGCAGGAGGCCATGGGGAAGACCTAGGATACATTGGAAAGACTATGGCCTGGGAACGCCTCGGGATCCCCCGAGAAGAGCTGGACGAAGTGGCTGGGGAGAGGGAAGTCAGGGCTCTCTGCTTAGGCTGCTGCCCCCGCAACCCGACCTCGGATAAGCGGAAGAAAATGGATGGATTTAGTATGACAGTTATACTGTCATATTGAGTGTGACAGTATACTGTCATAAAACCCAATTTTTGTATTTGCAAACCTGATTCTAGTAAAACTCACATCTATATAATATTACAGGCAATTTTGGACATAATGCACGTTTGGTTTTGGAGTTATGTTCATATAACTTTAATATATAGTATGCCATCTATACTGTTATAATGAGTAAAAAAACTAACTTGTGTCTGTCATAAAACTCAATTTTTGTATTTGCAAACCTTACAAAAACAAAAGATTCTAGTAAAACTCACATGGATTCAATATTACAGGCATTTTTAGACATTTTGCATGTTTGGTTTAGGAATCATGTTGGAATACATTTGTATTGCTTTTTTCACATTATCTCAGCATTTTAAGAACTTACTGTCATATTGAGTAAAAAAAACTTTTTGTGTTTGCAAGCCTTAAAAAAACAACCGATTCTAGTAAAACTCACATTGATACAATATTACAGGCATGTTTAGACATCTTGCATGTTTGGTTTTGGAGTTATGTTTATACAACCTGCTTTCTGAGCCGCCACCTTTGTGGTTTGCGTGTCCCACTGATCCTAGGAGCTATGTTGTCCGGGGGCTTCTATGCCCCCTGATAGGGTCCCCCAAGACAAACAGGTCCTAGGTGAGGAATCAGACAAAGAGCAGCTCAAAGACCTTTATGAAAAGTACAAATCGAGGACCTAGATATTTTCTCGCCCGGACGCGGGTCACCGTGGCTCCCCTGTGGAGCCAGGCCCAGAGGTGGGGCACGATGGCGAGCGACTGGTGCCCATGGGGCCCAGCTCGAAGAGGCAACGTGGGTCCCCCCTGCAATAGGCTCACCACTCATGAGCTGGGTCATAGAGGTCGGGTGCAGTGTTAGCTGGGCGGAAGCCGAAGGCAGGGCACTTGGCGGTCCGATTATCGGCTACATAAGCTCGCTCTTGGGACGTGGAACGTCACCTCGCGAGGTGGAGAAGTTCCCGGCTAGATAAAGCTGGACTCACTTCAACGCACAGCAAGGGCTCTGGAACCTGTTCTCTCAAGAGGGGTTGGACTCTCTTCCACTCTGGCGTTGCAAGTAATGAGAGGCTGGGTTGGCAATTCTTGTTGCCCCCCGGCTCAAAGCCTGCACGTTGGACTTAACCCAGAAGACGAGATGGTAGCTTCCCTCCGCTTTCGGGTTGGGTGACGGGTCCTGACTGTTGTTGGTGTTTACGCACCAAACAGCAGCTCAGAGTACCCACTCTTTTTTGATTCCCTTGAGAGTGCTCCCTCAGGTGATTCCCTTGTTCTGCTGGGGGTCTTCAACGCTCATGTTGGCAACGACTTTGAAACCTGGAGAGTCGTGATTGGGAAAAATGGCCACCCGGATCTGAACCCAAGTGGTGCTTTGTTATTGGACTTTTGTGCTCGTCACGGATTGTCCATAACAAACACAATGTTCAAACATAAGGGTGTCCATATGTGCACTTGGCACCAGGACACCCTTGGCCGCAGTTCCATGATTGACTCTGTAGTTGTGTCATGGGATTTGCGGCCTCATGTTTTGGACACTCGGGTGAAGAGAGGGGCGAGCTTTCTACCGATCACCACCTGGTGAGCTGGCTCCGATGGTGGGGTAGGATCCCGGACAGACCTGGGAGGCCCAAACGCATTGTGAGAGTCTTTTGGGAATGCCTAGCAGAGTCTCCTGTCAGAGAGAGTTTCTTTTTCCACCTCCGGAGGAACTTTGAACATGTCACAAAGGAGGTGCTGGACATTGAGTCTGAATGGATCATGTTCCGTGCCTCTCTTTTCAAGCCAGCTGATTGGAGCTGTGGCCGCAAGGTGTTTGGTGCCTGTCGTGGCGGTAATCCTAGAACCCGCTGGTGGCCACCAGCAGTGCGGGATGCCGTCAAGCTGAAGAAAGAGCTTATCTGGTCCTTTTGGCTCATGGGACTCCAGAGGCAGCGGGCATACCGACAGGCCAAGCAGTGCCTGGGGAATCTGTGGTGGGCTCTCCTATTTCTGGGGCTGAGGTTGCCAAGGTAGTTAAAAAGCTCCTCGGTGGCAAGGCCCCGGGGGTGGATGAGCTCCATCCGGAGTTCCTTAAGGCTCTGGATGCTGTGGGGCTGTTTTAGTTGACAAGACTCTGCAACATCGCGTGGACATCAGGGGCGGTACCTCTGGATTGGCAGACCGGGGTGGTGGTTCCTCTCTTTAAGAAGGGGAACCGGAGGGTGTGTTCCAACTATCGTAGATCACACTCCTCAGCCTTCCCGGTAAGGTCTATTCATGTGTACTGGAGAGGAGGAACCTCGGATCCAGGACGAACAGTGTGGTTTTCGTCCTGGTCGTGGAACGGTAGACCAGCTCTATACTCTCGGCAGGGTCCTTGAGTGTGCATGGGAGTTTGTCCAACCAGTCTACATGTGCTTTGTGGACTTGGAGAAGACATTCGACCGTGGCCACCCCGGGAAGTCCTGTGGGGAGTGCTCAGAGAGTATGGGGTATCGGCATGTCTGATTGTGGCGGGTCGCTCCCTGTATGATCAGTGTCAGAGCTTGGTCCGCATTGCCAGCAGTAAGTCGGACCCCTTTCCAGTGAGGGTTGGACCGGAGTCCAACCCTCGTGTAGGCTGCCCTTTGTCACCAAATGTGTTCATAAATTTTATGGACAGAATTTCTAGGCGCAGTCATGGCGTTGAGGGGATCCGGTTTGGTGGCTGCAGGTTTAGGTCTCTCCTTTTTGCAGATGATGTGGTCCTTTTGGCTTTAACTGGCCAGGATCTTCAGCTCTCATTGGATTGGTTCGCAGCCGAGTGTGAAGCGACTGGGATGAGAATCAGCACCTCCAAGTCCGAGGTTCTCTCCCGGGAAAGGGTGGAGTGCCATCTCGAGGTTGGGCAGGAGATCTTGCCCCAAGTGGATGAGTTCAAGTACCTGGAGTCTTGTTCATGAGTGAGGGAAGAGTGGATCGTGAGATGCACAGGCTGATCGGTGCGGCGTCTTCAGTAATGAGGACGCTATTTCGATTCGTTGTGGTAAGAAGGAGCTGCGCCAGAAGGAAAAGCTCTCAATTTACCGGTCAATCTACGTTCCCATCCTCACCTATGGTCATGAGCTTTGGGTTATGACCGAAAGGACAAGATCACGGGTACAAGCGGCCGAAATGAGTTTTCTCCGCTGGGTGGCGGGTCTCTCCCTTACTGTAAGAATTTTCACCGTTTAATTACAGTAACCTACTGGCAGCTAATGGTTCCAGTATAAAACTGTTTTTCTACAGCACACATACTGTGATTTATCACTACAGTTTATTACTGTAAAAAGTATCACAGTACTGTGCTGTATCAAATATACGCTTCACAGCATAATACTGTCATCTGTTTAGCGGCATTACACTGTTATTTTAGTGTATCTACTGTAATATCCATTAACAGTTAATTACAGTAAAAATATTGTAAGCACTATAGACTGAGCTTTACAGTATAATGCCACTAGAAGTTAATGAGTTGAACTTTTAATTTTTCAAAATCAAAACCCCTGCAATCTGCTGGCATAAAAATGACTGGAGAAATGGCCTTGCAAGATTATGTTTTTATTAACCAACTATTTTAAAGTGCATCAAATACATTCAATGTACATTTAGTGCATTCTTCTTATTTTCAGTAAAGCATTTTAACATTTATAACATGTCCACTTAATTTCTAACTGGAGACAAAACACTGAACACGAGTCCAGTGTTTAGTTGTCGGCTACATAAAGCCCCACTCAAAGTCTGTGAGATGTTTTATAAGGGTGGCTACGTGAGGATTTACAGTTGCTGCCTTTTTCTGGACCAGCTTCCCGGTCTTCTTGGACACCACCTTTCCCTGGCTAGCCTTTGTTCCCCTCTCAGGGTGAACGCCAATGAATCGCCTAAAAAAGAGAGAAAGCATATTAGATATTCTGTTGTGATTGAAGATTACTTGCAGTCGATACAGAACCCCCCTCACATTGTTATTTAGGAATATGCACTGCACAAATATTAATATCAATTTTAGGATATATGTGAGCCTATACCATAACCACAGCTGTAGATGAGTGAATGCTCTAAAACCCATTAAGACAAATTCAGAGAGGAAGACAATGCTAAAGCCTCCCCAATCCCTCTCTCTATTTATGTTTTCTCTCCATCTACGGGACCGTGTATTTACGCTGATGTTTCCTGCTTTCACCCATTTAACATATCGTTACCTGCTCATTACCTATCTTCTCTGCATCCTGGGGTCACACTGGTGCTTCTTGCCTTTACCCATTCAACATATCTTTACCTGCACATTACCTACCTTCTCTGCATAGTGTGGTCACGCTGGTGCTTTCTACCTTTACCCATTCAAAATATCTTTACCTGCACATTACCTACCTTCTCTGTATCCTGGAGTCAAGCTGGTGTTTCCTGCCTTTACTTATTCAACATATATTTACCTGCACATTAACTACCTTCTCTGTATCCTGGCGTCTAGCTGGTGTTTCCTGCCTTCACCCATTCAACATATCTTTACCTGCACATTACCTACCTTCCCTGCATCCTTGGGTCACACTGGTGCTTCTTTCTTTCACCATACAACATATCTTCACCTGCACATACCTACCGTGTCTGCATGGCCTCGACCACACCTGCGCTTCCTTCTTTCACCCATTCAACATACCTTCACCCGCACATTACCTACCTTCCCTGCATAGTGGGGTCACACTGGTGCTTCCTGCCTTTACCCATTCAACATATCTTCACCCGCACATTACCTACTTGCTCTGCATTCTCGGGTCAAGCTGGTGCTTCCTGCCATCATCCAGTCAACATATCTTTACCTGCAAATTACCTACTTTTTCTGCATCCTGGGGTCAAACAGGTGCTTCCTTCTTTGACCCAGTCAACATATCTTTACCTGCACATTACCTACCTTCTCTGTATCATAGAGTCAAACTGGTGCTTCGGTCCCTAATAAGAAGGTCCACAAAGGAACAGAAGAGTCATTGATTTAAGGCACAAAATTGGGGAAATGACAAGTCAAATTCCTGAACAGAGGTGAGAAATATAAAATAAAATATCCTAACAGTATTTTAACAGTATCAAGAGGATTTACCTTTGAACAAATTCCAATGTCCGAGGACCTTCCTCTTGGTATTCCAAGTTGAACACATAGTAGGTGCCAAGAAGGGCAGCAAGCCCTGAGATTAAGCTAGGTTGGACGCCTTTGCAGATGACATCACCTTCCATGCTGATCATCCAACGTTTTATTGTGACTTTGTCACCAGCAACTGGTACAGTCAAGAAATGCAGTTTATGTTCCTAAACAGTATCCAATATGGGTAGCATTTTAAAAGTATTTGGAATGGCCACCTCACTCGCTCTCTCTTTCCTCTGTTTACATCTAGTCTCCTAAGGCAGTGGTTCTCAAATGGGGGTACGCGTACTCCTGGGGGTACTTGAAGGCATGCCAAGGGGTACGTGAGATTCTTTTTAAATATTCTAAAAATAGCAACAATTCA
The DNA here is from genome assembly GCF_033978785.1 of Entelurus aequoreus. Taxonomy (NCBI): domain Eukaryota; kingdom Metazoa; phylum Chordata; class Actinopteri; order Syngnathiformes; family Syngnathidae; genus Entelurus; species Entelurus aequoreus. Next base: position 32,166,125 of record NC_084752.1, on the reverse strand, counting down.
AAAATCCTTCATAAATATATTTATTGAATAATACTTCGACAAAATATGAATGTAAGTTCATAAACTGAACAACTAATCAAGTAGGCTATTCCATTCATTACCATAAAGCCAGAGTTTCCCCCATGCCATGATGGTTTGACCCTACCTGGCGGTGCCACACGGCACCAACTGTCAATCAACTATCCATGTAGAAAACAATGGAGGCTTGGTTAAAGCGTAGTGGACATGTTCCATAAATATTGATGTTAAAGATTTCTTTTTTTGTGAAATGTTGAGAATGAAGTTCATGAATCCGGTTGGATCTCTATTACAATCCCCAAAGAGGGCACTTTAAGTTGATTACTTCTATGTGTAAAAATCTTTATTTATAATTGAATCACTTGTTTATTTTTCAACAAGTTTTTAGTTATTTTTATATCTTTTTTTCCAAATAGTTCAAGAAAGACCACAACAAATGAGCAATATTTTGCACTGTTATACAATTTAATAAATCAGAAACTGATGACATAGTGCTGTATTTTACTTCTTTATCTCTTTTTTTCAACCAAAAATGCTTTGCTCTGATTAGGGGGTACTTGAATTTCAAAAATGTTCACAGGGGTACATCACTGAAAAAAGGTTGAGAACCACTGTCCTAAGGCAGTGGTTCTCAACCTTTTTTCAGTGCTGTGAACATTTTTTTAATGCAAGTAGACCTCCATGTCTTCATAACAGGAATATCCTGAATTCTCAAGTTGCATATCACAATAGTCATCATCAGTGTTAATAACACAAGAGCTGCTTGGATTTGCTGTTGAGCAAGTCAAACTACGTTCAGTGTAGCCGTAGTGCTTCCTTGACACGTGCGATGTGAAAGTAGACTTAACTGTAAATCTTTTTTCACATTGACTGAAGGGGCACGTAACTGTCCTACCTTCGGTAATATGACTTTTCAAATGCAGGAGAAAGGCCCGTATATCATCGCACTTCGTGCTACATGAGACAATATTACAAGGTAAACCTTCTGCGCTATACATATCAGTCCTACTCTTGCCATATTTATGACGACGGCTGTGAGTTTTGAAGGCTGAGAAGTTGTAAAAAACTCTTGTGCATTTAGGGAAAGCACACTTAAACGATGCATTAGGCATACAACTATGACTTCGCATGTGTCTAACATACGCAAATACATTGCTGCAAGTCGTAGCACATATGTTGCAAGTTATCATCTTTTATGATGACTATGACAAAAAAGAAGAAAACTTAGCTAGCTAGCATGCGGCGGTACATGCGCGTGGTCAACGATAGTGTCTGTGATGCTGACTGTGACGCTATGTCATTTCGGACTTTATAAATATATATATAAAGTAATTCAAACAGAAAATGACACATCAAGGTACAAGTGACTCTTACCTTGTTATCAAAAACACACGATGCAGTAGGATGGATTTAGCAGGGTCGGCCAGGTGAAATGAAGCTCGGTTGGACGAATTGTGGGCGGACCCAAGAAACAAGTCTGAAAAATACTGAATTACACTGTAGGTTTTACAGTAACTTACTGCTGGTCGATATTTTTTGAAAAATGCAACAAAATTTACAGTACTTAACTGCATTTAAGAAGAACATGATAGGTTGATTGGCAACACTAAATTGGCCCTAGTGTGTGAATGTGAGTGTGAATGTTGTCTGTCTATCTGTCTTGGCCCTGCGATGAGGTGGCGACTTGTCCAGGGTGTACCCCGCCTTCCGCCTGATTTTAGCTGAGATAGGCTCCAGCGCCCCCCGCGACCCCGAAGGGAATAAGCGGTAGAAAATGGATGGATGGATGGAGTATATAACTGTAATTTTATTTTTTATTTTTACAGTAATTTTTTACAGTGAAGGTCATGGGTGTCAAACTCTGGCCCGTGGGCCAAATTTGGCCCAACGTGTATTTTGACTTGGCCCTTGAGGCAATATCAAATTAACACTAAAGCTGGACCGTCGATTATACATTGCAGCAGTGCCGCGGTAACACCGCGTTCACCGCTACTTCTAATACTTGCCAACCCTCCCGAATTTTTTTTTTTTTTTCAGCTAGTCAAACGAGTGCCGGCCCAGTTTCATGTCAGTGCAGCTTCTGCACCCACACACAATTGAATGCAACGCATACTTCATCAACAGCGATACAGGTTACACTGACGGTAGCCAAATAAAAAACTTTAACACTTTTAGAAATATATGCCACACTGTGAATCCACACCAAACAAGAATGACAAACACATTTCGGGAGAACATCCGCACCGTAACACAACATAAACACAACAGAACAAATACCCGGAACCCTTTGTAGCACTAAATCTTCCGGGACGCTACAAGGTGTGTGTGTGTGGGGGGGGTTTGGTGGTAGCGGGGGTGTATTTTGTTGCGTCCCGAAAGAGTTAGTGCTGCAAAAGATTCTGGGTATTTGTTCTTTTGTGTTTATGTTATGTTACGGTGCGGATGTTCTCCCGAAAAGTGTTTTTTATTTTTGTTTGGTGTGGGTTCACAGTGTGGCGTATATTTCTAACAGTGTTAAAGTTTTTTTATACTGGCACCCTCAGTGTAACCTGTATCGCTGTTGATGAAGTATGCGTTGCATTCATTTGTGTATGCGTGCTGAAGCTGCACATATCTTGTGACTGGGTGTGAATGATGTTAGAATTGGGTGTACGAGATATGACTGTTGAACACCTTCGTTCGATAATGAAAGTTGCCTCAGCTCAAAGCCTGAGCCCCGACATTAAAGAACTAGCATCTAAAAAAAGATGCCAGGTATCTGGCTTGGGCACATCAAATTAGATCAGTGTGTTGCAAACTGAGCAGTTTAAAGTCCTGAATGGTTGTTTTATTCATTGTTAATTTATTGTCAAATTTATTAGCCTGTGGAAAAAGTTAATGTTGATATTTACCTCAGAAGGCTGCAAATAGAAAAGAGGCATTCAATTTTTATTTAAATTGTATTTGATATGCAATTGATATTTTTTAATTATTATTATTATTATTTGAAACTCCATTTTGCATGTCACTATAAAGTTATATAAGCCTTGCTTGTTCAATATTCAATGCAAAACTTGTTTGGGTCCCTATTAAAAGGTTAATTTGTTCAACCTTGAGTTTGAGTTTGAGTTTGAGTTTGAGTTTATTTCGAACATGCAAGCATACAACATGATACATCACAATTTCCAGTTTCTTTTCAACATGTTCGAAAAGGAGTAGGAAGAAGCAGAGCTTATTTAATCCTACCCCTTTTCTTTACATAACAGTTGCAAAACTTTTTGTTCACTTCCTGTTCACAATTTTTTCACAATAAACTCCATAAGTAATTACAATAAAAATAAATGAATAAATAATAGTAAGAATTTAATAATAATAATTGGTGAAGTAAGTCATATTTCATATGATGAGATAAGTAAGATTACTTTAAGAATGAATGAATGGATGGATGAAATAAATTGAGAATGTTTGTCATGGTTCTTATTCATTGTACTTTGTAAACACTTTAAGTTTGAAGAGTTTCTTGAAGTGGATCATATTAGTACATTGTTTGATTGCTTTGCTTAATCCATTCCATAATTTAATTCCACATATTGATATACTGAAGGTCTTAAGTGTTGTACGTGCAAACAAATGTTTTAAATTACGTTTTTCTCTAAGATTATATTTCTCCTCTTTTTTTGAGAAGAATTGTTGTATATTCTTGGGTAGCAGGTTATAGTTTGCTTTGTGCATAATTTTAGCTGTTTGCAAATTCACTATGTCGTGGAATTTCAGTATTTTTGATTCAATAAATAAAGGGTTTGTATGTTCTCTATATCCAACATTATGTATTATTCTAACTGATCTTTTTTGTAACACCGTTAATGAATGAAGTGTACTTTTGTAATTATTTCCCCATATTTCTACACAGTAGCTCAGATATGGTAACACTAGTGAGCAGTAGAGAATATGAAGGGATTTTTGGTCTAGAACATGTTTTGCTTTATTCATTTTTGACGTGTTTCTTGCAATTTTATGTTGTATATTTTTTACGTGAGATTTCCAGTTCAATTTATCATCAATCATTATACCTAGAAATTTGGTTTTGTTTACTCTTTCAATTTCTATTCCGTCTATTTGTATTTGTGTTTGACTTTCTCTTCTACTGTTACCAAATAGCATTATTTTAGTTTTACTAAGATTCAACGATAGTCTGTTTTTGTCAAACCATCTTTTTAATTTGTTAATTTCTTCTGTTATTATTTGTATTATCTCCTGTGTGTTCTCTCCTGAACAAAACGCTGTTGTATCATCCGCAAATAATACTAACTTTAAGTCTTTTGTAACTTTACAAATGTCATCTATATAGAGATTGAATAATTTAGGTCCTAGTATTGATCCCTGAGGTACACCACAGGATATATTTAGCGTTGTAGACGTGTGTTCGCCTAGCTTCACGTATTGTTTCCTGTTCGTTAGATAACTTCTTATCCAGTTTAAGACTAACCCTCTGATGCCATATCGTTCTAGTTTTTTGATTAAAATATTGTGATTAATTGTGTCAAATGCTTTAGTTAGATCCATAAAAACCGCTGCTGCACATTTTTTACTGTCTATTGCATTGGTAATTTCTTCTGTAATTTCAATTAAAGCCATTGAAGTTGAAACATTAGCTCTGTATACATATTGGTTCTCTTCGAGTATTCTATTTTTATTTATGAAACTTTCTAATCTGTTATTGAACAGTTTTTCAATGATTTTAGAAAATTGTGGGAGTAGAGAAACAGGTCTATAATTTGTAAATTGATGTTTATCTCCAGTCTTATAAATTGGTGCAACTTTAGCTATTTTCATTTTGTTTGGAAATGTACCTGTTTGAAATGATAGGTTACTAATATACATTAATGGTCCTGAGATCTCTTCAATAACCTTTTTTATCGTTTCCATATCAATTCCGTTACAATCAGTTGAAGTCTTAGATTTACATTTTTTCACGATTGTAACTATTTCCTCCTGTGTCACATTACTGAGGAACATGGAGTTGGGATTTCGCTCAATGGTATCATTATAGTCCTCAATTGGAACTGGGTCTGGAATCCTTTCTTCCAATTTTGGTCCAATATTTACAAAATAATTATTCAAGCTTTCAACTACTTCCTTTATGTTGTCATTTTTTTTATTTTCATCTAAGAAGTATTGAGGGTAGTCCCTCTTAGTTCCATTTTTAATAATGCTATTGAGGATGCCCCATGTTGCTCTCATATTATTTTTGTTCCTGTCCAACAATTCACTGTAATATTCTTTTCTACATGATCGTAGTATGTCTGTTAACTTGTTTTTATACTTTTTGTACTTAATTTCTGCCTCTATAGTTCTTTGTGCTATAAATTCTCTATATAGTGTATTCTTCTTCTTACAAGCATTTTTTAATCCTTTTGTCATCCATGGTTGATTATTCTTTCTCTGCTTGTTACTGAGTTGTATCCATGGACAATGTTTGTCATAAAGTATTATGAACTTGTTTAAGAAATGTTCATATGCTTCATCAACCTCTTTTTCATTATACACATTGTCCCAATCTTGCTTTTGTAGCTCAATTTTGAAGGCAGTCATCCTCTTCTCTGTGCATAGTCTTCGAAATGTCCTTTTGTCTTCCATGTTCTTCTTGTAGTTTCCATTATATATTGTAAAAACTGGCAGATGATCACTAACGTCGCTTATAAGTAGACCACTTGTAGTGTTATTATCAAAATCATTGGTAAAAATATTATTAATAAGCGTGGCACAGTGTGCTGTGATTCTGCTTGGCCTTGTGATTTTAGGATATAGACTGATGCTGTACATTGTATCAATGAAGTCATCAATAGACTTTTTCTTGTTGGGGTTCAATAAGTCAATATTAAAGTCACCACATAAGAACATTATTCTTTGACCATTGTCCATGTAAGTTGCCTTGATCCATTCTTCAAATGTTTCTATACTTGACTTAGGTGATCTATATATACAACTGATGAATATGTTTTTGCTTTTTTCCTGACATATTTCAATGGTTATACATTCTAAGATATTATCAATGGCAAATGACATGTTTTTTACCACTTTGTAGTTCAGGTTCTTCATCACGTACACAGCTACTCCTCCTCCATTTTTGTTGGTTCTGTTGATGTAGTTTAGTTCATATCCCTCCAGATCAAAATCTATTCCTTTTTTATCATCAATCCATGTTTCTGTGACAGCAATCACTTTGAAGGGTTCGTTGATGTGTTCCAAAAAGTTCTTAATGTTATTGTAATTTGCATACAAGCTTCTACTATTAAAATGAATAATTGACAATTTGTTATCACATTCAATGTTGCTATTATATTGATCATCTGTATAATAAAAACAACTATTACTGATGTGGGAGAAAAAATTTGTATCTGGATCTATATCATTTTCCAAATCCTGGTTTTTGTGATCTTTGTTGCAGAAATTTTTTAGTTCCATATTTTCTTGTTCAACAAACTTTGATGTTGTTTCAATAATCTCTATAAGTGTAGGTGGATGCAATCTTGAATCTAGGTCCTCTTGTTTAGTCGTCCCTTGGAACATAGTAGTGCCGATGCTGAATTTAGGTGCTTGTTTTCTGTCAGAGTCCATTATCATCGTTGTTGTGGTAGCTGTGTAAACTTTAAAAATTGTCCAGGTCCTTGATGTCATGGACAACAATTACTCTTGCTTCTGGACCTCCATTCAGCTTGATGTAGATTTTACAGTTGGCGCTCCAAGTTCCCTGGATTTTTCCCTGCCTTCTCAAGTCGCGTGCTTTCTTGGCGATTCCAGCATTGCGTTTTGTGAGATGCTCATTCATGTACACATTTGTTCCCTTCAGCTTCTTTCCCTGTCTCAGCAATGCCATTTTAGATTTTCTGTTTACGAGTTTCACAAGCACGACTGGAGTGGCATTGTTGTTTCTTCCGTTCAGTGGGATGCATGTTTCGATGGTATTAATGTCAATTTCAATTTCTTTTGATTGCAGAAAGTTGACCACTTGCTGTTCTGCTGAGACCATATCCATTTCATCTGGTTCACCTTCATTATTCACAGCTTTCGCATAGGATCTTGGTTTAATTCGGTGCCCTGTCACAATGATATCATTCATTCATTTATCCTGATCCATTTCATCTATGATGTTCCTCAGCATGTTGTTGTCTTCTTGAAGGACTTCATTTGTTTGCTCATTTCAGTGACTTCTTTATTTCTGGAGTTGTTCTCTTTTTTCATTTCTTTAATTTCTTCTTTCATTTCTTTCATATCCTCTTTCCATCCATCAATCAATTCTTCCAATTTTTCTATCATTTCTTCTTTAAATTCCTGGAGTATTTTTTGTAGTATCCCTTCTTGAATCCCATCATGTCCTGTGCCCAGCTTCAAATCAGTCTTTCCAGTCAATCCTTTAACTTTTGGCATCGCGGCAGTCACTGACGTCAGCGCCTCTTATGTCTTAAGGGCAGTTACTTCTTTAGCGACTTGCGGCACTTTTAACTTGTTTTTTCAACAATTTCGTACTTTGCGCCGTTCAGAGATCAATTTGAGGTGTCAGCCTGTCAACTTATATCACTCTGCGACGTCGGGATCACTTTAAAACAGCTGTAAACTCGCCGTAACTTTTGGTTGCTAGGCAACCGCTTTGAACTGCGGGAGGCACCTTTGGTTTGAGGCTAACGGCTCTTCCACTCGCCTTATTTCAGCGTATCAGTGCCTCTCAACTGACCAAAATCAGATCGAAGATGCCAGGTGACTCTCCTGTGGCTGTGATCGCAAATCAGTGGTCAAATCAGTGGTCAAAATCTTCAGACTTAACAAAAACTCCGGTAGCAGAAGCGGAGCTTTTTTTCTTTGCGTCCTTTCTCATTGACAGGAAGTGACGTGTATGACAGGAAGTGACGTGTACCTTGGCCCGCGGCTTTGTTCAGTTTTAAACTTTGGCCCACTCTGTATTTGAGTTTGACACCCCTGGTGAAGGTGAAGCTCTGTCATCCTGGAGGCCACGGGGAAGACCCAGGACACATTGGGAACACTATGTCTCCCGGCTGGCCTGAGAACGCCTCGGGATCCCCTGAGAAAAGGTCCTAGGTGAGGGATCAGACAAAGAGCAGCTCAAAGACCTTTATGAAAAGTACAAATCGAGGACCTAAATTTTTTCTCGCCCAGGCGCAGGTCACCGTGGCTCCCCTGTGGAGCCAGGCGCAGATGGCGAGCGACTGGTGGCCGGGCCTGTCTCCATGGGGCCCTGCCGGGCTCAGCTCGAAGAGGCAATGTGGGTCAACCCTCCAATGGGCTCACCACTCATGGGCCCATTGAGGTCATAGAGGTCGGATGCAGTGTGAACTGGGCGGCAGCCGAAGGCAGGGCACTTGGCGGTCCGATTATCGGCTACATAAGCTCGCTCTTGGGACGTGGAACGTCACCTCGCTGGGAGGGAAAGAGCCTGAGCTGGTGCGCGAGGTGAAGAAGTTCCGGCTAGATATAGTTGGACTCACTTTGACGCACAGCAAGGGAACCTGTTCTCTCAAGAGGGGCTGAACTCTCTTCCACTCTGGCGTTGCAAGCAATGAGAGGCTGGGGTGGCAATTGTTGTTGCTCAAAGCCTGCACGTTGGACTTTAACCCAGTAGACGAGATGGTAGCTTCCCTCCGCCTTCGGGTTGGGTGACGGGTCCTGACTGTTGTTTGTGTTTACGCACCAAACAGCAGCTCAGAGTACCCACTCTTTTTGGATTCCCTTGAGGGAGTACTGGAGAGTGCTCCCTCGGGTGATTCCCTTGTTCTGTTGGGGGACTTCAATGCTCATGTTGGCAAGGACAGTGAAACCTGGAGAGTCGTGATTGGGAAAAATGGCCACCCGGATCTGAACCCAAGTGGTACTTTGTTATTGGACTTTTGTGCTCGTCACGGATTGTCCATAACAAACACAATGTACAAACATAAGGAAGAACTTTGAACATGTCACGAGGGAGGTGATGGACATTGAGTCTGAGTGGACCATGTTCCGTGCCTCTCTTGTCGAGCCTGCTGATTGGAGCTGTGGCCGCAAGGTGTTTGGTGCCTGTCGTGGCGGTAATCCTAGAACTCGCTGGTGGCCACCAGCAGTGAGGGATGCCGTCAAGCTGAAGAAAGAGCCTATCGGGTCCTTTTGGCTCATGGGACTCCAGAGGCAGCGGGCATACCGACAGGCCAAGCAGTGCCTGGGGAATCTGTGGTGGACTCTCCTATTTCTGGGGCTTAGGTTGCCTAGGTAGTTAAAAAGCTCCTCTGTGGCAAGGCCCCGGTGGTGGATGAGTTCCTTAAGGCTCTGGATACTGTGGGGCTGTCTTGGTTGACAAGACTCTGCAACATCGCGTGAACATTGGGGGCGGTACCTCTGGATTGGGTGGTGGTTCCTCTCTTTAAGAAGGGGAACCGGAGGGTGTGTTCCAACTATCGTGAAACACACTCCTCAGCCTTCCCGGTAAGGTCTATTCATGTCTACTGGAGAGGAGGAAACTCGGATCCAGGATGAACAGCGTGGTTTTCGTCCTGGTCGTGGAACGGTAGACCAGGTCTATACTCTCGGCAGGGTCCTTGAGTGTGAAGCGACTGGGATGAGAATCAGCACCTCCAAGTCCAAGTCCATGGTTCTCGCGCAGGAAAGGGTCGAGTGCCATCTCCAGGTTGGGGAGGAGATCTTGCCCCAAGTGGAGGAGTTCAAGTACCTAGGAGTCTTGTTCACGAGTGAGGATAGAGTGGATCGAGAGATCCACAGGCGGATTGGTGCGGCGTCTTCAGTATTGAGGACGCTATATCGATCCGTTGTGGTGAAGAAGGAGCTGAGCCAGAAGGAAAAGCTCTCAATTTACCGTCGATGTACGTTCCCATCTTTGGGTTATGACCGAAAGGACAAGCGGCCGGAATGCGTTTCCTCTGCCGGGTGGTGGGTCTCTCCCTTAGAGACAGGGTGAGAAGCTCTGTCATCCGGGAGGAACTCAAAGTATAGCCGCTGCTCCTCCACATTGAGAGGAGCCATGAGGTGGTTCGGGCATCTGCTCAGGATGCCACCCGAACGCCTCTAGGGAGGTGTGGCAGGAGGCCACGGGGAAGACCTAGGACACATTGGAAAGACTATGTCCCCGGCTGGCCTGGGAACGCCTCGGAATACCCCGAGAAGAGCTGGACGAAGTGGCTGGGGAGAGGGAAGTCTGGGATTTTCTGCTCAGGCTGCTGCCTGACCTCGGATAAGCGGAAGAAAATGGATGGATTTAGAATGACAGTTATACTGTCAGATTGAGTACAAAAACTAACTAAACCTTACACAATATAATGTTTCTAGTAAAACTCACAAAGATACATATCTCCAGGCATTATTAGCCATTTTGCATATGTGGTTTAGGAGTTATGTTTAAATAAATAACTGTCAGATTGAGTGTGACAGTAAACTCTCATAGTGAGTAAAACCCTTATTTTGTATTTGCAAACCTTACAAAAAAAACTAAATCTAGTTAAACTCACACAGATACAATATTACAGGCATTTTTAGACATAATGCATGTTTGGTTTTAGAGTAATGTTTATATAACTTTCATATTTAGTATGACAGCTGTACTGTCATATTGAATAAAAAAAACAACTAACTTGTGTCTTTGCAAACCTTACAAAATACCATTTTTCTAGTAAAACTAACTAGATACATGCTCCAGGCATTATTAGCCATTTTGCATGTGTTGTTTGAGTTATGTTTAAATAACTGTCATATTGAGTGTGACAGTATACTGTCATAAAACCCAATTTTTGTATTTGCAACCCTGATTCTAGTAAAACTCACATGTATACAATATTACAGGCAGTTTTGGACATAATGCATGTTTGGTTTTGGAGTTATGTTTATATAACTTTCATATATAGTATGACAGCTAAACTGTTATATTGAGTAAAAAAACTAACTTGTGTTTGTCATAAAACCCAATTTTTGTATTAGCAAACCATACAACTGATTCAAATAAAACTCACATGGATTCAATATTACAGGCATGTTCAGACATTTTGCATGTTTGGTTTAGGAATTATGTTGTAATACATTTGTATTGCTTTTTTCACATTATCTCAGGATTTTTAGAACATTACTGTCATATTGAGTAAAAAAATAATTTTTGTGTTTGCAAGCCTTAAAAAAAGCATATGTTTCCAGTAAAACTCCCAAAGATGCATTATTTCAGGCATTATTAGCCATTTTTCAGGTGTGGTTTAGGAGTTATGTTTAAATAACTGTCATATTGAGTGTGGCGTTATACTGTCATAGTGAGTTAAAAAAAACTAACTTGTGTCTTTGCAAACCTTACAAAAGAAAATGTTTCTAGCAACACTCACAAAGATAATTTTTTTCACGCTATTAGACATGTTTCATGTGTATTTAGGAGTTATAATTAAATAACTTTCATATTGAGTGTTAAAGTTATAATGTCATTATGTGTAAAACCTAATTTTTGTATTTGCAAACCTTACAAAAACAATTGATTCTAGTAAAACTTATATAGATTCAATATTACAGGCATTTTTAGACAATTTACATGTTTGGTTTAAAAGTTGTGTTTGAATACATTTGTATTGCTTTTTCCGCATTATCTCAGGATTCTGAGATCATTACTTTCATATTGAGTAAAACACTACTTTTTGTTTTTGCAAACCTTACAAACTCACATGAATACATTATTATAAGCAATTTTAGACATGACACACGTTTGGTTTTGGAGTTATGTTTATATAACTTTTATATTTAGTATGACTGTTATAATGTTATATTGAATAAAAAAAAACTAGCTTGTGTCTTTGCAAACTTTACAAAAGATCATTTTTCTAGTAAAACTAACAAAGATACATGTCTCCAGGCATTATTACTCATTTTGCATGGGTTGTTTAGGAATTATGTTTAAATACATTTTTATTGCTTTTTTCGCATTATCTCAGGATTCTTAGATCATTACTTTCATATTGAGTAAAAAACTACTTTTTGTTTTTGCAAACCTTACAAACTCACATAAATACATTATTACAGGCATTTTTAGACATAACACATGTTTGGTTTTGGAGTTATGTTTATATAACTTTTATATTTAAGATGACTGTTATACTGTCATATTGAATTAAAAAAAACTAGCTTGTGTCTTTGCAAACTTTACAAAAGTTCATTTTTTCTAGTAAAACTAACAAAGATACATGTCTCCAGGCATTATTAGCCATTTTGCATGGGTTGTTTAGGAATTATGTTTAAATACATTTTTATTGCTTTTTTCGCATTATCTCAGGATTCTTAGATCATTACTTTCATATTGAGGAAAAAACTACTTTTTGTTTTTGCAAACCTTACAAACTCACATAAATACATTATTATAGGCAATTTTAGACATGACACACGTTTGGTTCTGGAGTTATTTTTATTTAACTTTCATATTTAGTATGACTGTTATACTCTCTTATTGAATAAAAACAACTAGCTTGTGTCTTTGCAAACTTTACAAAATATACATTTCCTAGTAAAACTAACAAAGATACATGTCTCCAGGCATTATTACCCATTTTGCCTGGGTTGTTTAGGAGTTATGTTTAAATACATTTTTATTGCTTTTTTCGCATTATCTCAGGATTCTAAGATCATTACTTTCATATTGATTAAAAAACTACTTTTTGTTTTTGCAAACCTTACAAACTCACATAAATACATTATTACAGACATTTTTGGACATGACACATGTTTGGTCTTGGAGTTATGTTTATATAACTTTTATATTTAGTATGACTGTTATACTGTCATATTGAATTTAAAAAAACTAGCTTGTGTCTTTGCAAACTTTACAAAAGATCATTTTGCTAGTAAAACTAACAAAGATACATGTCTCCAGGCATTATTACCCATTTTGCATGGGTTGTGTAGGAATTATGTTAAAGACATTTTTATTGCTTTGTTCGCATTATCTCAGGATTCTTAGATCATTACTTTCATATTAAGTAAAAAACTACTTTTTGTTTTTGCAAACCATACAAACTCACATAAATACATTATTATAGGCAATTTTAGACATGACACACGTTTGGTTCTGGTGTTATGTTTATATAACTTTCATATTTAGTATGACTGTTATACTGTCATATTGAATAAAAACAACTAGCTTGTGTCTTTGCAAACTTTACAAAATATACATTTCCTAGTAAAACTAACAAAGATACATGTCCCCAGGCATTATTACCCATTTTGCCTGGGTTGTTTAGGAGTTATGTTTAATTACATTTTTATTGCTTTTTTCGCATTATCTCAGGATTCTAAGATCATTACTTTCATATTGAGTAAAAAACTACTTTTTGTTTTTGCAAACCTTACAAACTCACATAAATACATTATTACAGGCATTTTTAGACATGACACATGTTTGGTTTTGGAGTTATGTTTATATAACTTTCATATTTAGTATGACTGTTATACTGTCTTATTGAATAAAAACAACTAGCTTGTGTCTTTGCAAACTTTACAAAAGATACATTTCCTAGTAAAACTAACAAAGATACATGTCTCCAGGCATTATTACCCATTTTGCCTGGGTTGTTTAGGAATTATGTTTAAATACATTTTTATTGCTTTTTTCGCATTATCTCAGGATTTTAAGATCATTACTTTCATATTGAGTAAAAAACTCCTTTTTGTTTTTGCAAACCTTACAAACTCACATAAATACACTATTACAGACATTTTTAGACATGACACATGTTTGGTTTTGGAGTTATGTTTATATAACTTTTATATTTAAGATGACTGTTATACTGTCATATTGAATAAAAAAAAACTAGCTTGTGTCTTTGCAAACTTTACAAAAGATCATTTTTCTAGTAAAACTAACAAAGATACATGTCTCCAGGCATTATTAGCCATTTTGCATGGGTTGTTTAGGAATTATGTTTAAATACATTTTTATTGCTTTTTTCGCATTATCTCAGGATTCTAAAATCCTTACTTTCATATTGAGGAAAAAACTACTTTTTGTTTTTGCAAACCTTACAAACTCATATAAATACATTATTATAGGCAATTTTAGACAAGACACACGTTTGGTTCTGGAGTTATGTTTATATAACTTTCATATTTAGTATGACTGTTATACTGTCTTATTGAATAAAAACAACTAGCTTGTGTCTTTGCAAACTTTACAAAAGATACATTTCCTAGTAAAACTAACAAAGATACATGTCTCCAGGCATTATTAGCCATTTTGCATGGGTTGTTTAGGAGTTATGTTTAAATACATTTTTATTGCTTTTTTCGCATTATCTCAGGATTCTAAGATCATTACTTTCATATTGAGTAAAAAACTACTTTTTGTTTTTGCAAACCTTACAAACTCACATTAATACATTATTACAGGCATTTTTAGACATGACACATGTTTGGTTTTGGAGTTATGTTTATATAACTTTCATATTTAGTATGACTGTTATACTGTCATATTGAATAAAAAAAAACTGGCTTGTGTCTTTGCAAACTTTACAAAAGATCATTTTTCCAGTAAAACTAAAAACGATACATGTTTCCAGGCATTATTAGCCATTTTGCATATGTTGTTTAGGAGTTATGTTTAAATACATTTTTATTGCTTTTTTCGCATTATCTCAGGATTTTAAGAACATTACAGTCATATTGAGTAAAAAAACTACTTTTTGTGTTTGCAAGATTTAAAAAAGCATGTGTTTCGAGTAAAACGGCCAAGGATGCATTATTTCAGGCATTATTAGCCATTTTTCATGTGTGGTTTGAGTTATGGTTAAATAACTGTCATATACTGTCAGTTATGACATAGTAAGTAAAACCTAATTTATGTATTTGCAAACCTTACAAAATCATTTAAATCTAGTAAAACTCACATGGATTCAATATTACAGACATTTTTAGACATTTTGCATGTTTGGTTTAGGAATTATGTTGGAATCATTTTTATTAATTTGTTCGTAATATCTCAGAATTTTAGAACATTACTGTCATATTGAGTAAAAAAATAATTTTTGTGTTTGCAAGCCTTAAAAAGCATATGTTTCGAGTAAAACGTACAAGAATGCATTATTTCAGGCATTGTTAGTCATTTTTGATGTGTAGTTTAAGAGTTATGTTTAAATAACTGTCATATTGAGTGTGGCAGTTATTCTGTCATATTGAGTAAAAAAAACTAACCTGTCTTTGCAAACCTTACAAAAGAAAATGTTTCTAGTAACACTCACAAAGATACATTTTTTCACGCATTATTAGACATGTTTCATGTGTGGTTAGGAGTTATAAATAAATAATTGTCATATTGAGTGTTACAGTTTTAATGTCATTATGTGTAAAAACTAATTTTTGTATTTGCAAACCTTACAAAAACAATTGATTCTAGTAAAACTTTTATAGATTCAATATTACAGGCATTTTTAGACATTTTACATGTTTGGTTTAAAATTTGTGTTTGAATACATTTGTATTGCTTTTTTTGCATTATCTCAGGATTCTAAGAACTTTAAAGTCAAGTAAAAAACTGCTTTTTGTATTTGCAAAATGTAAAACTCAGTAAAACTCCCAATGATTCATTATTTCAGGCATTATTAGCCATTTTTTTGTGTGGTTTATGAGTTATGTTTAAATAACTGTCATATTGAGTGTGATTTTGTCATTGTGAGTAAAACCTAATTTTTGTATTTGCAAACCTTACAAAAACAACCGATTCTAGGAAAACTCACATTGATACAATATTACAGGCATGTTTAGACATATTGCATGTTTGGTTTTGGAGTTATATTTATATAACCTGCTTTCTGAGCCGCCACCTTTGTGGTTTGCGTGTCCCACTGATCCAGGAACTATGTTGTCCGGGGGCTTCTATGGTCTCCCAAGACAAACAGGTCCTAGGTGAGGGATCAGACAAAGAGCAGCTCAAAGACCTTTATTAAAAGTACAATTGAGGACCTAGATTTGTTTTCGCCCGGACGCAGGTCACCGTGGCTCCCCTGTGGAGCCAGGCCCAGAGGTGTGGCACGATGGCGATTGACGGGCCTGTCCCCATGGGGCCCAGCCGTGCTCAGCTCGAAGAGGCAACGTGGATCCCCCCTCCAGGGCTCACCACTCATGGGCTGGGTCATAGAGGGTGCAGTGTGAGCTGGGCGGAAGCCGAAGGCAGGGCACTTGGTGGTCCGATTATCGGCTACATAAGCTCGCTCTTGGGACATGGAACGTCACCTCGCTGGGAGGGAAGGAGCCTGAGCTGGTGCTTGAGGTGGAGACGTTCCCGGCTAGATATAGTTGGACTCACAGCAAGGGCTCTGGAACCTGTTCTCTCAGAGGGGCTGGACTGAGATGAACTTTCATTACTTGCAACGCCAGAGTGGAAGAGATTCCACACTGGCGTTGCAACTAATGAGAGGCTGGGGTGGCAATTCTTGTTGCCCCCCGGCTCAAAGCCTGCACGTTGGACTTTAAACCCAATAGACGAGATGGTAGCTTCCTTCAGCCTTCGGGTTGGGTGACGGGTCCTGACTGTTGTTTGTGTTTACACACCAAACAGCAGCTCAGAGTACCAACTCTTTTTGGATTCCCTTGAGGGAGTACTGGAGAGTGCTCCCTAGGGTGATTCCCTTGTTCTGCTGGTGGACTTCAACGCTATGTTGGCAACGACAGTGAAACCTGGAGAGTCGTGATTGGGAAATATGGCCACCCGGATCTGAACCCAAGTGGTGCTTTGTTATTGGGCTTTTGTGCTTGTCACGGATTGTCCATAACAAACACAATGTTCAAACATAAGGGTGTCCATATGTGCACTTGGCACAAGGACACCCTCGGCCGCATGATTGACTTTGTAGTTGTGTCATGGGATTTGCGGCCTCATGTTTTGGACACTCGGTGAAGAGAGGGGCAGAGCTTTCTACCAACCACCACCTGGTGGTGAGCTGGCTCCGATGGTAGGGGAGGATGCCGGTCAGACCTGGCAGGCCCAAACGCATTGTAAGGGTCTGCTGGGAACACCTAGCAGAGTCTCCTGAAGAACTTTGAACATGTCCGGAAGAACTTTGAACATGTCACGAGGGAGGTGCTGGACACTGAGTCTGAATGGACCATGTTCCATTCCTCTCTTGTTGAGCCAGCTGATTGAAGCTGTGACCGCAAGGTGTTTGGTGCCTGTCGTGGCGGTAATCCACCAGTAGTGAGGGATGCTGTCAAGCTGAAGAAAGAGCCACCGGGTCCTTTTGGCTCATGGGACTCCAGAGGCAGTGGGCATACCGACAGGCCAAGCGAGACCTCCTCAGTCCCACCAACACGTCTTCCTATGAGGAAACAGTGCCTGGGAAGTCTGTGGTGGGCTCTCCTATTTCTGGGGCTGAGGTTGCCAAGGTAGTTAAAAAGCTCCTCGGTGGCAAGGCCCCAGGGGTATGAGCTCCGTCCGGAGTTCCTTAAGGCTCTGGATGCTGTGGGGCAGTCTTGGTTGACAAGACTCTGCAACATTGCGTCTACATCGGGGGCGGTACCTCTGGATTGGCAGACCGGGGTGGTGGTTCCTCTCTTTAAGAAGGGGAACCGGAGGGTGTGTTCCAACTATCGTAGATCACACTCCTCAGCCTTCCCGGTAAGGTCTATTCATGTGTAATGGAGAGGAGGAACCTCGGATCCAGGACGAACAGTGTGGTTTTCGTCCTGGTCGTGGAACGGTAGACCAGCTCTATACTCTCGGCAGGGTCCTTGAGTGTGCATGGGAGTTTGCCCAACCAGTCTACATAAGTTTTGTGGACTTGGAGAAGACATTCGACCTTGGCCCCCGGTAAATCCTGTGGGGAGTGCTCAGAGAGTATGGAGTATCGGCATGTTTGATTGTGGCGGGTGTCTCCCTGAATGATCAGTGTCAGAGTTTGGCGGACCCCTTTCCAGTGAGGGTTGGACTCCGCCAAGGCTGCCCTTTGTCACCAATTATGTTCATAACTTTAATGGACAGAATATCTAGGCGCAGTCATGGCTTTGAGGATCCCCTCAACGCCATGACTGCGCCTGGTTTGGTGGCTGCAGGATTAGGTCTCTGCTTTTTGCAGATGATGTGGTCCTGATGGCTTCAACTGGCCAAGATCTTCAGCTTTCATTGGATCGGTTCGCAGTGAAGCGACTGGGATGAGAATCAGCACCTCCAAGTCCGAGTCCATGGTTCTCGCCCGGGAAAGGGTGGAGTGCCATCTCGAGGTTGGGAAAGAGATCTTGCCCCAAGTGAAGGAGTTCAAGTACCTAGGAGTCTTGTTCACGAGTGAGGATAGAGTGGATTGTGAGATCTACAGGCGGATCGGTGCGGTGTCTTCAGTAATGAGGACGCTATATTGATCCGTTGTGGTGAAGAAGGAGCTGAGCCAGAAGGAAAAGCTTTCAATTTACCGGTCGATCAACGTTCCCATCCTCACCTATGGTCATGAGCTTTGGGTTATGACCGAAAGGACAAGGTCACGGGTACAAGCGGCCGAAATGAGTTTCCTCCGCCGGGTGGTAGGTCTCTCCCTTAGAGATAGGGTGAGAAACTCTGTCATCTGGGAGGAACTCAGTGTAAAGCCGCTGCTCCTCCACATTGAGAGGAGCCAGATGAGGTGGTTCGGGCATCTGCTCAGGATGCCACCCGAACGCCTCCCTAGGTCCGAACGGCAGGAGGCCATGGGGAAGACCTAGGATACATTGGAAAGACTATGGCCTGGGAACGCCTCGGGATCCCCCGAGAAGAGCTGGACGAAGTGGCTGGGGAGAGGGAAGTCTGGGCTCTCTGCTTAGGCTGCTGCCCCCGCAACCCGACCTCGGATAAGCGGAAGAAAATGGATGGATTTAGTATGACAGTTATACTGTCATATTGAGTGTGACAGTATACTGTCATAAAACCCAATTTTTGTATTTGCAAACCTGATTCTAGTAAAACTCACATCTATACAATATTACAGGCAATTTTGGACATAATGCACGTTTGGTTTTGGAGTTATGTTTATATAACTTTAATATATAGTATGACATCTATACTGTTATAAAGAGTAAAAAAACTAACTTGTGTCTGTAGTAAAACTCAATTTTTGTATTTGCAAACCTTACAAAAACAAATGATTCTAGTAAAACTCACATGGATTCAATATTACAGGCATTTTTAGACATTTTGCATGTTTGGTTTAGGAATCATGTTGGAATACATTTGTATTGCTTTTTTCACATTATCTCAGCATTTTAAGAACCTACTGTCATATTGAGTAAAAAAAACTTTTTGTGTTTGCAAGCCTTAAAAAAACAACCGATTCTAGTAAAACTCACATTGATACAATATCAAAGGCATGTTTAGACATCTTGCATGTTTGGTTTTGGAGTTATGTTTATATAACCTGCTTTCTGAGCCGCCACCTTTGTGGTTTGCGTGTCCCACTGATCCTAGGAGCTATGTTGTCCGGGGGCTTCTGTGCCCCCTGGTAGGGTCCCCCAAGACAAACAGGTCCTAGGTGAGGAATCAGACAAAGAGCAGCTCAAAGGGTGACGGGTCCTGACTGTTGTTGGTGTTTACGCACCACAGCAGCTCAGAGTACCCACTGTTTTTGGATTCCCTTGAGAGTGCTCCCTCGGGTGATTCCCTTGTTCTGCTGGGGGTCTTCAACGCTCATGTTGGCAACGACTTTGAAACTTGGAGAGTCGTGATTGGGAAAAATGGCCACCCGGATCTGAACCCAAGTGGTGCTTTGTTATTGGACTTTTGTGCTCGTCACGGATTGTCCATAACAAACACAATGTTCAAACATAAGGGTGTCCATATGTGCACTTGGCACCAGGACACCCTCGGCCGCAGTTCCATTATTGACTTTGTAGTTGTGTCATGGGATTTGCGGCCTCATGTTTTGGACACTCGGGTGAAGAGAGGGGCGAGCTTTCTACCGATCACCACCTGGTGAGCTGGCTCCGATGGTGGGGTAGGATCCCGGACAGACCTGGCAGGCCCAAACGCATTGTGAGAGTCTTTTGGGAATGCCTAGCAGAGTCTCCTGTCAGAGAGAGTTTCTTTTTCCACCTCCGGAGGAACTTTGAACATGTCACAAAGGAGGTGCTGGACATTGAGTCTGAATGGATCATGTTCCGTGCCTCTCTTGTCAAGCCAGCTGATTGGAGCTGTGGCCGCAAGGTGTTTGGTGCCTGTCATGGCGGTAATCCTAGAACCCGCTGGTGGCCACCAGCAGTGCGGGATGCCGTCAAGCTGAAGAAAGAGCTTATCTGGTCCTTTTGGCTCATGGGACTCCAGAGGCAGCGGGCATACCGACAGGCCAAGCAGTGCCTGGGGAATCTGTGGTGGGCTCTCCTATTTCTGGGGCTGAGGTTGCTAAGGTAGTTTTAAAAGCTCCTCGGTGGCAAGGCCCCGGGGGTGGATGAGCTCCGTCCGGAATTCCTTAAGGCTCTGGATGCTGTGGGGCTGTTTTAGTTGACAAGACTCTGCAACATCGCGTGGACATCAGGGGGGGTACCTCTGGATTGGCAGACCGGGGTGGTGGTTCCTCTCTTTAAGAAGGGGAACCGGAGGGTGTGTTCCAACTATCGTAGATCACACTCCTCAGCCTTCCCGGTAAGGTCTATTCATGTGTACTGGAGAGGAGGAACCTCGGATCCAGGACGAACAGTGTGGTTTTCGTCCTGGTCGTGGAACGGTAGACCAGCTCTATACTCTCGGCAGGGTCTTTGAGTGTGCATGGGAGTTTGTCCAACCAGTCTACATGTGCTTTGTGGACTTGGAGAAGACATTCGACCGTGGCCACCCCGGGAAGTCCTGTGGGGAGTGCTCAGAGAGTATGGGGTATCGGCATGTCTGATTGTGGCGGGTCGCTCCCTGTATGATCAGTGTCAGAGCTTGGTCCGCATTGCCAGCAGTAAGTTGGCTGCCCTTTGTCACCAAATGTGTTCATAAATTTTATGGACAGAATTTCTAGGCGCAGTCATGGCGTTGAGGGGATCCGGTTTGGTGGCTGCAGGATTAGGTCTCTCCTTTTTGCAGATGATGTGGTCCTTATGGCTTTAACTGGCCAGGATCTTCAGCTCTCATTGGATTGGTTCGCAGCCGAGTGTGAAGCGACTGGGATGAGAATCAGCACCTCCAAGTCCGAGGTTCTCGCCCGGGAAAGGGTGGAGTGCCATCTCGAGGTTGGGCAGGAGATCTTGCCCCAAGTGGATGAGTTCAAGTACCTGGAGTCTTGTTCATGAGTGAGGGAAGAGTGGATCGTGAGATGCACAGGCTGATCGGTGCGGCGTCTTCAGTAATGAGGACGCTATATCGATTCGTTGTGGTAAGAAGGAGCTGCGCCAGAAGGAAAAGCTCTCAATTTACCGGTCAATCTACGTTCCCATCCTCACCTATGGTCATGAGCTTTGGGTTATGACCGAAAGGACAAGATCACGGGTACAAGCGGCCGAAATGAGTTTTCTCCGCTGGGTGGCGGGTGTCTCCCTTACTGTAAGAATTTTCACCGTTTAATTACAGTAACCTACTGGCAGCTAATGGTTCCAGTATAAAACTGTTTTTCTACAGCACACATACTGTGATTTATCACTACAGTTTATTACTGTAAAAAGTATCACAGTACTGTGCTGTATCAAATATACGCTTCACAGCATAATACTGTCATCTGTTTAGCGGCATTACACTGTTATTTTAGTGTATCTACTGTAATATCCATTAACAGTTAATTACAGTAAAATAATTGTAAGCACTATAGACTGAGCTTTACAGTATAATGCCACTAGAATTTAATGAGTTGAACTTTTAATTTTTCAAAATCAAAACCCCTGCAATCTGCTGGCATAAAAATGACTGGAGAAATGGCCTTGCAAGATTCTGTTTTTATTAACCAATTATTGTAAAGTGCATCAAATACATTCAATGTACATTTAGTGCATTCTTCTTATTTTCAGTAAAGCATTTTAACATTTATAACATGTCCACTTAATTTCTAACTGGAGACAAAACACCGAACACGAGTCCAGTGTTTAGTTGTCGGCTACATAAAGCCCCACTCAAAGTCTGTGAGATGTTTTATAAGGGTGGCTACGTGAGGATTTACAGTTGCTGCCTTTTTCTGGACCAGCTTCCCGGTCTTCTTGGACACCACCTTTCCCTGGCTAGCCTTTGTTCCCCTCTCAGGGTTAACGCCAATGAATCGCCTAAAAAAGAGAGAAAGCATATTAGATATTCTGTTGTGATTGAAGATTACTTGTAGTCGATACAGAACCCCCCTCACATTGTTATTTAGGAATATGCACTGCACAAATATTAATATCAATTTTAGGATATATGTGAGCCTATACCATAACCACAGCTGTAGATGAGTGAATGCTCTAAAACCCATTAAGACAAATTCAGAGAGGAAGACAATGCTAAAGCCTCCCCAATCCCTCTCTCTATTTATGTTTTCTCTCCATCTACGGGACCGTGTATTTACGCTGATGTTTCCTGCTTTCACCCATTTAACATATCGTTACCTGCTCATTACCTATCTTCTCTGCATCCTGGGGTCACACTGGTGCTTCTTGCCTTTACCCATTCAACATATCTTTACCTGCACATTACCTACCTTCTCTGCATAGTGTGGTCACGCTGGTGCTTTCTACCTTTACCCATTCAACATATCTTTACCTGCACATTACCTACCTTCTCTGTATCCTGGAGTCAAGCTGGTGTTTCCTGCCTTTACTCATTCAACATATCTTTACCTGCACATTACCAACCTTCTCTGTATCCTGGCGTCTAGCTGGTGTTTCCTGCCTTCACCCATTCAACATATCTTTACCTGCACATTACCTACCTTCCCTGCATCCTTGGGTCACACTGGTGCTTCTTTCTTTCACCATACAACATATCTTCACCTGCACATACCTACCTTGTCTGCATGGCCTCGACCACACCTGCGCTTCCTTCTTTCACCCATTCAACATACCTTCACCCGCACATTACCTACCTTCCCTGCATAGTGGGGTCACACTGGTGCTTCCTGCCTTTACCCATTCAACATATCTTCACCCGCACATTACCTACTTGCTCTGCATTCTCGGGTCAAGCTGGTGCTTCCTGCCATCATCCAGTCAACATATCTTTACCTGCAAATTACCTACTTTTTCTGCATCCTGGGGTCAAACAGGTGCTTCCTTCTTTGACCCAGTCAACATATCTTTACCTGCACATTACCTACCTTCTCTGTATCCTAGAGTCAAACTGGTGCTTCGGTCCCTAATAAGAAGGTCCACAAAGGAACAGAAGAGTCATTGGTCAGGCACCAAATTGGGGAAATGACAAGTCAAATTCCTGAACAGAGGTGAGAAATATATAATAAAATATCCTAACAGTATTTTAACAGTATCAAGAGGATTTACCTTTGAACAAATTCCAATGTCCGAGGACCTTCCTCTTGGTATTCCAAGTTGAACACATAGTAGGTGGCAAGAAGGGCAGCAAGCCCTGAGATTAAGCTAGGTTGGACGCCTTTGCAGATGACATCACCTTCCATGCTGATCATCCAACGTTTTATTGTGACTTTGTCACCAGCAACTGGTACAGTCAAGAAATGCAGTTTATGTTCCTAAACAGTATCCAATATGGGTAGCATTTTAAAAGTATTTGGAATGGCCACCTCACTCGCTCTCTCTTTCCTCTGTTTACATCTAGTCTCCTAAGGCAGTGGTTCTCAAATGGGGGTACTTGAAGGTATGCCAAGGGGTATGTGAGATTTTTTTTAAATATTCTAAAAATAGCAACAATTCAAAAATCCTTTATAAATATATTTATTGAATAATACTTCGACAAAATATGAATGTAAGTTCATAAACTGAACAACTAATCAAGTAGGCTATTCCATTCATTACCATAAAGCCAGAGTTTCCCCCATGCCATGATGGTTTGACCCTACCTGGCGGCGGTGCCACACGGCACCAACTGTCAATCAACTATCCATGTAGAAAACAATGGAGGCTTGGTTAAAGCGTAGTGGACATGTTCCATAAATATTGATGTTAAAGATTTCTTTTTTTGTGAAGAAATGTTGAGAATGAAGTTCATGAATCCAGATGGATCTCTATTGCAATCCCCAAAGAGGGCACTTTAAGTTGATTACTTCTATGTGTAAAAATCTTTATTTATAATTGAATCACTTGTTTATTTTTCAACAAGTTTTTAGTTATTTTTATATCTTTTTTTCCAAATAGTTCAAGAAAGACCACAACAAATGAGCAATATTTTGCACTGTTATACAATTTAATAAATCAGAAACTGATGACATAGTGCTGTATTTTACTTCTTTATCTCTTTTTTTCAACCAAAAATGCTTTGCTCTGATTAGGGGTTACTTGAATTTAAAACATGTTCACAGGGGTACATCACTGAAAAAAGGTTGAGAACCACTGTCCTAAGGCAGTGGTTCTCAACCTTTTTTCAGTGCTGTGAACATTTTTTTAATGCAAGTAGACCTCCATGTCTTCATAACAGGAATATCCTGAATTCTCAAGTTGCATATCACAATAGTCATCATCAGTGTTAATAACACAAGAGCTGCTTGGATTTGCTGTTGAGCAAGTCAAACTTCGTTCAGTGTAGCCGTAGTGCTTCCTTGACACGTGCGATGTGAAAGTAGACTTAACTGTAAATCTTTTTTCACATTGACTGAAGGGGCACGTAACTGTCCTACCTTCGTTAATATGACTTTTCAAATGCAGGAGAAAGGACCGTATATCATCGCACTTCGCGCTACATGAGACAATATTACAAGGTAAACCTTCTGCGCTATACATATCAGTCCTACTTTTGCCATATTTATGACGACGGCTGTGAGTTTTGAAGGCTGAGAAGTTGGAAAAAACTCTTGTGCATTTAGGGAAAGCACACTTAAACGATGCATTAGGCATACAACTATGACTTCGCATGTGTCTAACATACGCAAATACATTGCTGCAAGTCGTAGCACATATGTTGCAAGTTATCATCTTTTATGATGACTATGACAAAAAAGAAGACAACTTAGCTAGCTAGCATGCGGCGGTACATGCGCGTGGTCAACGATAGTGTCTGTGATGCTGACTGTGACTCTATGTCATTTCGGACTTTATAAATATATATATAAAGTAATTCAAACAGAAAATGACACCTCAAGGTACAAGTGACTCTTACCTTGTTATCAAAAACACACGATGCAGTAGGATGGATTTAGCAGGGTCGGCCAGGTGAAATGAAGCTCGGTTGGACGAATTGTGGGCGGACCCAAGAAACAAGTCTGAAAAATACTGAATTACACTGTAGGTTTTACAGTAACTTACTGCTGGTCGATATTTTTTGAAAAATGCAACAAAATTTACAGTACTTAACTGCATTTAAGAAGAACATGATAGGTTGATTGGCAACACTAAATTGGCCCTAGTGTGTGAATGTGAGTGTGAATGTTGTCTGTCTATCTGTGTTGGCCCTGCGATGAGGTGGCGACTTGTCCAGGGTGTACCCCGCCTTCCGCCTGATTTTAGCTGAGATAGGCTCCAGCGCCCCCCGCGACCCCGAAGGGAATAAGCGGTAGAAATGGATGGATGGATGGAGTATATAACTGTAATTTTATTTTTTATTTTTACAGTAATTTTTTACAGTGAAGGTCATGGGTGTCAAACTCTGGCCCGTGGGCCAAATTTGGCCCAACGTGTATTTTGACTTGGCCCTTGAGGCAATATCAAATTAACCCTAAAGCTGGACCGTCGATTATACATTGCAGCAGTGCCGCGGTAACACCGCGTTCACTGCTACTTCTAATACTTGCCAACCCTCCCGGGAGTGACTCCAGCACTCCTCCCGATTTTTTTTTTTTTTTTTCAGCTAGTCAAACGAGTGCCGGCCCAGTTTCATGTCAGTGCAGCTTCTGCACCCACACACAATTGAATGCAACGCATACTTCATCAACAGCGATACAGGTTACACTGACGGTAGCCAAATAAAAAACTTTAACACTTTTAGAAATATATGCCACACTGTGAATCCACATCAAACAAGAATGACAAACACATTTCGGGAGAACATCCGCACCGTAACACAACATAAACACAACAGAACAAATACCCGGAACCCTTTGTAGCACTAAATCTTCCGGGACGCTACAAGGTGTGTGTGTGTGGGGGGGGTTTGGTGGTAGCGGGGGTGTATTTTGTTGCGTCCCGAAAGAGTTAGTGCTGCAAAAGATTCTGGGTATTTGTTCTTTTGTGTTTATGTTATGTTACGGTGCGGATGTTCTCCCGAAAAGTGTTTTTTATTTTTGTTTGGTGTGGGTTCACAGTGTGGCGTATATTTCTAACAGTGTTAAAGTTTTTTATACTGGCACCCTCAGTGTAACCTGTATCGCTGTTGATGAAGTATGCGTTGCATTCATTCGTGTATGCGTGCTGAAGCTGCACATATCTTGTGACTGGGTGTGAATGATGTTAGAATTGGGTGTACGAGATATGACTGTTGAACACCTTCGTTCGATAATGAAAGTTGCCTCAGCTCAAAGCCTGAGCCCCGACATTAAAGAACTAGCATCTAAAAAAAGATGCCAGGTATCTGGCTTGGGCACATCAAATTAGATCAGTGTGTTGCAAACTGAGCAGTTTAAAGTCCTGAATGGTTGTTTTATTCATTGTTAATTTATTGTCAAATTTATTAGCCTGTGGAAAAAGTTAATGTTGATATTTACCTCAGAAGGCTGCAAATAGAAAAGAGGCATTCAATTTTTATTTAAATTGTATTTGATATGCAATTGATATTTTTTAATTATTATTATTATTATTTGAAACTCCATTTTGCATGTCACTATAAAGTTATATAAGCCTTGCTTGTTCAATATTCAATGTAAAACTTGTTTGGGTCCCTATTAAAAGGTTAATTTGTTCAACCTTGAGTTTGAGTTTGAGTTTGAGTTTGAGTTTATTTCGAACATGCAAGCATACAACATGATACATCACAATTTCCAGTTTCTTTTCAACATGTTCGAAAAGGAGTAGGAAGAAGCAGAGCTTATTTAATCCTACCCCTTTTCTTTACATAACAGTTGCAAAACTTTTTGTTCACTTCCTGTTCACAATTTTTTCACAATAAACTCCATAAGTAATTACAATAAAAATAAATAAATAAATAATAGTAACAATTTAATAATAATAATTGGTGAAGTAAGTCATATTTCATATGATGAGATAAGTAAGATTACTTTAAGAATGAATGAATGGATGGATGAAATAAATTGAGAATGTTTGTCATGGTTCTTCTTCATTGTACTTTGTAAACACTTTAAGTTTGAAGAGTTTCTTGAAGTGGATCATATTAGTACATTGTTTGATTGCTTTGCTTAATCCATTCCATAATTTAATTCCACATATTGATATACTGAAGGTCTTAAGTGTTGTACGTGCAAACAAATGTTTTAAATTACGTTTTTCTCTAAGATTATATTTCTCCTCTTTTTTTGAGAAGAATTGTTGTATATTCTTGGGTAGCAGGTTATAGTTTGCTTTGTGCATAATTTTAGCTGTTTGCAAATTCATTATGTCGTGGAATTTCAGTATTTTTGATTCAATAAATAAAGGGTTTGTATGTTCTCTATATCCAACATTATGTATTATTCTAACTGATCTTTTTTGTAACACCGTTAATGAATGAAGTGTACTTTTGTAATTATTTCCCCATATTTCTACACAGTAGCTCAGATATGGTAACACTAGTGAGCAGTAGAGAATATGAAGGGATTTTTGGTCTAGAACATGTTTTGCTTTATTCATTATTGATGTGTTTCTTGCAACTTTATGTTGTATATTTTTTACGTGAGATTTCCAGTTCAATTTATCATCAATCATTATACCTAGAAATTTGGTTTCGTTTACTCTTTCAATTTCTATTCCGTCTATTTGTATTTGTGTTTGACTTTCTCTTCTACTGTTACCAAATAGCATTATTTTAGTTTTACTAAGATTCAACGATAGTCTGTTTTTGTCAAACCATCTTTTTAATTTGTTAATTTCTTCTGTTATTATTTGTATTATCTCCTGTGTGTTCTCTCCTGAACAAAACGCTGTTGTATCATCCGCAAATAATACTAACTTTAAATATTTTGTAACTTTACAAATGTCATTTATATAGAGATTGAATAATTTAGGTCCTAGTATTGATCCCTGAGGTACACCACAGGATATATTTAGCGTTGTAGACGTGTGTTCGCCTAGCTTCACGTATTGTTTACTGTTCGTTAGATAACTTCTTATCCAGTTTAAGACTAACCCTCTGATGCCACATCGTTCTAGTTTTTTTATTAAAATATTGTGATTAATTGTGTCAAATGCTTTAGTTAGATCCATAAAAACCGCTGCTGCACATTTTTTACCGTCTATTGCATTGGTAATTTCTTCTGTAATTTCAATTAAAGCCATTGAAGTTGAAACATTAGCTCTGTATCCATATTGGTTCTCTTCGAGTATTCTATTTTTATTTATGAAACTTTCTAATCTGTTATTGAACAGTTTTTCAATGATTTTAGAAAATTGTGGGAGTAGAGAAACAGGTCTATAATTTGTAAATTGATGTTTATCTCCAGTCTTATAAATTGGTGCAACTTT
Organism: Entelurus aequoreus; assembly: GCF_033978785.1. NCBI lineage: Eukaryota > Metazoa > Chordata > Actinopteri > Syngnathiformes > Syngnathidae > Entelurus > Entelurus aequoreus. Next base: position 32,137,496 of record NC_084752.1, on the reverse strand, counting down.
AGCTATTTTCATTTTGTTTGGAAATGTACCTGTTTGAAATGATAGGTTACTAATATACATTAATGGTCCTGAGATCTCTTCAATAACCTTTTTTATCGTTTCCATATCAATTCCGTTACAATCAGTTGAAGTCTTAGATTTACATTTTTTCACGATTGTAACTATTTCCTCCTGTGTCACATTACTGAGGAACATGGAGTTGGGATTTCGCTCTATGGTATCATTATAGTCCTCAATTGGAACTGGGTCTGGAATCCTTTCTTCCAATTTTGGTCCAATATTTACAAAATAATTATTCAAGCTTTCAACTACTTCCTTTATGTTGTCATTTTTTTTATTTTCATCTAAGAAGTATTGAGGGTAGTCCCTCTTAGTTCCATTTTTAATAATGCTATTGAGGATGCCCCATGTTGCTCTCATATTATTTTTGTTCCTGTCCAACAATTCACTGTAATATTCTTTTCTACATGATCGTAGTATGTCTGTTAACTTGTTTTTATACTTTTTGTACTTAATTTCTGCCTCTATAGTTCTTTGTGCTATAAATTCTCTATATAGTGTATTCTTCTTCTTACAAGCATTTTTTAATCCTTTTGTCATCCATGGTTGATTATTCTTTCTCTGCTTGTTACTGAGTTGTATCCATGGACAATGTTTGTCATAAAGTATTATGAACTTGTTTAAGAAATGTTCATATGCTTCATCAACCTCTTTTTCATTAAACACATTGTCCCAATCTTGCTTTTGTAGCTCAATTTTGAAGGCAGTCATCCTCTTCTCTGTGCATAGTCTTCGAAATGTCCTTTTGTCTTCCATGTTCTTCTTGTAGTTTCCATTATATATTGTAAAAACTGGCAGATGATCACTAACGTCGCTTATAAGTAGACCACTTGTAGTGTTATTATCAAAATCATTGGTAAAAATATTATTAATAAGCGTGGCACAGTGTGCTGTGATTCTGCTTGGCCTTGTGATTTTAGGATATAGACTGATGCTGTACATTGTATCAATGAAGTCATCAATAGACTTTTGCTTGTTGGGGTTCAATAAGTCAATATTAAAGTCACCACATAAGAACATTATTCTTTGACCATTGTCCATGTAAGTTGCCTTGATCCATTCTTCAAATGTTTCTATACTTGACTTAGGTGATCTATATATACAACTGATGAATATGTTTTTGCTTTTTTCCTGACATATTTCAATGGTTATACATTCTAAGATATTATCAATGGCAAATGACATGTTTTTTACCACTTTGTAGTTCAGGTTCTTCATCACGTACACAGCTACTCCTCCTCCATTTTTGTTGGTTCTGTTGATGTAGTTTAGTTCATATCCCTCCAGATCAAAATCTATTCCTTTTTTATCATCAATCCATGTTTCTGTGACAGCAATCACTTTGAAGGGTTCGTTGATGTGTTCCAAAAAGTTCTTAATGTTATTGTAATTTGCATACAAGCTTCTACTATTAAAATGAATAATTGACAATTTGTTATCACATTCAATGTTGCTATTATATTGATCATCTATATAATAAAAACAACTATTACTGATGTGGGAGAAAAAATTTGTATCTGGATCTATATCATTTTCCAAATCCTGGTTTTTGTGATCTTTGTTGAATAAATTTTTTAGTTCCATATTTTCTTGTTCAACAAACTTTGATGCTGTTTCAATAATCTCTATAAGTGTAGGTGGATGCAATCTTGAATCTAGGTCCTCTTGTTTAGTCGTCCCTTGGAACATAGTAGTGCCGATGCTGAATTTAGGTGCTTGTTTTCTGTCAGAGTCCATTATCATCGTTGTTGTGGTAGCTGTGTAAACTTTAAAAATTGTCCAGGTCCTTGATGTCATGGACAACAATTACTCTTGCTTCTGGACCTCCATTCAGCTTGATGTAGATTTTACAGTTGGCGCTCCAAGTTCCCTGGATTTTTCCCTGCCTTCTCAAGTCGCGTGCTTTCTTGGCGATTCCAGCATTGCGTTTTGTGAGATGCTCATTCATGTACACATTTGTTCCCTTCAGCTTCTTTCCCTGTCTCAGCAATGCCATTTTAGATTTTCTGTTTACGAGTTTCACAAGCACGACTGGAGTGGCATTGTTGTTTCTTCCGTTCAGTGGGATGCATGTTTCGATGGTATTAATGTCAATTTCAATTTCTTTTGATTGCAGAAAGTTGACCACTTGCTGTTCTGCTGAGACCATATCCATTTCATCTGGTTCACCTTCATTATTCACAGCTTTCGCATAGGATCTTGGTTTAATTCGGTGCCCTGTCACAATGATATCATTCATTCATTTATCCTGATCCATTTCATCTATGATGTTCCTCAGCATGTTGTTGTCTTCTTGAAGGACTTCATTTGTTTGCTCATTTCAGTGACTTCTTTATTTCTGGAGTTGTTCTCTTTTTTCATTTCTTTAATTTCTTCTTTCATTTCTTTCATATCCTCTTTCCATCCATCAATCAATTCTTCCAATTGTTCTATCATTTCTTCTTTAAATTCCTGGAGTATTTTTTGTAGTATCCCTTCTTGAATCCCATCATGTCCTGTGCCCAGCTTCAAATCAGTCTTTCCAGTCAATCCTTTAACTTTTGGCATCGCGGCAGTCACTGACGTCAGCGCCTCTTATGTCTTAAGGGCAGTTACTTCTTTAGCGACTTGCGGCACTTTTAACTTGTTTTTTCAACAATTTCGTACTTTGCGCCGTTCAGAGATCAATTTGAGGTGTCAGCCTGTCAACTTATATCACTCTGCGACGTCGGGATCACTTTAAAACAGCTGTAAACTCGCCGTAACTTTTGGTTGCTAGGCAACCGCTTTGAACTGCGGGAGGCACCTTTGGTTTGAGGCTAACGGCTCTTCCACTCGCCTTATTTCAGCGTATCAGTGCCTCTCAACTGACCAAAATCAGATCGAAGATGCCAGGTGACTCTCCTGTGGCTGTGATCGCAAAACAGTGGTCAAATCAGTGGTCAAAATCTTCAGACTTAACAAAAACTCCGGTAGCAGAAGCGGAGCTTTTTTTCTTTGCGTCCTTTCTCATTGACAGGAAGTGACGTGTATGACAGGAAGTGACGTGTACCTTGGCCCGCGGCTTTGTTCAGTTTTAAACTTTGGCCCACTCTGTATTTGAGTTTGACACCCCTGGTGAAGGTGAAGCTCTGTCATCCTGGAGGCCACGGGGAAGACCCAGGACACATTGGGAACACTATGTCTCCCGGCTGGCCTGAGAACGCCTCGGGATCCCCTGAGAAAAGGTCCTAGGTGAGGGATCAGACAAAGAGCAGCTCAAAGACCTTTATGAAAAGTACAAATCGAGGACCTAGATTTTTTCTCGCCCAGGCGCAGGTCACCGTGGCTCCCCTGTGGAGCCAGGCGCAGATGGCGAGCGACTGGTGGCCGGGCCTGTCTCCATGGGGCCCTGCCGGGCTCAGCTCGAAGAGGCAATGTGGGTCAACCCTCCAATGGGCTCACCACTCATGGGCCCATTGAGGTCATAGAGGTCGGATGCAGTGTGAACTGGGCGGCAGCCGAAGGCAGGGCACTTGGCGGTCCGATTATCGGCTACATAAGCTCGCTCTTGGGACGTGGAACGTCACCTCGCTGGGAGGGAAAGAGCCTGAGCTGGTGCGCGAGGTGAAGAAGTTCCGGCTAGATATAGTTGGACTCACTTTGACGCACAGCAAGGGCTCTGGAACCTGTTCTCTCAAGAGGGGCTGAACTCTCTTCCACTCTGGCGTTGCAAGCAATGAGAGGCTGGGGTGGCAATTGTTGTTGCTCAAAGCCTGCACGTTGGACTTTAACCCAGTAGACGAGATGGTAGCTTCCCTCCGCCTTCGGGTTGGGTGACGGGTCCTGACTGTTGTTTGTGTTTACGCACCAAACAGCAGCTCAGAGTACCCACTCTTTTTGGATTCCCTTGAGGGAGTACTGGAGAGTGCTCCCTCGGGTGATTCCCTTGTTCTGTTGGGGGACTTCAATGCTCATGTTGGCAAGGACAGTGAAACCTGGAGAGTCGTGATTGGGAAAAATGGCCACCCGGATCTGAACCCAAGTGGTACTTTGTTATTGGACTTTTGTGCTCGTCACGGATTGTCCATAACAAACACAATGTACAAACATAAGGAAGAACTTTGAACATGTCACGAGGGAGGTGATGGACATTGAGTCTGAGTGGACCATGTTCTGTGCCTCTCTTGTCGAGCCTGCTGATTGGAGCTGTGGCCGCAAGGTGTTTGGTGCCTGTCGTGGCGGTAATCCTAGAACTCGCTGGTGGCCACCAGCAGTGAGGGATGCCGTCAAGCTGAAGAAAGAGCCTATCGGGTCCTTTTGGCTCATGGGACTCCAGAGGCAGCGGGCATACCGACAGGCCAAGCAGTGCCTGGGGAATCTGTGGTGGACTCTCCTATTTCTGGGGCTTAGGTTGCCTAGGTAGTTAAAAAGCTCCTCTGTGGCAAGGCCCCGGTGGTGGATGAGTTCCTTAAGGCTCTGGATACTGTGGGGCTGTCTTGGTTGACAAGACTCTGCAACATCGCGTGAACATTGGGGGCGGTACCTCTGGATTGGGTGGTGGTTCCTCTCTTTAAGAAGGGGAACCGGAGGGTGTGTTCCAACTATCGTGAAACACACTCCTCAGCCTTCCCGGTAAGGTCTATTCATGTCTACTGGAGAGGAGGAAACTCGGATCCAGGATGAACAGCGTGGTTTTCGTCCTGGTCGTGGAACGGTAGACCAGGTCTATACTCTCGGCAGGGTCCTTGAGTGTGAAGCGACTGGGATGAGAATCAGCACCTCCAAGTCCAAGTCCATGGTTCTCGCGCAGGAAAGGGTCGAGTGCCATCTCCAGGTTGGGGAGGAGATCTTGCCCCAAGTGGAGGAGTTCAAGTACCTAGGAGTCTTGTTCACGAGTGAGGATAGAGTGGATCGAGAGATCCACAGGCGGATTGGTGCGGCGTCTTCAGTATTGAGGACGCTATATCGATCCGTTGTGGTGAAGAAGGAGCTGAGCCAGAAGGAAAAGCTCTCAATTTACCGTCGATGTACGTTCCCATCTTTGGGTTATGACCGAAAGGACAAGCGGCCGGAATGCGTTTCCTCTGCCGGGTGGTGGGTCTCTCCCTTAGAGACAGGGTGAGAAGCTCTGTCATCCGGGAGGAACTCAAAGTATAGCCGCTGCTCCTCCACATTGAGAGGAGCCATGAGGTGGTTCGGGCATCTGCTCAGGATGCCACCCGAACGCCTCTAGGGAGGTGTGGCAGGAGGCCACGGGGAAGACCTAGGACACATTGGAAAGACTATGTCCCCGGCTGGCCTGGGAACGCCTCGGAATACCCCGAGAAGAGCTGGACCTAGTGGCTGGGGAGAGGGAAGTCTGGGATTTTCTGCTCAGGCTGCTGCCTGACCTCGGATAAGCGGAAGACAATGGATGGATTTAGAATGACAGTTGTACTGTCAGATTGAGTACAAAAACTAACTAAACCTTACACAATATAATGTTTCTAGTAAAACTCACAAAGATACATATCTCCAGGCATTATTAACCATTTTGCACATGTGGTTTAGGAGTTATGTTTAAATAAATAACTGTCAGATTGAGTGTGACAGTAAACTCTCATAGTGAGTAAAACCCTTATTTTGTATTTGCAAACCTTACAAAAAAAACTAAATCTAGTTAAACTCACACAGATACAATATTACAGGCATTTTTAGACATAATGCATGTTTGGTTTTAGAGTAATGTTTATATAACTTTCATATTTAGTATGACAGCTGTACTGTCATATTGAATAAAAAAAACAACTAACTTGTGTCTTTGCAAACCTTACAAAATACCATTTTTCTAGTAAAACTAACTAGATACATGCTCCAGGCATTATTAGCCATTTTGCATGTGTTGTTTGAGTTATGTTTAAATAACTGTCATATTGAGTGTGACAGTATTCTGTCATAAAACCCAATTTTTGTATTTGCAACCCTGATTCTAGTAAAACTCACATATATACAATATTACAGGCAGTTTTGGACATAATGCATGTTTGGTTTTGGAGTTATGTTTATATAACTTTCATATATAGTATGACAGCTAAACTGTTATATTGAGTAAAAAAACTAACTTGTGTTTGTCATAAAACCAAATTTTTGTATTAGCAAACCATACAACTGATTCAAATAAAACTCACATGGATTCAATATTACAGGCATTTTCAGACATTTTGCATGTTTGGTTTAGGAATTATGTTGTAATACATTTGTATTGCTTTTTTCACATTATCTCAGGATTTTTAGAACATTACTGTCATATTGAGTAAAAAAATAATTTTTGTGTTTGCAAGCCTTAAAAAAAGCATATGTTTCCAGTAAAACTCCCAAAGATGCATTATTTCAGGCATTATTAGCCATTTTTCAGGTGTGGTTTAGGAGTTATGTTTAAATAACTGTCATATTGAGTGTGGCGTTATACTGTCATAGTGAGTTAAAAAAAACTAACTTGTGTCTTTGCAAACCTTACAAAAGAAAATGTTTCTAGCAACACTCACAAAGATAATTTTTTTCACGCTATTAGACATGTTTCATGTGTATTTAGGAGTTATAATTAAATAACTTTCATATTGAGTGTTAAAGTTATAATGTCATTATGTGTAAAACCTAATTTTTGTATTTGCAAACCTTACAAAAACAATTGATTCTAGTAAAACTTTTTTAGATTCAATATTACAGGCATTTTTAGACAATTTACATGTTTGGTTTAAAAGTTGTGTTTGAATACATTTGTATTGCTTTTTTCGCATTATCTCAGGATTTTAAGATCATTACTTTCATATTGAGTAAAACACTACTTTTTGTTTTTGCAAACCTTACAAACTCACATGAATACATTATTATAAGCAATTTTAGACATGACACACGTTTGGTTTTGGAGTTATGTTTATATAACTTTTATATTTAGTATGACTGTTATACTGTCATATTGAATTAAAAAAAAATAGCTTGTGTCTTTGCAAGCTTTACAAAATATAATTTTTCTAGTAAAACTAACAAAGATACATGTCTCCAGGCATTATTACCCATTTTGCATGGGTTGTTTAGGAATTATGTTTAAATACATTATTATTGCTTTTTTCGCATTATCTCAGGATTCTTAGATCATTACTTTCATATTGAGTAAAAAACTACTTTTTGTTTTTGCAAACCTTACAAACTCACATAAATACATTATTACAGGCATTTTTAGACATGACACATGTTTGGTTTTGGAGTTATGTTTATATAACTTTTATATTTAATATGACTGTTATACTGTCAAAAAACTAGCTTGTGTCTTTGCAAACTTTACAAAAGATCATTTTTCTAGTAAAACTAACAAAGATACATGTCTCCAGGCATTATTACCCATTTTGCATGGGTTGTTTAGGAGTTATGTTTAAATACATTTTTATTGCTTTTTTCGCATTATCTCAGGATTCTAAGATCATTACTTTCATATTGAGTAAAAAACTACTTTTTGTTTTTGCAAACCTTACAAACTCACATAAATACATTATTACAGACATTTTTAGACATGACACATGTTTGCTTCTGGAGTTATGTTTATATAACTTTCATATTTAGTATGACTGTTATACTGTCATATTGAATAAAAAAAAACTAGCTTGTGTCTTTGCAAACTTTACAAAATATCATTTTTCTAGTAAAACTAACAAAGATACATGTCTCCAGGCATTATTACCCATTTTGCATGGGTTGTTTAGGAATTATGTTTAAAGACATTTTTATTGCTTTTTTCGCATTATCTCAGGATTCTTAGATCATTACTTTCATATTGAGGAAAAAACTACTTTTTGTTTTTGCAAACCTTACAAACTCACATAAATACATTATTACAGGCATTTTTAGACATGACACATGTTTGGTTTTGGAGTTATGTTTATATAACTTTTATATTTAATATGACTGTTATACTGTCATATTGAATTAAAAAAAACTAGCTTGTGTCTTTGCAAACTTTACAAAAGATAATTTTTCTAGTAAAACTAACAAACATACATGTCTCCAGGCATTATTACCCATTTTGCATGGGTTGTTTAGGAATTATGTTTAAAGACATTTTTATTGCTTTTTTCGCATTATCTCAGGATTCTTAGATCATTACTTTCATATTGAGTAAAAAACTACTTTTTGTTTTTGCAAACCTTACAAACTCACGTTAATACATTATTACAGGCATTTTTAGACATGACACGTGTTTGGTTTTGGAGTTATGTTTATATAACTTTCATATTTAGTATGACTGTTATACTGTCATATTGAATTAAAAAAAACTAGCTTGTGTCTTTGCAAACTTTACGAAAGATAATTTTTCTAGTAAAACTAACAAAGATACATGTCTCCAGGCATTATCACCCATTTTGCATGGGTTGTTTAGGAATTATGTTTAAAGACATTTTTATTGCTTTTATCGCATTATCTCAGGATTCTTAGATCATTACTTTCATATTGAGTAAAAAACTACTTTTTGTTTTTGCAAACCTTACAAACTCACATAAATACATTATTACAGGCATTTTTAGACATGACACATGTTTGGTTTTGGAGTTATGTTTATATAACTTTTATATTTAATATGACTATTATACCGTCATATTTAATTTAAAAAAACTAGCTTGTGTCTTTGCAAACTTTACAAAAGATCATTTTTCTAGTAAAACTAACAAACATACATGTCTCCAGGCATTATTACCCGTTTTGCATGGGTTGTTTAGGAATTATGTTTAAATACATTTTTATTGCTTTTTTTGCATTATCTCAGGATTTTAAGATCATTACTTTCATATTGAGTAAAAAAACTACTTTTTCTTTTTGCAAACCTTACAAACTCATATAAATACATTATTATATGCAATTTTAGACATGACACACGTTTGGTTCTGGAGTTATGTTTATATAACTTTCATATTTAGTATGACTGTTATACTGTCTTATTGAATAAAAACAACTAGCTTGTGTCTTTGCAAACTTTACAAAATATACATTTCCTAGTAAAACTAACAAAGATACATGTCTCCAGGCATTATTACCCATTTTGCCTGGGTTGTTTAGGAGTTATGTTTAAATACATTTTTATTGCTTTTTTCGCATTATCTCAGGATTCTAAAATCCTTACTTTCATATTGAGTAAAAAACTACTTTTTGTTTTTGCAAACCTTACAAACTCTCATAAATACATTATTAACGACATTTTTAGACATGACACATGTTTGGTTTTGGAGTTATGTTTATATAACTTTTATATTTAGTATGACTGTTATACTGTCATATTGAATAAAAAAAACTAGCTTGTGTCTTTGCAAACTTTACAAAAGATAATTTTTCTAGTAAAACTAACAAAGATACATATCTCCAGGCATTATTAGCAATTTTGCATGGGTTGTTTAGGAGTTATGTTTAAATACATTTTTATTGCTTTTTTCGCATTATCTCAGGATTCTAAGATCATTACTTTCATATTGAGTAAAAAACTACTTTTTGTTTTTGCAAACCTTACAAACTCACATTAATACATTATTACAGGCATTTTTAGACACGACACATGTTTGGTTTTGGAGGTATGTTTATATAACTTTCATATTTAGTATGACTGTTATACTGTCATATTGAATAAAAAAAAACGGGCTTGTGTCTTTGCAAACTTTACAAAAGATCATTTTTCCAGTAAAACTAAAAAAGATTCATGTTTCCAGGCATTATTAGCCATTTTGCATATGTTGTTTAGGAGTAATGTTTAAATACATTTTTATTGCTTTTTTCGCATTATCTCAGGATTTTAAGAAAATTACAGTCATATTGAGTAAAAAAACTACTTTTTGTGTTTGCAAGATTTAAAAAAGCATGTGTTTCGAGTAAAACGGCCAAGGATGCATTATTTCAGGCATTATTAGCCATTTTTCATGTGTGGTTTGAGTTATGGTTAAATAACTGTCATATACTGTCAGTTATGACATAGTAAGTAAAACCTAATTTATGTATTTGCAAACCTTACAAAATCATTTAAATCTAGTAAAACTCACATGGATTCAATTTTACAGACATTTTTAGACATTTTGCATGTTTGGTTTAGGAATTATGTTGGAATCATTTTTATTAATTTGTTCGTATTATCTCAGAATTTTAGAACATTACTGTCATATTGAGTAAAAAAATAATTTTTGTGTTTGCAAGCCTTAAAAAAGCATATGTTTCGAGTAAAACTTACAAGAATGCATTATTTCAGGCATTGTTAGTCATTTTTCATGTGTAGTTTAAGAGTTATGTTTAAATAACTGTCATATTTAGTGTGGCAGTTATACTGTCATATTGAGTAAAAAAAACTAACCTGTCTTTGCAAACCTTACAAAAGAAAATGTTTCTAGTAACACTCACAAAGATACATTTTTTCACGCATTATTAGACATGTTTCATGTGTGGTTAGGAGTTATAAATAAATAATTGTCATATTGAGTGTTACAGTTTTAATGTCATTATGTGTAAAACCTAATTTTTGTATTTGCAAACCTTACAAAAACAATTGATTCTAGTAAAACTTATATAGATTCAATATTACAGGCATTTTTAGACATTTTACATGTTTGGTTTAAAATTTGTGTTTGAATACATTTGTATTGCTTTTTTCGCATTATCTCAGGATTCTAAGAACAATACTTTCATATTGAGTAAAAAACTACTTTTTGTTTTTGCAAACCTTACAAACTCACATAAATACATTATTACAGGCATTTTTAGACATGACACATGTTTGGTTTTGGAGTTATGTTTATATAACTTTCATATTTAGTATGACTGTTATACTGTCATATTGAATAAAAAAACTAGCTTGTGTCTTTGATATCCTTACAAAAGATCATTTTTTTAAACTAACAACGTTACATGTCTCCCTAGGCATTGTTAGCCATTTTGCATGTGTTGTTTAGGAGTTAGGTTTAAATACATTTTTATTTCTTTTTTCCCATTATCTCAGGGTTCTAAGAACTTTAAAGTCAAGTAAAAAACTACTTTTTGTGTTTGCAAAATGTAAAACTCAGTAAAACTCCCAATGATTCATTATTTCAGGCATTATTAGCCATTTTTTTGTGTGGTTTATGAGTTATGTTTAAATAACTGTCATATTGAGTGTGATTTTGTCATTGTGAGTAAAACATAATTTTTGTATTTGCAAACCTTACAAAAACAACCGATTTTAGGAAAACTCACATTGATACAATATTACAGGCATGTTTAGACATATTGCATGTTTGGTTTTGGAGTTATATTTATATAACCTGCTTTCTGAGCCGCCACCTTTGTGGTTTGCGTGTCCCACTGATCCAGGAACTATGTTGTCCGGGGGCTTCTATGGTCTCCCAAGACAAACAGGTCCTAGGTGAGGGATCAGACAAAGAGCAGCTCAAAGACCTTTATTAAAAGTACAATTGAGGACCTAGATTTTTTCTCGCCCGGACGCAGGTCACCATGGCTCCCCTGTGGAGCCAGGCCCAGAGGTGTGGCACGATGGCGATTGTCGGGCCTGTCCCCATGGGGCCCAGCCGTGCTCAGCTCGAAGAGGCAACGTGGATCCCCCCTCCAGGGCTCACCACTCATGGGCTGGGTCATAGAGGGTGCAGTGTGAGCTGGGCGGAAGCCGAAGGCAGGGCACTTGGTGGTCCGATTATCGGCTACATAAGCTCGCTCTTGGGAGCCTGAGCTGGTGCTTGAGGTGGAGACGTTCCCGGCTAGATATAGTTGGACTCACAGCAAGGGCTCTGGAACCTGTTCTCTCAGAGGGGCTGGACTGAGATGAACTTTCATTACTTGCAACGCCAGAGTGGAAGAAATTCCACACTGGCGTTGCAACTAATGAGAGGCTGGGGTGGCAATTCTTGTTGCCCCCCGGCTCAAAGCCTGCACGTTGGACTTTAAACCCAATAGACGAGATGGTAGCTTCCTTCAGGCTTCGGGTTGGGTGACGGGTCCTGATTGTTGTTTGTGTTTACACACCAAACAGCAGCTCAGAGTACCAACTCTTTTTGGATTCCCTTGAGGGAGTACTGGAGAGTGCTCCCTCGGGTGATTCCCTTCTTCTGCTGGTGGACTTCAACGCTATGTTGGCAACGACAGTGAAACCTGGAGAGTCGTGATTGGGAAAAATGGCCACCCGGATCTGAACCCAAGTGGTGCTTTGTTATTGGACTTTTGTGCTTGTCACGGATTGTCCATAACAAACACAATGTTCAAACATAAGGGTGTCCATATGTGCACTTGGCACAAGGACACCCTCGGCCGCATGATTGACTTTGTAGTTGTGTCATGGGATTTGCGGCCTCATGTTTTGGACACTCGGTGAAGAGAGGGGCAGAGCTTTCCACCAACCACCACCTGGTGGTGAGCTGGCTCCGATGGTAGGGGAGGATGCCGGTCAGACCTGGCAGGCCCAAACGCATTGTAAGGGTCTGCTGGGAACACCTAGCAGAGTCTCCTGAAGAACTTTGAACATGTCCGGAAGAACTTTGAACATGTCACGAGGGAGGTGCTGGACATTGAGTCTGAGTGGACCATGTTCCGTTCCTCTCTTGTTGAGCCAGCTGATTGAAGCTGTGGCCGCAAGGTGTTTGGTGCCTGTCGTGGCGGTAATCCACCAGCAGTGAGGGATGCTGTCAAGCTGAAGAAAGAGCCACCGGGTCCTTTTGGCTCATGGGACTCCAGAGGCAGTGGGCATACCGACAGGCCAAGCGAGACCTCCTCAGTCCCACCAACACGTCTTCCTATGAGGAAACAGTGCCTGGGTAGTCTGTGGTGGGCTCTCCTATTTCTGGGGCTGAGGTTGCCAAGGTAGTTAAAAAGCTCCTCGGTGGCAAGGCCCCGGGGGTATGAGCTCCGTCCGGAGTTCCTTAAAGCTCTGGATGCTGTGGGGCAGTCTTGGTTGACAAGACTCTGCAACATTGCGTCTACATCGGGGGCGGTACCTCTGGATTGGCAGACCAGGGTGGTGGTTCCTCTCTTTAAGAAGGGGAACCGGAGGGTGTGTTCCAACTATCGTAGATCACACTCCTCAGCCTTCCCGGTAAGGTCTATTCATGTGTAATGGAGAGGAGGAACCTCGGATCCAGGACGAACAGTGTGGTTTTCGTCCTGGTCGTGGAACGGTAGACCAGCTCTATACTCTCGGCAGGGTCCTTGAGTGTGCATGGGAATTTGCCCAACCGGTCTGCATAAGTTTTGTGGACTTGGAGAAGACATTCGACCTTGGCCCCCGGTAAATCCTGTGGGGAGTGCTCAGAGAGTATGGAGTATCGGCATGTCTGATTGTGGCGGGTGTCTCCCTGTATGATCAGTGTCAGAGCTTGGTCCGCATTGCCGGCAGTATGTCGGACCCCTTTCCAGTGAGGGTTGGACTCCGCTAAGGCTGCCCTTTGTCACAGATTCTGTTCATAACTTTAATGGACAGAATATCTAGGCGCAGTCATGGCTTTGAGGATCCCCTCAACGCCATGACTGCGCCTGGTTTGGTGGCTGCAGGATTAGGTCTCTACTTTTTGCAGATGATGTGGTCCTGATGGCTTCAACTGGCCAAGATCTTCAGCTTTCATTGGATCGGTTCGCAGTGAAGCGACTGGGATGAGAATCAGCACCTCCAAGTCCGAGTCCATGGTTCTCGCCCGGGAAAGGGTGGAGTGCCATCTCGAGGTTGGGAAAGAGATCTTGCCCCAAGTGAAGGAGTTCAAGTACCTAGGAGTCTTGTTCACGAGTGAGGATAGAGTGGATTGTGAGATCAACAGGCGGATCGGTGCGGCGTCTTCAGTAATGAGGACGCTATATCGATCCGTTGTGGTGAAGAAGGAGCTGAGCCAGAAGGAAAAGCTTTCAATTTACCGGTCGATCAACGTTCCCATCCTCACCTATGGTCATGAGCTTTGGGTTATGACCGAAAGGACAAGGTCACGGGTACAAGCGGCCGAAATGAGTTTCCTCCGCCGGGTGGTGGGTCTCTCCCTTAGAGATAGGGTGAGAAGCTCTGTCATCTGGGAGGAACTCAGTGTAAAGCTGCTGCTCCTCCACATTGAGAGGAGCCAGATGAGGTGGTTCGGGCATCTGCTCAGGATGCCACCCGAACGCCTCCCTAGGTCCGAACGGCAGGAGGCCATGGGGAAGACCTAGGATACATTGGAAAGACTATGGCTTGGGAACGCCTCGGGATCCCCCGAGAAGAGCTGGACGAAGTGGCTGGGGAGAGGGAAGTCAGGGCTCTCTGCTTAGGCTGCTGCCCCCGCAACCCGACCACGGATAAGCGGAAGAAAATGGATGGATTTAGTATGACAGTTATACTGTCATATTGAGTGTGACAGTATACTGTCATAAAACCCAATTTTTGTATTTGCAAACCTGATTCTAGTAAAACTCACATCTATATAATATTACAGGCAATTTTGGACATAATGCACGTTTGGTTTTGGAGTTATGTTCATATAACTTTAATATATAGTATGCCATCTATACTGTTATAATGAGTAAAAAAACTAACTTGTGTCTGTCATAAAACTCAATTTTTGTATTTGCAAACCTTACAAAAACAAAAGATTCTAGTAAAACTCACATGGATTCAATATTACAGGCATTTTTAGACATTTTGCATGTTTGGTTTAGGAATCATGTTGGAATACATTTGTATTGCTTTTTTCACATTATCTCAGCATTTTAAGAACTTACTGTCATATTGAGTAAAAAAAACTTTTTGTGTTTGCAAGCCTTAAAAAAACAACCGATTCTAGTAAAACTCACATTGATACAATATTACAGGCATGGTTAGACATCTTGCATGTTTGGTTTTGGAGTTATGTTTATACAACCTGCTTTCTGAGCCGCCACCTTTGTGGTTTGCGTGTCCCACTGATCCTAGGAGCTATGTTGTCCGGGGGCTTCTATGCCCCCTGATAGGGTCCCCCAAGACAAACAGGTCCTAGGTGAGGAATCAGACAAAGAGCAGCTCAAAGACCTTTATGAAAAGTACAAATCGAGGACCTAGATATTTTCTCGCCCGGACGCGGGTCACCGTGGCTCCCCTGTGGAGCCAGGCCCAGAGGTGGGGCACGATGGCGAGCGACTGGTGCCCATGGGGCCCAGCTCGAAGAGGCAACGTGGGTCCCCCCTGCAATAGGCTCACCACTCATGAGCTGGGTCATAGAGGTCGGGTGCAGTGTTAGCTGGGCGGAAGCCGAAGGCAGGGCACCTGGCGGTCCGATTATCGGCTACATAAGCTCGCTCTTGGGACGTGGAACGTCACCTCGCGAGGTGGAGAAGTTCCCGGCTAGATAAAGCTGGACTCACTTCAACGCACAGCAAGGGCTCTGGAACCTGTTCTCTCAAGAGGGGTTGGACTCTCTTCCACTCTGGCGTTGCAAGTAATGAGAGGCTGGGTTGGCAATTCTTGTTGCCCCCCGGCTCAAAGCCTGCACGTTGGACTTAACCCAGAAGACGAGATGGTAGCTTCCCTCCGCTTTCGGGTTGGGTGACGGGTCCTGACTGTTGTTGGTGTTTACGCACCAAACAGCAGCTCAGAGTACCCACTCTTTTTGGATTCCCTTGAGAGTGCTCCCTCGGGTGATTCCCTTGTTCTGCTGGGGGTCTTCAATGCTCATGTTGGCAACGACTTTGAAACCTGGAGAGTCGTGATTGGGAAAAATGGCCACCCGGATCTGAACCCAAGTGGTGCTTTGTTATTGGACTTTTGTGCTCGTCACGGATTGTCCATAACAAACACAATGTTCAAACATAAGGGTGTCCATATGTGCACTTGGCACCAGGACACCCTCGGCCGCAGTTCCATGATTGACTCTGTAGTTGTGTCATGGGATTTGCGGCCTCATGTTTTGGACACTCGGGTGAAGAGAGGGGCGAGCTTTCTACCGATCACCACCTGGTGAGCTGGCTCCGATGGTGGGGTAGGATCCCGGACAGACCTGGCAGGCCCAAACGCATTGTGAGAGTCTTTTGGGAATGCCTAGCAGAGTCTCCTGTCAGAGAGAGTTTCTTTTTCCACCTCCGGAGGAACTTTGAACATGTCACAAAGGAGGTGCTGGACATTGAGTCTGAATGGATCATGTTCCGTGCCTCTCTTTTCAAGCCAGCTGATTGGAGCTGTGGCCGCAAGGTGTTTGGTGCCTGTCGTGGCGGTAATCCTAGAACCCGCTGGTGGCCACCAGCAGTGCGGGATGCCGTCAAGCTGAAGAAAGAGCTTATCTGGTCCTTTTGGCTCATGGGACTCCAGAGGCAGCGGGCATACCGACAGGCCAAGCAGTGCCTGGGGAATCTGTGGTGGGCTCTCCTATTTCTGGGGCTGAGGTTGCCAAGGTAGTTAAAAAGCTCCTCGGTGGCAAGGCCCCGGGGGTGGATGAGCTCCATCCGGAGTTCCTTAAGGCTCTGGATGCTGTGGGGCTGTTTTAGTTGACAAGACTCTGCAACATTGCGTGGACATCAGGGGCGGTACCTCTGGATTGGCAGACCGGGGTGGTGGTTCCTCTCTTTAAGAAGGGGAACCGGAGGGTGTGTTCCAACTATCGTAGATCACACTCCTCAGCCTTCCCGGTAAGGTCTATTCATGTGTACTGGAGAGGAGGAACCTCGGATCCAGGACGAACAGTGTGGTTTTCGTCCTGGTCGTGGAACGGTAGACCAGCTCTATACTCTCGGCAGGGTCCTTGAGTGTGCATGGGAGTTTGTCCAACCAGTCTACATGTGCTTTGTGGACTTGGAGAAGACATTCGACCGTGGCCACCCCGGGAAGTCCTGTGGGGAGTGCTCAGAGAGTATGGGGTATCGGCATGTCTGATTGTGGCGGGTCGCTCCTAGTATGATCAGTGTCAGAGCTTGGTCCGCATTGCCAGCAGTAAGTCGGACCCCTTTCCAGTGAGGGTTGGACCGGAGTCCAACCCTCGTGTAGGCTGCCCTTTGTCACCAAATGTGTTCATAAATTTTATGGACAGAATTTCTAGGCGCAGTCATGGCGTTGAGGGGATCCGGTTTGGTGGCTGCAGGATTAGGTCTCTCCTTTTTGCAGATGATGTGGTCCTTTTGGCTTTAACTGGCCAGGATCTTCAGCTCTCATTGGATTGGTTCGCAGCCGAGTGTGAAGCGACTGGGATGAGAATCAGCACCTCCAAGTCCGAGGTTCTCTCCCGGGAAAGGGTGGAGTGCCATCTCGAGGTTGGGCAGGAGATCTTGCCCCAAGTGGATGAGTTCAAGTACCTGGAGTCTTGTTCATGAGTGAGGGAAGAGTGGATCGTGAGATGCACAGGCTGATCGGTGCGGCGTCTTCAGTAATGAGGACGCTATATCGATTCGTTGTGGTAAGAAGGAGCTGCGCCAGAAGGAAAAGCTCTCAATTTACCGGTCAATCTACGTTCCCATCCTCACCTATGGTCATGAGCTTTGGGTTATGACCGAAAGGACAAGATCACGGGTACAAGCGGCCGAAATGAGTTTTCTCCGCTGGGTGGCGGGTCTCTCCCTTACTGTAAGAATTTTCACCGTTTAATTACAGTAACCTACTGGCAGCTAATGGTTCCAGTATAAAACTGTTTTTCTACAGCACACATACTGTGATTTATCACTACAGTTTATTACTGTAAAAAGTATCACAGTACTGTGCTGTATCAAATATACGCTTCACAGCATAATACTGTCATCTGTTTAGCGGCATTACACTGTTATTTTAGTGTATCTACTGTAATATCCATTAACAGTTAATTACAGTAAAAATATTGTAAGCACTATAGACTGAGCTTTACAGTATAATGCCACTAGAAGTTAATGAGTTGAACTTTTAATTTTTCAAAATCAAAACCCCTGCAATCTGCTGGCATAAAAATGACTGGAGAAATGGCCTTGCAAGATTATGTTTTTATTAACCAACTATTTTAAAGTGCATCAAATACATTCAATGTACATTTAGTGCATTCTTCTTATTTTCAGTAAAGCATTTTAACATTTATAACATGTCCACTTAATTTCTAACTGGAGACAAAACACTGAACACGAGTCCAGTGTTTAGTTGTCGGCTACATAAAGCCCCACTCAAAGTCTGTGAGATGTTTTATAAGGGTGGCTACGTGAGGATTTACAGTTGCTGCCTTTTTCTGGACCAGCTTCCCGGTCTTCTTGGACACCACCTTTCCCTGGCTAGCCTTTGTTCCCCTCTCAGGGTGAACGCCAATGAATCGCCTAAAAAAGAGAGAAAGCATATTAGATATTCTGTTGTGATTGAAGATTACTTGCAGTCGATACAGAACCCCCCTCACATTGTTATTTAGGAATATGCACTGCACAAATATTAATATCAATTTTAGGATATATGTGAGCCTATACCATAACCACAGCTGTAGATGAGTGAATGCTCTAAAACCCATTAAGACAAATTCAGAGAGGAAGACAATGCTAAAGCCTCCCCAATCCCTCTCTCTATTTATGTTTTCTCTCCATCTACGGGACCGTGTATTTACGCTGATGTTTCCTGCTTTCACCCATTTAACATATCGTTACCTGCTCATTACCTATCTTCTCTGCATCCTGGGGTCACACTGGTGCTTCTTGCCTTTACCCATTCAACATATCTTTACCTGCACATTACCTACCTTCTC
This sequence comes from Entelurus aequoreus, assembly GCF_033978785.1. NCBI lineage: Eukaryota > Metazoa > Chordata > Actinopteri > Syngnathiformes > Syngnathidae > Entelurus > Entelurus aequoreus. The sequence goes on along the minus strand of NC_084752.1, from coordinate 32,118,828 downwards.
TGCATAGTGTGGTCACGCTGGTGCTTTCTACCTTTACCCATTCAAAATATCTTTACCTGCACATTACCTACCTTCTCTGTATCCTGGAGTCAAGCTGGTGTTTCCTGCCTTTACTTATTCAACATATCTTTACCTGCACATTACCTACCTTCTCTGTATCCTGGCGTCTAGCTGGTGTTTCCTGCCTTCACCCATTCAACATATCTTTACCTGCACATTACCTACCTTCCCTGCATCCTTGGGTCACACTGGTGCTTCTTTCTTTCACCATACAACATATCTTCACCTGCACATACCTACCTTGTCTGCATGGCCTCGACCACACCTGCGCTTCCTTCTTTCACCCATTCAACATACCTTCACCCGCACATTACCTACCTTCCCTGCATAGTGGGGTCACACTGGTGCTTCCTGCCTTTACCCATTCAACATATCTTCACCCGCACATTACCTACTTGCTCTGCATTCTCGGGTCAAGCTGGTGCTTCCTGCCATCATCCAGTCAACATATCTTTACCTGCAAATTACCTACTTTTTCTGCATCCTGGGGTCAAACAGGTGCTTCCTTCTTTGACCCAGTCAACATATCTTTACCTGCACATTACCTACCTTCTCTGTATCATAGAGTCAAACTGGTGCTTCGGTCCCTAATAAGAAGGTCCACAAAGGAACAGAAGAGTCATTGATTTAAGGCACAAAATTGGGGAAATGACAAGTCAAATTCCTGAACAGAGGTGAGAAATATAAAATAAAATATCCTAACAGTATTTTAACAGTATCAAGAGGATTTACCTTTGAACAAATTCCAATGTCCGAGGACCTTCCTCTTGGTATTCCAAGTTGAACACATAGTAGGTGCCAAGAAGGGCAGCAAGCCCTGAGATTAAGCTAGGTTGGACGCCTTTGCAGATGACATCACCTTCCATGCTGATCATCCAACGTTTTATTGTGACTTTGTCACCAGCAACTGGTACAGTCAAGAAATGCAGTTTATGTTCCTAAACAGTATCCAATATGGGTAGCATTTTAAAAGTATTTGGAATGGCCACCTCACTCGCTCTCTCTTTCCTCTGTTTACATCTAGTCTCCTAAGGCAGTGGTTCTCAAATGGGGGTACGCGTACTCCTGGGGGTACTTGAAGGCATGCCAAGGGGTACGTGAGATTCTTTTTAAATATTCTAAAAATAGCAACAATTCAAAAATCCTTCATAAATATATTTATTGAATAATACTTCGACAAAATATGAATGTAAGTTCATAAACTGAACAACTAATCAAGTAGGCTATTCCATTCATTACCATAAAGCCAGAGTTTCCCCCATGCCATGATGGTTTGACCCTACCTGGCGGTGCCACACGGCACCAACTGTCAATCAACTATCCATGTAGAAAACAATGGAGGCTTGGTTAAAGCGTAGTGGACATGTTCCATAAATATTGATGTTAAAGATTTCTTTTTTTGTGAAATGTTGAGAATGAAGTTCATGAATCCGGTTGGATCTCTATTACAATCCCCAAAGAGGGCACTTTAAGTTGATTACTTCTATGTGTAAAAATCTTTATTTATAATTGAATCACTTGTTTATTTTTCAACAAGTTTTTAGTTATTTTTATATCTTTTTTTCCAAATAGTTCAAGAAAGACCACAACAAATGAGCAATATTTTGCACTGTTATACAATTTAATAAATCAGAAACTGATGACATAGTGCTGTATTTTACTTCTTTATCTCTTTTTTTCAACCAAAAATGCTTTGCTCTGATTAGGGGGTACTTGAATTTCAAAAATGTTCACAGGGGTACATCACTGAAAAAAGGTTGAGAACCACTGTCCTAAGGCAGTGGTTCTCAACCTTTTTTCAGTGCTGTGAACATTTTTTTAATGCAAGTAGACCTCCATGTCTTCATAACAGGAATATCCTGAATTCTCAAGTTGCATATCACAATAGTCATCATCAGTGTTAATAACACAAGAGCTGCTTGGATTTGCTGTTGAGCAAGTCAAACTACGTTCAGTGTAGCCGTAGTGCTTCCTTGACACGTGCGATGTGAAAGTAGACTTAACTGTAAATCTTTTTTCACATTGACTGAAGGGGCACGTAACTGTCCTACCTTCGGTAATATGACTTTTCAAATGCAGGAGAAAGGCCCGTATATCATCGCACTTCGCGCTACATGAGACAATATTACAAGGTAAACCTTCTGCGCTATACATATCAGTCCTACTCTTGCCATATTTATGACGACGGCTGTGAGTTTTGAAGGCTGAGAAGTTGTAAAAAACTCTTGTGCATTTAGGGAAAGCACACTTAAACGATGCATTAGGCATACAACTATGACTTCGCATGTGTCTAACATACGCAAATACATTGCTGCAAGTCGTAGCACATATGTTGCAAGTTATCATCTTTTATGATGACTATGACAAAAAAGAAGAAAACTTAGCTAGCTAGCATGCGGCGGTACATGCGCGTGGTCAACGATAGTGTCTGTGATGCTGACTGTGACGCTATGTCATTTCGGACTTTATAAATATATATATAAAGTAATTCAAACAGAAAATGACACATCAAGGTACAAGTGACTCTTACCTTGTTATCAAAAACACACGATGCAGTAGGATGGATTTAGCAGGGTCGGCCAGGTGAAATGAAGCTCGGTTGGACGAATTGTGGGCGGACCCAAGAAACAAGTCTGAAAAATACTGAATTACACTGTAGGTTTTACAGTAACTTACTGCTGGTCGATATTTTTTGAAAAATGCAACAAAATTTACAGTACTTAACTGCATTTAAGAAGAACATGATAGGTTGATTGGCAACACTAAATTGGCCCTAGTGTGTGAATGTGAGTGTGAATGTTGTCTGTCTATCTGTCTTGGCCCTGCGATGAGGTGGCGACTTGTCCAGGGTGTACCCCGCCTTCCGCCTGATTTTAGCTGAGATAGGCTCCAGCGCCCCCCGCGACCCCGAAGGGAATAAGCGGTAGAAAATGGATGGATGGATGGAGTATATAACTGTAATTTTATTTTTTATTTTTACAGTAATTTTTTACAGTGAAGGTCATGGGTGTCAAACTCTGGCCCGTGGGCCAAATTTGGCCCAACGTGTATTTTGACTTGGCCCTTGAGGCAATATCAAATTAACACTAAAGCTGGACCGTCGATTATACATTGCAGCAGTGCCGCGGTAACACCGCGTTCACTGCTACTTCTAATACTTGCCAACCCTCCCGAATTTTTTTTTTTTTTTCAGCTAGTCAAACGAGTGCCGGCCCAGTTTCATGTCAGTGCAGCTTCTGCACCCACACACAATTGAATGCAACGCATACTTCATCAACAGCGATACAGGTTACACTGACGGTAGCCAAATAAAAAACTTTAACACTTTTAGAAATATATGCCACACTGTGAATCCACACCAAACAAGAATGACAAACACATTTCGGGAGAACATCCGCACCGTAACACAACATAAACACAACAGAACAAATACCCGGAACCCTTTGTAGCACTAAATCTTCCGGGACGCTACAAGGTGTGTGTGTGTGGGGGGGGGTTTGGTGGTAGCAGGGGTGTATTTTGTTGCGTCCCGAAAGAGTTAGTGCTGCAAAAGATTCTGGGTATTTGTTCTTTTGTGTTTATGTTATGTTACGGTGCGGATGTTCTCCCGAAAAGTGTTTTTTATTTTTGTTTGGTGTGGGTTCACAGTGTGGCGTATATTTCTAACAGTGTTAAAGTTTTTTATACTGGCACCCTCAGTGTAACCTGTATCGCTGTTGATGAAGTATGCGTTGCATTCATTTGTGTATGCGTGCTGAAGCTGCACATATCTTGTGACTGGGTGTGAATGATGTTAGAATTGGGTGTACGAGATATGACTGTTGAACACCTTCGTTCGATAATGAAAGTTGCCTCAGCTCAAAGCCTGAGCCCCGACATTAAAGAACTAGCATCTAAAAAAAGATGCCAGGTATCTGGCTTGGGCACATCAAATTAGATCAGTGTGTTGCAAACTGAGCAGTTTAAAGTCCTGAATGGTTGTTTTATTCATTGTTAATTTATTGTCAAATTTATTAGCCTGTGGAAAAAGTTAATGTTGATATTTACCTCAGAAGGCTGCAAATAGAAAAGAGGCATTAAATTTTTATTTAAATTGTATTTGATATGCAATTGATATTTTTTAATTATTATTATTATTATTTGAAACTCCATTTTGCATGTCACTATAAAGTTATATAAGCCTTGCTTGTTCAATATTCAATGCAAAACTTGTTTGGGTCCCTATTAAAAGGTTAATTTGTTCAACCTTGAGTTTGAGTTTGAGTTTGAGTTTGAGTTTATTTCGAACATGCAAGCATACAACATGATACATCACAATTTCCAGTTTCTTTTCAACATGTTCGAAAAGGAGTAGGAAGAAGCAGAGCTTATTTAATCCTACCCCTTTTCTTTACATAACAGTTGCAAAACTTTTTGTTCACTTCCTGTTCACAATTTTTTCACAATAAACTCCATAAGTAATTACAATAAAAATAAATAAATAAATAATAGTAAGAATTTAATAATAATAATTGGTGAAGTAAGTCATATTTCATATGATGAGATAAGTAAGATTACTTTAAGAATGAATGAATGGATGGATGAAATAAATTGAGAATGTTTGTCATGGTTCTTCTTCATTGTACTTTGTAAACACTTTAAGTTTGAAGAGTTTCTTGAAGTGGATCATATTAGTACATTGTTTGATTGCTTTGCTTAATCCATTCCATAATTTAATTCCACATATTGATATACTGAAGGTCTTAAGTGTTGTACGTGCAAACAAATGTTTTAAATTACGTTTTTCTCTAAGATTATATTTCTCCTCTTTTTTTGAGAAGAATTGTTGTATATTCTTGGGTAGCAGGTTATAGTTTGCTTTGTGCATAATTTTAGCTGTTTGCAAATTCACTATGTCGTGGAATTTCAGTATTTTTGATTCAATAAATAAAGGGTTTGTATGTTCTCTATATCCAACATTATGTATTATTCTAACTGATCTTTTTTGTAACACCGTTAATGAATGAAGTGTACTTTTGTAATTATTTCCCCATATTTCTACACAGTAGCTCAGATATGGTAACACTAGTGAGCAGTAGAGAATATGAAGGGATTTTTGGTCTAGAACATGTTTTGCTTTATTCATTATTGACGTGTTTCTTGCAACTTTATGTTGTATATTTTTTACGTGAGATTTCCAGTTCAATTTATCATCAATCATTATACCTAGAAATTTGGTTTTGTTTACTCTTTCAATTTCTATTCCGTCTATTTGTATTTGTGTTTGACTTTCTCTTCTACTGTTACCAAATAGCATTATTTTAGTTTTACTAAGATTCAACGATAGTCTGTTTTTGTCAAACCATCTTTTTAATTTGTTAATTTCTTCTGTTATTATTTGTATTATCTCCTGTGTGTTCTCTCCTGAACAAAACGCTGTTGTATCATCCGCAAATAATACTAACTTTAAGTCTTTTGTAACTTTACAAATGTCATCTATATAGAGATTGAATAATTTAGGTCCTAGTATTGATCCCTGAGGTACACCACAGGATATATTTAGCGTTGTAGACGTGTGTTCGCCTAGCTTCACGTATTGTTTCCTGTTCGTTAGATAACTTCTTATCCAGTTTAAGACTAACCCTCTGATGCCATATCGTTCTAGTTTTTTGATTAAAATATTGTGATTAATTGTGTCAAATGCTTTAGTTAGATCCATAAAAACCGCTGCTGCACATTTTTTACTGTCTATTGCATTGGTAATTTCTTCTGTAATTTCAATTAAAGCCATTGAAGTTGAAACATTAGCTCTGTATCCATATTGGTTCTCTTCGAGTATTCTATTTTTATTTATGAAACTTTCTAATCTGTTATTGAACAGTTTTTCAATGATTTTAGAAAATTGTGGGAGTAGAGAAACAGGTCTATAATTTGTAAATTGATGTTTATCTCCAGTCTTATAAATTGGTGCAACTTTAGCTATTTTCATTTTGTTTGGAAATGTACCTGTTTGAAATGATAGGTTACTAATATACATTAATGGTCCTGAGATCTCTTCAATAACCTTTTTTATCGTTTCCATATCAATTCCGTTACAATCAGTTGAAGTCTTAGATTTACATTTTTTCACGATTGTAACTATTTCCTCCTGTGTCACATTACTGAGGAACATGGAGTTGGGATTTCGCTCTATGGTATCATTATAGTCCTCAATTGGAACTGGGTCTGGAATCCTTTCTTCCAATTTTGGTCCAATATTTACAAAATAATTATTCAAGCTTTCAACTACTTCCTTTATGTTGTCATTTTTTTTTTTTTCATCTAAGAAGTATTGAGGGTAGTCCCTCTTAGTTCCATTTTTAATAATGCTATTGAGGATGCCCCATGTTGCTCTCATATTATTTTTGTTCCTGTCCAACAATTCACTGTAATATTATTTTCTACATGATCGTAGTATGTCTGTTAACTTGTTTTTATACTTTTTGTACTTAATTTCTGCCTCTATAGTTCTTTGTGCTATAAATTCTCTATATAGTGTATTCTTCTTCTTACAAGCATTTTTTAATCCTTTTGTCATCCATGGTTGATTATTCTTTCTCTGCTTGTTACTGAGTTGTTTCCATGGACAATGTTTGTCATAAAGTATTATGAACTTGTTTAAGAAATGTTCATATGCTTCATCAACCTCTTTTTCATTATACACATTGTCCCAATCTTGCTTTTGTAGCTCAATTTTGAAGGCAGTCATCCTCTTCTCTGTGCATAGTCTTCGAAATGTCCTTTTGTCTTCCATGTTCTTCTTGTAGTTTCCATTATATATTGTAAAAACTGGCAGATGATCACTAACGTCGCTTATAAGTAGACCACTTGTAGTGTTATTATCAAAATCATTGGTAAAAATATTATTAATAAGCGTGGCACAGTGTGCTGTGATTCTGCTTGGCCTTGTGATTTTAGGATATAGACTGATGCTGTACATTGTATCAATGAAGTCATCAATAGACTTTTGCTTGTTGGGGTTCAATAAGTCAATATTAAAGTCACCACATAAGAACATTATTCTTTGACCATTGTCCATGTAAGTTGCCTTGATCCATTCTTCAAATGTTTCTATACTTGACTTAGGTGATCTATATATACAACTGATGAATATGTTTTTGCTTTTTTCCTGACATATTTCAATGGTTATACATTCTAAGATATTATCAATGGCAAATGACATGTTTGTTACCACTTTGTAGTTCAGGTTCTTCATCACGTACACAGCTACTCCTCCTCCATTTTTGTTGGTTCTGTTGATGTAGTTTAGTTCATATCCCTCCAGATCAAAATCTATTCCTTTTTTATCATCAATCCATGTTTCTGTGACAGCAATCACTTTGAAGGGTTCGTTGATGTGTTCCAAAAAGTTCTTAATGTTATTGTAATTTGCATACAAGCTTCTACTATTAAAATGAATAATTGACAATTTGTTATCACATTCAATGTTGCTATTATATTGATCATCTGTATAATAAAAACAACTATTACTGATGTGGGAGAAAAAATTTGTATCTGGATCTATATCATTTTCCAAATCCTGGTTTTTGTGATCTTTGTTGCAGAAATTTTTTAGTTCCATATTTTCTTGTTCAACAAACTTTGATGTTGTTTCAATAATCTCTATAAGTGTAGGTGGATGCAATCTTGAATCTAGGTCCTCTTGTTTAGTCGTCCCTTGGAACATAGTAGTGCCGATGCTGAATTTAGGTGCTTGTTTTCTGTCAGAGTCCATTATCATCGTTGTTGTGGTAGCTGTGTAAACTTTAAAAATTGTCCAGGTCCTTGATGTCATGGACAACAATTACTCTTGCTTCTGGACCTCCATTCAGCTTGATGTAGATTTTACAGTTGGCGCTCCAAGTTCCCTGGATTTTTCCCTGCCTTCTCAAGTCGCGTGCTTTCTTGGCGATTCCAGCATTGCGTTTTGTGAGATGCTCATTCATGTACACATTTGTTCCCTTCAGCTTCTTTCCCTGTCTCAGCAATGCCATTTTAGATTTTCTGTTTACGAGTTTCACAAGCACGACTGGAGTGGCATTGTTGTTTCTTCCGTTCAGTGGGATGCATGTTTCGATGGTATTAATGTCAATTTCAATTTCTTTTGATTGCAGAAAGTTGACCACTTGCTGTTCTGCTGAGACCATATCCATTTCATCTGGTTCACCTTCATTATTCACAGCTTTCGCATAGGATCTTGGTTTAATTCGGTGCCCTGTCACAATGATATCATTCATTCATTTATCCTGATCCATTTCATCTATGATGTTCCTCAGCATGTTGTTGTCTTCTTGAAGGACTTCATTTGTTTGCTCATTTCAGTGACTTCTTTATTTCTGGAGTTGTTCTCTTTTTTCATTTCTTTAATTTCTTCTTTCATTTCTTTCATATCCTCTTTCCATCCATCAATCAATTCTTCCAATTTTTCTATCATTTCTTCTTTAAATTCCTGGAGTATTTTTTGTAGTATCCCTTCTTGAATCCCATCATGTCCTGTGCCCAGCTTCAAATCAGTCTTTCCAGTCAATCCTTTAACTTTTGGCATCGCGGCAGTCACTGACGTCAGCGCCTCTTATGTCTTAAGGGCAGTTACTTCTTTAGCGACTTGCGGCACTTTTAACTTGTTTTTTCAACAATTTCGTACTTTGCGCCGTTCAGAGATCAATTTGAGGTGTCAGCCTGTCAACTTATATCACTCTGCGACGTCGGGATCACTTTAAAACAGCTGTAAACTCGCCGTAACTTTTGGTTGCTAGGCAACCGCTTTGAACTGCGGGAGGCACCTTTGGTTTGAGGCTAACGGCTCTTCCACTCGCCTTATTTCAGCGTATCAGTGCCTCTCAACTGACCAAAATCAGATCGAAGATGCCAGGTGACTCTCCTGTGGCTGTGATCGCAAATCAGTGGTCAAATCAGTGGTCAAAATCTTCAGACTTAACAAAAACTCCGGTAGCAGAAGCGGAGCTTTTTTTCTTTGCGTCCTTTCTCATTGACAGGAAGTGACGTGTATGACAGGAAGTGACGTGTACCTTGGCCCGCGGCTTTGTTCAGTTTTAAACTTTGGCCCACTCTGTATTTGAGTTTGACACCCCTGGTGAAGGTGAAGCTCTGTCATCCTGGAGGCCACGGGGAAGACCCAGGACACATTGGGAACACTATGTCTCCCGGCTGGCCTGAGAACGCCTCGGGATCCCCTGAGAAAAGGTCCTAGGTGAGGGATCAGACAAAGAGCAGCTCAAAGACCTTTATGAAAAGTACAAATCGAGGACCTAGATTTTTTCTCGCCCAGGCGCAGGTCACCGTGGCTCCCCTGTGGAGCCAGGCGCAGAGGTGGGGCACGATGGCGAGCGACTGGTGGCCGGGCCTGTCTCCATGGGGCCCTGCCGGGCTCAGCTCGAAGAGGCAATGTGGGTCAACCCTCCAATGGGCTCACCACTCATGGGCCCATTGAGGTCATAGAGGTCGGATGCAGTGTGAACTGGGCGGCAGCCGAAGGCAGGGCACTTGGCGGTCCGATTATCGGCTACATAAGCTCGCTCTTGGGACGTGGAACGTCACCTCGCTGGGAGGGAAAGAGCCTGAGCTGGTGCGCGAGGTGAAGAAGTTCCGGCTAGATATAGTTGGACTCACTTTGACGCACAGCAAGGGCTCTGGAACCTGTTCTCTCAAGAGGGGCTGAACTCTCTTCCACTCTGGCGTTGCAAGCAATGAGAGGCTGGGGTGGCAATTGTTGTTGCTCAAAGCCTGCACGTTGGACTTTAACCCAGTAGACGAGATGGTAGCTTCCCTCCGCCTTCGGGTTGGGTGACGGGTCCTGACTGTTGTTTGTGTTTACGCACCAAACAGCAGCTCAGAGTACCCACTCTTTTTGGATTCCCTTGAGGGAGTACTGGAGAGTGCTCCCTCGGGTGATTCCCTTGTTCTGTTGGGGGACTTCAATGCTCATGTTGGCAAGGACAGTGAAACCTGGAGAGTCGTGATTGGGAAAAATGGCCACCCGGATCTGAACCCAAGTGGTACTTTGTTATTGGACTTTTGTGCTCGTCACGGATTGTCCATAACAAACACAATGTACAAACATAAGGAAGAACTTTGAACATGTCACGAGGGAGGTGCTGGACATTGAGTCTGAGTGGACCATGTTCCGTGCCTCTCTTGTCGAGCCTGCTGATTGGAGCTGTGGCCGCAAGGTGTTTGGTGCCTGTCGTGGCGGTAATCCTAGAACTCGCTGGTGGCCACCAGCAGTGAGGGATGCCGTCAAGCTGAAGAAAGAGCCTATCGGGTCCTTTTGGCTCATGGGACTCCAGAGGCAGCGGGCATACCGACAGGCCAAGCAGTGCCTGGGGAATCTGTGGTGGACTCTCCTATTTCTGGGGCTTAGGTTGCCTAGGTAGTTAAAAAGCTCCTCTGTGGCAAGGCCCCGGTGGTGGATGAGTTCCTTAAGGCTCTGGATACTGTGGGGCTGTCTTGGTTGACAAGACTCTGCAACATCGCGTGAACATTGGGGGCGGTACCTCTGGATTGGGTGGTGGTTCCTCTCTTTAAGAAGGGGAACCGGAGGGTGTGTTCCAACTATCGTGAAACACACTCCTCAGCCTTCCCGGTAAGGTCTATTCATGTCTACTGGAGAGGAGGAAACTCGGATCCAGGATGAACAGCGTGGTTTTCGTCCTGGTCGTGGAACGGTAGACCAGGTCTATACTCTCGGCAGGGTCCTTGAGTGTGAAGCGACTGGGATGAGAATCAGCACCTCCAAGTCCAAGTCCATGGTTCTCGCGCAGGAAAGGGTCGAGTGCCATCTCCAGGTTGGGGAGGAGATCTTGCCCCAAGTGGAGGAGTTCAAGTACCTAGGAGTCTTGTTCACGAGTGAGGATAGAGTGGATCGAGAGATCCACAGGCGGATTGGTGCGGCGTCTTCAGTATTGAGGACGCTATATCGATCCGTTGTGGTGAAGAAGGAGCTGAGCCAGAAGGAAAAGCTCTCAATTTACCGTCGATGTACGTTCCCATCTTTGGGTTATGACCGAAAGGACAAGCGGCCGGAATGCGTTTCCTCTGCCGGGTGGTGGGTCTCTCCCTTAGAGACAGGGTGAGAAGCTCTGTCATCCGGGAGGAACTCAAAGTATAGCCGCTGCTCCTCCACATTGAGAGGAGCCATGAGGTGGTTCGGGCATCTGCTCAGGATGCCACCCGAACGCCTCTAGGGAGGTGTGGCAGGAGGCCACGGGGAAGACCTAGGACACATTGGAAAGACTATGTCCCCGGCTGGCCTGGGAACGCCTCGGAATACCCCGAGAAGAGCTGGACGAAGTGGCTGGGGAGAGGGAAGTCTGGGATTTTCTGCTCAGGCTGCTGCCTGACCTCGGATAAGCGGAAGAAAATGGATGGATTTAGAATGACAGTTATACTGTCAGATTGAGTACAAAAACTAACTAAACCTTACACAATATAATGTTTCTAGTAAAACTCACAAAGATACATATCTCCAGGCATTATTAGCCATTTTGCATATGTGGTTTAGGAGTTATGTTTAAATAAATAACTGTCAGATTGAGTGTGACAGTAAACTCTCATAGTGAGTAAAACCCTTATTTTGTATTTGCAAACCTTACAAAAAAAACTAAATCCAGTTAAACTCACACAGATACAATATTACAGGCATTTTTAGACATAATGCATGTTTGGTTTTAGAGTAATGTTTATATAACTTTCATATTTAGTATGACAGCTGTACTGTCATATTGAATAAAAAAAACAACTAACTTGTGTTTTTGCAAACCTTACAAAATACCATTTTTCTAGTAAAACTAACTAGATACATGCTCCAGGCATTATTAGCCATTTTGCATGTGTTGTTTGAGTTATGTTTAAATAACTGTCATATTGAGTGTGACAGTATACTGTCATAAAACCCAATTTTTGTATTTGCAACCCTGATTCTAGTAAAACTCACATATATACAATATTACAGGCAGTTTTGGACATAATGCATGTTTGGTTTTGGAGTTATGTTTATATAACTTTCATATATAGTATGACAGCTAAACTGTTATATTGAGTAAAAAAACTAACTTGTGTTTGTCATAAAACCCAATTTTTGTATTAGCAAACCATACAACTGATTCAAATAAAACTCACATGGATTCAATATTACAGGCATTTTCAGACATTTTGCATGTTTGGTTTAGGAATTATGTTGTAATACATTTGTATTGCTTTTTTCACATTATCTCAGGATTTTTAGAACATTACTGTCATATTGAGTAAAAAAATAATTTTTGTGTTTGCAAGCCTTAAAAAAAGCATATGTTTCCAGTAAAACTCCCAAAGATGCATTATTTCAGGCATTATTAGCCATTTTTCAGGTGTGGTTTAGGAGTTATGTTTAAATAACTGTCATATTGAGTGTGGCGTTATACTGTCATAGTGAGTTAAAAAAAACTAACTTGTGTCTTTGCAAACCTTACAAAAGAAAATGTTTCTAGCAACACTCACAAAGATAATTTTTTTCACGCTATTAGACATGTTTCATGTGTATTTAGGAGTTATAATTAAATAACTTTCATATTGAGTGTTAAAGTTATAATGTCATTATGTGTAAAACCTAATTTTTGTATTTGCAAACCTTATAAAAACAATTGATTCTAGTAAAACTTATATAGATTCAATATTACAGGCATTTTTAGACAATTTACATGTTTGGTTTAAAAGTTGTGTTTGAATACATTTGTATTGCTTTTTTCGCATTATCTCAGGATTCTAAGATCATTACTTTCATATTGAGTAAAACACTACTTTTTGTTTTTGCAAACCTTACAAACTCACATGAATACATTATTATAAGCAATTTTAGACATGACACACGTTTGGTTTTGGAGTTATGTTTATATAACTTTTATATTTAGTATGACTGTTATAATGTTATATTGAATAAAAAAAACTAGCTTGTGTCTTTGCAAACTTTACAAAAGATCATTTTTCTAGTAAAACTAACAAAGATACATGTCTCCAGGCATTATTACTCATTTTGCATGGGTTGTTTAGGAATTATGTTTAAATACATTTTTATTGCTTTTTTCGCATTATCTCAGGATTCTTAGATTATTACTTTCATATTGAGTAAAAAACTACTTTTTGTTTTTGCAAACCTTACAAACTCACATAAATACATTAATACAGGCATTTTTAGACATGACACACGTTTGGTTCTGGAGTTATTTTTATATAACTTTCCTATTTAGTATGACTGTTATACTCTCTTATTGAATAAAAACAACTAGCTTGTGTCTTTGCAAACTTTACAAAATATACATTTCCTAGTAAAACTAACAAAGATACATGTCTCCAGGCATTATTACCCATTTTGCCTGGGTTGTTTAGGAGTTATGTTTAAATACATTTTTATTGCTTTTTTCGCATTATCTCAGGATTCTAAGATCATTACTTTCATATTGATTAAAAAACTACTTTTTGTTTTTGCAAACCTTACAAACTCACATAAATACATTATTACAGACATTTTTAGACATGACACATGTTTGGTCTTGGAGTTATGTTTATATAACTTTTATATTTAGTATGACTGTTATACTGTCATATTGAATAAAAAAAAACTAGCTTGTGTCTTTGCAAACTTTACAAAAGATCATTTTGCTAGTAAAACTAACAAAGATACATGTCTCCAGGCATTATTACCCATTTTGCATGGGTTGTGTAGGAATTATGTTAAAGACATTTTTATTGCTTTGTTCGCATTATCTCAGGATTCTTAGATCATTACTTTCATATTAAGTAAAAAACTACTTTTTGTTTTTGCAAACCATACAAACTCACATAAATACATTATTATAGGCAATTTTAGACATGACACACGTTTGGTTCTGGTGTTATGTTTATATAACTTTCATATTTAGTATGACTGTTATACTGTCTTATTGAATAAAAACAACTAGCTTGTGTCTTTGCAAACTTTACAAAATATACATTTCCTAGTAAAACTAACAAAGATACATGTCCCCAGGCATTATTACCCATTTTGCCTGGGTTGTTTAGGAGTTATGTTTAATTACATTTTTATTGCTTTTTTCGCATTATCTCAGGATTCTAAGATCATTACTTTCATGTTGAGTAAAAAACTACTTTTTGTTTTTGCAAACCTTACAAACTCACATAAATACATTATTACAGGCATTTTTAGACATGACACATGTTTGGTTTTGGAGTTATGTTTATATAACTTTCATATTTAGTATGACTGTTATACTGTCTTATTGAATAAAAACAACTAGCTTGTGTCTTTGCAAACTTTACAAAAGATACATTTCCTAGTAAAACTAACAAAGATACATGTCTCCAGGCATTATTACCCATTTTGCCTGGGTTGTTTAGGAATTATGTTTAAATACATTTTTATTGCTTTTTTCGCATTATCTCAGGATTTTAAGATCATTACTTTCATATTGAGTAAAAAACTACTTTTTGTTTTTGCAAACCTTACAAACTCACGTTAATACATTATTACAGGCATTTTTAGACATGACACATGTTTGGTTTTGGAGTTATGTTTATATAACTTTCATATTTAGTATGACTGTTATACTGTCATATTGAATAAAAAAAATAGCTTGTGTCTTTGCAAACTTTACAAAAGATCATGTTTCTAGTAAAACTAACAAAGATACATGTCTCCAGGCATTATCACCCATTTTGCATGGGTTGTTTAGGAATTATGTTTAAAGACATTTTTATTGCTTTTTTCGCATTATCTCAGGATTCTAAGATCATTACTTTCATATTGAGTAAAAAACTACTTTTTGTTTTTGCAAACCTTACAAACTCACATAAATACATTATTACAGACATTTTTAGACATGACACATGTTTGGTTTTGGAGTTATGTTTATATAACTTTTATATTTAGTATGACTGTTATACTGTCTAATTGAATAAAAAACACTAGCTTGTGTCTTTGCAAACTTTACAAAAGATCATTTTTCTAGTAAAACTAACAAAGATACATGTCTCCAGGCAGTATTAGCCATTTTGCATGGGTTGTTTAGGAATTATGTTTAAATACATTTGTATTGCTTTTTTCGCATTATCTCAGGATTTTGAGATCATTACTTTCATATTGAGTAAAAAACTACTTTTTGTTTTTGCAAACCTTACAAACTCACATTAATACATTATTACAGGCATTTTTAGACATGACACATGTTTGGTTTTGGAGTTATGTTTATATAACTTTTATATTTAGTATGACTGTTATACTGTCATATTTAATTTTAAAAAACTAGCTTGTGTCTTTGCAAACTTTACAAAATATCATTTTTCTAGTAAAACTAACAAAGATACATGTCTCCAGGCATTATTAGCCATTTTGCATGGGTTGTTTAGGAATTATGTTTAAATACATTTTTATTGCTTTTTTCGCATTATCTCAGGATTCTAAAATCCTTACTTTACTATTGAGGAAAAAACTACTTTTTGTTTTTGCAAACCTTACAAACTCATATAAATACATTATTATAGGCAATTTTAGACAAGACACACGTTTGGTTCTGGAGTTATGTTCATATAACTTTCATATTTAGTATGACTGTTATACTGTCTTATTGAATAAAAACAACTAGCTTGTGTCTTTGCAAACTTTACAAAAGATATTTTTTCTAGTAAAACTAACAAAGATACATGTCTCCAGGCATTATTAGCCATTTTGCAAGGGTTGTTTAGGAGTTATGTTTAAATACATTTTTATTGCTTTTTTCGCATTATCTCAGGATTCTAAGATCATTACTTTCATATTGAGTAAAAAACTACTTTTTGTTTTTGCAAACCTTACAAACTCACATTAATACATTATTACAGGCATTTTTAGACATGACACATGTTTGGTTTTGGAGTTATGTTTATATAACTTTCATATTTAGTATGACTGTTATACTGTCATATTGAATAAAAAAAACTGGCTTGTGTCTTTGCAAACTTTACAAAAGATCATTTTTCCAGTAAAACTAAAAAAGATACATGTTTCCAGGCATTATTAGCCATTTTGCATATGTTGTTTAGGAGTTATGTTTAAATACATTTTTATTGCTTTTTTCGCATTATCTCAGGATTTTAAGAACATTACAGTCATATTGAGTAAAAAAACTACTTTTTGTGTTTGCAAGATTTAAAAAAGCATGTGTTTCGAGTAAAACGGCCAAGGATGCATTATTTCAGGCATTATTAGCCATTTTTCATGTGTGGTTTGAGTTATGGTTAAATAACTGTCATATACTGTCAGTTATGACATAGTAAGTAAAACCTAATTTATGTATTTGCAAACCTTACAAAATCATTTAAATCTAGTAAAACTCACATGGATTCAATATTACAGACATTTTTAGACATTTTGCATGTTTGGTTTAGGAATTATGTTGGAATCATTTTTATTAATTTGTTCGTATTATCTCAGAATTTTAGAACATTACTGTCATATTGAGTAAAAAAAATAATTTTTGTGTTTGCAAGCCTTAAAAAGCATATGTTTCGAGTAAAACGTACAAGAATGCATTATTTCAGGCATTGTTAGTCATTTTTGATGTGTAGTTTAAGAGTTATGTTTAAATAACTGTCATATTGAGTGTGGCAGTTATACTGTCATATTGAGTAAAAAAAACTAACCTGTCTTTGCAAACCTTACAAAAGAAAATGTTTCTAGTAACACTCACAAAGATACATTTTTTCACGCATTATTAGACATGTTTCATGTGTGGTTAGGAGTTATAAATAAATAATTGTCATATTGAGTGTTACAGTTTTAATGTCATTATGTGTAAAAACTAATTTTTGTATTTGCAAACCTTACAAAAACAATTGATTCTAGTAAAACTTTTATAGATTCAATATTACAGGCATTTTTAGACATTTTACATGTTTGGTTTAAAATTTGTGTTTGAATACATTTGTATTGCTTTTTTCGCATTATCTCAGGATTCTAAGAACTTTAAAGTCAAGTAAAAAACTGCTTTTTGTGTTTGCAAAATGTAAAACTCAGTAAAACTCCCAATGATTCATTATTTCAGGCATTATTAGCCATTTTTTTGTGTGGTTTATGAGTTATGTTTAAATAACTGTCATATTGAGTGTGATTTTGTCATTGTGAGTAAAACCTAATTTTTGTATTTGCAAACCTTACAAAAACAACCGATTCTAGGAAAACTCACATTGATACAATATTACAGGCATGTTTAGACATATTGCATGTTTGGTTTTGGAGTTATATTTATATAACCTGCTTTCTGAGCCGCCACCTTTGTGGTTTGCGTGTCCCACTGATCCAGGAACTATGTTGTCCGGGGGCTTCTATGGTCTCCCAAGACAAACAGGTCCTAGGTGAGGGATCAGACAAAGAGCAGCTCAAAGACCTTTATTAAAAGTACAATTGAGGACCTAGATTTGTTCTCGCCCGGACGCAGGTCACCGTGGCTCCCCTGTGGAGCCAGGCCCAGAGGTGTGGCACGATGGCGATTGACGGGCCTGTCCCCATGGGGCCCAGCCGTGCTCAGCTCGAAGAGGCAACGTGGATCCCCCTCCAGGGCTCACCACTCATGGGCTGGGTCATAGAGGGTGCAGTGTGAGCTGGGCGGAAGCCGAAGGCAGGGCACTTGGTGGTCCGATTATCGGCTACATAAGCTCGCTCTTGGGACATGGAACGTCACCTCGCTGGGAGGGAAGGAGCCTGAGCTGGTGCTTGAGGTGGAGACGTTCCCGGCTAGATATAGTTGGACTCACAGCAAGGGCTCTGGAACCTGTTCTCTCAGAGGGGCTGGACTGAGATGAACTTTCATTACTTGCAACGCCAGAGTGGAAGAGATTCCACACTGGCGTTGCAACTAATGAGAGGCTGGGGTGGCAATTCTTGTTGCCCCCCGGCTCAAAGCCTGCACGTTGGACTTTAAACCCAATAGACGAGATGGTAGCTTCCTTCAGCCTTCGGGTTGGGTGACGGGTCCTGACTGTTGTTTGTGTTTACACACCAAACAGCAGCTCTTTTTGGATTCCCTTGAGGGAGTACTGGAGAGTGCTCCCTAGGGTGATTCCCTTGTTCTGCTGGTGGACTTCAACGCTATGTTGGCAACGACAGTGAAACCTGGAGAGTCGTGATTGGGAAATATGGCCACCCGGATCTGAACCCAAGTGGTGCTTTGTTATTGGACTTTTGTGCTTGTCACGGATTGTCCATAACAAACACAATGTTCAAACATAAGGGTGTCCATATGTGCACTTGGCACAAGGACACCCTCGGCCGCATGATTGACTTTGTAGTTGTGTCATGGGATTTGCGGCCTCATGTTTTGGACACTCGGTGAAGAGAGGGGCAGAGCTTTCTACCAACCACCACCTGGTGGTGAGCTGGCTCCGATGGTAGGGGAGGATGCCGGTCAGACCTGGCAGGCCCAAACGCATTGTAAGGGTCTGCTGGGAACACCTAGCAGAGTCTCCTGAAGAACTTCGAAAATGTCCGGAAGAACTTTGAACATGTCACGAGGGAGATGCTGGACATTGAGTCTGAATGGACCATGTTCCATTCCTCTCTTGTTGAGCCAGCTGATTGAAGCTGTGGCCGCAAGGTGTTTGGTGCCTGTCGTGGCGGTAATCCACCAGTAGTGAGGGATGCTGTCAAGCTGAAGAAAGAGCCACCGGGTCCTTTTGGCTCATGGGACTCCAGAGGCAGTGGGCATACCGACAGGCCAAGCGAGACCTCCTCAGTCCCACCAACACGTCTTCCTATGAGGAAACAGTGCCTGGGAAGTCTGTGGTGGGCTCTCCTATTTCTGGGGCTGAGGTTGCCAAGGTAGTTAAAAAGCTCCTCGGTGGCAAGGCCCCAGGGGTATGAGCTCCGTCCGGAGTTCCTTAAGGCTCTGGATGCTGTGGGGCAGTCTTGGTTGACAAGACTCTGCAACATTGCGTCTACATCGGGGGCGGTACCTCTGGATTGGCAGACCGGGGTGGTGGTTCCTCTCTTTAAGAAGGGGAACCGGAGGGTGTGTTCCAACTATCGTAGATCACACTCCTCAGCCTTCCCGGTAAGGTCTATTCATGTGTAATGGAGAGGAGGAACCTCGGATCCAGGACGAAAACCACACTGTTCGTCCTGGAACCTCGGATCCAGGACGAACAGTGTGGTTTTCGTCCTGGTCGTGGAACGGTAGACCAGCTCTATACTCTCGGCAGGGTCCTTGAGTGTGCATGGGAGTTTGCCCAACCAGTCTACATAAGTTTTGTGGACTTGGAGAAGACATTCGACCTTGGCCCCCGGTAAATCCTGTGGGGAGTGCTCAGAGAGTATGGAGTATCGGCATGTCTGATTGTGGCGGGTGTCTCCCTGAATGATCAGTGTCAGAGTTTGGTCCGCATTGCCGGCAGTATGTCGGACCCCTTTCCAGTGAGGGTTGGACTCCGCCAAGGCTGCCCTTTGTCACCAATTATGTTCATAACTTTAATGGACAGAATATCTAGGCGCAGTCATGGCTTTGAGGATCCCCTCAACGCCATGACTGCGCCTGGTTTGGTGGCTGCAGGATTAGGTCTCTGCTTTTTGCAGATGATGTGGTCCTGATGGCTTCAACTGGCCAAGATCTTCAGCTTTCATTGGATCGGTTCGCAGTGAAGCGACTGGGATGAGAATCAGCACCTCCAAGTCCGAGTCCATGGTTCTCGCCCGGGAAAGGGTGGAGTGCCATCTCGAGGTTGGGAAAGAGATCTTGCCCCAAGTGAAGGAGTTCAAGTACCTAGGAGTCTTGTTCACGAGTGAGGATAGAGTGGATTGTGAGATCTACAGGCGGATCGGTGCGGTGTCTTCAGTAATGAGGACGCTATATTGATCCGTTGTGGTGAAGAAGGAGCTGAGCCAGAAGGAAAAGCTTTAAATTTTCCGGTCGATCAACGTTCCCATCCTCACCTATGGTCATGAGCTTTGGGTTATGACCGAAAGGACAAGGTCACGGGTACAAGCGGCCGAAATGAGTTTCCTCCGCTGGGTGGTAGGTCTCTCCCTTAGAGATAGGGTGAGAAGCTTTGTCATCTGGGAGGAACTCAGTGTAAAGCCGCTGCTCCTCCACATTGAGAGGAGCCAGATGAGGTGGTTCGGGCATCTGCTCAGGATGCCACCCGAACGCCTCCCTAGGTCCGAACGGCAGGAGGCCATGGGGAAGACCTAGGATACATTGGAAAGACTATGGCCTGGGAACGCCTCGGGATCCCCCGAGAAGAGCTGGACGAAGTGGCTGGGGAGAGGGAAGTCTGGGCTCTCTGCTTAGGCTGCTGCCCCCGCAACCCGACCTCGGATAAGCGGAAGAAAATGGATGGATTTAGTATGACAGTTATACTGTCATATTGAGTGTGACAGTATACTGTCATAAAACCCAATTTTTGTATTTGCAAACCTGATTCTAGTAAAACTCACATCTATACAATATTACAGGCAATTTTGGACATAATGCACGTTTGGTTTTGGAGTTATGTTTATATAACTTTAATATATAGTATGACATCTATACTGTTATAAAGAGTAAAAAAACTAACTTGTGTCTGTAGTAAAACTCAATTTTTGTATTTGCAAACCTTACAAAAACAAATGATTCTAGTAAAACTCACATGGATTCAATATTACAGGCATTTTTAGACATTTTGCATGTTTGGTTTAGGAATCATGTTGGAATACATTTGTATTGCTTTTTTCACATTATCTCAGCATTTTAAGAACTTACTGTCATATTGAGTAAAAAAAAATGTTTGTGTTTGCAAGCCTTAAAAAAACAACCGATTCTAGTAAAACTCACATTGATACAATATCAAAGGCATGTTTAGACATCTTGCATGTTTGGTTTTGGAGTTATGTTTATATAACCTGCTTTCTGAGCCGCCACCTTTGTGGTTTGCGTGTCCCACTGATCCTAGGAGCTATGTTGTCCGGGGGCTTCTGTGCCCCCTGGTAGGGTCCCCCAAGACAAACAGGTCCTAGGTGAGGAATCAGACAAAGAGCAGCTCAAAGGGTGACGGGTCCTGACTGTTGTTGGTGTTTACGCACCAAACAGCAGCTCAGAGTACCCACTGTTTTTGGATTCCCTTGAGAGTGCTCCCTCGGGTGATTCCCTTGTTCTGCTGGGGGTCTTCAACGCTCATGTTGGCAACGACTTTGAAACTTGGAGAGTCGTGATTGGGAAAAATGGCCACCCGGATCTGAACCCAAGTGGTGCTTTGTTATTGGACTTTTGTGCTCGTCACGGATTGTCCATAACAAACACAATGTTCAAACATAAGGGTGTCCATATGTGCACTTGGCACCAGGACACCCTCGGCCGCAGTTCCATTATTGACTTTGTAGTTGTGTCATGGGATTTGCGGCCTCATGTTTTGGACACTCGGGTGAAGAGAGGGGCGAGCTTTCTACCGATCACCACCTGGTGAGCTGGCTCCGATGGTGGGGTAGGATCCCGGACAGACCTGGCAGGCCCAAACGCATTGTGAGAGTCTTTTGGGAATGCCTAGCAGAGTCTCCTGTCAGAGAGAGTTTATTTTTCCACCTCCGGAGGAACTTTGAACATGTCACAAAGGAGGTGCTGGACATTGAGTCTGAATGGATCATGTTCCGTGCCTCTCTTGTCAAGCCAGCTGATTGGAGCTGTGGCCGCAAGGTGTTTGGTGCCTGTCATGGCGGTAATCCTAGAACCCGCTGGTGGCCACCAGCAGTGCGGGATGCCGTCAAGCTGAAGAAAGAGCTTATCTGGTCCTTTTGGCTCATGGGACTCCAGAGGCAGCGGGCATACCGACAGGCCAAGCAGTGCCTGGGGAATCTGTGGTGGGCTCTCCTATTTCTGGGGCTGAGGTTGCTAAGGTAGTTTTAAAAGCTCCTCGGTGGCAAGGCCCCGGGGGTGGATGAGCTCCGTCCGGAATTCCTTAAGGCTCTGGATGCTGTGGGGCTGTTTTAGTTGACAAGACTCTGCAACATCGCGTGGACATCAGGGGGGGTACCTCTGGATTGGCAGACCGGGGTGGTGGTTCCTCTCTTTAAGAAGGGGAACCGGAGGGTGTGTTCCAACTATCGTAGATCACACTCCTCAGCCTTCCCGGTAAGGTCTATTCATGTGTACTGGAGAGGAGGAACCTCGGATCCAGGACGAACAGTGTGGTTTTCGTCCTGGTCGTGGAACGGTAGACCAGCTCTATACTCTCGGCAGGGTCCTTGAGTGTGCATGGGAGTTTGTCCAACCAGTCTACATGTGCTTTGTGGACTTGGAGAAGACATTCGACCGTGGCCACCCCGGGAAGTCCTGTGGGGAGTGCTCAGAGAGTATGGGGTATCGGCATGTCTGATTGTGGCGGGTCGCTCCCTGTATGATCAGTGTCAGAGCTTGGTCCGCATTGCCAGCAGTAAGTTGGCTGCCCTTTGTCACCAAATGTGTTCATAAATTTTATGGACAGAATTTCTAGGCGCAGTCATGGCGTTGAGGGGATCCGGTTTGGTGGCTGCAGGATTAGGTCTCTCCTTTTTGCAGATGATGTGGTCCTTATGGCTTTAACTGGCCAGGATCTTCAGCTCTCATTGGATTGGTTCGCAGCCGAGTGTGAAGCGACTGGGATGAGAATCAGCACCTCCAAGTCCGAGGTTCTCGCCCGGGAAAGGGTGGAGTGCCATCTCGAGGTTGGGCAGGAGATCTTGCCCCAAGCGGATGAGTTCAAGTACCTGGAGTCTTGTTCATGAGTGAGGGAAGAGTGGATCGTGAGATGCACAGGCTGATCGGTGCGGCGTCTTCAGTAATGAGGACGCTATATCGATTCGTTGTGGTAAGAAGGAGCTGCGCCAGAAGGAAAAGCTCTCAATTTACCGGTCAATCTACGTTCCCATCCTCACCTATGGTCATGAGCTTTGGGTTATGACCGAAAGGACAAGATCACGGGTACAAGCGGCCGAAATGAGTTTTCTCCGCTGGGTGGCGGGTGTCTCCCTTACTGTAAGAATTTTCACCGTTTAATTACAGTAACCTACTGGCAGCTAATGGTTCCAGTATAAAACTGTTTTTCTACAGCACACATACTGTGATTTATCACTACAGTTTATTACTGTAAAAAGTATCACAGTACTGTGCTGTATCAAATATACGCTTCACAGCATAATACTGTCATCTGTTTAGCGGCATTACACTGTTATTTTAGTGTATCTACTGTAATATCCATTAACAGTTAATTACAGTAAAATAATTGTAAGCACTATAGACTGAGCTTTACAGTATAATGCCACTAGAATTTAATGAGTTGAACTTTTAATTTTTCAAAATCAAAACCCCTGCAATCTGCTGGCATAAAAATGACTGGAGAAATGGCCTTGCAAGATTATGTTTTTATTAACCAATTATTGTAAAGTGCATCAAATACATTCAATGTACATTTAGTGCATTCTTCTTATTTTCAGTAAAGCATTTTAACATTTATAACATGTCCACTTAATTTCTAACTGGAGACAAAACACCGAACACGAGTCCAGTGTTTAGTTGTCGGCTACATAAAGCCCCACTCAAAGTCTGTGAGATGTTTTATAAGGGTGGCTACGTGAGGATTTACAGTTGCTGCCTTTTTCTGGACCAGCTTCCCGGTTTTCTTGGACACCACCTTTCCCTGGCTAGCCTTTGTTCCCCTCTCAGGGTTAACGCCAATGAATCGCCTAAAAAAGAGAGAAAGCATATTAGATATTCTGTTGTGATTGAAGATTACTTGTAGTCGATACAGAACCCCCCTCACATTGTTATTTAGGAATATGCACTGCACAAATATTAATATCAATTTTAGGATATATGTGAGCCTATACCATAACCACAGCTGTAGATGAGTGAATGCTCTAAAACCCATTAAGACAAATTCAGAGAGGAAGACAATGCTAAAGCCTCCCCAATCCCTCTCTCTATTTATGTTTTCTCTCCATCTACGGGACCGTGTATTTACGCTGATGTTTCCTGCTTTCACCCATTTAACATATCGTTACCTGCTCATTACCTATCTTCTCTGCATCCTGGGGTCACACTGGTGCTTCTTGCCTTTACCCATTCAACATATCTTTACCTGCACATTACCTACCTTCTCTGCATAGTGTGGTCACGCTGGTGCTTTCTACCTTTACCCATTCAACATATCTTTACCTGCACATTACCTACCTTCTCTGTATCCTGGAGTCAAGCTGGTGTTTCCTGCCTTTACTCATTCAACATATCTTTACCTGCACATTACCAACCTTCTCTGTATCCTGGCGTCTAGCTGGTGTTTCCTGCCTTCACCCATTCAACATATCTTTACCTGCACATTACCTACCTTCCCTGCATCCTTGGGTCACACTGGTGCTTCTTTCTTTCACCATACAACATATCTTCACCTGCACATACCTACCTTGTCTGCATGGCCTCGACCACACCTGCGCTTCCTTCTTTCACCCATTCAACATACCTTCACCCGCACATTACCTACCTTCCCTGCATAGTGGGGTCACACTGGTGCTTCCTGCCTTTACCCATTCAACATATCTTCACCCGCACATTACCTACTTGCTCTGCATTCTCGGGTCAAGCTGGTGCTTCCTGCCATCATCCAGTCAACATATCTTTACCTGCAAATTACCTACTTTTTCTGCATCCTGGGGTCAAACAGGTGCTTCCTTCTTTGACCCAGTCAACATATCTTTACCTGCACATTACCTACCTTCTCTGTATCCTAGAGTCAAACTGGTGCTTCGGTCCCTAATAAGAAGGTCCACAAAGGAACAGAAGAGTCATTGGTCAGGCACCAAATTGGGGAAATGACAAGTCAAATTCCTGAACAGAGGTGAGAAATATATAATAAAATATCCTAACAGTATTTTAACAGTATCAAGAGGATTTACCTTTGAACAAATTCCAATGTCCGAGGACCTTCCTCTTGGTATTCCAAGTTGAACACATAGTAGGTGGCAAGAAGGGCAGCAAGCCCTGAGATTAAGCTAGGTTGGACGCCTTTGCAGATGACATCACCTTCCATGCTGATCATCCAACGTTTTATTGTGACTTTGTCACCAGCAACTGGTACAGTCAAGAAATGCAGTTTATGTTCCTAAACAGTATCCAATATGGGTAGCATTTTAAAAGTATTTGGAATGGCCACCTCACTCGCTCTCTCTTTCCTCTGTTTACATCTAGTCTCTTAAGGCAGTGGTTCTCAAATGGGGGTACTTGAAGGTATGCCAAGGGGTATGTGAGATTTGTTTTAAATATTCTAAAAATAGCAACAATTCAAAAATCCTTTATAAATATATTTATTGAATAATACTTCGACAAAATATGAATGTAAGTTCATAAACTGAACAACTAATCAAGTAGGCTATTCCATTCATTACCATAAAGCCAGAGTTTCCCCCATGCCATGATGGTTTGACCCTACCTGGCGGCGGTGCCACACGGCACCAACTGTCAATCAACTATCCATGTAGAAAACAATGGAGGCTTGGTTAAAGCGTAGTGGACATGTTCCATAAATATTGATGTTAAAGATTTCTTTTTTTGTGAAGAAATGTTGAGAATGAAGTTCATGAATCCAGATGGATCTCTATTGCAATCCCCAAAGAGGGCACTTTAAGTTGATTACTTCTATGTGTAAAAATCTTTATTTATAATTGAATCACTTGTTTATTTTTCAACAAGTTTTTAGTTAATTTTATATCTTTTTTTCCAAATAGTTCAAGAAAGACCACAACAAATGAGCAATATTTTGCACTGTTATACAATTTAATAAATCAGAAACTGATGACATAGTGCTGTATTTTACTTCTTTATCTCTTTTTTTCAACCAAAAATGCTTTGCTCTGATTAGGGGTTACTTGAATTTAAAACATGTTCACAGGGGTACATCACTGAAAAAAGGTTGAGAACCACTGCCTTAGGACAGTGGTTCTCAACCTTTTTTCAGTGCTGTGAACATTTTTTTAATGCAAGTAGACCTCCATGTCTTCATAACAGGAATATCCTGAATTCTCAAGTTGCATATCACAATAGTCATCATCAGTGTTAATAACACAAGAGCTGCTTGGATTTGCTGTTGAGCAAGTCAAACTTCGTTCAGTGTAGCCGTAGTGCTTCCTTGACACGTGCGATGTGAAAGTAGACTTAACTGTAAATCTTTTTTCACATTGACTGAAGGGGCACGTAACTGTCCTACCTTCGTTAATATGACTTTTCAAATGCAGGAGAAAGGCCCGTATATCATCGCACTTCGCGCTACATGAGACAATATTACAAGGTAAACCTTCTGCGCTATACATATCAGTCCTACTCTTGCCATATTTATGACGACGGCTGTGAGTTTTGAAGGCTGAGAAGTTGGAAAAAACTCTTGTGCATTTAGGGAAAGCACACTTAAACGATGCATTAGGCATACAACTATGACTTCGCATGTGTCTAACATACGCAAATACATTGCTGCAAGTCGTAGCACATATGTTGCAAGTTATCATCTTTTATGATGACTATGACAAAAAAGAAGAAAACTTAGCTAGCTAGCATGCGGCGGTACATGCGCGTGGTCAACGATAGTGTCTGTGATGCTGACTGTGACTCTATGTCATTTCGGACTTTATAAATATATATATAAAGTAATTCAAACAGAAAATGACACCTCAAGGTACAAGTGACTCTTACCTTGTTATCAAAAACACACGATGCAGTAGGATGGATTTAGCAGGGTCGGCCAGGTGAAATGAAGCTCGGTTGGACGAATTGTGGGCGGACCCAAGAAACAAGTCTGAAAAATACTGAATTACACTGTAGGTTTTACAGTAACTTACTGCTGGTCGATATTTTTTGAAAAATGCAACAAAATTTACAGTACTTAACTGCATTTAAGAAGAACATGATAGGTTGATTGGCAACACTAAATTGGCCCTAGTGTGTGAATGTGAGTGTGAATGTTGTCTGTCTATCTGTGTTGGCCCTGCGATGAGGTGGCGACTTGTCCAGGGTGTACCCCGCCTTCCGCCTGATTTTAGCTGAGATAGGCTCCAGCGCCCCCCGCGACCCCGAAGGGAATAAGCGGTAGAAATGGATGGATGGATGGAGTATATAACTGTAATTTTATTTTTTATTTTTACAGTAATTTTTTACAGTGAAGGTCATGGGTGTCAAACTCTGGCCCGTGGGCCAAATTTGGCCCAACGTGTATTTTGACTTGGCCCTTGAGGCAATATCAAATTAACCCTAAAGCTGGACCGTCGATTATACATTGCAGCAGTGCCGCGGTAACACCGTGTTCACTGCTACTTCTAATACTTGCCAACCCTCCCGGGAGTGACTCCAGCACTCCTCCCGAATTTTTTTTTTCAGCTAGTCAAACGAGTGCCGGCCCAGTTTCATGTCAGTGCAGCTTCTGCACCCACACACAATTGAATGCAACGCATACTTCATCAACAGCGATACAGGTTACACTGACGGTAGCCAAATAAAAAACTTTAACACTTTTAGAAATATATGCCACACTGTGAATCCACACCAAACAAGAATGACAAACACATTTCGGGAGAACATCCGCACCGTAACACAACATAAACACAACAGAACAAATACCCGGAACCCTTTGTAGCACTAAATCTTCCGGGACGCTACAAGGTGTGTGTGTGTGGGGGGGGTTTGGTGGTAGCGGGGGTGTATTTTGTTGCGTCCCAAAAGAGTTAGTGCTGCAAAAGATTCTGGGTATTTGTTCTTTTGTGTTTATGTTATGTTACGGTGCGGATGTTCTCCCGAAAAGTGTTTTTTATTTTTGTTTGGTGTGGGTTCACAGTGTGGCGTATATTTCTAACAGTGTTAAAGTTTTTTATACTGGCACCCTCAGTGTAACCTGTATCGCTGTTGATGAAGTATGCGTTGCATTCATTTGTGTATGCGTGCTGAAGCTGCACATATCTTGTGACTGGGTGTGAATGATGTTAGAATTGGGTGTACGAGATATGACTGTTGAACACCTTCGTTCGATAATGAAAGTTGCCTCAGCTCAAAGCCTGAGCCCCGACATTAAAGAACTAGCATCTAAAAAAAGATGCCAGGTATCTGGCTTGGGCACATCAAATTAGATCAGTGTGTTGCAAACTGAGCAGTTTAAAGTCCTGAATGGTTGTTTTATTCATTGTTAATTTATTGTCAAATTTATTAGCCTGTGGAAAAAGTTAATGTTGATATTTACCTCAGAAGGCTGCAAATAGAAAAGAGGCATTCAATTTTTATTTAAATTGAATTTGATATGCAATTGATATTTTTTAATTATTATTATTATTATTTGAAACTCCATTTTGCATGTCACTATAAAGTTATATAAGCCTTGCTTGTTCAATATTCAATGCAAAACTTGTTTGGGTCCCTATTAAAAGGTTAATTTGTTCAACCTTGAGTTTGAGTTTGAGTTTGAGTTTATTTCGAACATGCAAGCATACAACATGATACATCACAATTTCCAGTTTCTTTTCAACATGTTCGAAAAGGAGTAGGAAGAAGCAGAGCTTATTTAATCCTACCCCTTTTCTTTACATAACAGTTGCAAAACTTTTTGTTCACTTCCTGTTCACAATTTTTTCACAATAAACTCCATAAGTAATTACAATAAAAATAAATAAATAAATAATAGTAAGAATTTAATAATAATAATTGGTGAAGTAAGTCATATTTCATATGATGAGATAAGTAAGATTACTTTAAGAATGAATGAATGGATGGATGAAATAAATTGAGAATGTTTGTCATGGTTCTTCTTCATTGTACTTTGTAAACACTTTAAGTTTGAAGAGTTTCTTGAAGTGGATCATATTAGTACATTGTTTGATTGCTTTGCTTAATCCATTCCATAATTTAATTCCACATATTGATATACTGAAGGTCTTAAGTGTTGTACGTGCAAACAAATGTTTTAAATTACGTTTTTCTCTAAGATTATATTTCTCCTCTTTTTTTGAGAAGAATTGTTGTATATTCTTGGGTAGCAGGTTATAGTTTGCTTTGTGCATAATTTTAGCTGTTTGCAAATTCACTATGTCGTGGAATTTCAGTATTTTTGATTCAATAAATAAAGGGTTTGTATGTTCTCTATATCCAACATTATGTATTATTCTAACTGATCTTTTTTGTAACACCGTTAATGAATGAAGTGTACTTTTGTAATTATTTCCCCATATTTCTACACAGTAGCTCAGATATGGTAACACTAGTGAGCAGTAGAGAATATGAAGGGATTTTTGGTCTAGAACATGTTTTGCTTTATTCATTATTGACGTGTTTCTTGCAACTTTATGTTGTATATTTTTTACGTGAGATTTCCAGTTCAATTTATCATCAATCATTATACCTAGAAATTTGGTTTCGTTTACTCTTTCAATTTCTATTCCGTCTATTTGTATTTGTGTTTGACTTTCTCTTCTACTGTTACCAAATAGCATTATTTTAGTTTTACTAAGATTCAACGATAGTCTGTTTTTGTCAAACCATCTTTTTAATTTGTTAATTTCTTCTGTTATTATTTGTATTATCTCCTGTGTGTTCTCTCCTGAACAAAACGCTGTTGTATCATCCGCAAATAATACTAACTTTAAATATTTTGTAACTTTACAAATGTCATTTATATAGAGATTGAATAATTTAGGTCCTAGTATTGATCCCTGAGGTACACCACAGGATATATTTAGCGTTGTAGACGTGTGTTCGCCTAGCTTCACGTATTGTTTACTGTTCGTTAGATAACTTCTTATCCAGTTTAAGACTAACCCTCTGATGCCATATCGTTCTAGTTTTTTGATTAAAATATTGTGATTAATTGTGTCAAATGCTTTAGTTAGATCCATAAAAACCGCTGCTGCACATTTTTTTACTTTCTATTGCATTGGTAATTTCTTCTGTAATTTCAATTAAAGCCATTGAAGTTGAAACATTAGCTCTGTATCCATATTGGTTCTCTTCGAGTATTCTATTTTTATTTATGAAACTTTCTAATCTGTTATTGAACAGTTTTTCAATGATTTTAGAAAATTGTGGGAGTAGAGAAACAGGTCTATAATTTGTAAATTGATGTTTATCTCCAGTCTTATAAATTGGTGCAACTTTAGCTATTTTCATTTTGTTTGGAAATGTACCTGTTTGAAATGATAGGTTACTAATATACATTAATGGTCCTGAGATCTCTTCAATAACCTTTTTTATCGTTTCCATATCAATTCCGTTACAATCAGTTGAAGTCTTAGATTTACATTTTTTCACGATTGTAACTATTTCCTCCTGTGTCACATTACTGAGGAACATGGAGTTGGGATTTCGCTCTATGGTATCATTATAGTCCTCAATTGGAACTGGGTCTGGAATCCTTTCTTCCAATTTTGGTCCAATATTTACAAAATAATTATTCAAGCTTTCAACTAC
The DNA here is from genome assembly GCF_033978785.1 of Entelurus aequoreus. NCBI lineage: Eukaryota > Metazoa > Chordata > Actinopteri > Syngnathiformes > Syngnathidae > Entelurus > Entelurus aequoreus. Next base: position 32,088,301 of record NC_084752.1, on the reverse strand, counting down.
TTCCTTTATGTTGTCATTTTTTTTATTTTCATCTAAGAAGTATTGAGGGTAGTCCCTCTTAGTTCCATTTTTAATAATGCTATTGAGGATGCCCCATGTTGCTCTCATATTATTTTTGTTCCTGTCCAACAATTCACTGTAATATTCTTTTCTACATGATCGTAGTATGTCTGTTAACTTGTTTTTATACTTTTTGTACTTAATTTCTGCCTCTATAGTTCTTTGTGCTATAAATTCTCTATATAGTGTATTCTTCTTCTTACAAGCATTTTTTAATCCTTTTGTCATCCATGGTTGATTATTCTTTCTCTGCTTGTTACTGAGTTGTATCCATGGACAATGTTTGTCATAAAGTATTATGAACTTGTTTAAGAAATGTTCATATGCTTCATCAACCTCTTTTTCATTATACACATTGTCCCAATCTTGCTTTTGTAGCTCAATTTTGAAGGCAGTCATCCTCTTCTCTGTGCATAGTCTTCGAAATGTCCTTTTGTCTTCCATGTTCTTCTTGTAGTTTCCATTATATATTGTAAAAACTGGCAGATGATCACTAACGTCGCTTATAAGTAGACCACTTGTAGTGTTATTATCAAAATCATTGGTAAAAATATTATTAATAAGCGTGGCACAGTGTGCTGTGATTCTGCTTGGCCTTGTGATTTTAGGATATAGACTGATGCTGTACATTGTATCAATGAAGTCATCAATAGACTTTTGCTTGTTGGGGTTCAATAAGTCAATATTAAAGTCACCACATAAGAACATTATTCTTTGACCATTGTCCATGTAAGTTGCCTTGATCCATTCTTCAAATGTTTCTATACTTGACTTAGGTGATCTATATATACAACTGATGAATATGTTTTTGCTTTTTTCCTGACATATTTCAATGGTTATACATTCTAAGATATTATCAATGGCAAATGACATGTTTTTTACCACTTTGTAGTTCAGGTTCTTCATCACGTACACAGCTACTCCTCCTCCATTTTTGTTGGTTCTGTTGATGTAGTTTAGTTCATATCCCTCCAGATCAAAATCTATACCTTTTTTATCATCAATCCATGTTTCTGTGACAGCAATCACTTTGAAGGGTTCGTTGATGTGTTCCAAAAAGTTCTTAATGTTATTGTAATTTGCATACAAGCTTCTACTATTAAAATGAATAATTGACAATTTGTTATCACATTCAATGTAGCTATTATATTGATCATCTGTATAATAAAAACAACTATTACTGATGTGGGAGAAAAAATTTGTATCTGGATCTATATCATTTTCCAAATCCTGGTTTTTGTGATCTTTGTTGCAGAAATTTTTTTGTTCCATATTTTCTTGTTCAACAAACTTTGATGTTGTTTCAATAATCTCTATAAGTGTAGGTGGATGCAATCTTGAATCTAGGTCCTCTTGTTTAGTCGTCCCTTGGAACATAGTAGTGCCGATGCTGAATTTAGGTGCTTGTTTTCTGTCAGAGTCCATTATCATCGTTGTTGTGGTAGCTGTGTAAACTTTAAAAATTGTCCAGGTCCTTGATGTCATGGACAACAATTACTCTTGCTTCTGGACCTCCATTCAGCTTGATGTAGATTTTACAGTTGGCGCTCCAAGTTCCCTGGATTTTTCCCTGCCTTCTCAAGTCGCGTGCTTTCTTGGCGATTCCAGCATTGCGTTTTGTGAGATGCTCATTTATGTACACATTTGTTCCCTTCAGCTTCTTTCCCTGTCTCAGCAATGCCATTTTAGATTTTCTGTTTACGAGTTTCACAAGCACGACTGGAGTGGCATTGTTGTTTCTTCCGTTCAGTGGGATGCATGTTTCGATGGTATTAATGTCAATTTCAATTTCTTTTGATTGCAGAAAGTTGACCACTTGCTGTTCTGCTGAGACCATATCCATTTCATCTGGTTCACCTTCATTATTCACAGCTTTCGCATAGGATCTTGGTTTAATTCGGTGCCCTGTCACAATGATATCATTCATTCGTTTATCCTGATCCATTTCATCTATGATGTTCCTCAGCATGTTGTTGTCTTCTTGAAGGACTTCATTTGTTTGCTCATTTCAGTGACTTCTTTATTTCTGGAGTTGTTCTCTTTTTTCATTTCTTTAATTTCTTCTTTCATTTCTTTCATATCCTCTTTCCATCCATCAATCAATTCTTCCAATTTTTCTATCATTTCTTCTTTAAATTCCTGGAGTATTTTTTGTAGTATCCCTTCTTGAATCCCATCATGTCCTGTGCCCAGCTTCAAATCAGTCTTTCCAGTCAATCCTTTAACTTTTGGCATCGCGGCAGTCACTGACGTCAGCGCCTCTTATGTCTTAAGGGCAGTTACTTCTTTAGCGACTTGCGGCACTTTTAACTTGTTTTTTCAACAATTTCGTACTTTGCGCCGTTCAGAGATCAATTTGAGGTGTCAGCCTGTCAACTTATATCACTCTGCGACGTCGGGATCACTTTAAAACAGCTGTAAACTCGCCGTAACTTTTGGTTGCTAGGCAACCGCTTTGAACTGCGGGAGGCACCTTTGGTTTGAGGCTAACGGCTCTTCCACTCGCCTTATTTCAGCGTATCAGTGCCTCTCAACTGACCAAAATCAGATCGAAGATGCCAGGTGACTCTCCTGTGGCTGTGATCGCAAATCAGTGGTCAAATCAGTGGTCAAAATCTTCAGACTTAACAAAAACTCCGGTAGCAGAAGCGGAGCTTTTTTTCTTTGCGTCCTTTCTCATTGACAGGAAGTGACGTGTATGACAGGAAGTGACGTGTACCTTGGCCCGCGGCTTTGTTCAGTTTTAAACTTTGGCCCACTCTGTATTTGAGTTTGACACCCCTGGTGAAGGTGAAGCTCTGTCATCCTGGAGGCCACGGGGAAGACCCAGGACACATTGGGAACACTATGTCTCCCGGCTGGCCTGAGAACGCCTCGGGATCCCCTGAGAAAAGGTCCTAGGTGAGGGATCAGACAAAGAGCAGCTCAAAGACCTTTATGAAAAGTACAAATCGAGGACCTAGATTTTTTCTCGCCCAGGCGCAGGTCACCGTGGCTCCCCTGTGGAGCCAGGCGCAGAGGTGGGGCACGATGGCGAGCGACTGGTGGCCGGGCCTGTCTCCATGGGGCCCTGCCGGGCTCAGCTCGAAGAGGCAATGTGGGTCAACCCTCCAATGGGTTCACCACTCATGGGCCCATTGAGGTCATAGAGGTCGGATGCAGTGTGAACTGGGCGGCAGCCGAAGGCAGGGCACTTGGCGGTCCGATTATCGGCTACATAAGCTCGCTCTTGGGACGTGGAACGTCACCTCGCTGGGAGGGAAAGAGCCTGAGCTGGTGCGCGAGGTGAAGAAGTTCCGGCTAGATATAGTTGGACTCACTTTGACGCACAGCAAGGGCTCTGGAACCTGTTCTCTCAAGAGGGGCTGAACTCTCTTCCACTCTGGCGTTGCAAGCAATGAGAGGCTGGGGTGGCAATTGTTGTTGCTCAAAGCCTGCACGTTGGACTTTAACCCAGTAGACGAGATGGTAGCTTCCCTCCGCCTTCGGGTTGGGTGACGGGTCCTGACTGTTGTTTGTGTTTACGCACCAAACAGCAGCTCAGAGTACCCACTCTTTTTGGATTCCCTTGAGGGAGTACTGGAGAGTGCTCCCTCGGGTGATTCCCTTGTTCTGTTGGGGGACTTCAATGCTCATGTTGGCAAGGACAGTGAAACCTGGAGAGTCGTGATTGGGAAAAATGGCCACCCGGATCTGAACCCAAGTGGTACTTTGTTATTGGACTTTTGTGCTCGTCACGGATTGTCCATAACAAACACAATGTACAAACATAAGGAAGAACTTTGAACATGTCACGAGGGAGGTGCTGGACATTGAGTCTGAGTGGACCATGTTCTGTGCCTCTCTTGTCGAGCCTGCTGATTGGAGCTGTGGCCGCAAGGTGTTTGGTGCCTGTCGTGGCGGTAATCCTAGAACTCGCTGGTGGCCACCAGCAGTGAGGGATGCCGTCAAGCTGAAGAAAGAGCCTATCGGGTCCTTTTGGCTCATGGGACTCCAGAGGCAGCGGGCATACCGACAGGCCAAGCAGTGCCTGGGGAATCTGTGGTGGACTCTCCTATTTCTGGGGCTTAGGTTGCCTAGGTAGTTAAAAAGCTCCTCTGTGGCAAGGCCCCGGTGGTGGATGAGTTCCTTAAGGCTCTGGATACTGTGGGGCTGTCTTGGTTGACAAGACTCTGCAACATCGCGTGAACATTGGGGGCGGTACCTCTGGATTGGGTGGTGGTTCCTCTCTTTAAGAAGGGGAACCGGAGGGTGTGTTCCAACTATCGTGAAACACACTCCTTAGCCTTCCCGGTAAGGTCTATTCATGTCTACTGGAGAGGAGGAAACTCGGATCCACGATGAACAGCGTGGTTTTCGTCCTGGTCGTGGAACGGTAGACCAGGTCTATACTCTCGGCAGGGTCCTTGAGTGTGAAGCGACTGGGATGAGAATCAGCACCTCCAAGTCCAAGTCCATGGTTCTCGCGCAGGAAAGGGTCGAGTGCCATCTCCAGGTTGGGGAGGAGATCTTGCCCCAAGTGGAGGAGTTCAAGTACCTAGGAGTCTTGCTCACGAGTGAGGATAGAGTGGATCGAGAGATCCACAGGCGGATTGGTGCGGCGTCTTCAGTATTGAGGACGCTATATCGATCCGTTGTGGTGAAGAAGGAGCTGAGCCAGAAGGAAAAGCTCTCAATTTACCGTCGATGTACGTTCCCATCTTTGGGTTATGACCGAAAGGACAAGCGGCCGGAATGCGTTTCCTCTGCCGGGTGGTGGGTCTCTCCCTTAGAGACAGGGTGAGAAGCTCTGTCATCCGGGAGGAACTCAAAGTATAGCCGCTGCTCCTCCACATTGAGAGGAGCCATGAGGTGGTTCGGGCATCTGCTCAGGATGCCACCCGAACGCCTCTAGGGAGGTGTGGCAGGAGGCCACGGGGAAGACCTAGGACACATTGGAAAGACTATGTCCCCGGGAGCTGGACCTAGTGGCTGGGGAGAGGGAAGTCTGGGATTTTCTGCTCAGGCTGCTGCCTGACCTCGGATAAGCGGAAGACAATGGATGGATTTAGAATGACAGTTATACTGTCAGATTGAGTACAAAAACTAACTAAACCTTACACAATATAATGTTTCTAGTAAAACTCACAAAGATACATATCTCCAGGCATTATTAGCCATTTTGCATATGTGGTTTAGGAGTTATGTTTAAATAAATAACTGTCAGATTGAGTGTGACAGTAAACTCTCATAGTGAGTAAAACCCTTATTTTGTATTTGCAAACCTTACAAAAAAAAACTAAATCTAGTTAAACTCACACATATACAATATTACAGGCATTTTTAGACATAATGCATGTTTGGTTTTAGAGTAATGTTTATATAACTTTCATATTTAGTATGACAGCTGTACTGTCATATTGAATAAAAAAAACAACTAACTTGTGTCTTTGCAAACCTTACAAAATACCATTTTTCTAGTAAAACTAACTAGATACATGCTCCAGGCATTATTAGCCATTTTGCATGTGTTGTTTGAGTTATGTTTAAATAACTGTCATATTGAGTGTGACAGTATACTGTCATAAAACCCAATTTTTGTATTTGCAACCCTGATTCTAGTAAAACTCACATATATACAATATTACAGGCAGTTTTGGACATAATGCATGTTTGGTTTTGGAGTTATGTTTATATAACTTTCATATATAGTATGACAGCTAAACTGTTATATTGAGTAAAAAAACTAACTTGTGTTTGTCATAAAACCCAATTTTTGTATTAGCAAACCATACAACTGATTCAATTAAAACTCACATGGATTCAATATTACAGGCATTTTCAGACATTTTGCATGTTTGGTTTAGGAATTATGTTGTAATACATTTGTATTGCTTTTTTCACATTATCTCAGGATTTTTAGAACATTACTGTCATATTGAGTAAAAAAATAATTTTTGTGTTTGCAAGCCTTAAAAAAAGCATATGTTTCCAGTAAAACTCCCAAAGATGCATTATTTCAGGCATTATTAGCCATTTTTCAGGTGTGGTTTAGGTGTTATGTTTAAATAACTGTCATATTGAGTGTGGCGTTATACTGTTATAGTGAGTTAAAAAAAACTAACTTGTGTCTTTGCAAACCTTACAAAAGAAAATGTTTCTAGCAACACTCACAAAGATAATTTTTTTCACGCTATTAGACATGTTTCATGTGTATTTAGGAGTTATAATTAAATAACTTTCATATTGAGTGTTAAAGTTATAATGTCATTATGTGTAAAACCTAATTTTTGTATTTGCAAACCTTACAAAAACAATTGATTCTAGTAAAACTTTTTTAGATTCAATATTACAGGCATTTTTAGACAATTTACATGTTTGGTTTAAAAGTTGTGTTTGAATACATTTGTATTGCTTTTTTCGCATTATCTCAGGATTTTAAGATCATTACTTTCATATTGAGTAAAACACTACTTTTTGTTTTGCAAACCTTACAAACTCACATGAATACATTATTATAAGCAATTTTAGACATGACACACGTTTGGTTTTGGAGTTATGTTTATATAACTTTTATATTTAGTATGACTGTTATACTGTCATATTGAATTAAAAAAAAATAGCTTGTGTCTTTGCAAGCTTTACAAAATATAATTTTTCTAGTAAAACTAACAAAGATACATGTCTCCAGGCATTATTACCCATTTTGCATGGGTTGTTTAGGAATTATGTTTAAATACATTATTATTGCTTTTTTCGCATTATCTCAGGATTCTTAGATCATTACTTTCATATTGAGTAAAAAACTACTTTTTGTTTTTGCAAACCTTACAAACTCACATAAATACATTATTACAGGCATTTTTAGACATGACACATGTTTGGTTTTGGAGTTATGTTTATATAACTTTTATATTTAATATGACTGTTATACTGTCATATTGAATTTAAAAAAAACTAGCTTGTGTCTTTGCAAACTTTACAAAAGATCATTTTTCTAGTAAAACTAACAAAGATACATGTCTCCAGGCATTATTACCCATTTTGCATGGGTTGTTTAGGAGTTATGTTTAAATACATTTTTATTGCTTTTTTCGCATTATCTCAGGATTCTAAGATCATTACTTTCATATTGAGTAAAAAACTACTTTTTGTTTTTGCAAACCTTACAAACTCACATAAATACATTATTACAGACATTTTTAGACATGACACATGTTTGGTTCTGGAGTTATGTTTATGTAACTTTCATATTTAGTATGACTGTTATACTGTCATATTGAATAAAAAAAAACTAGCTTGTGTCTTTGCAAACTTTACAAAATATCATTTTCCTAGTAAAACTAACAAAGATACATGTCTCCAGGCATTATTACCCATTTTGCATGGGTTGTTTAGGAGTTATGTTTAAATACATTTTTATTGCTTTTTTCGCATTATCTCAGGATTCTAAGATCATTACTTTCATATTGAGTAAAAAACTACTTTTTGTTTTTGCAAACCTTACAAACTCACATAAATACATTATTACAGACATTTTTAGACATGACACATGTTTGGTTCTGGAGTTATGTTTATATAACTTTCATATTTAGTATGACTGTTATACTGTCATATTGAATTAAAAAAAACTAGCTTGTGTCTTTGCAAACTTTACAAAAGATAATTTTTCTAGTAAAACTAACAAACATACATGTCTCCAGGCATTATTACCCATTTTGCATGGGTTGTTTAGGAATTATGCTTAAAGACATTTTTATTGCTTTTTTCGCATTATCTCAGGATTCTTAGATCATTACTTTCATATTCGGTAAAAAACTACTTTTTGTTTTTGCAAACCTTACAAACTCAAATAAATACATTATTATAGGCAATTTTAGACATGACACACGTTTGGTTCTGGTGTTATGTTTATATAACTTTCATATTTAGTATGACTGTTATACTGTCTTATTGAATAAAAACAACTAGCTTGTGTCTTTGCAAACTTTACAAAATATCATTTTCCTAGTAAAACTAACAAAGATACATGTCTCCAGGCATTATTACCCATTTTGCCTGGGTTGTTTAGGAATTATGTTTAAATACATTTTTATTGCTTTTTTCGCATTATCTCAGGAATTTAAGATCATTACTTTCATATTGAGTAAAAAACTACTTTTTGTTTTTGCAAACCTTACAAACTCACATAAATACATTATTACAGGCATTTTTAGACATGACACGTGTTTGGTTTTGGAGTTATGTTTATATAACTTTCATATTTAGTATGACTGTTATACTGTCATATTGAATTAAAAAAAACTAGCTTGTGTCTTTGCTAACTTTACGAAAGATCATTTTTCTAGTAAAACTAACAAAGATACATGTCTCCAGGCATTATCACCCATTTTGCATGGGTTGTTTAGGAATTATGTTTAAAGACATTTTTATTGCTTTTTTCGCATTATCTCAGGATTCTTAGATCATTACTTTCATATTGAGTAAAAAACTACTTTTTGTTTTTGCAAACCTTACAAACTCACATAAATACATTATTACAGGCATTTTTAGACATGACACATGTTTGGTTTTGGAGTTATGTTTATATAACTTTTATATTTAATATGACTATTATACTGTCATATTTAATTTTAAAAAACTAGCTTGTGTCTTTGCAAACTTTACAAAAGATCATTTTTCTAGTAAAACTAACAAAGATACATGTCTCCAGGCATTATTACCCGTTTTGCATGGGTTGTTTAGGAATTATGTTTAAATACATTTTTATTGCTTTTTTTGCATTATCTCAGGATTTTAAGATCATTACTTTCATATTGAGTGAAAAACTACTTTTTCTTTTTGCAAACCTTACAAACTCATATAAATACATTATTATAGGCAATTTTAGACATGACACACGTTTGGTTCTGGAGTTATGTTTATATAACTTTCATATTTAGTATGACTGTTATACTGTCTTATTGAATAAAAACAACTAGCTTGTGTCTTTGCAAACTTTACAAAATATACATTTCCTAGTAAAACTAACAAAGATACATGTCTCCAGGCATTATTACCCATTTTGCCTGGGTTGTTTAGGAGTTATGTTTAAATACATTTTTATTGCTTTTTTCGCATTATCTCAGGATTCTAAAATCCTTACTTTCATATTGAGTAAAAAACTACTTTTTGTTTTTGCAAACCTTACAAACTCTCATAAATACATTATTAACGACATTTTTAGACATGACACATGTTTGGTTTTGGAGTTATGTTTATATAACTTTCATATTTAGTATGACTGTTATACTGTCATATTGAATAAAAAAAAACTAGCTTGTGTCTTTGCAAACTTTACAAAATATCATTTTCCTAGTAAAACTAACAAAGATACATGTCTCCAGGTATTATTACCCATTTTGCATGGGTTGTTTAGGAGTTATGTTTAAATACATTTTTATTGCTTTTTTCGCATTATCTCAGGATTCTAAGATCATTACTTTCATATTGAGTAAAAAACTACTTTTTGTTTTTGCAAACCTTACAAACTCACATAAATACATTATTACAGACATTTTTAGACATGACACATGTTTGGTTTTGGAGTTATGTTTATATAACTTTCATATTTAGTATGACTGTTATACTGTCATATTGAATAAAAAAAACTAGCTTGTGTCTTTGCAAACTTTACAAAAGATCATTTTTCTAGTAAAACTAACAAAGATACATGTCTCCATGCATTATTACCCATTTTGCCTGGGTTGTTTAGGAGTTATGTTTAAATACATTTTTATTGCTTTTTTCGCATTATCTCAGGATTCTAAAATCCTTACTTTCATATTGAGTAAAAAACTACTTTTTGTTTTTGCAAACCTTACAAACTCTCATAAATACATTATTAACGACATTTTTAGACATGACACACGTTTGGTTTTGGAGTTATGTTTATATAACTTTTATATTTAGTATGACTGTTATACTGTCATATTGAATAAAAAAAACTAGCTTGTGTCTTTGCAAACTTTACAAAAGATAATTTTTCTAGTAAAACTAACAAAGATACATATCTCCAGGCATTATTAGCCATTTTGCATGGGTTGTTTAGGAGTTATGTTTAAATACATTTTTATTGCTTTTTTCGCATTATCTCAGGATTCTAAGATCATTACTTTCATATTGAGTAAAAAACTACTTTTTGTTTTTGCAAACCTTACAAACTCACATTAATACATTATTACAGGCATTTTTAGACATGACACATGTTTGGTTTTGGAGTTATGTTTATATAACTTTCATATTTAGTATGACTGTTATACTGTCATATTGAATAAAAAAAAACTAGCTTGTGTCTTTGCAAACTTTACAAAAGATCATTTTCCTAGTAAAACTAACAAAGATACATGTCTCCAGGCATTATTACCCATTTTGCCTGGGTTGTTTAGGAATTATGTTTAAATACATTTTTATTGCTTTTTTCGCATTATCTCAGGAATTTAAGATCATTACTTTCATATTGAGTAAAAAACTACTTTTTGTTTTTGCAAACCTTACAAACTCACATAAATACATTATTACAGGCATTTTTAGACATGACACGTGTTTGGTTTTGGAGTTATGTTTATATAACTTTCATATTTAGTATGACTGTTATACTGTCATATTGAATTAAAAAAAAATAGCTTGTGTCTTTGCTAACTTTACGAAAGATCATTTTTCTAGTAAAACTAACAAAGATACATGTCTCCAGGCATTATCACCCATTTTGCATGGGTTGTTTAGGAATTATGTTTAAAGACATTTTTATTGCTTTTTTCGCATTATCTCAGGATTCTTAGATCATTACTTTCATATTGAGTAAAAAACTACTTTTTGTTTTTGCAAACCTTACAAACTCACATAAATACATTATTACAGGCATTTTTAGACATGACACATGTTTGGTTTTGGAGTTATGTTTATATAACTTTTATATTTAATATGACTATTATACTGTCATATTTAATTTTAAAAAACTAGCTTGTGTCTTTGCAAACTTTACAAAAGATCATTTTTCTAGTAAAACTAACAAAGATACATGTCTCCAGGCATTATTACCCGTTTTGCATGGGTTGTTTAGGAATTATGTTTAAATACATTTTTATTGCTTTTTTTGCATTATCTCAGGATTTTAAGATCATTACTTTCATATTGAGTGAAAAACTACTTTTTCTTTTTGCAAACCTTACAAACTCATATAAATACATTATTATAGGCAATTTTAGACATGACACACGTTTGGTTCTGGAGTTATGTTTATATAACTTTCATATTTAGTATGACTGTTATACTGTCTTATTGAATAAAAACAACTAGCTTGTGTCTTTGCAAACTTTACAAAATATACATTTCCTAGTAAAACTAACAAAGATACATGTCTCCAGGCATTATTACCCATTTTGCCTGGGTTGTTTAGGAGTTATGTTTAAATACATTTTTATTGCTTTTTTCGCATTATCTCAGGATTCTAAAATCCTTACTTTCATATTGAGTAAAAAACTACTTTTTGTTTTTGCAAACCTTACAAACTCTCATAAATACATTATTAACGACATTTTTAGACATGACACATGTTTGGTTTTGGAGTTATGTTTATATAACTTTCATATTTAGTATGACTGTTATACTGTCATATTGAATAAAAAAAAACTAGCTTGTGTCTTTGCAAACTTTACAAAATATCATTTTCCTAGTAAAACTAACAAAGATACATGTCTCCAGGTATTATTACCCATTTTGCATGGGTTGTTTAGGAGTTATGTTTAAATACATTTTTATTGCTTTTTTCGCATTATCTCAGGATTCTAAGATCATTACTTTCATATTGAGTAAAAAACTACTTTTTGTTTTTGCAAACCTTACAAACTCACATAAATACATTATTACAGACATTTTTAGACATGACACATGTTTGGTTTTGGAGTTATGTTTATATAACTTTCATATTTAGTATGACTGTTATACTGTCATATTGAATAAAAAAAACTAGCTTGTGTCTTTGCAAACTTTACAAAAGATCATTTTTCTAGTAAAACTAACAAAGATACATGTCTCCATGCATTATTACCCATTTTGCCTGGGTTGTTTAGGAGTTATGTTTAAATACATTTTTATTGCTTTTTTCGCATTATCTCAGGATTCTAAAATCCTTACTTTCATATTGAGTAAAAAACTACTTTTTGTTTTTGCAAACCTTACAAACTCTCATAAATACATTATTAACGACATTTTTAGACATGACACACGTTTGGTTTTGGAGTTATGTTTATATAACTTTTATATTTAGTATGACTGTTATACTGTCATATTGAATAAAAAAAACTAGCTTGTGTCTTTGCAAACTTTACAAAAGATAATTTTTCTAGTAAAACTAACAAAGATACATATCTCCAGGCATTATTAGCCATTTTGCATGGGTTGTTTAGGAGTTATGTTTAAATACATTTTTATTGCTTTTTTCGCATTATCTCAGGATTCTAAGATCATTACTTTCATATTGAGTAAAAAACTACTTTTTGTTTTTGCAAACCTTACAAACTCACATTAATACATTATTACAGGCATTTTTAGACATGACACATGTTTGGTTTTGGAGTTATGTTTATATAACTTTCATATTTAGTATGACTGTTATACTGTCATATTGAATAAAAAAAAACTAGCTTGTGTCTTTGCAAACTTTACAAAAGATCATTTTTCTAGTAAAACTAACAAAGATACATGTCTCCAGGCATTATTACCCATTTTGCCTGGGTTGTTTAGGAGTTATGTTTAAATACATTTTTATTGCTTTTTTCGCATTATCTCAGGATTCTAAAATCCTTACTTTCATATTGAGTAAAAAACTACTTTTTGTTTTTGCAAACCTTACAAACTCTCATAAATACATTATTAACGACATTTTTAGACATGACACACGTTTGGTTTTGGAGTTATGTTTATATAACTTTTATATTTAGTATGACTGTTATACTGTCATATTGAATAAAAAAAACTAGCTTGTGTCTTTGCAAACTTTACAAAAGATAATTTTTCTAGTAAAACTAACAAAGATACATATCTCCAGGCATTATTAGCCATTTTGCATGGGTTGTTTAGGAGTTATGTTTAAATACATTTTTATTGCTTTTTTCGCATTATCTCAGGATTCTAAGATCATTACTTTCATATTGAGTAAAAAACTACTTTTTGTTTTTGCAAACCTTACAAACTCACATTAATACATTATTACAGGCATTTTTAGACATGACACATGTTTGGTTTTGGAGTTATGTTTATATAACTTTCATATTTAGTATGACTGTTATACTGTCATATTGAATAAAAAAAAAACTGGCTTGTGTCTTTGCAAACTTTACAAAAGATCATTTTTCCAGTAAAACTAAAAAAGATACATGTTTCCAGGCATTATTAGCCATTTTGCATATGTTGTTTAGGAGTAATGTTTAAATACATTTTTATTGCTTTTTTCGCATTATCTCAGGATTTTAAGAACATTACAGTCATATTGAGTAAAAAAACTACTTTTTGTGTTTGCAAGATTTAAAAAAGCATGTGTTTCGAGTAAAACGGCCAAGGATGCATTATTTCAGGCATTATTAGCCATTTTTCATGTGTGGTTTGAGTTATGGTTAAATAACTGTCATATACTGTCAGTTATGACATAGTAAGTAAAACCTAATTTATGTATTTGCAAACCTTACAAAATCATTTAAATCTAGTAAAACTCACATGGATTCAATATTACAGACATTTTTAGACATTTTGCATGTTTGGTTTAGGAATTATGTTGGAATCATTTTTATTAATTTGTTCGTATTATCTCAGAATTTTAGAACATTACTGTCATATTGAGTAAAAAAATAATTTTTGTGTTTGCAAGCCTTAAAAAAGCATATGTTTCGAGTAAAACTTACAAGAATGCATTATTTCAGGCATTGTTAGTCATTTTTCATGTGTAGTTTAAGAGTTATGTTTAAATAACTGTCATATTTAGTGTGGCAGTTATACTGTCATATTGAGTAAAAAAAACTAACCTGTCTTTGCAAACCTTACAAAAGAAAATGTTTCTAGTAACACTCACAAAGATACATTTTTTCACGCATTATTAGACATGTTTCATGTGTGGTTAGGAGTTATAAATAAATAATTGTCATATTGAGTGTTACAGTTTTAATGTCATTATGTGTAAAACCTAATTTTTGTATTTGCAAACCTTACAAAAACAATTGATTCTAGTAAAACTTATATAGATTCAATATTACAGGCATTTTTAGACATTTTACATGTTTGGTTTAAAATTTGTGTTTGAATACATTTGTATTGCTTTTTTCGCATTATCTCAGGATTCTAAGAACATTACTTTCATATTGAGTTAAAAACTACTTTTTGTTTTTGCAAACCTTACAAACTCACATAAATACATTATTACAGGCATTTTTAGACATGACACATGTTTGGTTTTGGAGTTATGTTTATATAACTTTCATATTTAGTATGACTGTTATACTGTCATATTGAATAAAAAAACTAGCTTGTGTCTTTGATATCCTTACAAAAGATCATTTTTTTTAAACTAACAACGTTACATGTCTCCCTAGGCATTATTAGCCATTTTGCATGTGTTGTTTAGGAGTTAGGTTTAAATACATTTTTATTGCTTTTTTCCCATTATCTCAGGGTTCTAAGAACTTTAAAGTCAAGTAAAAAACTACTTTTTGTGTTTGCAAAATGTAAAACTCAGTAAAACTCCCAATGATTCATTATTTCAGGCATTATTAGCCATTTTTTTGTGTGGTTTATGAGTTATGTTTAAATAACTGTCATATTGAGTGTGATTTTGTCATTGTGAGTAAAACATAATTTTTGTATTTGCAAACCTTACAAAAACAACCGATTTTAGGAAAACTCACATTGATACAATGTTACAGGCATGTTTAGACATATTGCATGTTTGGTTTTGGAATTATATTTATATAACCTGCTTTCTGAGCCGCCACCTTTGTGGTTTGCGTGTCCCACTGATCCTAGGAGCTATGTTGTCGGGGGGCTTCTATGCCCCCTGATAGGGTCCCCCAAGACAAACAGGTCCTAGGTGAGGGATCAGACAAAGAGCAGCTCAAAGACCTTTATTAAAAGTACAATTGAGGACCTAGATTTTTTCTCGCCCGGACGCAGGTCACCATGGCTCCCCTGTGGAGCCAGGCCCAGAGGTGTGGCACGATGGCGATTGTCGGGCCTGTCCCCATGGGGCCCAGCCGTGCTCAGCTCGAAGAGGCAACGTGGATCCCCCCTCCAGGGCTCACCACTCATGGGCTGGGTCATAGAGGGTGCAGTGTGAGCTGGGCGGAAGCCGAAGGCAGGGCACTTGGTGGTCCGATTATCGGCTACATAAGCTCGCTCTTGGGACATGGAACGTCACCTCGCTGGGAGGGAAGGAGCCTGAGCTGGTGCTTGAGGTGGAGACGTTCCCGGCTAGATATAGTTGGACTCACAGCAAGGGCTCTGGAACCTGTTCTCTCAGAGGGGCTGGACTGAGATGAACTTTCATTACTTGCAACGCCAGAGTGGAAGAAATTCCACACTGGCGTTGCAACTAATGAGAGGCTGGGGTGGCAATTCTTGTTGCCCCCCGGCTCAAAGCCTGCACGTTGGACTTTAAACCCAATAGACGAGATGGTAGCTTCCTTCAGGCTTCGGGTTGGGTGACGGGTCCTGATTGTTGTTTGTGTTTACACACCAAACAGCAGCTCAGAGTACCAACTCTTTTTGGATTCCCTTGAGGGAGTACTGGAGAGTGCTCCCTCGGGTGATTCCCTTGTTCTGCTGGTGGACTTCAACGCTATGTTGGCAACGACAGTGAAACCTGGAGAGTCGTGATTGGGAAAAATGGCCACCCGGATCTGAACCCAAGTGGTGCTTTGTTATTGGACTTTTGTGCTTGTCACGGATTGTCCATAACAAACACAATGTTCAAACATAAGGGTGTCCATATGTGCACTTGGCACAAGGACACCCTCGGCCGCATGATTGACTTTGTAGTTGTGTCATGGGATTTGCGGCCTCATGTTTTGGACACTCGGTGAAGAGAGGGGCAGAGCTTTCCACCAACCACCACCTGGTGGTGAGCTGGCTCCGATGGTAGGGGAGGATGCCGGTCAGACCTGGCAGGCCCAAACGCATTGTAAGGGTCTGCTGGGAACACCTAGCAGAGTCTCCTGAAGAACTTTGAACATGTCCGGAAGAACTTTGAACATGTCACGAGGGAGGTGCTGGACATTGAGTCTGAGTGGACCATGTTCCGTTCCTCTCTTGTTGAGCCAGCTGATTGAAGCTGTGGCCGCAAGGTGTTTGGTGCCTGTCGTGGCGGTAATCCACCAGCAGTGAGGGATGCTGTCAAGCTGAAGAAAGAGCCACCGGGTCCTTTTGGCTCATGGGACTCCAGAGGCAGTGGGCATACCGACAGGCCAAGCGAGACCTCCTCAGTCCCACCAACACGTCTTCCTACGAGGAAACAGTGCCTGGGTAGTCTGTGGTGGGCTCTCCTATTTCTGGGGCTGAGGTTGCCAAGGTAGTTAAAAAGCTCCTCGGTGGCAAGGCCCCGGGGGTATGAGCTCCGTCCGGAGTTCCTTAAAGCTCTGGATGCTGTGGGGCAGTCTTGGTTGACAAGACTCTGCAACATTGCGTCTACATCGGGGGCGGTACCTCTGGATTGGCAGACCAGGGTGGTGGTTCCTCTCTTTAAGAAGGGGACCGGAGGGTGTGTTCCAACTATCGTAGATCACACTCCTCAGCCTTCCCGGTAAGGTCTATTCATGTGTAATGGAGAGGAGGAACCTCGGATCCAGGACGAACAGTGTGGTTTTCGTCCTGGTCGTGGAACGGTAGACCAGCTCTATACTCTCGACAGGGTCCTTGAGTGTGCATGGGAATTTGCCCAACCGGTCTACATAAGTTTTGTGGACTTGGAGAAGACATTCGACCTTGGCCCCCGGTAAATCCTGTGGGGAGTGCTCAGAGAGTATGGAGTATCGGCATGTCTGATTGTGGCGGGTGTCTCCCTGTATGATCAGTGTCAGAGCTTGGTCCGCATTGCCGGCAGTATGTCGGACCCCTTTCCAGTGAGGGTTGGACTCCGCTAAGGCTGCCCTTTGTCACAGATTCTGTTCATAACTTTAATGGACAGAATATCTAGGCGCAGTCATGGCTTTGAGGATCCCCTCAACGCCATGACTGCGCCTGGTTTGGTGGCTGCAGGATTAGGTCTCTGCTTTTTGCAGATGATGTGGTCCTGATGGCTTCAACTGGCCAAGATCTTCAGCTTTCATTGGATCGGTTCGCAGTGAAGCGACTGGGATGAGAATCAGCACCTCCAAGTCCGAGTCCATGGTTCTCGCCCGGGAAAGGGTGGAGTGCCATCTCGAGGTTGGGAAAGAGATCTTGCCCCAAGTGAAGGAGTTCAAGTACCTAGGAGTCTTGTTCACGAGTGAGGATAGAGTGGATTGTGAGATCAACAGGCGGATCGGTGCGGCGTCTTCAGTAATGAGGACGCTATATCGATCCGTTGTGGTGAAGAAGGAGCTGAGCCAGAAGGAAAAGCTTTCAATTTACCGGTCGATCAACGTTCCCATCCTCACCTATGGTCATGAGCTTTGGGTTATGACCGAAAGGACAAGGTCACGGGTACAAGCGGCCGAAATGAGTTTCCTCCGCCGGGTGGTGGGTCTCTCCCTTAGAGATAGGGTGAGAAGCTCTGTCATCTGGGAGGAACTCAGTGTAAAGCTGCTGCTCCTCCACATTGAGAGGAGCCAGATGAGGTGGTTCGGGCATCTGCTCAGGATGCCACCCGAACGCCTCCCTAGGTCCGAACGGCAGGAGGCCATGGGGAAGACCTAGGATACATTGGAAAGACTATGGCCTGGGAACGCCTCGGGATCCCCCGAGAAGAGCTGGACGAAGTGGCTGGGGAGAGGGAAGTCAGGGCTCTCTGCTTAGGCTGCTGCCCCCGCAACCCGACCTCGGATAAGCGGAAGAAAATGGATGGATTTAGTATGACAGTTATACTGTCATATTGAGTGTGACAGTATACTGTCATAAAACCCAATTTTTGTATTTGCAAACCTGATTCTAGTAAAACTCACATCTATATAATATTACAGGCAATTTTGGACATAATGCACGTTTGGTTTTGGAGTTATGTTCATATAACTTTAATATATAGTATGCCATCTATACTGTTATAATGAGTAAAAAAACTAACTTGTGTCCGTCATAAAACTCAATTTTTGTATTTGCAAACCTTACAAAAACAAAAGATTCTAGTAAAACTCACATGGATTCAATATTACAGGCATTTTTAGACATTTTGCATGTTTGGTTTAGGAATCATGTTGGAATACATTTGTATTGCTTTTTTCACATTATCTCAGCATTTTAAGAACTTACTGTCATATTGAGTAAAAAAAACTTTTTGTGTTTGCAAGCCTTAAAAAAACAACCGATTCTAGTAAAACTCACATTGATACAATATTACAGGCATGTTTAGACATCTTGCATGTTTGGTTTTGGAGTTATGTTTATACAACCTGCTTTCTGAGCCGCCACCTTTGTGGTTTGCGTGTCCCACTGATCCTAGGAGCTATGTTGTCCGGGGGCTTCTATGCCCCCTGATAGGGTCCCCCAAGACAAACAGGTCCTAGGTGAGGAATCAGACAAAGAGCAGCTCAAAGACCTTTATGAAAAGTACAAATCGAGGACCTAGATATTTTCTCGCCCGGACGCGGGTCACCGTGGCTCCCCTGTGGAGCCAGGCCCAGAGGTGGGGCACGATGGCGAGCGACTGGTGCCCATGGGGCCCAGCTCGAAGAGGCAACGTGGGTCCCCCCTGCAATAGGCTCACCACTCATGAGCTGGGTCATAGAGGTCGGGTGCAGTGTTAGCTGGGCGGAAGCCGAAGGCAGGGCACTTGGCGGTCCGATTATCGGCTACATAAGCTCGCTCTTGGGACGTGGAATGTCACCTCGCGAGGTGGAGAAGTTCCCGGCTAGATAAAGCTGGACTCACTTCAACGCACAGCAAGGGCTCTGGAACCTGTTCTCTCAAGAGGGGTTGGACTCTCTTCCACTCTGGCGTTGCAAGTAATGAGAGGCTGGGTTGGCAATTCTTGTTGCCCCCCGGCTCAAAGCCTGCACGTTGGACTTAACCCAGAAGACGAGATGGTAGCTTCCCTCCGCTTTCGGGTTGGGTGACGGGTCCTGACTGTTGTTGGTGTTTACGCACCAAACAGCAGCTCAGAGTACCCACTCTTTTTGGATTCCCTTGAGAGTGCTCCCTCAGGTGATTCCCTTGTTCTGCTGGGGGTCTTCAACGCTCATGTTGGCAACGACTTTGAAACCTGGAGAGTCGTGATTGGTAAAAATGGCCACCCGGATCTGAACCCAAGTGGTGCTTTGTTATTGGACTTTTGTGCTCGTCACGGATTGTCCATAACAAACACAATGTTCAAACATAAGGGTGTCCATATGTGCACTTGGCACCAGGACACCCTCGGCCGCAGTTCCATGATTGACTCTGTAGTTGTGTCATGGGATTTGCGGCCTCATGTTTTGGACACTCGGGTGAAGAGAGGGGCGAGCTTTCTACCGATCACCACCTGGTGAGCTGGCTCCGATGGTGGGGTAGGATCCCGGACAGACCTGGCAGGCCCAAACGCATTGTGAGAGTCTTTTGGGAATGCCTAGCAGAGTCTCCTGTCAGAGAGAGTTTCTTTTTCCACCTCCGGAGGAACTTTGAACATGTCACAAAGGAGGTGCTGGACATTGAGTCTGAATGGATCATGTTCCGTGCCTCTCTTTTCAAGCCAGCTGATTGGAGCTGTGGCCGCAAGGTGTTTGGTGCCTGTCGTGGCGGTAATCCTAGAACCCGCTGGTGGCCACCAGCAGTGCGGGATGCCGTCAAGCTGAAGAAAGAGCTTATCTGGTCCTTTTGGCTCATGGGACTCCAGAGGCAGCGGGCATACCGACAGGCCAAGCAGTGCCTGGGGAATCTGTGGTGGGCTCTCCTATTTCTGGGGCTGAGGTTGCCAAGGTAGTTAAAAAGCTCCTCGGTGGCAAGGCCCCGGGGGTGGATGAGCTCCATCCGGAGTTCCTTAAGGCTCTGGATGCTGTGGGGCTGTTTTAGTTGACAAGACTCTGCAACATCGCGTGGACATCAGGGGCGGTACCTCTGGATTGGCAGACCGGGGTGGTGGTTCCTCTCTTTAAGAAGGAGAACCGGAGGGTGTGTTCCAACTATCGTAGATCACACTCCTCAGCCTTCCCGGTAAGGTCTATTCATGTGTACTGGAGAGGAGGAACCTCGGATCCAGGACGAACAGTGTGGTTTTCGTCCTGGTCGTGGAACGGTAGACCAGCTCTATACTCTCGGCAGGGTCCTTGAGTGTGCATGGGAGTTTGTCCAACCAGTCTACATGTGCTTTGTGGACTTGGAGAAGACATTCGACCGTGGCCACCCCGGGAAGTCCTGTGGGGAGTGCTCAGAGAGTATGGGGTATCGGCATGTCTGATTGTGGCGGGTCGCTCCCTGTATGATCAGTGTCAGAGCTTGGTCCGCATTGCCAGCAGTAAGTCGGACCCTTTTCCAGTGAGGGTTGGACCGGAGTCCAACCCTCGTGTAGGCTGCCCTTTGTCACCAAATGTGTTCATAAATTTTATGGACAGAATTTCTAGGCGCAGTCATGGCGTTGAGGGGATCCGGTTTGGTGGCTGCAGGATTAGGTCTCTCCTTTTTGCAGATGATGTGGTCCTTTTGGCTTTAACTGGCCAGGATCTTCAGCTCTCATTGGATTGGTTCGCAGCCGAGTGTGAAGCGACTGGGATGAGAATCAGCACCTCCAAGTCCGAGGTTCTCTCCCGGGAAAGGGTGGAGTGCCATCTCGAGGTTGGGCAGGAGATCTTGCCCCAAGTGGATGAGTTCAAGTACCTGGAGTCTTGTTCATGAGTGAGGGAAGAGTGGATCGTGAGATGCACAGGCTGATCGGTGCGGCGTCTTCAGTAATGAGGACGCTATATCGATTCGTTGTGGTAAGAAGGAGCTGCGCCAGAAGGAAAAGCTCTCAATTTACCGGTCAATCTACGTTCCCATCCTCACCTATGGTCATGAGCTTTGGGTTATGACCGAAAGGACAAGATCACGGGTACAAGCGGCCGAAATGAGTTTTCTCCGCTGGGTGGCGGGTCTCTCCCTTACTGTAAGAATTTTCACCGTTTAATTACAGTAACCTACTGGCAGCTAATGGTTCCAGTATAAAACTGTTTTTCTACAGCACACATACTGTGATTTATCACTACAGTTTATTACTGTAAAAAGTATCACAGTACTGTGCTGTATCAAATATACGCTTCACAGCATAATACTGTCATCTGTTTAGCGGCATTACACTGTTATTTTAGTGTATCTACTGTAATATCCATTAACAGTTAATTACAGTAAAAATATTGTAAGCACTATAGACTGAGCTTTACAGTATAATGCCACTAGAAGTTAATGAGTTGAACTTTTAATTTTTCAAAATCAAAACCCCTGCAATCTGCTGGCATAAAAATGACTGGAGAAATGGCCTTGCAAGATTATGTTTTTATTAACCAACTATTTTAAAGTGCATCAAATACATTCAATGTACATTTAGTGCATTCTTCTTATTTTCAGTAAAGCATTTTAACATTTGTAACATGTCCACTTAATTTCTAACTGGAGACAAAACACTGAACACGAGTCCAGTGTTTAGTTGTCGGCTACATAAAGCCCCACTCAAAGTCTGTGAGATGTTTTATAAGGGTGGCTACGTGAGGATTTACAGTTGCTGCCTTTTTCTGGACCAGCTTCCCGGTCTTCTTGGACACCACCTTTCCCTGGCTAGCCTTTGTTCCCCTCTCAGGGTGAACGCCAATGAATCGCCTAAAAAAGAGAGAAAGCATATTAGATATTCTGTTGTGATTGAAGATTACTTGCAGTCGATACAGAACCCCCCTCACATTGTTATTTAGGAATATGCACTGCACAAATATTAATATCAATTTTAGGATATATGTGAGCCTATACCATAACCACAGCTGTAGATGAGTGAATGCTCTAAAACCCATTAAGACAAATTCAGAGAGGAAGACAATGCTAAAGCCTCCCCAATCCCTCTCTCTATTTATGTTTTCTCTCCATCTACGGGACCGTGTATTTACGCTGATGTTTCCTGCTTTCACCCATTTAACATATCGTTACCTGCTCATTACCTATCTTCTCTGCATCCTGGGGTCACACTGGTGCTTCTTGCCTTTACCCATTCAACATATCTTTACCTGCACATTACCTACCTTCTCTGCATAGTGTGGTCACGCTGGTGCTTTCTACCTTTACCCATTCAAAATATCTTTACCTGCACATTACCTACCTTCTCTGTATCCTGGAGTCAAGCTGGTGTTTCCTGCCTTTAATAATTCAACATATCTTTACCTGCACATTAACTACCTTCTCTGTATCCTGGCGTCTAGCTGGTGTTTCCTGCCTTCACCCATTCAACATATCTTTACCTGCACATTACCTACCTTCCCTGCATCCTTGGGTCACACTGGTGCTTCTTTCTTTCACCATACAACATATCTTCACCTGCACATACCTACCTTGTCTGCATGGCCTCGACCACACCTGCGCTTCCTTCTTTCACCCATTCAACATACCTTCACCCGCACATTACCTACCTTCCCTGCATAGTGGGGTCACACTGGTGCTTCCTGCCTTTACCCATTCAACATATCTTCACCCGCACATTACCTACTTGCTCTGCATTCTCGGGTCAAGCTGGTGCTTCCTGCCATCATCCAGTCAACATATCTTTACCTGCAAATTACCTACTTTTTCTGCATCCTGGGGTCAAACAGGTGCTTCCTTCTTTGACCCAGTCAACATATCTTTACCTGCACATTACCTACCTTCTCTGTATCATAGAGTCAAACTGGTGCTTCGGTCCCTAATAAGAAGGTCCACAAAGGAACAGAAGAGTCATTGATTTAAGGCACAAAATTGGGGAAATGACAAGTCAAATTCCTGAACAGAGGTGAGAAATATAAAATAAAATATCCTAACAGTATTTTAACAGTATCAAGAGGATTTACCTTTGAACAAATTCCAATGTCCGAGGACCTTCCTCTTGGTATTCCAAGTTGAACACATAGTAGGTGCCAAGAAGGGCAGCAAGCCCTGAGATTAAGCTAGGTTGGACGCCTTTGCAGATGACATCACCTTCCATGCTGATCATCCAACGTTTTATTGTGACTTTGTCACCAGCAACTGGTACAGTCAAGAAATGCAGTTTATGTTCCTAAACAGTATCCAATATGGGTAGCATTTTAAAAGTATTTGGAATGGCCACCTCACTCGCTCTCTCTTTCCTCTGTTTACATCTAGTCTCCTAAGGCAGTGGTTCTCAAATGGGGGTACGCGTACTCCTGGGGGTACTTGAAGGCATGCCAAGGGGTACGTGAGATTCTTTTTAAATATTCTAAAAATAGCAACAATTCAAAAATCCTTCATAAATATATTTATTGAATAATACTTCGACAAAATATGAATGTAAGTTCATAAACTGAACAACTAATCAAGTAGGCTATTCCATTCATTACCATAAAGCCAGAGTTTCCCCCATGCCATGATGGTTTGACCCTACCTGGCGGTGCCACACGGCACCAACTGTCAATCAACTATCCATGTAGAAAACAATGGAGGCTTGGTTAAAGCGTAGTGGACATGTTCCATAAATATTGATGTTAAAGATTTCTTTTTTTGTGAAATGTTGAGAATGAAGTTCATGAATCCGGTTGGATCTCTATTACAATCCCCAAAGAGGGCACTTTAAGTTGATTACTTCTATGTGTAAAAATCTTTATTTATAATTGAATCACTTGTTTATTTTTCAACAAGTTTTTAGTTATTTTTATATCTTTTTTTCCAAATAGTTCAAGAAAGACCACAACAAATGAGCAATATTTTGCACTGTTATACAATTTAATAAATCAGAAACTGATGACATAGTGCTGTATTTTACTTCTTTATCTCTTTTTTTCAACCAAAAATGCTTTGCTCTGATTAGGGGGTACTTGAATTTCAAAAATGTTCACAGGGGTACATCACTGAAAAAAGGTTGAGAACCACTGTCCTAAGGCAGTGATTCTCAACCTTTTTTCAGTGCTGTGAACATTTTTTTAATGCAAGTAGACCTCCATGTCTTCATAACAGGAATATCCTGAATTCTCAAGTTGCATATCACAATAGTCATCATCAGTGTTAATAACACAAGAGCTGCTTGGATTTGCTGTTGAGCAAGTCAAACTACGTTCAGTGTAGCCGTAGTGCTTCCTTGACACGTGCGATGTGAAAGTAGACTTAACTGTAAATCTTTTTTCACATTGACTGAAGGGGCACGTAACTGTCCTACCTTCGGTAATATGACTTTTCAAATGCAGGAGAAAGGCCCGTATATCATCGCACTTCGTGCTACATGAGACAATATTACAAGGTAAACCTTCTGCGCTATACATATCAGTCCTACTCTTGCCATATTTATGACGACGGCTGTGAGTTTTGAAGGCTGAGAAGTTGTAAAAAACTCTTGTGCATTTAGGGAAAGCACACTTAAACGATGCATTAGGCATACAACTATGACTTCGCATGTGTCTAACATACGCAAATACATTGCTGCAAGTCGTAGCACATATGTTGCAAGTTATCATCTTTTATGATGACTATGACAAAAAAGAAGAAAACTTAGCTAGCTAGCATGCGGCGGTACATGCGCGTGGTCAACGATAGTGTCTGTGATGCTGACTGTGACGCTATGTCATTTCGGACTTTATAAATATATATATAAAGTAATTCAAACAGAAAATGACACATCAAGGTACAAGTGACTCTTACCTTGTTATCAAAAACACACGATGCAGTAGGATGGATTTAGCAGGGTCGGCCAGGTGAAATGAAGCTCGGTTGGACGAATTGTGGGCGGACCCAAGAAACAAGTCTGAAAAATACTGAATTACACTGTAGGTTTTACAGTAACTTACTGCTGGTCGATATTTTTTGAAAAATGCAACAAAATTTACAGTACTTAACTGCATTTAAGAAGAACATGATAGGTTGATTGGCAACACTAAATTGGCCCTAGTGTGTGAATGTGAGTGTGAATGTTGTCTGTCTATCTGTCTTGGCCCTGCGATGAGGTGGCGACTTGTCCAGGGTGTACCCCGCCTTCCGCCTGATTTTAGCTGAGATAGGCTCCAGCGCCCCCCGCGACCCCGAAGGGAATAAGCGGTAGAAAATGGATGGATGGATGGAGTATATAACTGTAATTTTATTTTTTATTTTTACAGTAATTTTTTACAGTGAAGGTCATGGGTGTCAAACTCTGGCCCGTGGGCCAAATTTGGCCCAACGTGTATTTTGACTTGGCCCTTGAGGCAATATCAAATTAACACTAAAGCTGGACCGTCGATTATACATTGCAGCAGTGCCGCGGTAACACCGCGTTCACTGCTACTTCTAATACTTGCCAACCCTCCCGAATTTTTTTTTTTTTTTCAGCTAGTCAAACGAGTGCCGGCCCAGTTTCATGTCAGTGCAGCTTCTGCACCCACACACAATTGAATGCAACGCATACTTCATCAACAGCGATACAGGTTACACTGACGGTAGCCAAATAAAAAACTTTAACACTTTTAGAAATATATGCCACACTGTGAATCCACACCAAACAAGAATGACAAACACATTTCGGGAGAACATCCGCACCGTAACACAACATAAACACAACAGAACAAATACCCGGAACCCTTTGTAGCACTAAATCTTCCGGGACGCTACAAGGTGTGTGTGTGTGGGGGGGGTTTGGTGGTAGCGGGGGTGTATTTTGTTGCGTCCCGAAAGAGTTAGTGCTGCAAAAGATTCTGGGTATTTGTTCTTTTGTGTTTATGTTATGTTACGGTGCGGATGTTCTCCCGAAAAGTGTTTTTTATTTTTGTTTGGTGTGGGTTCACAGTGTGGCGTATATTTCTAACAGTGTTAAAGTTTTTTTATACTGGCACCCTCAGTGTAACCTGTATCGCTGTTGATGAAGTATGCGTTGCATTCATTTGTGTATGCGTGCTGAAGCTGCACATATCTTGTGACTGGGTGTGAATGATGTTAGAATTGGGTGTACGAGATATGACTGTTGAACACCTTCGTTCGATAATGAAAGTTGCCTCAGCTCAAAGCCTGAGCCCCGACATTAAAGAACTAGCATCTAAAAAAAGATGCCAGGTATCTGGCTTGGGCACATCAAATTAGATCAGTGTGTTGCAAACTGAGCAGTTTAAAGTCCTGAATGGTTGTTTTATTCATTGTTAATTTATTGTCAAATTTATTAGCCTGTGGAAAAAGTTAATGTTGATATTTACCTCAGAAGGCTGCAAATAGAAAAGAGGCATTCAATTTTTATTTAAATTGTATTTGATATGCAATTGATATTTTTTAATTATTATTATTATTATTTGAAACTCCATTTTGCATGTCACTATAAAGTTATATAAGCCTTGCTTGTTCAATATTCAATGCAAAACTTGTTTGGGTCCCTATTAAAAGGTTAATTTGTTCAACCTTGAGTTTGAGTTTGAGTTTGAGTTTGAGTTTATTTCGAACATGCAAGCATACAACATGATACATCACAATTTCCAGTTTCTTTTCAACATGTTCGAAAAGGATTAGGAAGAAGCAGAGCTTATTTAATCCTACCCCTTTTCTTTACATAACAGTTGAAAAACTTTTTGTTCACTTCCTGTTCACAATTTTTTCACAATAAACTCCATAAGTAATTACAATAAAAATAAATAAATAAATAATAGTAAGAATTTAATAATAATAATTGGTGAAGTAAGTCATATTTCATATGATGAGATAAGTAAGATTACTTTAAGAATGAATGAATGGATGGATGAAATAAATTGAGAATGTTTGTCATGGTTCTTCTTCATTGTACTTTGTAAACACTTTAAGTTTGAAGAGTTTCTTGAAGTGGATCATATTAGTACATTGTTTGATTGCTTTGCTTAATCCATTCCATAATTTAATTCCACATATTGATATACTGAAGGTCTTAAGTGTTGTACGTGCAAACAAATGTTTTAAATTACGTTTTTCTCTAAGATTATATTTCTCCTCTTTTTTTGAGAAGAATTGTTGTATATTCTTGGGTAGCAGGTTATAGTTTGCTTTGTGCATAATTTTAGCTGTTTGCAAATTCACTATGTCGTGGAATTTCAGTATTTTTGATTCAATAAATAAAGGGTTTGTATGTTCTCTATATCCAACATTATGTATTATTCTAACTGATCTTTTTTGTAACACCGTTAATGAATGAAGTGTACTTTTGTAATTATTTCCCCATATTTCTACACAGTAGCTCAGATATGGTAACACTAGTGAGCAGTAGAGAATATGAAGGGATTTTTGGTCTAGAACATGTTTTGCTTTATTCATTATTGACGTGTTTCTTGCAATTTTATGTTGTATATTTTTTACGTGAGATTTCCAGTTCAATTTATCATCAATCATTATACCTAGAAATTTGGTTTTGTTTACTCTTTCAATTTCTATTCCGTCTATTTGTATTTGTGTTTGACTTTCTCTTCTACTGTTACCAAATAGCATTATTTTAGTTTTACTAAGATTCAACGATAGTCTGTTTTTGTCAAACCATCTTTTTAATTTGTTAATTTCTTCTGTTATTATTTGTATTATCTCCTGTGTGTTCTCTCCTGAACAAAACGCTGTTGTATCATCCGCAAATAATACTAACTTTAAGTCTTTTGTAACTTTACAAATGTCATCTATATAGAGATTGAATAATTTACGTCCTAGTATTGATCCCTGAGGTACACCACAGGATATATTTAGCGTTGTAGACGTGTGTTCGCCTAGCTTCACGTATTGTTTCCTGTTCGTTAGATAACTTCTTATCCAGTTTAAGACTAACCCTCTGATGCCATATCGTTCTAGTTTTTTGATTAAAATATTGTGATTAATTGTGTCAAATGCTTTAGTTAGATCCATAAAAACCGCTGCTGCACATTTTTTACTGTCTATTGCATTGGTAATTTCTTCTGTAATTTCAATTAAAGCCATTGAAGTTGAAACATTAGCTCTGTATCCATATTGGTTCTCTTCGAGTATTCTATTTTTATTTATGAAACTTTCTAATCTGTTATTGAACAGTTTTTCAATGATTTTAGAAAATTGTGGGAGTAGAGAAACAGGTCTATAATTTGTAAATTGATGTTTATCTCCAGTCTTATAAATTGGTGCAACTTTAGCTATTTTCATTTTGTTTGGAAATGTACCTGTTTGAAATGATAGGTTACTAATATACATTAATGGTCCTGAGATCTCTTCAATAACCTTTTTTATCGTTTCCATATCAATTCCGTTACAATCAGTTGAAGTCTTAGATTTACATTTTTTCACGATTGTAACTATTTCCTCCTGTGTCACATTACTGAGGAACATGGAGTTGGGATTTCGCTCTATGGTATCATTATAGTCCTCAATTGGAACTGGGTCTGGAATCCTTTCTTCCAATTTTGGTCCAATATTTACAAAATAATTATTCAAGCTTTCAACTACTTCCTTTATGTTGTCATTTTTTTTATTTTCATCTAAGAAGTATTGAGGGTAGTCCCTCTTAGTTCCATTTTTAATAATGCTATTGAGGATGCCCCATGTTGCTCTCATATTATTTTTGTTCCTGTCCAACAATTCACTGTAATATTCTTTTCTACATGATCGTAGTATGTCTGTTAACTTGTTTTTATACTTTTTGTACTTAATTTCTGCCTCTATAGTTCTTTGTGCTATAAATTCTCTATATAGTGTATTCTTCTTCTTACAAGCATTTTTTAATCCTTTTGTCATCCATGGTTGATTATTCTTTCTCTGCTTGTTACTGAGTTGTATCCATGGACAATGTTTGTCATAAAGTATTATGAACTTGTTTAAGAAATGTTCATATGCTTCATCAACCTCTTTTTCATTATACACATTGTCCCAATCTTGCTTTTGTAGCTCAATTTTGAAGGCAGTCATCCTCTTCTCTGTGCATAGTCTTCGAAATGTCCTTTTGTCTTCCATGTTCTTCTTGTAGTTTCCATTATATATTGTAAAAACTGGCAGATGATCACTAACGTCGCTTATAAGTAGACCACTTGTAGTGTTATTATCAAAATCATTGGTAAAAATATTATTAATAAGCGTGGCACAGTGTGCTGTGATTCTGCTTGGCCTTGTGATTTTAGGATATAGACTGATGCTGTACATTGTATCAATGAAGTCATCAATAGACTTTTGCTTGTTGGGGTTCAATAAGTCAATATTAAAGTCACCACATAAGAACATTATTCTTTGACCATTGTCCATGTAAGTTGCCTTGATCCATTCTTCAAATGTTTCTATACTTGACTTAGGTGATCTATATATACAACTGATGAATATGTTTTTGCTTTTTTCCTGACATATTTCAATGGTTATACATTCTAAGATATTATCAATGGCAAATGACATGTTTTTTACCACTTTGTAGTTCAGGTTCTTCATCACGTACACAGCTACTCCTCCTCCATTTTTGTTGGTTCTGTTGATGTAGTTTAGTTCATATCCCTCCAGATCAAAATCTATTCCTTTTTTATCATCAATCCATGTTTCTGTGACAGCAATCACTTTGAAGGGTTCGTTGATGTGTTCCAAAAAGTTCTTAATGTTATTGTAATTTGCATACAAGCTTCTACTATTAAAATGAATAATTGACAATTTGTTATCACATTCAATGTTGCTATTATATTGATCATCTGTATAATAAAAACAACTATTACTGATGTGGGAGAAAAAATTTGTATCTGGATCTATATCATTTTCCAAATCCTGGTTTTTGTGATCTTTGTTGCAGAAATTTTTTAGTTCCATATTTTCTTGTTCAACAAACTTTGATGTTGTTTCAATAATCTCTATAAGTGTAGGTGGATGCAATCTTGAATCTAGGTCCTCTTGTTTAGTCGTCCCTTGGAACATAGTAGTGCCGATGCTGAATTTAGGTGCTTGTTTTCTGTCAGAGTCCATTATCATCGTTGTTGTGGTAGCTGTGTAAACTTTAAAAATTGTCCAGGTCCTTGATGTCATGGACAACAATTACTCTTGCTTCTGGACCTCCATTCAGCTTGATGTAGATTTTACAGTTGGCGCTCCAAGTTCCCTGGATTTTTCCCTGCCTTCTCAAGTCGCGTGCTTTCTTGGCGATTCCAGCATTGCGTTTTGTGAGATGCTCATTCATGTACACATTTGTTCCCTTCAGCTTCTTTCCCTGTCTCAGCAATGCCATTTTAGATTTTCTGTTTACGAGTTTCACAAGCACGACTGGAGTGGCATTGTTGTTTCTTCCGTTCAGTGGGATGCATGTTTCGATGGTATTAATGTCAATTTCAATTTCTTTTGATTGCAGAAAGTTGGCCACTTGCTGTTCTGCTGAGACCATATCCATTTCATCTGGTTCACCTTCATTATTCACAGCTTTCGCATAGGATCTTGGTTTAATTTGGTGCCCTGTCACAATGATATCATTCATTCATTTATCCTGATCCATTTCATCTATGATGTTCCTCAGCATGTTGTTGTCTTCTTGAAGGACTTCATTTGTTTGCTCATTTCAGTGACTTCTTTATTTCTGGAGTTGTTCTCTTTTTTCATTTCTTTAATTTCTTCTTTCATTTCTTTCATATCCTCTTTCCATCCATCAATCAATTCTTCCAATTTTTCTATCATTTCTTCTTTAAATTCCTGGAGTATTTTTTGTAGTATCCCTTCTTGAATCCCATCATGTCCTGTGCCCAGCTTCAAATCAGTCTTTCCAGTCAATCCTTTAACTTTTGGCATCGCGGCAGTCACTGACGTCAGCGCCTCTTATGTCTTAAGGGCAGTTACTTCTTTAGCGACTTGCGGCACGTTTAACTTGTTTTTTCAACAATTTCGTACTTTGCGCCGTTCAGAGATCAATTTGAGGTGTCAGCCTGTCAACTTATATCACTCTGCGACGTCGGGATCACTTTAAAACAGCTGTAAACTCGCCGTAACTTTTGGTTGCTAGGCAACCGCTTTGAACTGCGGGAGGCACCTTTGGTTTGAGGCTAACGGCTCTTCCACTCGCCTTATTTCAGCGTATCAGTGCCTCTCAACTGACCAAAATCAGATCGAAGATGCCAGGTGACTCTCCTGTGGCTGTGATCGCAAATCAGTGGTCAAATCAGTGGTCAAAATCTTCAGACTTAACAAAAACTCCGGTAGCAGAAGCGGAGCTTTTTTTCTTTGCGTCCTTTCTCATTGACAGGAAGTGACGTGTATGACAGGAAGTGACGTGTACCTTGGCCCGCGGCTTTGTTCAGTTTTAAACTTTGGCCCACTCTGTATTTGAGTTTGACACCCCTGGTGAAGGTGAAGCTCTGTCATCCTGGAGGCCACGGGGAAGACCCAGGACACATTGGGAACACTATGTCTCCCGGCTGGCCTGAGAACGCCTCGGGATCCCCTGAGAAAAGGTCCTAGGTGAGGGATCAGACAAAGAGCAGCTCAAAGACCTTTATGAAAAGTACAAATCGAGGACCTAAATTTTTTCTCGCCCAGGCGCAGGTCACCGTGGCTCCCCTGTGGAGCCAGGCGCAGATGGCGAGCGACTGGTGGCCGGGCCTGTCTCCATGGGGCCCTGCCGGGCTCAGCTCGAAGAGGCAATGTGGGTCAACCCTCCAATGGGCTCACCACTCATGGGCCCATTGAGGTCATAGAGGTCGGATGCAGTGTGAACTGGGCGGCAGCCGAAGGCAGGGCACTTGGCGGTCCGATTATCGGCTACATAAGCTCGCTCTTGGGACGTGGAACGTCACCTCGCTGGGAGGGAAAGAGCCTGAGCTGGTGCGCGAGGTGAAGAAGTTCCGGCTAGATATAGTTGGACTCACTTTGACGCACAGCAAGGGCTCTGGAACCTGTTCTCTCAAGAGGGGCTGAACTCTCTTCCACTCTGGCGTTGCAAGCAATGAGAGGCTGGGGTGGCAATTGTTGTTGCTCAAAGCCTGCACGTTGGACTTTAACCCAGTAGACGAGATGGTAGCTTCCCTCCGCCTTCGGGTTGGGTGACGGGTCCTGACTGTTGTTTGTGTTTACGCACCAAACAGCAGCTCAGAGTACCCACTCTTTTTGGATTCCCTTGAGGGAGTACTGGAGAGTGCTCCCTCGGGTGATTCCCTTGTTCTGTTGGGGGACTTCAATGCTCATGTTGGCAAGGACAGTGAAACCTGGAGAGTCGTGATTGGGAAAAATGGCCACCCGGATCTGAACCCAAGTGGTACTTTGTTATTGGACTTTTGTGCTCGTCACGGATTGTCCATAACAAACACAATGTACAAACATAAGGAAGAACTTTGAACATGTCACGAGGGAGGTGCTGGACATTGAGTCTGAGTGGACCATGTTCCGTGCCTCTCTTGTCGAGCCTGCTGATTGGAGCTGTGGCCGCAAGGTGTTTGGTGCCTGTCGTGGCGGTAATCCTAGAACTCGCTGGTGGCCACCAGCAGTGAGGGATGCCGTCAAGCTGAAGAAAGAGCCTATCGGGTCCTTTTGGCTCATGGGACTCCAGAGGCAGCGGGCATACCGACAGGCCAAGCAGTGCCTGGGGAATCTGTGGTGGACTCTCCTATTTCTGGGGCTTAGGTTGCCTAGGTAGTTAAAAAGCTCCTCTGTGGCAAGGCCCCGGTGGTGGATGAGTTCCTTAAGGCTCTGGATACTGTGGGGCTGTCTTGGTTGACAAGACTCTGCAACATCGCGTGAACATTGGGGGCGGTACCTCTGGATTGGGTGGTGGTTCCTCTCTTTAAGAAGGGGAACCGGAGGGTGTGTTCCAACTATCGTGAAACACACTCCTCAGCCTTCCCGGTAAGGTCTATTCATGTCTACTGGAGAGGAGGAAACTCGGATCCAGGATGAACAGCGTGGTTTTCGTCCTGGTCGTGGAACGGTAGACCAGGTCTATACTCTCGGCAGGGTCCTTGAGTGTGAAGCGACTGGGATGAGAATCAGCACCTCCAAGTCCAAGTCCATGGTTCTCGCGCAGGAAAGGGTCGAGTGCCATCTCCAGGTTGGGGAGGAGATCTTGCCCCAAGTGGAGGAGTTCAAGTACCTAGGAGTCTTGTTCACGAGTGAGGATAGAGTGGATCGAGAGATCCACAGGCGGATTGGTGCGGCGTCTTCAGTATTGAGGACGCTATATCGATCCGTTGTGGTGAAGAAGGAGCTGAGCCAGAATGAAAAGCTCTCAATTTACCGTCGATGTACGTTCCCATCTTTGGGTTATGACCGAAAGGACAAGCGGCCGGAATGCGTTTCCTCTGCCGGGTGGTGGGTCTCTCCCTTAGAGACAGGGTGAGAAGCTCTGTCATCCGGGAGGAACTCAAAGTATAGCCGCTGCTCCTCCACATTGAGAGGAGCCATGAGGTGGTTCGGGCATCTGCTCAGGATGCCACCCGAACGCCTCTAGGGAGGTGTGGCAGGAGGCCACGGGGAAGACCTAGGACACATTGGAAAGACTATGTCCCCGGCTGGCCTGGGAACGCCTCGGAATACCCCGAGAAGAGCTGGACGAAGTGGCTGGGGAGAGGGAAGTCTGGGATTTTCTGCTCAGGCTGCTGCCTGACCTCGGATAAGCGGAAGAAAATGGATGGATTTAGAATGACAGTTATACTGTCAGATTGAGTACAAAAACTAACTAAACCTTACACAATATAATGTTTCTAGTAAAACTCACAAAGATACATATCTCCAGGCATTATTAGCCATTTTGCATATGTGGTTTAGGAGTTATGTTTAAATAAATAACTGTCAGATTGAGTGTGACAGTAAACTCTCATAGTGAGTAAAACCCTTATTTTGTATTTGCAAACCTTACAAAAAAAACTAAATCTAGTTAAACTCACACAGATACAATATTACAGGCATTTTTAGACATAATGCATGTTTGGTTTTAGAGTAATGTTTATATAACTTTCATATTTAGTATGACAGCTGTACTGTCATATTGAATAAAAAAAACAACTAACTTGTGTCTTTGCAAACCTTACAAAATACAATTTTTCTAGTAAAACTAACTAGATACATGCTCCAGGCATTATTAGCCATTTTGCATGTGTTGTTTGAGTTATGTTTAAATAACTGTCATATTGAGTGTGACAGTATACTGTCATAAAACCCAATTTTTGTATTTGCAACCCTGATTCTAGTAAAACTCACATGTATACAATATTACAGGCAGTTTTGGACATAATGCATGTTTGGTTTTGGAGTTATGTTTATATAACTTTCATATATAGTATGACAGCTAAACTGTTATATTGAGTAAAAAAACTAACTTGTGTTTGTCATAAAACCCAATTTTTGTATTAGCAAACCATACAACTGATTCAAATAAAACTCACATGGATTCAATATTACAGGCATTTTCAGACATTTTGCATGTTTGGTTTAGGAATTATGTTGTAATACATTTGTATTGCTTTTTTCACATTATCTCAGGATTTTTAGAACATTACTGTCATATTGAGTAAAAAAATAATTTTTGTGTTTGCAAGCCTTAAAAAAAGCATATGTTTCCAGTAAAACTCCCAAAGATGCATTATTTCAGGCATTATTAGCCATTTTTCAGGTGTGGTTTAGGAGTTATGTTTAAATAACTGTCATATTGAGTGTGGCGTTATACTGTCATAGTGAGTTAAAAAAAACTAACTTGTGTCTTTGCAAACCTTACAAAAGAAAATGTTTCTAGCAACACTCACAAAGATAATTTTTTTCACGCTATTAGACATGTTTCATGTGTATTTAGGAGTTATAATTAAATAACTTTCATATTGAGTGTTAAAGTTATAATGTCATTATGTGTAAAACCTAATTTTTGTATTTGCAAACCTTACAAAAACAATTGATTCTAGTAAAACTTATATAAATTCAATATTACAGGCATTTTTAGACAATTTACATGTTTGGTTTAAAAATGTGTTTGAATACATTTTTATTGCTTTGTTCGCATTATCTCAGGATTCTTAGATCATTACTTTCATATTAAGTAAAAAACTACTTTTTGTTTTTGCAAACCATACAAACTCACATAAATACATTATTATAGGCAATTTTAGACATGACACACGTTTGGTTCTGGTGTTATGTTTATATAACTTTCATATTTAGTATGACTGTTATACTGTCTTATTGAATAAAAACAGCTAGCTTGTGTCTTTGCAAACTTTACAAAATATACATTTCCTAGTAAAACTAACAAAGATACATGTCTCCAGGCATTATTACCCATTTTGCCTGGGTTGTTTAGGAATTATGTTTAAATACATTTTTATTGCTTTTTTCGCATTATCTCAGGATTTTAAGATCATTACTTTCATATTGAGTAAAAAACTACTTTTTGTTTTTGCAAACCTTACAAACTCACGTTAATACATTATTACAGGCATTTTTAGACATGACACATGTTTGGTTTTGGAGTTATGTTTATATAACTTTCATATTTAGTATGACTGTTATACTGTCATATTGAATAAAAAAAAATAGCTTGTGTCTTTGCAAACTTTACAAAAGATCATGTTTCTAGTAAAACTAACAAAGATACATGTCTCCAGGCATTATCACCCATTTTGCATGGGTTGTTTAGGAATTATGTTTAAAGACATTTTTATTGCTTTTTTCGCATTATCTCAGGATTCTAAGATCATTACTTTCATATTGAGTAAAAAACTACTTTTTGTTTTTGCAAACCTTACAAACTCACATAAATACATTATTACAGACATTTTTAGACATGACACATGTTTGGTTTTGGAGTTATGTTTATATAACTTTTATATTTAGTATGACTGTTATACTGTCTAATTGAATAAAAAACACTAGCTTGTGTCTTTGCAAACTTTACAAAATATCATTTTTCTAGTAAAACTAACAAAGATACATGTCTCCAGGCAGTATTAGCCATTTTGCATGGGTTGTTTAGGAATTATGTTTAAATACATTTGTATTGCTTTTTTCGCATTATCTCAGGATTTTGAGATCATTACTTTCATATTGAGTAAAAAACTACTTTTTGTTTTTGCAAACCTTACAAACTCACATTAATACATTATTACAGGCATTTTTAGACATGACACATGTTTGGTTTTGGAGTTATGTTTATATAACTTTTATATTTAGTATGACTGTTATACTGTCATATTTAATTTTAAAAAACTAGCTTGTGTCTTTGCAAACTTTACAAAATATCATTTTTCTAGTAAAACTAACAAAGATACATGTCTCCAGGCATTATTAGCCATTTTGCATGGGTTGTTTAGGAATTATGTTTAAATACATTTTTATTGCTTTTTTCGCATTATCTCAGGATTCTAAAATCCTTACTTTCATATTGAGGAAAAAACTACTTTTTGTTTTTGCAAACCTTACAAACTCATATAAATACATTATTATAGGCAATTTTAGACAAGACACACGTTTGGTTCTGGAGTTATGTTTATATAACTTTCATATTTAGTATGACTGTTATACTGTCTTATTGAATAAAAACAACTAGCTTGTGTCTTTGCAAACTTTACAAAAGATAATTTTTCTAGTAAAACTAACAAAGATACATGTCTCCAGGCATTATTAGCCATTTTGCATGGGTTGTTTAGGAGTTATGTTTAAATACATTTTTATTGCTTTTTTCGCATTATCTCAGGATTCTAAGATCATTACTTTCATATTGAGTAAAAAACTACTTTTTGTTTTTGCAAACCTTACAAACTCACATTAATACATTATTACAGGCATTTTTAGACATGACACATGTTTGGTTTTGGAGTTATGTTTATATAACTTTCATATTTAGTATGACTGTTATACTGTCATATTGAATTAAAAAAACTGGCTTGTGTCTTTGCAAACTTTACAAAAGATCATTTTTCCAGTAAAACTAAAAAAGATACATGTTTCCAGGCATTATTAGCCATTTTGCATATGTTGTTTAGGAGTTATGTTTAAATACATTTTTATTGCTTTTTTCGCATTATATCAGGATTTTAAGAACATTACAGTCATATTGAGTAAAACAACTACTTTTTGTGTTTGCAAGATTTAAAAAAGCATGTGTTTCGAGTAAAACGGCCAAGGATGCATTATTTCAGGCATTATTAGCCATTTTTCATGTGTGGTTTGAGTTATGGTTAAATAACTGTCATATACTGTCAGTTATGACATAGTAAGTAAAACCTAATTTATGTATTTGCAAACCTTACAAAATCATTTAAATCTAGTAAAACTCACATGGATTCAATATTACAGACATTTTTAGACATTTTGCATGTTTGGTTTAGGAATTATGTTGGAATCATTTTTATTAATTTGTTCGTATTATCTCAGAATTTTAGAACATTACTTTCATATTGAGTAAAAAAATAATTTTTGTGTTTGCAAGCCTTAAAAAGCATATGTTTCGAGTAAAACGTACAAGAATGCATTATTTCAGGCATTGTTAGTCATTTTTGATGTGTAGTTTAAGAGTTATGTTTAAATAACTGTCATATTGAGTGTGGCAGTTATACTGTCGTATTGAGTAAAAAAAACTAACCTGTCTTTGCAAACCTTACAAAAGAAAATGTTTCTAGTAACACTCACAAAGATACATTTTTTCACGCATTATTAGACATGTTTCATGTGTGGTTAGGAGTTATAAATAAATAATTGTCATATTGAGTGTTACAGTTTTAATGTCATTATGTGTAAAAACTAATTTTTGTATTTGCAAACCTTACAAAAACAATTGATTCTAGTAAAACTTTTATAGATTCAATATTACAGGCATTTTTAGACATTTTACATGTTTGGTTTAAAATTTGTGTTTGAATACATTTGTATTGCTTTTTTCGCATTATCTCAGGATTCTAAGAACTTTAAAGTCAAGTAAAAAACTACTTTTTGTGTTTGCAAAATGTAAAACTCAGTAAAACTCCCAATGATTCATTATTTCAGGCATTATTAGCCATTTTTTTGTGTGGTTTATGAGTTATGTTTAAATAACTGTCATATTGAGTGTGATTTTGTCATTGTGAGTAAAACTTAATTTTTGTATTTGCAAACCTTACAAAAA
This sequence comes from Entelurus aequoreus, assembly GCF_033978785.1. NCBI lineage: Eukaryota > Metazoa > Chordata > Actinopteri > Syngnathiformes > Syngnathidae > Entelurus > Entelurus aequoreus. Next base: position 32,049,963 of record NC_084752.1, on the reverse strand, counting down.
CAACCGATTCTAGGAAAACTCACATTGATACAATATTACAGGCATGTTTAGACATATTGCATGTTTGGTTTTGGAGTTATATTTATATAACCTGCTTTCTGAGCCGCCACCTTTGTGGTTTGCGTGTCCCACTGATCCAGGAACTATGTTGTCCGGGGGCTTCTATGGTCTCCCAAGACAAACAGGTCCTAGGTGAGGGATCAGACAAAGAGCAGCTCAAAGACCTTTATTAAAAGTACAATTGAGGACCTAGATTTGTTCTCGCCCGGACGCAGGTCACCGTGGCTCCCCTGTGGAGCCAGGCCCAGAGGTGTGGCACGATGGCGATTGACGGGCCTGTCCCCATGGGGCCCAGCCGTGCTCAGCTCGAAGAGGCAACGTGGATCCCCCCTCCAGGGCTCACCACTCATGGGCTGGGTCATAGAGGGTGCAGTGTGAGCTGGGCGGCAGCCGAAGGCAGGGCACTTGGTGGTCCGATTATCGGCTACATAAGCTCGCTCTTGGGACATGGAACGTCACGTCGCTGGGAGGGAAGGAGCCTGAGCTGGTGCTTGAGGTGGAGACGTTCCCGGCTAGATATAGTTGGACTCACAGCAAGGGCTCTGGAACCTGTTCTCTCAGAGGGGCTGGACTGAGATGAACTTTCATTACTTGCAACGCCAGAGTGGAAGAGATTCCACACTGGCGTTGCAACTAATGAGAGGCTGGGGTGGCAATTCTTGTTGCCCCCCGGCTCAAAGCCTGCACGTTGGACTTTAAACCCAATAGACGAGATGGTAGCTTCCTTCAGCCTTCGGGTTGGGTGACGGGTCCTGACTGTTGTTTGTGTTTACACACCAAACAGCAGCTCAGAGTACCAACTCTTTTTGGATTCCCTTGAGGGAGTACTGGAGAGTGCTCCCTAGGGTGATTCCCTTGTTCTGCTGGTGGACTTCAACGCTATGTTGGCAACGACAGTGAAACCTGGAGAGTCGTGATTGGGAAATATGGCCACCCGGATCTGAACCCAAGTGGTGCTTTGTTATTGGACTTTTGTGCTTGTCACGGATTGTCCATAACAAACACAATGTTCAAACATAAGGGTGTCCATATGTGCACTTGGCACAAGGACACCCTCGGCCGCATGATTGACTTTGTAGTTGTGTCATGGGATTTGCGGCCTCATGTTTTGGACACTCGGTGAAGAGAGGGGCAGAGCTTTCTACCAACCACCACCTGGTGGTGAGCTGGCTCCGATGGTAGGGGAGGATGCCGGTCAGACCTGGCAGGCCCAAACGCATTGTAAGGGTCTGCTGGGAACACCTAGCAGAGTCTCCTGAAGAACTTTGAACATGTCCGGAAGAACTTTGAACATGTCACGAGGGAGGTGCTGGACATTGAGTCTGAATGGACCATGTTCCATTCCTCTCTTGTTGAGCCAGCTGATTGAAGCTGTGGCCGCAAGGTGTTTGGTGCCTGTCGTGGCGGTAATCCACCAGTAGTGAGGGATGCTGTCAAGCTGAAGAAAGAGCCACCGGGTCCTTTTGGCTCATGGGACTCCAGAGGCAGTGGGCATACCGACAGGCCAAGCGAGACCTCCTCAGTCCCACCAACACGTCTTCCTATGAGGAAACAGTGCCTGGGAAGTCTGTGGTGGGCTCTCCTATTTCTGGGGCTGAGGTTGCCAAGGTAGTTAAAAAGCTCCTCGGTGGCAAGGCCCCAGGGGTATGAGCTCCGTCCGGAGTTCCTTAAGGCTCTGGATGCTGTGGGGCAGTCTTGGTTGACAAGACTCTGCAACATTGCGTCTACATCGGGGGCGGTACCTCTGGATTGGCAGACCGGGGTGGTGGTTCCTCTCTTTAAGAAGGGGAACCGGAGGGTGTGTTCCAACTATCGTAGATCACACTCCTCAGCCTTCCCGGTAAGGTCTATTCATGTGTAATGGAGAGGAGGAACCTCGGATCCAGGACGAACAGTGTGGTTTTCGTCCTGGTCGTGGAACGGTAGACCAGCTCTATACTCTCGGCAGGGTCCTTGAGTGTGCATGGGAGTTTGCCCAACCAGTCTACATAAGTTTTGTGGACTTGGAGAAGACATTCGACCTTGGCCCCCGGTAAATCCTGTGGGGAATGCTCAGAGAGTATGGAGTATCGGCATGTTTGATTGTGGCGGGTGTCTCCCTGAATGATCAGTGTCAGAGTTTGGTCCGCATTGCCGGCAGTATGTCGGACCCCTTTCCAGTGAGGGTTGGACTCCGCCAAGGGTGCCCTTTGTCACCAATTATGTTCATAACTTTAATGGACAGAATATCTAGGCGCAGTCATGGCTTTGAGGATCCCCTCAACGCCATGACTGCGCCTGGTTTGGTGGCTGCAGGATTAGGTCTCTGCTTTTTGCAGATGATGTGGTCCTGATGGCTTCAACTGGCCAAGATCTTCAGCTTTCATTGGATCGGTTCGCAGTGAAGCGACTGGGATGAGAATCAGCACCTCCAAGTCCGAGTCCATGGTTCTCGCCCGGGAAAGGGTGGAGTGCCATCTCGAGGTTGGGAAAGAGATCTTGCCCCAAGTGAAGGAGTTCAAGTACCTAGGAGTCTTGTTCACGAGTGAGGATAGAGTGGATTGTGAGATCTACAGGCGGATCGGTGCGGTGTCTTCAGTAATGAGGACGCTATATTGATCCGTTGTGTTGAAGAAGGAGCTGAGCCAGAAGGAAAAGCTTTCAATTTACCGGTCGATCAACGTTCCCATCCTCACCTATGGTCATGAGCTTTGGGTTATGACCGAAAGGACAAGGTCACGGGTACAAGCGGCCGAAATGAGTTTCCTCCGCCGGGTGGTAGGTCTCTCCCTTAGAGATAGGGTGAGAAACTCTGTCATCTGGGAGGAACTCAGTGTAAAGCCGCTGCTCCTCCACATTGAGAGGAGCCAGATGAGGTGGTTCGGGTTCAGGATGCCACCCGAACGCCTCCCTAGGTCCGAACGGCAGGAGGCCATGGGGAAGACTTAGGATACATTGGAAAGACTATGGCCTGGGAACGCCTCGGGATCCCCCGAGAAGAGCTGGACGAAGTGGCTGGGGAGAGGGAAGTCTGGGCTCTCTGCTTAGGCTGCTGCCCCCGCAACCCGACCTCGGATAAGCGGAAGAAAATGGATGGATTTAGTATGACAGTTATACTGTCATATTGAGTGTGACAGTATACTGTCATAAAACCCAATTTTTGTATTTGCAAACCTGATTCTAGTAAAACTCACATCTATACAATATTACAGGCAATTTTGGACATAATGCACGTTTGGTTTTGGAGTTATGTTTATATAACTTTAATATATAGTATGACATCTATACTGTTATAAAGAGTAAAAAAACTAACTTGTGTCTGTAGTAAAACTCAATTTTTGTATTTGCAAACCTTACAAAAACAAATGATTCTAGTAAAACTCACATGGATTCAATATTACAGGCATTTTTAGACATTTTGCATGTTTGGTTTAGGAATCATGTTGGAATACATTTGTATTGCTTTTTTCACATTATCTCAGCATTTTAAGAACCTACTGTCATATTGAGTAAAAAAAACTTTTTGTGTTTGCAAGCCTTAAAAAAACAACCGATTCTAGTAAAACTCACATTGATACAATATCAAAGGCATGTTTAGACATCTTGCATGTTTGGTTTTGGAGTTATGTTTATATAACCTGCTTTCTGAGCCGCCACCTTTGTGGTTTGCGTGTCCCACTGATCCTAGGAGCTATGTTGTCCGGGGGCTTCTGTGCCCCCTGGTAGGGTCCCCCAAGACAAACAGGTCCTAGGTGAGGAATCAGACAAAGAGCAGCTCAAAGGGTGACGGGTCCTGACTGTTGTTGGTGTTTACGCACCAAACAGCAGCTCAGAGTACCCACTGTTTTTGGATTCCCTTGAGGGAGTACTGGAGAGTGCTCCCTCGGGCGATTCCCTTGTTCTGTTGGGGGACTTCAATGCTCATGTTGGCAAGGACAGTGAAACCTGGAGAGTCGTGATTGGGAAAAATGGCCACCCGGATCTGAACCCAAGTGGTACTTTGTTATTGGACTTTTGTGCTCGTCACGGATTGTCCATAACAAACACAATGTACAAACATAAGGAAGAACTTTGAACATGTCACGAGGGAGGTGCTGGACATTGAGTCTGAGTGGACCATGTTCCGTGCCTCTCTTGTCGAGCCTGCTGTGGCCGCAAGGTGTTTGGTGCCTGCCGTGGCGGTAATCCTAGAACTCGCTGGTGGCCACCAGCAGTGAGGGATGCCGTCAAGCTGAAGAAAGAGCCTATCGGGTCCTTTTGGCTCATGGGACTCCAGAGGCAGCGGGCATACCGACAGGCCAAGCAGTGCCTGGGGAATCTGTGGTGGGCTCTCCTATTTCTGGGGCTTAGGTTGCCTAGGCTGTGGTGGCAATTGTTGTTGCTCAAAGCCTGCACGTTGGACTTTAACCCAGTAGACGAGATGGTAGCTTCCCTCCGCCTTCGGGTTGGGTGACGGGTCCTGACTGTTGTTTGTGTTTACGCACCAAACAGCAGCTCAGAGTACCCACTCTTTTTGGATTCCCTTGAGGGAGTACTGGAGAGTGCTCCCTCGGGTGATTCCCTTGTTCTGCTGGGGGTCTTCAACGCTCATGTTGGCAACGACTTTGAAACCTGGAGAGTCGTGATTGGGAAAAATGGCCACCCGGATCTGAACCCAAGTGGTGCTTTGTTATTGGACTTTTGTGCTCGTCACGGATTGTCCATAACAAACACAATGTTCAAACATAAGGGTGTCCATATGTGCACTTGGCACCAGGACACCCTCGGCCGCAGTTCCATTATTGACTTTGTAGTTGTGTCATGGGATTTGCGGCCTCATGTTTTGGACACTCGGGTGAAGAGAGGGGCGAGCTTTCTACCGATCACCACCTGGTGAGCTGGCTCCGATGGTGGGGTAGGATCCCGGACGGACCTGGCAGGCCCAAACGCATTGTGAGAGTCTTTTGGGAATGCCTAGCAGAGTCTCCTGTCAGAGAGAGTTTCTTTTTCCACCTCCGGAGGAACTTTGAACATGTCACAAAGGAGGTGCTGGACATTGAGTCTGAATGGATCATGTTCCGTGCCTCTCTTGTCAAGCCAGCTGATTGGAGCTGTGGCCGCAAGGTGTTTGGTGCCTGTCGTGGCGGTAATCCTAGAACCCGCTGGTGGCCACCAGCAGTGCGGGATGCCGTCAAGCTGAAGAAAGAGCTTATCTGGTCCTTTTGGCTCATGGGACTCCAGAGGCAGCGGGCATACCGACAGGCCAAGCAGTGCCTGGGGGATCTGTGATGGGCTCTCCTATTTCTGGGGCTGAGGTTGCCAAGGTAGTTTTAAAAGCTCCTCGGTGGCAAGGCCCCGGGGGTGGATGAGCTCCGTCCGGAATTCCTTAAGGCTCTGGATGCTGTGGGGCTGTTTTAGTTGACAAGACTCTGCAACATCGCGTGGACATCAGGGGGGGTACCTCTGGATTGGCAGACCGGGGTGGTGGTTCCTCTCTTTAAGAAGGGGAACCGGAGGGTGTGTTCCCACTATCGTAGATCACACTCCTCAGCCTTCCCGGTAAGGTCTATTCATGTGTACTGGAGAGGAGGAACCTCGGATCCAGGACGAACAGTGTGGTTTTCGTCCTGGTCGTGGAACGGTAGACCAGCTCTATACTCTCGGCAGGGTCCTTGAGTGTGCATGGGAGTTTGTCCAACCAGTCTACATGTGCTTTGTGGACTTGGAGAAGACATTCGACCGTGGCCACCCCGGGAAGTCCTGTGGGGAGTGCTCAGAGAGTATGGGGTATCGGCATGTCTGATTGTGGCGGGTCGCTCCCTGTATGATCAGTGTCAGAGCTTGGTCCGCATTGCCAGCAGTAAGTTGGCTGCCCTTTGTCACCAAATGTGTTCATAAATTTTATGGACAGAATTTCTAGGCGCAGTCATGGCGTTGAGGGGATCCGGTTTGGTGGCTGCAGGATTAGGTCTCTCCTTTTTGCAGATGATGTGGTCCTTTTGGCTTTAACTGGCCAGGATCTTCAGCTCTCATTGGATTGGTTCGCAGCCGAGTGTGAAGCGACTGGGATGAGAATCAGCACCTCCAAGTCCGAGGTTCTCGCCCGGGAAAGGGTAGAGTGCCATCTCGAGGTTGGGCAGGAGATCTTGCCCCAAGTGGATGAGTTCAAGTACCTGGAGTCTTGTTCATGAGTGAGGGAAGAGTGGATCGTGAGATGCACAGGCTGATCGGTGCGGCGTCTTCAGTAATGAGGACGCTATATCGATTCGTTGTGGTAAGAAGGAGCTGCGCCAGAAGGAAAAGCTCTCAATTTACCGGTCAATCTACGTTCCCATCCTCACCTATGGTCATGAGCTTTGGGATATGACCGAAAGGACAAGATCACGGGTACAAGCGGCCGAAATGAGTTTTCTCCGCTGGGTGGCGGGTGTCTCCCTTACCGTAAGAATTTTCACCGTTTAATTACAGTAACCTACTGGCAGCTAATGGTTCCAGTATAAAACTGTTTTTCTACAGCACACATACTGTGATTTATCACTACAGTTTATTACTCTAAAAAGTATCACAGTACTGTGCTGTATCAAATATACGCTTCACAGCATAATACTGTCATCTGTTTAGCGGCATTACACTGTTATTTTAGTGTATCTACTGTAATATCCATTAACAGTTAATTACAGTAAAATAATTGTAAGCACTATAGACTGAGCTTTACAGTATAATGCCACTAGAATTTAATGAGTTGAACTTTTAATTTTTCAAAATCAAAACCCCTGCAATCTGCTGGCATAAAAATGACTGGAGAAATGGCCTTGCAAGATTATGTTTTTATTAACCAATTATTGTAAAGTGCATCAAATACATTCAATGTACATTTAGTGCATTCTTCTTATTTTCAGTAAAGCATTTTAACATTTATAACATGTCCACTTAATTTCTAACTGGAGACAAAACACCGAACACGAGTCCAGTGTTTAGTTGTCGGCTACATAAAGCCCCACTCAAAGTCTGTGAGATGTTTTATAAGGGTGGCTACGTGAGGATTTACAGTTGCTGCCTTTTTCTGGACCAGCTTCCCGGTCTTCTTGGACACCACCTTTCCCTGGCTAGCCTTTGTTCCCCTCTCAGGGTTAACGCCAATGAATCGCCTAAAAAAGAGAGAAAGCATATTAGATATTCTGTTGTGATTGAAGATTACTTGTAGTCGATACAGAACCCCCCTCGCATTGTTATTTAGGAATATGCACTGCACAAATATTAATATCAATTTTAGGATATATGTGAGCCTATACCATAACCACAGCTGTAGATGAGTGAATGCTCTAAAACCCATTAAGACAAATTCAGAGAGGAAGACTAAAGCCTCCCCAATCCCTCTCTCTATTTATGTTTTCTCTCCATCTACGGGACCGTGTATTTACGCTGATGTTTCCTGCTTTCACCCATTTAACATATCGTTACCTGCTCATTACCTATCTTCTCTGCATCCTGGGGTCACACTGGTGCTTCTTGCCTTTACCCATTCAACATATCTTTACCTGCACATTACCTACCTTCTCTGCATGGTGTGGTCACGCTGGTGCTTTCTACCTTTACCCATTCAACATATCTTTACCTGCACATTACCTACCTTCTCTGTATCCTGGAGTCAAGCTGGTGTTTCCTGCCTTTACTCATTCAACATATCTTTACCTGCACATTACCTACCTTCTCTGTATCCTAGAGTCAAACTGGTGCTTCGGTCCCTAATAAGAAGGTCCACAAAGGAACAGAAGAGTCATTGATTTAAGGCACCAAATTGGGGAAATGACAAGTCAAATTCCTGAACAGAGGTGAGAAATATATAATAAAATATCCTAACAGTATTTTAACAGTATCAAGAGGATTTACCTTTGAACAAATTCCAATGTCCGAGGACCTTCCTCTTGGTATTCCAAGTTGAACACATAGTAGGTGGCAAGAAGGGCAGCAAGCCCTGAGATTAAGCTAGGTTGGACGCCTTTGCAGATGACATCACCTTCCATGCTGATCATCCAACGTTTTATTGTGACTTTGTCACCAGCAACTGGTACAGTCAAGAAATGCAGTTTATGTTCCTAAACAGTATCCAATATGGGTAGCATTTTAAAAGTATTTGGAATGGCCACCTCACTCGCTCTCTCTTTCCTCTGTTTACATCTAGTCTCCTAAGGCAGTGGTTCTCAAATGGGGGTACGCGTACTCCTGGGGGTACTTGAAGGTATGCCAAGGGGTATGTGAGATTTTTTTTAAATATTCTAAAAATAGCAACAATTCAAAAATCCTTTATAAATATATTTATTGAATAATACTTCGACAAAATATGAATGTAAGTTCATAAACTGAACAACTAATCAAGTAGGCTATTCCATTCATTACCATAAAGCCAGAGTTTCCCCCATGCCATGATGGTTTGACCCTACCTGGCGGCGGTGCCACACGGCACCAACTGTCAATCAACTATCCATGTAGAAAACAATGGAGGCTTGGTTAAAGCGTAGTGGACATGTTCCATAAATATTGATGTTAAAGATTTCTTTTTTTGTGAAGAAATGTTGAGAATGAAGTTCATGAATCCAGATGGATCTCTATTGCAATCCCCAAAGAGGGCACTTTAAGTTGATTACTTCTATGTGTAAAAATCTTTATTTATAATTGAATCACTTGTTTATTTTTCAACAAGTTTTTAGTTATTTTTATATCTTTTTTTCCAAATAGTTCAAGAAAGACCACAACAAATGAGCAATATTTTGCACTGTTATACAATTTAATAAATCAGAAACTGATGACATAGTGCTGTATTTTACTTCTTTATCTCTTTTTTTCAACCAAAAATGCTTTGCTCTGATTAGGGGGTACTTGAATTTAAAACATGTTCACAGGGGTACATCACTGAAAAAAGGTTGAGAACCACTGCCTTAGGACAGTGGTTCTCAACCTTTTTTCAGTGCTGTGAACATTTTTTTAATGCAAGTAGACCTCCATGTCTTTATAACAGGAATATCCTGAATTCTCAAGTTGCATATCACAATAGTCATCATCAGTGTTAATAACACAAGAGCTGCTTGGATTTGCTGTTGAGCAAGTCAAACTTCGTTCAGTGTAGCCGTAGTGCTTCCTTGACACGTGCGATGTGAAAGTAGACTTAACTGTAAATCTTTTTTCACATTGACTGAAGGGGCACGTAACTGTCCTACCTTCGGTAATATGACTTTTCAAATGCAGGAGAAAGGCCCGTATATCATCGCACTTCGCGCTACATGAGACAATATTACAAGGTAAACCTTCTGCGCTATACATATCAGTCCTACTCTTGCCATATTTATGACGACGGCTGTGAGTTTTGAAGGCTGAGAAGTTGGAAAAAATTCTTGTGCATTTAGGGAAAGCACACTTAAACGATGCATTAGGCATACAACTATGACTTCGCATGTGTCTAACATACGCAAATACATTGCTGCAAGTCGTAGCACATATGTTGCAAGTTATCATCTTTTATGATGACTATGACAAAAAAGAAGAAAACTTAGCTAGCTAGCATGCGGCGGTACATGCGCGTGGTCAACGATAGTGTCTGTGATGCTGACTGTGACGCTATGTCATTTCGGACTTTATAAATATATATATAAAGTAATTCAAACAGAAAATGACACATCAAGGTACAAGTGACTCTTACCTTGTTATCAAAAACACACGATGCAATGGATTTAGCAGGGTCGGCCAGGTGAAATGAAGCTCGGTTGGACGAATTGTGGGCGGACCCAAGAAACAAGTCTGAAAAATACTGAATTACACTGTAGGTTTTACAGTAACTTACTGCTGGTCGATATTTTTTGAAAAATGCAACAACATTTACAGTACTTAACTGCATTTAAGAAGAACATGATAGGTTGATTGCCAACACTAAATTGGCCCTAGTGTGTGAATGTGAGTGTGAATGTTGTCTGTCTATCTGTGTTGGCCCTGCGATGAGGTGGCGACTTGTCAGGGTGTACCCCGCCTTCCGCCCGATTGTAGCTGAGATAGGCTCCAGCGACCCCGAAGGGAATAAGCGGTAGAAAATGGATGGATGGATGGAGTATATAACTGTAATTTTATTTTTTATTTTTACAGTAATGTTTTACAGTGAAGGTCATGGGTGTCAAACTCTGGCCCGTGGGCCAAATTTGGCCCAACGTGTAATTTGACTTGGCCCTTGAGGCAATATCAAATTAACACTAAAGCTGGATCGGCGATTATACATTGCGGCAGTGCCGCGGTAACACTGCATTCACCGCTACTTCTAATACTTGCCAAGACAAAAGTGACTCCAGCACTCCTCCCGAATTTTTTATTTTTTTTTCAGCTAGTCAAACGAGAGCCGGCCCAGTTTCATGTCAGTGCATTTTCTGCACCCACACACAATTGAATGCAACGCATATTTCATCAACAGCGATACAGGTTACACTGACGGTAGCCAAATAAAAAACTTTAACACTTTTAGAAATATACGCCACACTGTGAATCCACACCAAACAAGAATGACAAACACATTTCGGGAGAACATCCGCACCGTAACACAACATAAACACAACACAACAAATACCCAGAACCCTTTGTAGCACTAAATCTTCCGGGACGCTACAAGGTGTGTGTGTGTGGGGGGCGGGGGTTTGGTGGTAGCGGGGGTGTATTTTGTAGCGTCCCGAAAGAGTTAGTGCTGCAAAAGATTCTGGGTATTTGTTCTTTTGTGTTTATGTTATGTTACGGTGCGGATGTTCTCCCGAAAAGTGTTTTTTATTTTTGTTTGGTGTGGGTTCACAGTGTGGCGTATATTTCTAACAGTGTTAAAGTTTTTTATACTGGCACCCTCAGTGTAACCTGTATCGCTGTTGATGAAGTATGCGTTGCATTCATATGTGTATGCGTGCTGAAGCTGCACATATCTTGTGACTGGGTGTGAATGATGTTAGGATTGGGTGTACGAGATATGACTGTTGAACACCTTCGTTCGATAATGAAAGTTGCCTCAGCTCAAAGCCTGAGTCCCGACATTAAAGAACTAGCATCTAAAAAAAGATGCCAGGTATCTGGCTTGGGCGCATCAAATTAGATCAGTGTGTTGCAAACTGAGCAGTTTAAAGTCCTGAATGGTTGTTTTATTCATTGTTATTTTATTTTCAAATTTATTAGCCTGTGGAACAAGTTAATGTTGATATTTACCTCAGAAGGCTGCAAATAGAAAAGAGGCATTCAATTTTTATTTAAATTGTATTTGATATGCAATTTATATTTTTTAATTATTATTATTATTATTTGAAACTCCATTTTGCATGTCACTATAAAGTTATATAAGCCTTGCTTGTTCAATATTCAATGCAAAACTTGTTTGGGTCCCTATTAAAAGGTTAATTTGTTCAACCTTGGCCCGGGGCTTTGTTCAGTTTTAAACTTTGGCCCACTCTGTATTTGAGTTTGACACCCCTGGTGAAGGTGAATCTCTGTCATCCTGGAGGCCACGGGGAAGACCCAGGACACATTGGGAACACTATGTCTCCCGGCTGGCCTGGGAACGCCTCGGGATCCCCTGAGAAAAGGTCCTAGGTGAGAGATCAGACAAAGAGCAGCTCAAAGACCTTTATGAAAAGTACAAATCGAGGACCTAGATTTTTTCTCGCCCAGGCGCAGGTCACCGTGGCTCCCCTGTGGAGCCAGGCGCAGAGGTGGGGCACGATGGCGAGCGTCTGGTGGCCGGGCCTGTCTCCATGGGGCCCTGCCGGGCTCAGCTCGAAGAGGCAACGTGGGTCAACCCTCCAATGGGCTCACCACTCATGGGCCCATTGAGGTCATAGAGGTCGGATGCAGTGTGAACTGGGCGTTAGCCGAAGGCAGGGCACTTGGCGGTCCGATTATCGGCTACATAAGCTCGCTCTTGGGACGTGGAACGTCACCTCGCTGGGAGGGAAAGAGCCTGAGCTGGTGCGCGAGGTGAAGAAGTTCCAGCTAGATATAGTTGGACTCACTTCGACGCACAGCAAGGGCTCTGGAACCTGTTCTCTCAAGAGGGGCTGGACTCTCTTCCACTCTGGCGTTGCAAGCAATGAGAGGCTGGGGTGGCAATTGTTGTTGCTCAAAGCCTGCACGTTGGACTTTAACCCAGTAGACGAGATGGTAGCTTCCCTCCGCCTTCGGGTTGGATGACGGGTCCTGACTGTTGTTTGTGTTTACGCACCAAACAGCAGCTCAGAGTACCCACTCTTTTTGGATTCCCTTGAGGGAGTACTGGAGAGTGCTCCCTCGGGTGATTCCCTTGTTCTGTTGGGGGACTTCAATGCTCATGTTGGCAAGGACAGTGAAACCTGGAGAGTCGTGATTGGGAAAAATGGCCACCCGGATCTGAACCCAAGTGGTGCTTTGTTATTGGACTTTTGTGCTCGTCACGGATTGTCCATAACAAACACAATGTTCAAACATAAGGAAGAACTTTGAACATATCACGAGGGAGGTGCTGGACATTGAGTCTGAGTGGACCATGTTCTGTGCCTCTCTTGTCGAGTCTGCTGATTGGAGCTGTGGCCGCAATGTGTTTGGTGCCTGTCGTGGCGGTAATCCTAGAATTCGCTGGTGGCCACCAGCAGTGAGGGATGCCGTCAAGCTGAAGAAAGAGCCTATCGGGTCCTTTTGGCTCATGGGACTCCAGAGGCAGCGGGCATACCGACAGGCCAAGCAGTGCCTGGGGAATCTGTGGTGGACTCTCCTATTTCTGGGGCTTAGGTTGCCTAGGTAGTTAAAAAGCTCCTCTGTGGCAAGGCCCCGGTGGTGGATGAGTTCCTTAAGGCTCTGGATACTGTGGGGCTGTCTTGGTTGACAAGACTCTGCAACATCGCATGAACATTGGGGGCGGTACCTCTGGATTGGCAGACCGGGGTGGTGGTTCCTCTCTTTAAGAAGGGGAACCGGAGGGTGTGTTCCAACTATCGTGAAACACACTCCTCAGCCTTCCCCGTAAGGTCTATTCATGTGTACTGGAGAGGAGGAAACTCGGATCCAGGACGAACAGTGTGGTTTTCGTCCTGGTCGTGGAACGGTAGACCAGGTCTATACTCTCGGCAGGGTCCTTGAGTGTGAAGCGACTGGGATGAGAATCAGCACCTCCAAGTCCAAGTCCACGCAGGAAAGGGTCGAGTGCCATCTCCAGGTTGGGGAGGAGATCTTGCCCCAAGTGGAGGAGTTCAAGTACCTAGGAGTCTTGTTCACGAGTGAGGATAGAGTGGATCGAGAGATCCACAGGCGGATTGGTGCGGCGTCTTCAGTATTGAGGACGCTATATCGATCCGTTGTGGTGAAGAAGGAGCTGAGCCAGAAGGAAAAGCTCTCAATTTACCGTCGATCTACGTTACCAGCTTTGGGTTTTGACCGAAAGGACAAGCGGCCGAAATGCGTTTCCTCTGCCGGGTGGTGGGTCTCTCCCTTAGAGACAGGGTGAGAAGCTCTGTTATCCGGGAGGAACTCAAAGTAAAGCCGCTGCTCCTCCACATTGAGAGGAGCCATGAGGTGGTTCGGGCATCTGCTCAGGATGCCACCCGAACGCCTCTAGGGAGGTGTGGCAGGAGGCCACGGGGAAGACCTAGGACACATTGGAAAGACTATGTCCCCGGCTGGCCTGGGAAGAGCTGGACGAAGTGGCTGGGGAGAGGGAAGTCTGGGATTTTCTGCTCAGGCTGCTGCCTGACCTCGGATAAGCGGAAGAAAATGGATGGATTTAGAATGACAGTTATACTGTCAGATTGAGTACAAAAACTAACTAAACCTTACACAATACAATGTTTCTAGTAAAACTCACAAAGATACATATCTCCAGGCATTATTAGCCATTTTGCATGTGTGGTTTAGGAGTTATGTTTAAATAAATAACTGTCAGATTGAGTGTGACAGTAAACTGTCATAGTGAGTAAAACCCTTATTTTGTATTTGCAAACCTTACAAAAACAACTAAATCTAGTTAAACTCACACAGATACAATATTACAGGCATTTTTAGACATAATGCATGTTTGGTTTTAGAGTAGTTTAAATAACTTTCATATTTAGTATGACAGCTGTACTGTCATATTGAATACAAAAAAAAACTAACTTGTGTCTTTGCAAACCTTACAAAATACCATTTTTCTAGTAAAACTAACTAGATACATGCACCAGGCATTATTAGCCATTTTGCATGTGTTGTTTGAGTTATGTTTAAATAACTGTCATATTGAGTGTGACAGTATACTGTCATAAAACCCAATTTTTGTATTTGCAACCCTGATTCTAGTAAAACTCACATATATACAATATTACAGGCAGTTTTGGACATAATGCATGTTTGGTTTTGGAGTTATGTTTATATAACTTTCATACATAGTATGACAGCTAAACTGTTATATTGAGTAAAAAAACTAACTTGTGTTTGTCATAAAACCCAATTTTTGTATTAGCAAACCATACAACTGATTCAAATAAAACTCACATGGATTCAATATTACAGGCATTTTCAGACATTTTGCATGTTTGGTTTAAGAATTATGTTGTAATACATTTGTATTGCTTTTTTCACATTATCTCAGGATTTTTAGAACATTACTGTCATATTGAGTAAAAAAATAATTTTTGTGTTTGCAAGCCCTAAAAAAAGCATATGTTTCCAGTAAAACTCCCAAAGATGCATTATTTCAGGCATTATTAGCCATTTTTCAGGTGTGGTTTAGGAGTTATGTTTAAATAACTGTCATATTGAGTGTGGCGTTATACTGTCATAATGAGTTAAAAAAAACTAACTTGTGTCTTTGCAAACCTTACAAAAGAAAATGTTTCTAGCAACACTCACAAAAAATATTTTTTTTCACGCTATTAGACATGTTTCATGTGTATTTAGGAGTTATAATTAAATAACTTTCATATTGAGTGTTAAAGTTATAATGTCATTATGTGTAAAACCTAATTTTTGTATTTGCAAACCTTACAAAAACAATTGATTGTAGTAAAACTTATCAATATTACAGGCATTTTTAGACAATTTACATGTTTGGTTTAAAAGTTGTGTTTGAATACATTTGTATTGCTTTTTTCGCATTATCTCAGGATTCTAAGATCATTACTTTCATATTGAGTAAAACACTACTTTTTGTTTTTGCAAACCTTACAAACTCACATAAATACATTATTACAGACATTTTTAGACTTGATACATGTTTGGTTTTGGAGTTATGTTTATATTACTTTTATATTTAGTATGACTGTTATACTGTCTTATTGAATAAAAACAACTAGCTTGTGTCTTTGCAAACTTTACAAAATATACATTTCCTAGTAAAACTAACAAAGATACATGTCTCCAGGCATTATTACCCATTTTGCCTGGGTTGTTTAGGAGTTATGTTTAAATACATTTTTATTGCTTTTTTCGCATTATCTCAGGATTCTAAGATCATTACTTTCATATTGAGTAAAAAACTACTTTTTGTTTTTGCAAACCTTACAAACTCACATTAATACATTATTACTGGCATTTTTAGACATGACACATGTTTGGTTTTGGAGTTATGTTTATATAACTTTCATATTTAGTATGACTGTTATACTGTCATATTGAATTAAAAAAAACTAGCTTGTGTCTTTGCAAACTTTACAAAAGATAATTTTTCTAGTAAAACTAACAAAGATACATGTCTCCAGGCATTATTACCCATTTTGCATGGGTTGTTTAGGAATTATGTTTAAATACATTTTTATTGCTTTTTTCGCATTATCTCAGGATTTTAAGATCATTACTTTCATATTGAGTAAAAAACTACTTTTTGTTTTTGCAAACCTTACAAACTCACATTAATACATTATTACAGGCATTTTTAGACATGACACATGTTTGGTTTTGGAGTTATGTTTATATAACTTTCATATTTAGTATGACTGTTATACTGTCATATTGAATTAAAAAAAACTAGCTTGTGTCTTTGCAAACTTTACAAAAGATAATTTTTCTAGTAAAACTAACAAATATACATGTCTCCAGGCATTATTACCCATTTTGCATGGGTTGTTTAGGAATTATGTTTAAATACATTTTTATTGCTTTTTTGCATTATCTCAGGATTCTAAAATCCTTACTTTCATATTGAGGAAAACACTACTTTTTGTTTTTGCAAACCTTACAAACTCACATAAATACATTATTATAGGCAATTTTAGACATGACACACGTTTGGTTCTGGAGTTATGTTTATATAACTTTCATATTTAGTATGACTGTTATGCTGTCTTATTGAAAAAACAACAACTAGCTTGTGTCTTTGCAAACTTTACAAAATATACATTTTCTAGTAAAACTAAAAAAGATACATGTCTCCAGGCATTATTACCCATTTTGCCTGGGTTGTTTAGGAGTTATGTTTAAATACATTTTTATTGCTTTTTTCGCATTATCTCAGGATTCTAAGATCATTACTTTCATATTGAGTAAAAAACTACTTTTTGTTTTTGCAAACCTTACAAACTCACATTAATACATTATTACTGGCATTTTTAGACATGACACATGTTTGGTTTTGGAGTTATGTTTATATAACTTTCATATTTAGTATGACTGTTATACTGTCATATTGAATTAAAAAAAACTGGCTTGTGTCTTTGCAAACTTTACAAAAGATCATTTTTCCAGTAAAACTAAAAAAGATACATGTTTCCAGGCATTATTAGCCATTTTGCATATGTTGTTTAGGAGTAATGTTTAAATACATTTGAATTGCTTTTTTCGCATTATCTCAGGATTTTAAGAACATTACAGTCATATTGAGTAAAAAAACTACTTTTTGTGTTTGCAAGATTTAAAAAAGCATGTGTTTCGAGTAAAACGGCCAAGGATGCATTATTTCAGGCATTATTAGCCATTTTTCATGTGTGGTTTGAGTTATGGTTAAATAACTGTCATATTTACCCAATGATTCATATGTCAGTTATGACATAGTAAGTAAAACCTAATTTATGTATTTGCAAACCTTACAAAATCATTTAAATCTAGTAAAACTCACATGGATTCAATATTACAGACATTTTTAGACATTTTGCATGTTTGGTTTAGGAATTATGTTGGAATCATTTTTATTAATTTGTTCGTATTATCTCAGAATTTTAGAACATTACTGTCATATTGAGTAAAAAAATAATTTTTGTGTTTGCAATCCTTAAAAAAGCATATGTTTCGAGTAAAACTTACAAGAATGCATTATTTCAGGCATTGTTAGTCATTTTTCATGTGTAGTTTAAGAGTTATGTTTAAATAACTGTCATATTTAGTGTGGCAGTTATACTGTCATATTGAGTAAAAAAAACTAACCTGTCTTTGCAAACCTTACAAAAGAAAATGTTTCTAGTAACACTCACAAGAATACATTTTTTTCACGCATTATTAGACATGTTTCATGTGTGGTTAGGAGTTATAAATAAATAATTGTCATATTGAGTGTTACAGTTTTAATGTCATTATGTGTAAAACCTAATTTTTGTATTTGCAAACCTTACAAAAACAATTGATTCTAGTAAAACTTATATAGATTCAATATTACAGGCATTTTTAGACATTTTACATGTTTGGTTTAAAATTTGTGTTTGAATACATTTGTATTGCTTTTTTCGCATTATCTCAGGATTCTAAGAACATTACTTTCATATTGAGTAAAAAACTACTTTTTGTTTTTGCAAACCTTACAAACTCACATAAATACATTATTACAGGCATTTTTAGACATGACACATGTTTGGTTTTGGAGTTATGTTTATATAACTTTCATATTTAGTATGACTGTTATACTGTCATATTGCATAAAAAAAACTAGCTTGTGTCTTTGATATCTTTACAAAAGATCATTTTTTTAAACTAACAACGTTAAATGTCTCCCTAGGCATTATTAGCCATTTTGCATGTGTTGTTTAGGAGTTAGGTTTAAATACATTTTTATTGCTTTTTTCCCATTATCTCAGGGTTCTAAGAACTTTAAAGTCAAGTAAAAAACTACTTTTTGTGTTTGCAAAATGTAAAACTCAGTAAAACTCCCAATGATTCATTATTTCAGGCATTATTAGCCATTTTTTTGTGTGGTTTATGAGTTATGTTTAAATAACTGTCAAATTGAGTGTGATTTTGTCATTGTGAGTATAACATAATTTTTGTATTTGCAAACCTTACAAAAACAACCGATTCTAGGAAAACTCACATTGATACAATATTACAGGCATGTTTAGACATATTGCATGTTTGGTTTTGGAGTTATATTTATATAACCTGCTTTCTGAGCCGCCACCTTTGTGGTTTGCGTGTCCCACTGATCCAGGAACTATGTTGTCCGGGGGCTTCTATGGTCTCCCAAGACAAACAGGTCCTAGGTGAGGGATCAGACAAAGAGCAGCTCAAAGACCTTTATTAAAAGTACAATTGAGGACCTAGATTTTTTCTCGCCCGGACGCAGGTCACCGTGGCTCCCCTGTGGAGCCAGGCCCAGAGGTGTGGCACGATGGCGATTGTCGGGCCTGTCCCCATGGGGCCCAGCCGTGCTCAGCTCGAAGAGGCAACGTGGATCCCCCCTCCAGGGCTCACCACTCATTGGCTGGGTCATAGAGGGTGCAGTGTGAGCTGGGCGGCAGCCGAAGGCAGGGCACTTGGTGGTCCGATTATCGGCTACATAAGCTCGCTCTTGGGACATGGAACGTCACCTCGCTGGGAGGGAAGGAGCCTGAGCTGGTGCTTGAGGTGGAGACGTTCCCGGCTAGATATAGTTGGACTCACAGCAAGGGCTCTGGAACCTGTTCTCTCAGAGGGGCTGGACTGAGCTGAACTTTCATTACTTGCAACGCCAGAGTGGAAGAGATTCCACACTGGCGTTGCAACTAATGAGAGGCTGGGGTGGAAATTCTTGTTGCCCCCCGGCTCAAAGCCTGCACGTTGGACTTTAAACCCAATAGACGAGATGGTAGCTTCCTTCAGGCTTCGGGTTGGGTGACGGGTCCTGATTGTTGTTTGTGTTTACACACCAAACAGCAGCTCAGAGTACCAACTCTTTTTGGATTCCCTTGAGGGAGTTCTGGAGAGTGCTCCCTCGGGTGATTCCCTTGTTCTGCTGGTGGACTTCAACGCTATGTTGGCAACGACAGTGAAACCTGGAGAGTCGTGATTGGGAAAAATGGCCACCCGGATCTGAACCCAAGTGGTGCTTTGTTATTGGACTTTTGTGCTTGTCACGGATTGTCCATAACAAACACAATGTTCAAACATAAGGGTGTCCATATGTGCACTTGGCACAAGGACACCCTCGGCCGCATGATTGACTTTGTAGTTGTGTCATGGGATTTGCGGCCTCATGTTTTGGACACTCGGTGAAGAGAGGGGCAGAGCTTTCCACCAACCACCACCTGGTGGTGAGCTGGCTCCGATGGTAGGGGAGGATGCCGGTCAGACCTGGCAGGCCCAAACGCATTGTAAGGGTCTGCTGGGAACACCTAGCAGAGTCTCCTGAAGAACTTTGAACATGTCCGGAAGAACTTTGAACATGTCACGAGGGAGGTGCTGGACATTGAGTCTGAGTGGACCATGTTCCGTTCCTCTCTTGTTGAGCCAGCTGATTGAAGCTGTGGCCGCAAGGTGTTTGGTGCCTGTCGTGGTGGTAATCCACCAGCAGTGAGGGATGCTGTCAAGCTGAAGAAAGAGCCACTGGGTCCTTTTGGCTCATGGGACTCCAGAGGCAGTGGGCATACCGACAGGCCAAGCGAGACCTCCTCAGTCCCACCAACACGTCTTCCTATGAGGAAACAGTGCCTGGGAAGTCTGTGGTGGGCTCTCCTATTTCTGGGGCTGAGGTTGCCAAGGTAGTTAAAAAGCTCCTCGGTGGCAAGGACCCGGGGGTATGAGCTCCGTCCGGAGTTCCTTACGGCTCTGGAAGCTGTGGGGCAGTCTTGGTTGACAAGACTCTGCAACATTGCGTCTACATCGGGGGCGGTACCTCTGGATTGGCAGACCAGGGTGGTGGTTCCTCTCTTTAAGAAGGAGACCGGAGGGTGTGTTCCAACTATCGTAGATCACACTCCTCAGCCTTCCCGGTAAGGTCTATTCATGTGTAATGGAGAGGAGGAACCTCGGATCCAGGACGAACAGTGTGGTTTTCGTCCTGGTCGTGGAACGGTAGACCAGCTCTATACTCTCGGCAGGGTCCTTGAGTGTGCATGGGAGTTTGCCCAACCGGTCTACATAAGTTTTGTGGACTTGGAGAAGACATTCGACCTTGGCCCCCGGTAAATCCTGTGGGGAGTGCTCAGAGAGTATGGAGTATCGGCATGTCTGATTGTGGCGGGTGTCTCCCTGTATGATCAGTGTCAGAGCTTGGTCCGCATTGCCGGCAGTATGTCGGACCCCTTTCCAGTGAGGGTTGGACTCCGCTAAGGCTGCCCTTTGTCACAGATTCTGTTCATAACTTTAATGGACAGAATATCTAGGCGCAGTCATGGCTTTGAGGATCCCCTCAACGCCATGACTGCGCCTGGTTTGGTGGCTGCAGGATTAGGTCCCTGCTTTTTGCAGATGATGTGGTCCTGATGGCTTCAACTGGCCAAGATCTTCAGCTTTCATTGGATCGGTTCGCAGTGAAGCGACTGGGATGAGAATCAGCACCTCCAAGTCCGAGTCCATGGTTCTCGCCCGGGAAAGGGTGGAGTGCCATCTCGAGGTTGGGAAAGAGATCTTTCCCCAAGTGAAGGAGTTGAAGTACCTAGGAGTCTTGTTCACGAGTGAGGATAGAGTGGATTGTGAGATCAACAGGCGGATCGGTGCGGCGTCTTCAGTAATGAGGACGCTATATCGATCCGTTGTGGTGAAGAAGGAGCTGAGCCAGAAGGAAAAGCTTTCAATTTACCGGTCGATCAACGTTCCCATCCTCACCTATGGTCATGAGCTTTGGGTTATGACCGAAAGGACAAGGTCACGGGTACAAGCGGCCGAAATGAGTTTCCTCCGCCGGGTGGTGGGTCTCTCCCTTAGAGATAGGGTGAGAAGCTCTGTCATCTGGGAGGAACTCAGTGTAAAGCCGCTGCTCCTCCACATTGAGAGGAGCCAGATGAGGTGGTTCGGGCATCTGCTCAGGATGCCACCCGAACGCCTCCCTAGGTCCGAACGGCAGGAGGCCATGGGGAAGACCTAGGATACATTGGAAAGACTATGGCCTGGGAACGCCTCGGGATTCCCCGAGAAGAGCTGGACGAAGTGGCTGGGGAGAGGGAAGTCTGGGCTCTCTGCTTAGGCTGCTGCCCCCGCAACCCGACCTCGGATAAGCGGAAGAAAATGGATGGATTTAGTATGACAGTTATACTGTCATATTGAGTGTGACAGTATACTGTCATAAAACCCAATTTTTGTATTTGCAAACCCGATTCTAGTAAAACTCACATCTATACAATATTACAGGCAATTTTGGACATAATGCACGTTTGGTTTTGGAGTTATGTTCATATAACTTTGATATATAGTATGCCATCCATACTGTTATAATGAGTAAAAAAACTAACTTGTGTCTGTCATAAAACTCAATTTTTGTATTTGCAAACCTTACAAAAACAAAAGATTCTAGTAAAACTCACATGGATTCAATATTACAGGCATTTTTAGACATTTTGCATGTTTGGTTTAGGAATCATGTTGGAATACATTTGTATTGTTTTTTTCACATTATCTCAGCATTTTAAGAACTTACTGTCATATTGAGTAAAAAAAACTTTTTGTGTTTGCAAGCCTTAAAAAAAACAACCGATTCTAGTAAAACTCACATTGATACAATATTACAGGCATGTTTAGACATCTTGCATGTTTGGTTTTGGAGTTATGTTTATATAACCTGCTTTCTGAGCCGCCACCTTTGTGGTTTGCGTGTCCCACTGATCCTAGGAGCTATGTTGTCCGGGGGCTTCTATGCCCCCTGATAGGGTCCCCCAAGACAAACAGGTCCTAGGTGAGGAATCAGACAAAGAGCAGCTCAAAGACCTTTATGAAAAGTACAAATCGAGGACCTAGATATTTTCTCGCCCGGACGCGGGTCACCGTGGCTCCCCTGTGGAGCCAGGTCCAGAGGTGGGGCACGATGGCGAGCGACTGGTGCCCATGGGGCCCAGCTCGAAGAGGCAACGTGGGTCCCCCCTGCAATAGGCTCACCACTCATGAGCTGGGTCATAGAGGTCGGGTGCAGTGTTAGCTGGGCGGAAGCCGAAGGCAGGGCACTTGGCGGTCCGATTATCGGCTACATAAGCTCGCTCTTGGGACGTGGAACGTCACCTCGCGAGGTGGAGAAGTTCCCGGCTAGATAAAGCTGGACTCACTTCGACGCACAGCAAGGGCTCTGGAACCTGTTCTCTCAAGAGGGGTTGGACTCTCTTCCACTCTGGCGTTGCAAGTAATGAGAGGCTGGGTTGGCAATTCTTGTTGCCCCCCCGCTCAAAGCCTGCACGTTGGACTTAACCCAGAAGACGAGATGGTAGCTTCCCTCCGCTTTCGGGTTGGGTGACGGGTCCTGACTGTTGTTGGTGTTTACGCACCAAACAGCAGCTCAGAGTACCCACTCTTTTTAAATTCCCTTGAGAGTGCTCCCTCGGGTGATTCCCTGGTTCTGCTGGGGGTCTTCAACGCTCATGTTGGCAACGACTTTGAAACCTGGAGAGTCGTGATTGGGAAAAATGGCCACCCGGATCTGAACCAAAGTGGTGCTTTGTTATTGGACTTTTGTGCTCGTCACGGATTGTCCATAACAAACACAATGTTCAAACATAAGGGTGTCCATATGTGCACTTGGCACCAGGACACCCTCGGCCGCAGTTCCATGATTGACTCTGTAGTTGTGTCATGGGATTTGCGGCCTCATGTTTTGGACACTCGGGTGAAGAGAGGGGCGAGCTTTCTACCGATCACCACCTGGTGAGCTGGCTCCGATGGTGGGGTAGGATCCCGGACAGACCTGGCAGGCCCAAACGCATTGTGAGAGTCTTTTGGGAATGCCTAGCAGAGTCTCCTGTCAGAGAGAGTTTCTTTTTCCACCTCCGGAGGAACTTTGAACATGTCACAAAGGAGGTGCTGGACATTGAGTCTGAATGGATCATGTTCCGTGCCTCTCTTTTCAAGCCAGCTGATTGGAGCTGTGGCCGCAAGGTGTTTGGTGCCTGTCGTGGCGGTAATCCTAGAACCCGCTGGTGGCCACCAGCAGTGCGGGATGCCGTCAAGCTGAAGAAAGAGCTTATCTGGTCCTTTTGGCTCATGGGACTCCAGAGGCAGCGGGCATACCGACAGGCCAAGCAGTGCCTGGGGAATCTGTGGTGGGCTCTCCTATTTCTGGGGCTGAGGTTGCCAAGGTAGTTAAAAATCTCCTCGGTGGCAAGGCCCCGGGGGTGGATGAGCTCCATCCGGAGATCCTTAAGGCTCTGGATGCTGTGGGGCTGTTTTAGTTGACAAGACTCTGCAACATCGCGTGGACATCAGGGGCGGTACCTCTGGATTGGCAGACCGGGGTGGTGGTTCCTCTCTTTAAGAAGGGGAACCGGAGGGTGTGTTCCAACTATCGTAGATCACACTCCTCAGCCTTCCCGGTAAGGTCTATTCATGTGTACTGGAGAGGAGGAACCTCGGATCCAGGACGAACAGTGTGGTTTTCGTCCTGGTCGTGGAACGGTAGACCAGCTCTATACTCTCGGCAGGGTCCTTGAGTGTGCATGGGAGTTTGTCCAACCAGTCTACATGTGCTTTGTGGACTTGGAGAAGACATTCGACCGTGGTCACCCCGGGAAGTCCTGTGGGGAGTGCTCAGAGAGTATGGGGTATCGGCATGTCTGATTGTGGCGGGTCGCTCCCTGTATGATCAGTGTCAGAGCTTGGTCCGCATTGCCAGCAGTAAGTCGGACCCCTTTCCAGTGAGGGTTGGACCGGAGTCCAACCCTCGTGTTGGCTGCCCTTTGTCACCAAATGTGTTCATAAATTTTATGGACAGAATTTCTAGGCGCAGTCATGGCGTTGAGGGGATCCAGTTTGGTGGCTGCAGGATTAGGTCTCTCCTTTTTGCAGATGATGTGGTCCTTTTGGCTTTAACTGGCCAGGATCTTCAGCTCTCATTGGATTGGTTTGCAGCCGAGTGTGAAGCGACTGGGATGAGAATCAGCACCTCCAAGTCCGAGGTTCTCTCCCGGGAAAGGGTGGAGTGCCATCTCGAGGTTGGGCAGGAGATCTTGCCCCAAGTGGATGAGTTCAAGTACCTGGAGTCGTGTTCATGAGTGAGGGAAGAGTGGATCGTGAGATGCACAGGCTGATCGGTGCGGCGTCTTCAGTAATGAGGACGCTATATCGATTCGTTGTGGTAAGAAGGAGCTGCGCCAGAAGGAAAAGCTCTCACTTTACCGGTCAATCTACGTTCCCATCCTCACCTATGGTCATGAGCTTTGGGTTATGACCGAAAGGACAAGATCACGGGTACAAGCGGCCGAAATGAGTTTTCTCCGCTGGGTGGCGGGTGTCTCCCTTACTGTAAGAATTTTCACCGTTTAATTACAGTAACCTACTGGCAGCTAATGGTTCCAGTATAAAACTGTTTTTCTACAGCACACATACTGTGATTTATCACTACAGTTTATTACTCTAAAAAGTATCACAGTACTGTGCTGTATCAAATATACGCTTCACAGCATACTACTGTCATCTGTTTAGCGTCATTACACTGTTATTTTAGTGTATCTACTGTAATATCCATTAACAGTTAATTACAGTAAAATAATTGTAAGCACTATAGACTGAGCTTTACAGTATAATGCCACTAGAAGTTAATGAGTTGAACTTTTAATTTTTCAAAATCAAAACCCCTGCAATCTGCTGGCATAAAAATGACTGGAGAAATGGCCTTGCAAGATTATGTTTTTATTAACCAATTATTTTAAAGTGCATCAAATACATTCAATGTACATTTAGTGCATTCTTCTTATTTTCAGTAAAGCATTTTAACATTTATAACATGTCCACTTAATTTCTAACTGGAGACAAAACACTGAACACGAGTCCAGTGTTTAGTTGTCGGCTACATAAAGCCCCACTCAAGGTCTGTGAGATGTTTTATAAGGGTGGCTACGTGAGGATTTACAGTTGCTGCCTTTTTCTGGACCAGCTTCCCGGTCTTCTTGGACACCACCTTTCCCTGGCTAGCCTTTGTTCCCCTCTCAGGGTGAACGCCAATGAATCGCCTAAAAAAGAGAGAAAGCATATTAGATATTCTGTTGTGATTGAAGATTACTTGCAGTCGATACAGAACCCCCCTCACATTGTTATTTAGGAATATGCACTGCACAAATATTAATATCAATTTTAGGATATATGTGAGCCTATACCATAACCACAGCTGTAGATGAGTGAATGCTCTAAAACCCATTAAGACAAATTCAGAGAGGAAGACAATGCTAAAGCCTCCCCAATCCCTCTCTCTATTTATGTTTTCTCTCCATCTACGGGACCGTGTATTTACGCTGATGTTTCCTGCTTTCACCCATTTAACATATCGTTACCTGCTCATTACCTATCTTCTCTGCATCCTGGGGTCACACTGGTGCTTCTTGCCTTTACCCATTCAACATATCTTTACCTGCACATTACCTACCTTCTCTGCATAGTGTGGTCACGCTGGTGCTTTCTACCTTTACCCATTCAAAATATCTTTACCTGCACATTACCTACCTTCTCTGTATCCTGGAGTCAAGCTGGTGTTCCCTGCCTTTACTTATTCAACATATCTTTACCTGCACATTACCTACCTTCTCTGTATCCTGGCGTCTAGCTGGTGTTTCCTGCCTTCACCCATTCAACATATCTTTACCTGCACATTACCTACCTTCCCTGCATCCTTGGGTCACACTGGTGCTTCTTTCTTTCACCATACAACATATCTTCACCTGCACATACCTACCTTGTCTGCATGGCCTCGACCACACCTGCGCTTCCTTCTTTCACCCATTCAACATACCTTCACCCGCACATTACCTACCTTCCCTGCATAGTGGGGTCACACTGGTGCTTCCTGCCTTTACCCATTCAACATATCTTCACCCGCACATTACCTACTTGCTCTGCATTCTCGGGTCAAGCTGGTGCTTCCTGCCATCATCCAGTCAACATATCTTTACCTGCAAATTACCTACTTTTTCTGCATCCTGGGGTCAAACAGGTGCTTCCTTCTTTGACCCAGTCAACATATCTTTACCTGCACATTACCTACCTTCTCTGTATCCTAGAGTCAAACTGGTGCTTCGGTCCCTAATAAGAAGGTCCACAAAGGAACAGAAGAGTCATTGATTTAAGGCACAAAATTGGGGAAATGACAAGTCAAATTCCTGAACAGAGGTGAGAAATATAAAATAAAATATCCTAACAGTATTTTAACAGTATCAAGAGGATTTACCTTTGAACAAATTCCAATGTCCAAGGACCTTCCTCTTGGTATTCCAAATTGAACACATAGTAGGTCGCAAGAAGGGCAGCAAGCCCTGACATTAAGCTAGGTTGGACGCCTTTGCAGATGACATCACCTTCCATGCTGATCATCCAACGTTTTATTGTGACTTTGTCACCAGCAACTGGTACAGTCAAGAAATTCAGTTTATGTTCCTAAACAGTATCCAATATGGGTAGCATTTTAAAAGTATTTGGAATGGCCACCTCACTCGCTCTCTCTTTCCTCTGTTTACATCTAGTCTCCTAAGGCAGTGGTTCTCAAATGGGGGTACGCGTACTCCTGGGGGTACTTGAAGGCATGCCAAGGGGTACGTGAGATTCTTTTTAAATATTCTAAAAATAGCAACAATTCAAAAATCCTTCATAAATATATTTATTGAATAATACTTCGACAAAATATGAATGTAAGTTCATAAACTGAACAACTAATCAAGTAGGCTATTCCATTCATTACCATAAAGCCAGAGTTTCCCCCATGCCATGATGGTTTGACCCTACCTGGCGGTGCCACACGGCACCAACTGTCAATCAACTATCCATGTAGAAAACAATGGAGGCTTGGTTAAAGCGTAGTGGACATGTTCCATAAATATTGATGTTAAAGATTTCTTTTTTTGTGAAGAAATGTTGAAATGAAGTTCATGAATCCAGATGGATCTCTATTACAATCCCCAAAGAGGGCACTTTAAGTTGATTACTTCTATGTGTAAAAATCTTTATTTATAATTGAATCACTTGTTTATTTTTCAACAAGTTTTTAGTTATTTTTATATCTTTTTTCCAAATAGTTCAAGAAAGACCACAACAAATGAGCAATATTTTGCACTGTTATACAATTTAATAAATCAGAAACTGATGACATAGTGCTGTATTTTGCTTCTTTATCTCTTTTTTTCAACCAAAAATGCTTTGCTCTGATTAGGGGGTACTTGAATTTCAAAAATGTTCACAGGGGTACATCACTGAAAAAAGGTTGAGAACCACTGTCCTAAGGCAGTGGTTCTCAACCTTTTTTCAGTGCTGTGAACATTTTTTTAATGCAAGTAGACCTCCATGTCTTCATAACAGGAATATCCTGAATTCTCAAGTTGCATATCACAATAGTCATCATCAGTGTTAATAAAACAAGAGCTGCTTGGATTTGCTGTTGAGCAAGTCAAACTTCGTTCAGTGTAGCCGTAGTGCTTCCTTGACACGTGCGATGTGAAAGTAGACTTAACTGTAAATCTTTTTTCACATTGACTGAAGGGGCACGTAACTGTCCTACCTTCGGTAATATGACTTTTCAAATGCAGGAGAAAGGCCCGTATATCATCGCACTTCGCGCTACATGAGAGAATATTACAAGGTAAACCTTCTGCGCTATACATATCAGTCCTACTCTTGCCATATTTATGACGACGGCTGTGAGTTTTGAAGGCTGAGAAGTTGGAAAAAACTCTTGTGCATTTAGGGAAAGCACACTTAAACGATGCATTAGGCATACAACTATGACTTCGCATGTGTCTAACATACGCAAATACATTGCTGCAAGTCGTAGCACATATGTTGCAAGTTATCATCTTTTATGATGACTATGACAAAAAAGAAGACAACTTAGCTAGCTAGCATGCGGCGGTACATGCGCGTGGTCAACGATAGTGTCTGTGATGCTGACTGTGACGCTATGTCATTTCGGACTTTATAAATATATATATAAAGTAATTCAAACAGAAAATGACACATCAAGGTACAAGTGACTCTTACCTTGTTATCAAAAACACACGATGCAGTAGGATGGATTTAGCAGGGTCGGCCAGGTGAAATGAAGCTCGGTTGGACGAATTGTGGGCGGACCCAAGAAACAAGTCTGAAAAATACTGAATTACACTGTAGGTTTTACAGTAACTTACTGCTGGTCGATATTTTTTGAAAAATGCAACAAAATTTACAGTACTTAACTGCATTTAAGAAGAACATGATAGGTTGATTGGCAACACTAAATTGGCCCTAGTGTGTGAATGTGAGTGTGAATGTTGTCTGTCTATCTGTGTTGGCCCTGCGATGAGGTGGCGACTTGTCCAGGGTGTACCCCGCCTTCCGCCTGATTTTAGCTGAGATAGGCTCCAGCGCCCCCCGCGACCCCGAAGGGAATAAGCGGTAGAAAATGGATGGATGGATGGAGTATATAACTGTAATTTTATTTTTTATTTTTATAGTAATTTTTTACAGTGAAGGTCATGGGTGTCAAACTCTGGCCCGTGGGCCAAATTTGGCCCAACTTGTAATTTGACTTGGCCCTTGAGGCAATATCAAATTAACACTAAAGCTGGACCGTCGATTATACATTGCAGCAGTGCCGCGGTAACACCGCGTTCACCGCTACTTCTAATACTTGCCAACCCTCCCGGGAGTGACTCCAGCACTCCTTCCGAATTTTTTATTTTTTTTCAGCTAGTCAAACGAGTGCCGGCCCAGTTTCATGTCAGTGCAGCTTCTGCACCCACACACACAATTGAATGCAACGCATACTTCATCAACAGCGATACAGGTTACACTGACGGTAGCCAAATAAAAAACTTTAACACTTTTAGAAATATACGCCACACTGTGAATCCACACCAAACAAGAATGACAAACACATTTCGGGAGAACATCCGCACCGTAACACAACATAAACACAACAGAACAAATACCCGGAACCCTTTGTAGCACTAAATCTTCCGGGACGCTACAAGGTGTGTGTGTGAGGGGGGGGTTTGGTGGTAGCGGGGGTGTATTTTGTTGCGTCCCGAAAGAGTTAGTGCTGCAAAAGATTCTGGGTATTTGTTCTTTTGTGTTTATGTTATGTTACGGTGCGGATGTTCTCCCGAAAAGTGTTTTTTATTTTTGTTTGGTGTGGGTTCACAGTGTGGCGTATATTTCTAACAGTGTTAAAGTTTTTTATACTGGCACCCTCAGTGTAACCTGTATCGCTGTTGATGAAGTATGCGTTGCATTCATTTGTGTATGCGTGCTGAAGCTGCACATATCTTGTGACTGGGTGTGAATGATGTTAGAATTGGGTGTAGGAGATATGACTGTTGAACACCTTCGTTCGATAATGAAAGTTGCCTCAGCTCAAAGCCTGAGCCCCGACATTAAAGAACTAGCATCTAAAAAAAGATGCCAGGTATCTGGCTTGGGCACATCAAATTAGATCAGTGTGTTGCAAACTGAGCAGTTTAAAGTCCTGAATGGTTGTTTTATTCATTGTTAATTTATTGTCAAATTTATTAGCCTGTGGAAAAAGTTAATGTTGATATTTACCTCAGAAGGCTGCAAATAGAAAAGAGGCATTCAATTTTTATTTAAATTGTATTTGATATGCAATTGATATTTTTTAATTATTATTATTATTATTTGAAACTCCATTTTGCATGTCACTATAAAGTTATATAAGCCTTGCTTGTTCAATATTCAATGCAAAACTTGTTTGGGTCCCTATTAAAAGGTTAATTTGTTCAACCTTGAGTTTGAGTTTGAGTTTGAGTTTGAGTTTATTTCGAACATGCAAGCATACAACATGATACATCACAATTTCCAGTTTCTTTTCAACATGTTCGAAAAGGAGTAGGAAGAAGCAGAGCTTATTTAATCCTACCCCTTTTCTTTACATAACAGTTGCAAAACTTTTTGTTCACTTCCTGTTCACAATTTTTTCACAATAAACTCCATAAGTAATTACAATAAAAATAAATAAATAAATAATAGTAAGAATTTAATAATAATAATTGGTGAAGTAAGTCATATTTCATATGATGAGATAAGTAAGATTACTTTAAGAATGAATGAATGGATGGATGAAATAAATTGAGAATGTTTGTCATGGTTCTTCTTCATTGTACTTTGTAAACACTTTAAGTTTGAAGAGTTTCTTGAAGTGGATCATATTAGTACATTGTTTGATTGCTTTGCTTAATCCATTCCATAATTTAATTCCACATATTGATATACTGAAGGTCTTAAGTGTTGTACGTGCAAACAAATGTTTTAAATTACGTTTTTCTCTAAGATTATATTTCTCCTCTTTTTTTGAGAAGAATTGTTGTATATTCTTGGGTAGCAGGTTATAGTTTGCTTTGTGCATAATTTTAGCTGTTTGCAAATTCACTATGTCGTGGAATTTCAGTATTTTTGATTCAATAAATAAAGGGTTTGTATGTTCTCTATATCCAACATTATGTATTATTCTAACTGATCTTTTTTGTAACACCGTTAATGAATGAAGTGTACTTTTGTAATTATTTCCCCATATTTCTACACAGTAGCTCAGATATGGTAACACTAGTGAGCAGTAGAGAATATGAAGGGATTTTTGGTCTAGAACATGTTTTGCTTTATTCATTATTGACGTGTTTCTTGCAACTTTATGTTGTATATTTTTTACGTGAGATTTCCAGTTCAATTTATCATCAATCATTATACCTAGAAATTTGGTTTCGTTTACTCTTTCAATTTCTATTCCGTCTATTTGTATTTGTGTTTGACTTTCTCTTCTACTGTTACCAAATAGCATTATTTTAGTTTTACTAAGATTCAACGATAGTCTGTTTTTGTCAAACCATCTTTTTAATTTGTTAATTTCTTCTGTTATTATTTGTATTATCTCCTGTGTGTTCTCTCCTGAACAAAACGCTGTTGTATCATCCGCAAATAATACTAACTTTAAATCTTTTGTAACTTTACAAATGTCATTTATATAGAGATTGAATAATTTAGGTCCTAGTATTGATCCCTGAGGTACACCACAGGATATATTTAGCGTTGTAGACGTGTGTTCGCCTAGCTTCACGTATTGTTTCCTGTTCGTTAGATAACTTCTTATCCAGTTTAAGACTAACCCTCTGATGCCATATCGTTCTAGTTTTTTGATTAAAATATTGTGATTAATTGTGTCAAATGCTTTAGTTAGATCCATAAAAACCGCTGCTGCACATTTTTTACTGTCTATTGCATTGGTAATTTCTTCTGTAATTTCAATTAAAGCCATTGAAGTTGAAACATTAGCTCTGTATCCATATTGGTTCTCTTCGAGTATTCTATTTTTATTTATGAAACTTTCTAATCTGTTATTGAACAGTTTTTCAATGATTTTAGAAAATTGTGGAAGTAGAGAAACAGGTCTATAATTTGTAAATTGATGTTTATCTCCAGTCTTATAAATTGGTGCAACTTTAGCTATTTTCATTTTGTTTGGAAATGTACCTGTTTGAAATGATAGGTTACT
Source organism: Entelurus aequoreus (assembly GCF_033978785.1). NCBI lineage: Eukaryota > Metazoa > Chordata > Actinopteri > Syngnathiformes > Syngnathidae > Entelurus > Entelurus aequoreus. The sequence goes on along the minus strand of NC_084752.1, from coordinate 32,018,162 downwards.
AATGTAAATTAATGGTCCTGAGATCTCTTCAATAACCTTTTTTATCGTTTCCATATCAATTCCGTTACAATCAGTTGAAGTCTTAGATTTACATTTTTTCACGATTGTAACTATTTCCTCCTGTGTCACATTACTGAGGAACATGGAGTTGGGATTTCGCTCTATGGTATCATTATAGTCCTCAATTGGAACTGGGTCTGGAATCCTTTCTTCCAATTTTGGTCCAATATTTACAAAATAATTATTGAAGCTTTCAACTACTTCCTTTATGTTGTCATTTTTTTTATTTTCATATAAGAAGTATTGAGGGTAGTCCCTCTTAGTTCCATTTTTAATAATGCTATTGAGGATGCCCCATGTTGCTCTCATATTATTTTTGTTCCTGTCCAACAATTCACTGTAATATTCTTTTCTACGTGATCGTAGTATGTCTGTTAACTTGTTTTTATACTTTTTGTACTTAATTTCTGCCTCTATAGTTCTTTGTGCTATAAATTCTCTATATAGTGTATTCTTCTTCTTACAAGCATTTTTTAATCCTTTTGTCATCCATGGTTGATTATTCTTTCTCTGCTTGTTACTGAGTTGTATCCATGGACAATGTTTGTCATAAAGTATTATGAACTTGTTTAAGAAATGTTCATATGCTTCATCAACCTCTTTTTCATTATACACATTGTCCCAATCTTGCTTTTGTAGCTCAATTTTGAAGGCAGTCATCCTCTTCTCTGTGCATAGTCTTCGAAATGTCCTTTTGTCTTCCATGTTCTTCTTGTAGTTTCCATTATATATTGTAAAAACTGGCAGATGATCACTAACGTCGCTTATAAGTAGACCACTTGTAGTGTTATTATCAAAATCATTGGTAAAAATATTATCAATAAGCCTGGCACAGTGTGCTGTGATTCTGCTTGGCCTTGTGATTTTAGGATATAGACTGATGCTGTACATTGTATCAATGAAGTCATCAACAGACTTTTGCTTGTTGGGGTTCAATAAGTCAATATTAAAGTCACCACATAAGAACATTATTCTTTGACCATTGTCCATGTAAGTTGCCTTGATCCATTCTTCAAATGTTTTTATACTTGACTTAGGTGATCTATATATACAACTGATGAATATGTTTTTGCTTTTTTCCTGACATATTTCAATGGTTATACATTCTAAGATATTATCAATGGCAAATGACATGTTTTTTACCACTTTGTAGTTCAGGTTCTTCATCACGTACACAGCTACTCCTCCTCCATTTTTGTTGGTTCTGTTGATGTAGTTTAGTTCATATCCCTCCAGATCAAAATCTATTCCTTTTTTATCATCAATCCATGTTTCTGTGACAGCAATCACTTTGAAGGGTTCGTTGATGTGTTCCAAAAAGTTCTTAATGTTATTGTAATTTGCATACAAGCTTCTACTATTAAAATGAATAATTGACAATTTGTTATCACATTCAATGTTGCTATTATATTGATCATCTGTATAATAAAAACAACTATTACTGATGTGGGAGAAAAAATTTGTATCAGGATCTATATCATTTTCCAAATCCTGGTTTTTGTGATCTTTGTTGCAGAAATTTTTTAGTTCCATATTTTCTTGTTCAACAAACTTTGATGTTGTTTCAATAATCTCTATAAGTGTAGGTGGATGCAATCTTGAATCTAGGTCCTCTTGTTTAGTCGTCCCTTGGAACATAGTAGTGCCGATGCTGAATTTAGGTGCTTGTTTTCTGTCAGAGTCCATTATCATCGTTGTTGTGGTAGCTGTGTAAACTTTAAAAATTGTCCAGGTCCTTGATGTCATGGACAACAATTACTCTTGCTTCTGGACCTCCATTCAGCTTGATGTAGATTTTACAGTTGGCGCTCCAAGTTCCCTGGATTTTTCCCTGCCTTCTCAAGTCGCGTGCTTTCTTGGCGATTCCAGCATTGCGTTTTGTGAGATGCTCATTCATGTACACATTTGTTCCCTTCAGCTTCTTTCCCTGTCTCAGCAATGCCATTTTAGATTTTCTGTTTACGAGTTTCACAAGCACGACTGGAGTGGCGTTGTTGTTTCTTCCGTTCAGTGGGATGCATGTTTCGATGGTATTAATGTCAATTTCAATTTCTTTTGATTGCAGAAAGTTGACCACTTGCTGTTCTGCTGAGACCATATCCATTTCATCTGGTTCACCTTCATTATTCACAGCTTTCGCATAGGATCTTGGTTTAATTCGGTGCCCTGTCACAATGATATAATTCATTCGTTTATCCTGATCCATTTCATCTATGATGTTCCTCAGCATGTTGTTGTCTTCTTGAAGGACTTCATTTGTTTGCTCATTTCAGTGACTTCTTTATTTCTGGAGTTGTTCTCTTTTTTCATTTCTTTAATTTCTTCTTTCATTTCTTTCATATCCTCTTTCCATCCATCAATCAATTCTTCCAATTTTTCTATCATTTCTTCTTTAAATTCCTGGAGTATTTTTTGTAGTATCCCTTCTTGAATCCCATCATGTCCTGTGCCCAGCTTCAAATCAGTCTTTCCAGTCAATCCTTTAACTTTTGGCATCGCGGCAGTCACTGACGTCAGCGCCTCTTATGTCTTAAGGCCAGTTACTTCTTTAGCGACTTGCGGCACTTTTAACTTGTTTTTTGAACAATTTCGTACTTTGCGCCATTCAGAGATCAATTTGAGGTGTCAGCCTGTCAACTTATATCACTCTGCGACGTCGGGATCACTTTAAAACAGCTGTAAACTCGCCGTAACTTTTGGTTGCTAGGCAACCGCTTTGAACTGCGGGAGGCGCCTTTGGTTTGAGGCTAACGGCTCTTCCACTCGCCTTATTTCAGCGTATCAGTGCCTCTCAACTGACCAAAATCAGATCGAAGATGCCAGGTGACTCTCCTGTGGCTGTGATCGCAAATCAGTGGTCAAATCAGTGGTCAAAATCTTCAGACTTAACAAAAACTCCGGTAGCAGAAGCGGAGCTTTTTTTCTTTGCGTCCTTTCTCATTGACAGGAAGTGACGTGTATGACAGGAAGTGACGTGTACCTTGGCCCGCGGCTTTGTTCAGTTTTAAACTTTGGCCCACTCTGTATTTGAGTTTGACACCCCTGGTGAAGGTGAAGCTCTGTCATCCTGGAGGCCACGGGGAAGACCCAGGACACATTGGGAACACTATGTCTCCCGGCTGGCCTGGGAACGCCTCGGGATCCCCTGAGAAAAGGTCCTAGGTGAGGGATCAGACAAAGAGCAGCTCAAAGACCTTTATGAAAAGTACAAATCGAGGACCTAGATTTTTTCTCGCCCAGGCGCAGGTCACCGTGGCTCCCCTGTGGAGCCAGGCGCAGAGGTGGGGCACGATGGCGAGCGACTGGTGGCCGGGCCTGTCTCCATGGGGCCCTGCCGGGCTCAGCTCGAAGAGGCAATGTGGGTCAACCCTCCAATGGGCTCACCACTCATGGGCCCATTGAGGTCATAGAGGTCGGATGCAGTGTAAACTGGGCGGCAGCCGAAGGCAGGGCACTTGGCGGTCCGATTATCGGCTACATAAGCTCGCTCTTGGGACGTGGAACGTCACCTCGCTAGGAGGGAAAGAGCCTGAGCTGGTGCGCGAGGTGAAGAAGTTCCGGCTAGATATAGTTGGACTCACTTTGACGCACAGCAAGGGCTCTGGAACCTGTTCTCTCAAGAGGGGCTGAACTCTCTTCCACTCTGGCGTTGCAAGCAATGAGAGGCTGGGGTGGCAATTGTTGTTGCTCAAAGCCTGCACGTTGGACTTTAACCCAGTAGACGAGATGGTAGCTTCCCTCCGCCTTCGGGTTGGGTGACGGGTCCTGACTGTTGTTTGTGTTTACGCACCAAACAGCAGCTCAGAGTACCCACTCTTTTTGGATTCCCTTGAGGGAGTACTGGAGAGTGCTCCCTCGGGTGATTCCCTTGTTCTGTTGGGGGACTTCAATGCTCATGTTGGCAAGGACAGTGAAACCTGGAGAGTCGTGATTGGGAAAAATGGCCACCCGGATCTGAACCCAAGTGGTACTTTGTTATTGGACTTTTGTGCTCGTCACGGATTGTCCATAACAAACACAATGTACAAACATAAGGAAGAACTTTGAACATGTCACGAGGGAGGTGCTGGACATTGAGTCTGAGTGGACCATGTTCCGTGCCTCTCTTGTCGAGCCTGCTGATTGGAGCTGTGGCCGCAAGGTGTTTGGTGCCTGTCGTGGCGGTAATCCTAGAACTCGCTGGTGGCCACCAGCAGTGAGGGATGCCGTCAAGCTGAAGAAAGAGCCTATCGGGTCCTTTTGGCTCATGGGACTCCAGAGGCAGCGGGCATACCGACAGGCCAAGCAGTGCCTGGGGAATCTGTGGTGGACTCTCCTATTTCTGGGGCTTAGGTTGCCTAGGTAGTTAAAAAGCTCCTCTGTGGCAAGGCCCCGGTGGTGGATGAGTTCCTTAAGGCTCTGGATACTGTGGGGCTGTCTTGGTTGACAAGACTCTGCAACATCGCGTGAACATTGGGGGCGGTACCTCTGGATTGGCAAACCGGGGTGGTGGTTCCTCTCTTTAAGAAGGGGAACCGGAGGGTGTGTTCCAACTATCGTGAAACACACTCCTCAGCCTTCCCGGTAAGGTCTATTCATGTCTACTGGAGAGGAGGAAACTCGGATCCAGGATGAACAGCGTGGTTTTCGTCCTGGTCGTGGAACGGTAGACCAGGTCTATACTCTCGGCAGGGTCCTTGAGTGTGAAGCGACTGGGATTAGAATCAGCACCTCCAAGTCCAAGTCCATGGTTCTCGCGCAGGAAAGGGTCGAGTGCCATCTCCAGGTTGGGGAGGAGATCTTGCCCCAAGTGGAGGAGTTCAAGTACCTAGGAGTCTTGTTCACGAGTGAGGATAGAGTGGATCGAGAGATCTACAGGCGGATTGGTGCGGCGTCTTCAGTATTGAGGACGCTATATCGATCCGTTGTGGTGAAGAAGGAGCTGAGCCAGAAGGAAAAGCTTTCAATTTACCGTCGATGTACGTTCCCATCTTTGGGTTATGACCGAAAGGACAAGTGGCCGGAATGCGTTTCCTCTGCCGGGTGGTGGGTCTCTCCCTTAGAGACAGGGTGAGAAGCTCTGTCATCCGGGAGGAACTCAAAGTATAGCCGCTGCTCCTCCACATTGAGAGGAGCCATGAGGTGGTTCGGGCATCTGCTCAGGATGCCACCCGAACGCCTCTAGGGAGGTGTGGCAGGAGGCCACGGGGAAGACCTAGGACACATTGGAAAGACTATGTCCCCGGCTGGCCTGGGAACGCCTCGGAATACCCCGAGAAGAGCTGGACGAAGTGGCTGGGGAGAGGGAAGTCTGGGATTTTCTGCTCAGGCTGCTGCCTGACCTCGGATAAGCGGAAGAAAATGGATGGATTTAGAATGACAGTTATACTGTCAGATTGAGTACAAAAACTAACTAAACCTTACACAATATAATGTTTCTAGTAAAACTCACAAAGATACATATCTCCAGGCATTATTAGCCATTTTGCATGTGTGGTTTAGGAGTTATGTTTAAATAAATAACTGTCAGATTGAGTGTGACAGTAAACTGTCATAGTGAGTAAAACCCTTATTTTGTATTTGCAAACCTTACAAAAACAACTAAATCTAGTTAAACTCACACAGATACAATATTACAGGCATTTTTAGACATAATGCATGTTTGGTTTTAGAGTAATGTTTATATAACTTTCATATTTAGTATGACAGCTGTACTGTCATATTGAATAAAAAAACAACTAACTTGTGTCTTTGCAAACCTTACAAAATACCATTTTTCTAGTAAAACTAACTAGATACATGCTCCAGGCATTATTAGCCATTTTGCATGTGTTGTTTGAGTTATGTTTAAATAATTGTCATATTGAGTGTGACAGTATACTGTCATAAAACCCAATTTTTGTATTTGCAACCCTGATTCTAGTAAAACTCACATATATACAATATTAGAGGCAGTTTTGGACATAATGCATGTTTGGTTTTGGAGTTATGTTTATATAACTTTCATATATAGTATGACTGCTGTTATATTGAGTAAAAAAACTAACTTGTGTTTGTCATAAAACCCAATTTTTGTATTAGCAAACCATACAACTGATTCAAATAAAACTCACATGGATTCAATATTACAGGCATTTTCAGACTTTTGCATGTTTGGTTTAGGAATTATGTTGTAATACATTTGTATTGCTTTTTTCACATTATCTCAGGATTTTTAGAACATTACTGTCATATTGAGTAAAAAAATAATTTTTGTGTTTGCAAGCCTTAAAAAAAGCATATGTTTCCAGTAAAACTCCCAAAGATGCATTATTTCAGGCATTATTAGCCATTTTTCAGGTGTGGTTTAGGAGTTATGTTTAAATAACTGTCATATTGAGTATGGCGTTATACTGTCATAGTGAGTTAAAAAAAAACTAACTTGTGTCTTTGCAAACCTTACAAAAGAAAATGTTTCTAGCAACACTCACAAAGATAATTTTTTTCACGCTATTAGACATGTTTCATGTGTATTTAGGAGTTATAATTAAATAACTTTCATATTGAGTGTTAAAGTTATAATGTCATTATGTGTAAAACCTAATTTTTGTATTTGCAAACCTTACAAAAACAATTGATTCTAGTAAAACTTATATAGATTCAATATTACAGGCATTTTTAGACAATTTACATGTTTGGTTTAAAAGTTGTGTTTGAATAAATTTGTATTGCTTTTTTCGCATTATCTCAGGATTATAAGATCATTACTTTCATATTGAGTAAAACACTACTTTTTGTTTTTGCAAACCTTACAAACTCACATAAATACATTATTATAGGCAATTTTAGACATGACACACGTTTGGTTCTGGAGTTATGTTTATATAACTTTCATATTTAGTATGACTGTTATAATGTCATATTGAATAAAAAAAAACTAGCTGGTGTCTTTGCAAACTTTACAAAAGATCATTTTTCTAGTAAAACTAACAAAGATACATGTCTCCAGGCATTATTACCCATTTTGCATGGGTTGTTTAGAAATTATGTTAAAGACATTTTTATTGCTTTTTTTGCATTATCTCAGGATTCTTAGATCATTACTTTCATATTAAGTAAAAAACTACTTTTTGTTTTTGCAAACCATACAAACTCACATAAATACATTATTATAGGCAATTTTAGACATGACACACTTTTGGTTCTGGTGTTATGTTTATATAACTTTCATATTTAGTATGACTGTTATACTCTCTTATTGAATAAAAACAACTACCTTGTGTCTTTGCAAACTTTACAAAATATACATTTCCTAGTAAAACTAACAAAGATACATGTCTCCAGGCATTATTACCCATTTTGCCTGGGTTGTTTAGGAGTTATGTTTAAATACATTTTTATTGCTTTTTTCGCATTATCTCAGGATTCTAAGATCATTACTTTCATATTGATTAAAAAACTACTTTTTGTTTTTGCAAACCTTACAAACTCACATAAATACATTATTACAGACATTTTTAGACATGACACATGTTTGGTCTTGGAGTTATGTTTATATAACTTTTATATTTAGTATGACTGTTATACTGTCATATTGAATAAAAAAAAACTTGCTTGTGTCTTTGCAAACTTTACAAAAGATCATTTTGCTAGTAAAACTAACAAAGATACATGTCTCCAGGCATTATTACCCATTTTGCATGGGTTGTGTAGGAATTATCTTAAAGACATTTTTATTGCTTTGTTCGCATTATCTCAGGATTCTTAGATCATTACTTTCATATTAGGTAAAAAACTACTTTTTGTTTTTGCAAACCATACAAACTCACATAAATACATTATTATAGGCAATTTTAGACATGACACACGTTTGGTTCTGGTGTTATGTTTATAAAACTTTCATATTTAGTATGACTGTTATACTGTCTTATTGAATAAAAACAACTAGCTTGTGTCTTTACAAACTTTACAAAATATACATTTCCTAGTAAAACTAACAAAGATACATGTCCCCAGGCATTATTACCCATTTTGCCTGGGTTGTTTAGGAGTTATGTTTAATTACATTTTTATTGCTTTTTTCGCATTATCTCAGGATTTTAAGATCATTACTTTCATATTGAGTAAAAAACTACTTTTTGTTTTTGCAAACCTTACAAACTCACATAAATACATTATTACAGGCATTTTTAGACATGACACATGTTTGGTTTTGGAGTTATGTTTATATAACTTTTATATTTAATATGACTGTTATACTGTCATATTGAATTAAAAAAAACTAGCTTGTGTATTTGCAAACTTTACAAAATATCATTTTTCTAGTAAAACTAACAAAGATACATGTCTCCAGGCATTATTACCCATTTTGCATGGGTTGTTTAGGAATTATGTTTAAAGACATTTTTAATGCTTTTTTCGCATTATCTCAGGATTTTTAGATCATTACTTTCATATTAAGTAAAAAACTACTTTTTGTTTTTGCAAACCTTACAAACTCACATAAATACATTATTATAGGCAATTTTAGACATGACACACGTTTGGTTCTGGTGTTATGTTTATATAACTTTCATATTTAATATGACTGTTATACTGTCTTATTGAATAAAAACAACTAGCTCGTGTCTTTGCAAACTTTACAAAATATACATTTCCTAGTAAAACTAACAAAGATACATGTCTCCAGGCATTATTACCCATTTTGCCTGGGTTGTTTAGGAATTATGTTTGAATACATTTTTATTGCTTTTTTTGCATTATCTCAGGATTTTAAGATCATTACTTTCATATTGAGTAAAAAACTACTTTTTGTTTTTGCAAACCTTACAAACTCACATAAATACATTATTACAGGCATTTTTAGACATGACACATGTTTGGTTTTGGAGTTATGTTTATATAACTTTCATATTTAGTATGACTGTTATACTGTCATATTGAATAAAAAAAACTAGCTTGTGTCTTTGCAAACTTTACAAAAGATCATTTTTCTAGTAAAACTGACAAAGATACATGTCTCCAGGCAGTATTAGCCATTTTGCATGGGTTGTTTAGGAATTATGTTTAAATTCATTTTTATTGCTTTTTTCGCATTATCTCAGGATTCTAAGATCATTACTTTCATATTGAGTAAAAAACTACTTTTTGTTTTTGCAAACCTTACAAACTCACATAAATACATTATTACAGACATTTTTAGACATGACACATGTTTGGTTTTGGAGTTATGTTTATATAACTTTTATATTTAGTATGACTGTTATACTGTCATATTGAATAAAAAACACTAGCTTGTGTCTTTGCAAACTTTACAAAAGATATTTTTTCTAGTAAAACTAACAAAGATACATGTCTCCAGGCATTATTAGCCATTTTGCATGGGTTGTTTAGGAGTTATGTTTAAATACATTTTTATTGCTTTTTTTGCATTATCTCAGGATTCTAAGATCATTACTTTCATATTGAGTAAAAAACTACTTTTTGTTTTTGCAAACCTTACAAACTCACATTAATACATTATCACAGGCATTTTTAGACATGACACATGTTTGGTTTTGGAGTTATGTTTATATAACTTTCATATTTAGTATGACTGGTATACTGTCATATTGAATAAAAAAAACTGGCTTGTGTCTTTGCAAACTTTACAAAAGATCATTTTTCCAGTAAAACTAAAAAAGATACATGTTTCCAGGCATTATTAGCCATTTTGCATATGTTGTTTAGGAGTTATGTTTAAATACATTTTTATTGCTTTTTTCGCATTATCTCAGGATTTTAAGAACATTACAGTCATATTGAGTAAAAAAACTACTTTTTGTGTTTGCAAGATTTAAAAAAGCATGTGTTTCGAGTAAAACGGCCAAGGATGCATTATTTCAGGCATTATTGGCCATTTTTCATGTGTGGTTTGAGTTATGGTTAAATAACTGTCATATACTGTCAGTTATGACATAGTAAGTAAAACCTAATTTATGTATTTGCAAACCTTACAAAATCATTAAATCTAGTAAAACTCACATGGATTCAATATTACAGACATTTTTAGACATTTTGCATGTTTGGTTTAGGAATTATGTTGGAATCATTTTTATTAATTTGTTCGTATTATCTCAGAATTTTAGAACATTACTGTCATATTGAGTAAAAAAATAATTTTTGTGTTTGCAAGCCTTAAAGCATATGTTTCGAGTAAAACGTACAAGAATGCATTATTTCAGGCATTGTTAGTCATTTTTGATGTGTAGTTTAAGAGTTATGTTTAAATAACTGTCATATTGAGTGTGGCAGTTATACTGTCATATTGAGTAAAAAAAACCAACCTGTCTTTGCAAACCTTACAAAAGAAAATGTTTCTAGTAACACTCACAAAGATACATTTTTTCACGCATTATTAGACATGTTTCATGTGTGGTTAGGAGTTATAAATAAATAATTTTCATATTGAGTGTTACAGTTTTAATGTCATTATGTGTAAAACCTAATTTTTATATTTGCAAACCTTACAAAAACAATTGATTCTAGTAAAACTTATATAGATTCAATATTACAGGCATTTTTAGACATTTTACATGTTTGGTTTAAAATTTGTGTTTGAATACATTTGTATTGCTTTTTTCACATTATCTCAGGATTCTAAGAACATTACTTTCATATTGAGTAAAAAACTACTTTTTGTTTTTGCAAACCTTACAAACTCACATAAATACATTATTACAGGCATTTTTAGACATGACACATGTTTGGTTTTGGAGTTATGTTTATATAACTTTCATATTTAGTATGACTGTTATACTGTCATATTGAATAAAAAAAACTAGCTTGTGTCTTTGATATCTTTACAAAAGATCATTTTTTTAAACTAACAACGTTACATGTCTCCCTAGGCATTATTAGCCATTTTGCATGTGTTGTTTAGGAGTTAGGTTTAAATACATTTTTATTGCTTTTTTCCCATTATCTCAGGGTTCTAAGAAATTTAAAGTCAAGTAAAAAACTACTTTTTGTGTTTGCAAAATGTAAAACTCAGTAAAACTCCCAATGATTCATTATTTCAGGCATTATCAGCCATTTTTTTGTGTGGTTTATGAGTTATGTCTGTATATAACTGTCATATTGAGTGTGATTTTGTCATTGTGAGTAAAACCAAATTTTTGTATTTGCAAACCTTACAAAAACAACCGATTCTAGGAAAACTCACATTGATACAATATTACAGGCATGTTTAGACAAATTGCATGTTTGGTTTTGGAGTTATATTTATATAACCTGCTTTCTGAGCCGCCACCTTTGTGGTTTGCGTGTCCCACTGATCCAGGAACTATGTTGTCCGGGGGCTTCTATGGTCTCCCAAGACAAACAGGTCCTAGGTGAGGGATCAGACAAAGAGCAGCTCAAAGACCTTTATTAAAAGTACAATTGAGGACCTAGATTTTTTCTCGCCCGGACGCAGGTCACCGTGGCTCCCCTGTGGAGCCAGGCCCAGAGGTGTGGCACGATGGCGATTGACGGGCCTGTCCACATGGGGCCCAGCCGTGCTCAGCTCGAAGAGGCAACGTGGATCCCCCCTCCAGGGCTCACCACTCATGGGCTGGGTCATAGAGGGTGCAGTGTGAGCTGGGCGGAAGCCGAAGGCAGGGCACTTGGTGGTCCGATTATCGGCTACATAAGCTCGCTCTTGGGACATGGAACGTCACCTCGCTGGGAGGGAAGGAGCCTGAGCTGGTGCTTGAGGTGGAGACGTTCCCGGCTAGATATAGTTGGACTCACAGCAAGGGCTCTGGAACCTGTTCTCTCAGAGGGGCTGGACTGAGATGAACTTTCATTACTTGCAACGCCAGAGTGGAAGAGATTCCACACTGGCGTTGCAACTAATGAGAGGCTGGGGTGGCAATTCTTGTTGCCCCCCGGCTCAAAGCCTGCACGTTGGACTTTAAACCCAATAGACGAGATGGTAGCTTCCTTCAGCCTTCGGGTTGGGTGACGGGTCCTGACTGTTGTTTGTGTTTACACACCAAACAGCAGCTCAGAGTACCAACTCTTTTTGGATTCCCTTGAGGGAGTACTGGAGAGTGCTCCCTAGGGTGATTCCCTTGTTCTGCTGGTGGACTTCAACGCTATGTTGGCAACGACAGTGAAACCTGGAGAGTCGTGATTGGGAAAAATGGCCACCCGGATCTGAACCCAAGTGGTGCTTTGTTATTGGACTTTTGTGCTTGTCACGGATTGTCCATAACAAACACAATGTTCAAACATAAGGGTGTCCATATGTGCACTTGGCACAAGGACACCCTCGGCCGCATGATTGACTTTGTAGTTGTGTCATGGGATTTGCGGCCTCATGTTTTGGACACTCGGTGAAGAGAGGGGCAGAGCTTTCTACCAACCACCACCTGGTGGTGAGATGCTCCGATGGTAGGGGGGGATGCCGGTCAGACCTGGCAGGCCCAAACGCATTGTAAGGGTCTGCTGGGAACACCTAGCAGAGTCTCCTGAAGAACTTTGAACATGTCCGGAAGAACTTTGAACATGTCACGAGGGAGGTGCTGGACATTGAGTCTGAGTGGACCATGTTCCGTTCCTCTCTTGTTGAGCCAGCTGATTGAAGCTGTGGCCGCAAGGTGTTTGGTGCCTGTCGTGGCGGTAATCCACCAGTAGTGAGGGATGCTGTCAAGCTGAAGAAAGAGCCACCGGGTCCTTTTGGCTCATGGGACTCCAGAGGCAGTGGGCATACCGACAGGCCAAGCGAGACCTCCTCAGTCCCACCAACACGTCTTCCTATGAGGAAACAGTGCCTGGGAAGTCCGTGGTGGGCTCTCCTATTTCTGGGGCTGAGGTTGCCAAGGTAGTTAAAAAGCTCCTCGGTGGCAAGGCCCCAGGGGTATGAGCTCCGTCCGGAGTTCCTTAAGGCTCTGGATGCTGTGGGGCAGTCTTGGTTGACAAGACTCTGCAACATTGCGTCTACATCGGGGGCGGTACCTCTGGATTGGCAGACCGGGGTGGTGGTTCCTCTCTTTAAGAAGGGGAACCGGAGGGTGTGTTCCAACTATCGTAGATCACACTCCTCAGCCTTCCCGGTAATGTCTATTCATGTGTAATGGAGAGGAGGAACCTCGGATCCAGGACGAACAGTGTGGTTTTCGTCCTGGTCGTGGAACGGTAGACCAGCTCTATACTCTCGGCAGGGTCCTTGAGTGTGCATGGGAGTGTGCCCAACCAGTCTACATAAGTTTTGTGGACTTGGAGAAGACATTCGACCTTGGCCCCCGGTAAATCCTGTGGGGAGTGCTCAGAGAGTATGGAGTATCGGCATGTCTGATTGTGGCGGGTGTCTCCCTGAATGATCAGTGTCAGAGTTTGGTCCGCATTGCCGGCAGTATGTCGGACCCCTTTCCAGTGAGGGTTGGACTCCGCCAAGGCTGCCCTTTGTCACCAATTATGTTCATAACTTTAATGGACAGAATATCTAGGCGCAGTCATGGCTTTGAGGATCCCCTCAACGCCATGACTGCGCCTGGTTTGGTGGCTGCAGGATTAGGTCCCTGCTTTTTGCAGATGATGTGGTCCTGATGGCTTCAACTGGCCAAGATCTTCAGCTTTCATTGGATCGGTTCGCAGTGAAGCGACTGGGATGAGAATCAGCACCTCCAAGTCCGAGTCCATGGTTCTCGCCCGGGAAAGGGTGGAGTGCCATCTCGAGGTTGGGAAAGAGATCTTGCCCCAAGTGAAGGAGTTCAAGTACCTAGGAGTCTTGTTCACGAGTGAGGATAGAGTGGATTGTGAGATCTACAGGCGGATCGGTGCGGCGTCTTCAGTAATGAGGACGCTATATCGATCCGTTGTGGTGAAGAAGGAGCTGAGCCAGAAGGAAAAGCTTTCAATTTACCGGTCGATCAACGTTCCCATCCTCACCTATGGTCATGAGCTTTGGGTTATGACCGAAAGGACAAGGTCACGGGTACAAGCGGCCGAAATGAGTTTCCTCCGCCGGGTGGTAGGTCTCTCCCTTAGAGATAGGGTGAGAAGCTCTGTCATCTGGGAGGAACTCAGTGTAAAGCCGCTGCTCCTCCACATTGAGAGGAGCCAGATGAGGTGGTTCGGGCATCTGCTCAGGATGCCACCCGAACGCCTCCCTAGGTCCGAACGGCAGGAGGCCATGGGGAAGACCTAGGATACATTGGAAAGACTATGGCCTGGGAACGCCTCGGGATCCCCCGAGAAGAGCTGGACGAAGTGGCTGGGGAGAGGGAAGTCTGGGCTCTCTGCTTAGGCTGCTGCCCCCGCAACCCGACCTCGGATAAGCGGAAGAAAATGGATGGATTTAGTATGACAGTTATACTGTCATATTGAGTGTGACAGTATACTGTCATAAAACCCAATTTTTGTATTTGCAAACCTGATTCTAGTAAAACTCACATCTTTACAATATTACAGGCAGTTTTGGACATAATGCACGTTTGGTTTTGGAGTTATGTTTATATAACTTTAATATATAGTATGACATCTATACTGTTATAAAGAGTAAAAAAACTAACTTGTGTCTGTAGTAAAACTCAATTTTTGTATTTGCAAACCTTACAAAAACAAATGATTCTAGTAAAACTCACATGGATTCAATATTACAGGCATTTTTAGACATTTTGCATGTTTGGTTTAGGAATCATGTTGGAATACATTTGTATTGCGTTTTTCACATTATCTCAGCATTTTAAGAACTTACTGTCATATTGAGTAAAAAAAACTTTTTGTGTTTGCAAGCCTTAAAAAAACAACCGATTCTAGTAAAACTCACATTGATACAATATCAAAGGCATGTTTAGACATCTTGCATGTTTGGTTTTGGAGTTATGTTTATATAACCTGCTTTCTGAGCCGCCACCTTTGTGGTTTGCGTGTCCCACTGATCCTAGGAGCTATGTTGTCCGGGGGCTTCTGTGCCCCCTGGTAGGGTCCCCCAAGACAAACAGGTCCTAGGTGAGGAATCAGACAAAGAGCAGCTCAAAGGGTGACGGGTCCTGACTGTTGTTGGTGTTTACGCACCAAACAGCAGCTCAGAGTACCCACTGTTTTTGGATTCCCTTGAGGGAGTACTGGACAGTGCTCCCTCGGGTGATTCCCTTGTTCTGTTGGGGGACTTCAATGCTCATGTTGGCAAGGACAGTGAAACCTGGAGAGTCGTGATTGGGAAAAATGGCCACCCGGATCTGAACCCAAGTGGTACTTTGTTATTGGACTTTTGTGCTCGTCACGGATTGTCCATAACAAACACAATGTACAAACATAAGGAAGAACTTTGAACATGTCACGAGGGAGGTGCTGGACATTGAGTCTGAGTGGACCATGTTCCGTGCCTCTCTTGTCGAGCCTGCTGATTGGAGCTGTGGCCGCAAGGTGTTTGGTGCCTGTCGTGGCGGTAATCCTAGAACTCGCTGGTGGCCACCAGCAGTGAGGGATGCCGTCAAGCTGAAGAAAGAGCCTATCGGGTCCTTTTGGCTCATGGGACTCCAGAGGCAGCGGGCATACCGACAGGCCAAGCAGTGCCTGGGGAATCTGTGGTGGACTCTCCTATTTCTGGGGCTTAGGTTGCCTAGGCTGTGGTGGCAATTGTTGTTGCTCAAAGCCTGCACGTTGGACTTTAACCCAGTAGACGAGATGGTAGCTTCCCTCCGCCTTCGGGTTGGGTGACGGGTCCTGACTGTTGTTTGTGTTTACGCACCAAACAGCAGCTCAGAGTACCCACTCTTTTTGGATTCCCTTGAGGGAGTACTGGAGAGTGCTCCCTCGGGTGATTCCCTTGTTCTGCTGGGGGTCTTCAACGCTCATGTTGGCAACGACTTTGAAACCTGGAGAGTCGTGATTGGGAAAAATGGCCACCCGGATCTGAACCCAAGTGGTGCTTTGTTATTGGACTTTTGTGCTTGTCACGGATTGTCCATAGCAAACACAATGTTCAAACATAAGGGTGTCCATATGTGCACTTGGCACCAGGACACCCTCGGCCGCAGTTCCATTATTGACTTTGTAGTTGTGTCATGGGATTTGCGGCCTCATGTTTTGGACACTCGGGTGAAGAGAGGGGCGAGCTTTCTACCGATCACCACCTGGTGAGCTGGCTCCGATGGTGGGGTAGGATCCCGGACAGACCTGGCAGGCCCAAACGCATTGTGAGAGTCTTTTGGGAATGCCTAGCAGAGTCTCCTGTCAGAGAGAGTTTCTTTTTCCACCTCCGGAGGAACTTTGAACATGTCACAAAGGAGGTGCTGGACATTGAGTCTGAATGGATCATGTTCCGTGCCTCTCTTGTCAAGCCAGCTGATTGGAGCTGTGGCCGCAAGGTGTTTGGTGCCTGTCGTGGCGGTAATCCTAGAACCCGCTGGTGGCCACCAGCAGTGCGGGATGCCGTCAAGCTGAAGAAAGAGCTTATCTGGTCCTTTTGGCTCATGGGACTCCAGAGGCAGCGGGCATACCGACAGGCCAAGCAGTGTCTGGGGGATCTGTGGTGGGCTCTCCTATTTCTGGGGCTGAGGTTGCCAAGGTAGTTTTAAAAGCTCCTCGGTGGCAAGGCCCCGGGGGTGGATGAGCTCCGTCCGGAATTCCTTAAGGCTCTGGATGCTGTGGGGCTGTTTTAGTTGACAAGACTCTGCAACATCGCGTGGACATCAGGGGGGGTACCTCTGGATTGGCAGACCGGGGTGGTGGTTCCTCTCTTTAAGAAGGGGAACCGGAGGGTGTGTTCCAACTATCGTAGATCACACTCCTCAGCCTTCCCGGTAAGGTCTATTCATGTGTACTGGAGAGGAGGAACCTCGGATCCAGGACGAACAGTGTGGTTTTCGTCCTGGTCGTGGAACGGTAGACCAGCTCTATACTCTCGGCAGGGTCCTTGAGTGTGCATGGGAGTTTGTCCAACCAGTCTACATGTGCTTTGTGGACTTGGAGAAGACATTCGACCGTGGCCACCCCGGGAAGTCCTGTGGGGAGTGCTCAGAGAGTATGGGGTATCGGCATGTCTGATTGTGGCGGGTCGCTCCCTGTATGATCAGTGTCAGAGCTTGGTCCGCATTGCCAGCAGTAAGTTGGCTGCCCTTTGTCACCAAATGTGTTCATAAATTTTATGGACAGAATTTCTAGGCGCAGTCATGGCGTTGAGGGGATCCGGTTTGGTGGCTGCAGGATTAGGTCTCTCCTTTTTGCAGATGATGTGGTCCTTTTGGCTTTAACTGGCCAGGATCTTCAGCTCTCATTGGATTGGTTCGCAGCCGAGTGTGAAGCGACTGGGATGAGAATCAGCACCTCCAAGTCCGAGGTTCTCGCCCGGGAAAGGGTGGAGTGCCATCTCGAGGTTGGGCAGGAGATCTTGCCCCAAGTGGATGAGTTCAAGTACCTGGAGTCTTGTTCATGAGTGAGGGAAGAGTGGATCGTGAGATGCACAGGCTGATCGGTGCGGCGTCTTCAGTAATGAGGACGCTATATCGATTCGTTGTGGTAAGAAGGAGCTGCGCCAGAAGGAAAAGCTCTCAATTTACCGGTCAATCTACGTTCCCATCCTCACCTATGGTCATGAGCTTTGGGTTATGACCGAAAGGACAAGATCACGGGTACAAGCGGCCGAAATGAGTTTTCTCCGCTGGGTGGCGGGTGTCTCCCTTACTGTAAGAATTTTCACCGTTTAATTACAGTAACCTACTGGCAGCTAATGGTTCCAGTATAAAACTGTTTTTCTACAGCACACATACTGTGATTTATCACTACAGTTTATTACTGTAAAACGTATCACAGTACTGTGCTGTATCAAATATACGCTTCACAGCATAATACTGTCATCTGTTTAGCGGCATTACACTGTTATTTTAGTGTATCTACTGTAATATCCATTAACAGTTAATTACAGTAAAATAATTGTAAGCACTATAGACTGAGCTTTACAGTATAATGCCACTAGAATTTAATGAGTTGAACTTTTAATTTTTCAAAATCAAAACCCCTGCAATCTGCTGGCATAAAAATGACTGGAGAAATGGCCTTGCAAGATTATGTTTTTATTAACCAATTATTGTAAAGTGCATCAAATACATTCAATGTACATTTAGTGCATTCTTCTTATTTTCAGTAAAGCATTTTAACATTTATAACATGTCCACTTAATTTCTAACTGGAGACAAAACACCGAACACGAGTCCAGTGTTTAGTTGTCGGCTACATAAAGCCCCACTCAAAGTCTGTGAGATGTTTTATAAGGGTGGCTACGTGAGGATTTACAGTTGCTGCCTTTTTCTGGACCAGCTTCCCGGTCTTCTTGGACACCACCTTTCCCTGGCTAGCCTTTGTTCCCCTCTCAGGGTTAACGCCAATGAATCGCCTAAAAAAGAGAGAAAGCATATTAGATATTCTGTTGTGATTGAAGATTACTTGTAGTCGATACAGAACCCCCCTCGCATTGTTATTTAGGAATATGCACTGCACAAATATTAATATCAATTTTAGGATATATGTGAGCCTATACCATAACCACAGCTGTAGATGGGTGAATGCTCTAAAACCCATTAAGACAAATTCAGAGAGGAAGACAATGCTAAAGCCTCCCCAATCCCTCTCTCTATTTATGTTTTCTCTCCATCTACGGGACCGTGTATTTACGCTGATGTTTCCTGCTTTCACCCATTTAACATATCGTTACCTGCTCATTACCTATCTTCTCTGCATCCTGGGGTCACACTGGTGCTTCTTGCCTTTACCCATTCAACATATATTTACCTGCACATTACCTACCTTCTCTGCATAGTGTGGTCACGCTGGTGCTTTCTACCTTTACCCATTCAACATATCTTTACCTGCACATTACCTACCTTCTCTGTATCCTGGAGTCAAGCTGGTGTTTCCTGCCTTTACTCATTCAACATATCTTTACCTGCACATTACCTACCTTCTCTGTATCCTAGAGTCAAACTGGTGCTTCGGTCCCAACTAAGAAGGTCCACAAAGGAACAGAAGAGTCATTGATTTAAGGCACCAAATTGGGGAAATGACAAGTCAAATTCCTGAACAGAGGTGAGAAATATATAATAAAATATCCTAACAGTATTTTAACAGTATCAAGAGGATTTACCTTTGAACAAATTCCAATGTCCGAGGACCTTCCTCTTGGTATTCCAAGTTGAACACATAGTAGGTGGCAAGAAGGGCAGCAAGCCCTGAGATTAAGCTAGGTTGGACGCCTTTGCAGATGACATCACCTTCCATGCTGATCATCCAACGTTTTATTGTGACTTTGTCACCAGCAACTGGTACAGTCAAGAAATGCAGTTTATGTTCCTAAACAGTATCCAATATGGGTAGCATTTTAAAAGTATTTGGAATGGCCACCTCACTCGCTCTCTCTTTCCTCTGTTTACATCTAGTCTCCTAAGGCAGTGGTTCTCAAATGGGGGTACGCGTACTCTTGGGGGTACTTGAAGGTATGCCAAGGGGTATGTGAGATTTTTTTTAAATATTCTAAAAATAACAACAATTCAAAAATCCTTTATAAATATATTTATTGAATAATACTTCGACAAAATATGAATGTAAGTTCATAAACTGAACAACTAATCAAGTAGGCTATTCCATTCATTACCATAAAGCCAGAGTTTCCCACATGCCATGATGGTTTGACCCTACCTGGCGGCGGTGCCACACGGCACCAACTGTCAATCAACTATCCATGTAGAAAACAATGGAGGCTTGGTTAAAGCGTAGTGGACATGTTCCATAAATATTGATGTTAAAGATTTCTTTTTTTGTGAAGAAATGTTGAGAATGAAGTTCATGAATCCAGATGGATCTCTATTGCAATCCCCAAAGAGGGCACTTTAAGTTGATTACTTCTATGTGTAAAAATCTTTATTTATAATTGAATCACTTGTTTATTTTTCAACAAGTTTTTAGTTATTTTTATATCTTTTTTTCCAAATAGTTCAAGAAAGACAAATGAGCAATATTTTGCACTGTTATACAATTTAATAAATCAGAAACTGATGACATAGTGCTGTATTTTACTTCTTTATCTCTTTTTTTCAACCAAAAATGCTTTGCTCTGATTAGGGGGTACTTGAATTTAAAACATGTTCACAGGGGTACATCACTGAAAAAAGGTTGAGAACCACTGCCTTAGGACAGTGGTTCTCAACCTTTTTTCAGTGCTGTGAACATTTTTTTAATGCAAGTAGACCTCCATGTCTTTATAACAGGAATATCCTGAATTCTCAAGTTGCATATCACAATAGTCATCATCAGTGTTAATAACACAAGAGCTGCTTGGATTTGCTGTTGAGCAAGTCAAACTTCGTTCAGTGTAGCCGTAGTGCTTCCTTGACACGTGCGATGTGAAAGTAGACTTAACTGTAAATCTTTTTTCACATTGACTGAAGGGGCACGTAACTGTCCTACCTTCGGTAATATGACTTTTCAAATGCAGGAGAAAGGCCCGTATATCATCGCACTTCGCGCTACATGAGACAATATTACAAGGTAAACCTTCTGCGCTATACATATCAGTCCTACTCTTGCCATATTTATGACGACGGCTGTGAGTTTTGAAGGCTGAGAAGTTGGAAAAAATTATTGTGCATTTAGGGAAAGCACACTTAAACGATGCATTAGGCATACAACTATGACTCCGCATGTGTCTAACATACGCAAATACATTGCTGCAAGTCGTAGCACATATGTTGCAAGTTATCATCTTTTATGATGACTATGACAAAAAAGAAGACAACTTAGCTAGCTAGCATGCGGCGGTACATGCGCGTGGTCAACGATAGTGTCTGTGATGCTGACTGTGACTCTATGTCATTTCGGACTTTATAAATATATATATAAAGTAATTCAAACAGAAAATGACACATCAAGGTACAAGTGACTCTTACCTTGTTATCAAAAACACACGATGCAGTAGGATGGATTTACCAGGTGAAATGAAGCTCGGTTGGACGAATTGTGGGCGGACCCAAGAAACAAGTCTGAAAAATACTGAATTACACTGTAGGTTTTACAGTAACTTACTGCTGGTCGATATTTTTTGAAAAATGCAACAAAATTTACAGTACTTAACTGCATTTAAGAAGAACATGATAGGTTGATTGGCAACACTAAATTGGCCCTAGTGTGTGAATGTGAGTGTGAATGTTGTCTGTCTATCTGTGTTGGCCCTGCGATGAGGTGGCGACTTGTCCAGGGTGTACCCCGCCTTCCGCCCGATTGTAGCTGAGATAGGCTCCAGCGACCCCGAAGGGAATAAGCGGTAGAAAATGGATGGATGGATGGAGTATATAACTGTAATTTTATTTTTTATTTTTACAGTAATTTTTTACAGTGAAGGTCATGGGTGTCAAACTCTGGCCCGTGGGCCAAATTTGGCCCAACGTGTAATTTGACTTGGCCCTTGAGGCAATATCAAATTAACACTAAAGCTGGATCGGCGATTATACATTGCGGCAGTGCCGCGGTAACACCGCATTCACCGCTACTTCTAATACTTGCCTAGACAAAAGTGACTCCAGCACTCCTCCCGAATTTTTTTTTTTTTTTTTCAGCTAGTCAAACGAGTGCCGGCCCAGTTTCATGTCAGTGCAGCTTCTGCACCCACACACAATTGAATGCAACGCATATTTCATCAACAGCGATACAGGTTACACTGACGGTAGCCAAATAAAAAACTTTAACACTTTTAGAAATATACGCCACACTGTGAATCCACACCAAACAAGAATGACAAACACATTTCGGGAGAACATCCGCACCGTAACACAACATAAACACAACACAACAAATACCCAGAACCCTTTGTAGCACTAAATCTTCCGGGACGCTACAAGGTGTGTGTGTGTGTGGGGGGGGAGGTTTGGTGGAAGCGGGGGTGTATTTTGTAGCGTCCCGAAAGACTTAGTGCTGCAAAAGATTCTGGGTATTTGTTCTTTTGTGTTTATGTTATGTTACGGTGCGGATGTTCTCCCGAAAAGTGTTTTTTATTTTTGTTTGGTGTGGGTTCACAGTGTGGCGTATATTTCTAACAGTGTTAAAGTTTTTTATACTGGCACCCTCAGTGTAACCTGTATCGCTGTTGATGAAGTATGCGTTGCATTCATATGTGTATGCGTGCTGAAGCTGCACATATCTTGTGACTGGGTGTGAATGATGTTAGAATTGGGTGTACGAGATATGACTGTTGAACACCTTCGTTCGATAATGAAAGTTGCCTCAGCTCAAAGCCTGAGCCCTGACATTAAAGAACTAGCATCTAAAAAAAGATGCCAGGTATCTGGCTTGGGCGCATCAAATTAGATCAGTGTGTTGCAAACTGAGCAGTTTAAAGTCCTGAATGGTTGTTTTATTCATTGTTATTTTATTTTCAAATTTATTAGCCTGTGGAAAAAGTTAATGTTGATATTTACCTCAGAAGGCTGCAAATAGAAAAGAGGCATTCAATTTTTATTTAAATTGTATTTGATATGCAATTTATATTTTTTAATTATTATTATTATTATTTGAAACTCCATTTTGCATGTCACTATAAAGTTATATAAGCCTTGCTTGTTCAATATTCAATGCAAAACTTGTTTGGGTCCCTATTAAAAGGTTAATTTGTTCAACCTTGGCCCGCGGCTTTGTTCAGTTTTAAACTTTGGCCCACTCTGTATTTGAGTTTGACACCCCTGGTGAAGGTGAATCTCTGTCATCCTGGAGGCCACGGGGAAGACCCAGGACACATTGGGAACACTATGTCTCCCGGCTGGCCTGGGAACGCCTCGGGATCCCCTGAGAAAAGGTCCTAGGTGAGAGATCAGACAAAGAGCAGCTCAAAGACCTTTATGAAAAGTACAAATCGAGGACCTAGATTTTTTCTCGCCCAGGCGCAGGTCACCGTGGCTCCCCTGTGGAGCCAGGCGCAGAGGTGGGGCACGATGGCGAGCGACTGGTGGCCGGGCCTGTCTCCATGGGGCCCTGCCGGGCTCAGCTCGAAGAGGCAACGTGGGTCAACCCTCCAATGGGCTCACCACTCATGGGCCCATTGAGGTCATAGAGGTCGGATGCAGTGTGAACTGGGCGGTAGCCGAAGGCAGGGCACTTGGCGGTCCGATTATCGGCTACATAAGCTCGCTCTTGGGACGTGGAACGTCACCTCGCTGGGAGGGAAAGAGCCTGAGCTGGTGCGCGAGGTGAAGAAGTTCCGGCTAGATATAGTTGGACTCACTTCGACGCACAGCAAGGGCTCTGGAACCTGTTCTCTCAAGAGGGGCTGGACTCTCTTCCACTCTGGCGTTGCAAGCAATGAGAGGCTGGGGTGGCAATTGTTGTTGCTCAAAGCCTGCACGTTGGACTTTAACCCAGTAGACGAGATGGTAGCTTCCCTCCGCCTTCGGGTTGGATGACGGGTCCTGACTGTTGTTTGTGTTTACGCACCAAACAGCAGCTCAGAGTACCCACTCTTTTTGGATTCCCTTGAGGGAGTACTGGAGAGTGCTCCCTCGGGTGATTCCCTTGTTCTGTTGGGGGACTTCAATGCTCATGTTGGCAAGGACAGTGAAACCTGGAGAGTCGTGATTGGGAAAAATGGCCACCCGGATCTGAACCCAAGTGGTGCTTTGTTATTGGACTTTTGTGCTCGTCACGGATTGTCCATAACAAACACAATGTTCAAACATAAGGAAGAACGTTGAACATGTCACGAGGGAGGTGCTGGACATTGAGTCTGAGTGGACCATGTTCTGTGCCTCTCTTGTCGAGTCTGCTGATTGGAGCTGTGGCCGCAATGTGTTTGGTGCCTGTCGTGGCGGTAATCCTAGAATTCACTGGTGGCCACCAGCAGTGAGGGATGCCGTCAAGCTGAAGAAAGAGCCTATCGGGTCCTTTTGGCTCATGGGACTCCAGAGGCAGCGGGCATACCGACAGGCCAAGCAGTGCCTGGGGAATCTGTGGTGGACTCTCCTATTTCTGGGGCTTAGGTTGCCTAGGTAGTTAAAAAGCTCCTCTGTGGCAAGGCCCCGGTGGTGGATGAGTTCCTTAAGGCTCTGGATACTGTGGGGCTGTCTTGGTTGACAAGACTCTGCAACATCGCGTGAACATTGGGGGCGGTACCTCTGGATTGGCAGACCGGGGTGGTGGTTCCTCTCTTTAAGAAGGGGAACCGGAGGGTGTGTTCCAACTATCGTGAAACACACTCCTCAGCCTTCCCGGTAAGGTCTATTCATGTGTACTGGAGAGGAGGAAACTCGGATCCAGGACGAACAGTGTGGTTTTCGTCCTGGTCGTGGAACGGTAGACCAGGTCTATACTCTCGGCAGGGTCCTTGAGTGTGAAGCGACTGGGATGAGAATCAGCACCTCCAAGTCCAAGTCCACGCAGGAAAGGGTCGAGTGCCATCTCCAGGTTGGGGAGGAGATCTTGCCCCAAGTGGAGGAGTTCAAGTACCTAGGAGTCTTGTTCACGAGTGAGGATAGAGTGGATCGAGAGATCCACAGGCGGATTGGTGCGGCGTCTTCAGTATTGAGGACGCTATATCGATCCGTTGTGGTGAAGAAGGAGCTGAGCCAGAAGGAAAAGCTCTCAATTTACCGTCGATCTACGTTACCAGCTTTGGGTTATGACCGAAAGGACAAGCGGCCGAAATGCGTTTCCTCTGCCGGGTGGTGGGCCTCTCCCTTAGAGACAGGGTGAGAAGCTCTGTCATCCGGGAGGAACTCAAAGTAAAGCCGCTGCTCCTCCACATTGAGAGGAGCCATGAGGTGGTTCGGGCATCTGCTCAGGATGCCACCCGAACGCCTCTAGGGAGGTGTGGCAGGAGGCCACGGGGAAGACCTAGGACACATTGGAAAGACTATGTCCCCGGCTGGCCTGGGAACGCCTCGGAATACCCCGAGAAGAGCTGGACGAAGTGGCTGGGGAGAGGGAAGTCTGGGATTTTCTGCTCAGGCTGCTGCCCCCGCAACCCGACCTCGGATAAGCGGAAGAAAATGGATGGATTTAGAATGACAGTTATACTGTCAGATTGAGTACAAAAACTAACTAAACCTTACACAATATAATGTTTCTAGTAAAACTCACAAAGATACATATCTCCAGGCATTATTAGCCATTTTGCATGTGTGGTTTAGGAGTTATGTTTAAATAAATAACTGTCAGATTGAGTGTGACAGTAAACTGTCATAGTGAGTAAAACCCTTATTTTGTATTTGCAAACCTTACAAAAACAACTAAATCTAGTTAAACTCACACAGATACAATATTACAGGCATTTTTAGACATAATGCATGTTTGGTTTTAGAGTAGTTTATATAACTTTCATATTTAGTATGACAGCTGTACTGTCATATTGAATACAAAAAAAAACTAACTTGTGTCTTTGCAAACCTTACAAAATACCATTTTTCTAGTAAAACGAACTAGATACATGCACCAGGCATTATTAGCCATTTTGCATGTGTTGTTTGAGTTATGTTTAAATAACTGTCATATTGAGTGTGACAGTATACTGTCATAAAACCCAATTTTTGTATTTGCAACCCTGATTCTAGTAAAACTCACATATATACAATATTACAGGCAGTTTTGGACATAATGCATGTTTGGTTTTGGAGTTATGTTTATATAACTTTCATACATAGTATGACAGCTAAACTGTTATATTGAGTAAAAAAACTAACTTGTGTTTGTCATAAAACCCAATTTTTGTATTAGCAAACCATACACTGATTCAAATAAAACTCACATGGATTCAATATTACAGGCATTTTCAGACATTTTGCATGTTTGGTTTAAGAATTATGTTGTAATACATTTGTATTGCTTTTTTCACATTATCTCAGGATTTTTAGAACATTACTGTCATATTGAGTAAAAAAATAATTTTTGTGTTTGCAAGCCCTAAAAAAAGCATATGTTTCCAGTAAAACTCCCAAAGATGCATTATTTCAGGCATTATTAGCCATTTTTCAGGTGTGGTTTAGGAGTTATGTTTAAATAACTGTCATATTGAGTGTGGCGTTATACTGTCATAATGAGTTAAAAAAAACTAACTTGTGTCTTTGCAAACCTTACAAAAGAAAATGTTTCTAGCAACACTCACAAAAAATAAATTTTTTTAAACGCTATTAGACATGTTTCATGTGTATTTAGGAGTTATAATTAAATAACTTTCATATTGAGTGTTAAAGTTATAATGTCATTATGTGTAAAACCTATTTTTTGTATTTGCAAACCTTACAAAAACAATTGATTGTAGTAAAACTTATCAATATTACAGGCATTTTTAGACAATTTACATGTTTGGTTTAAAAGTTGTGTTTGAATACATTTGTATTGCTTTTTTCGCATTATCTCAGGATTCTAAGATCATTACTTTCATATTGAGTAAAACACTACTTTTTGTTATTGCAAACCTTACAAACTCACATAAATACATTATTACAGACATTTTTAGACATGATACATGTTTGGTTTTGGAGTTATGTTTATATTACTTTTATATTTAGTATGACTGTTATACTGTCATATTGAATCAAAAAAACTAGCTTGTGTCTTTGCAAACTTTACAAAAGTTCATTTTTCTAGTAAAACCAACAAAGATACATGTCTCCAGGCATTATTACCCATTTTGCATGGGTTGTTTAGGAATTATGTTTAAATACATTTTTATTGCTTTTTTCGCATTATCTCAGGATTCTTAGATCATTACTTTCATATTGAGTAAAAAAACTACTTTTTGTTTTTGCAAACCTTACAAATTCACATAAATACATCATTACAGCCATTTTTAGACATAACACATGTTTGGTTTTGGAGTTATGTTTTGATAATTTTCATATTTAGTAGGACTGTTATACTGTCATATTTTAATTTAAAAAAACTAGGTTATGTCTTTGCAAACTTTACAAAATATCATTTTTCTAGTAAAACTAACAAAGATACATGTCTCCAGGCATTATTAGCCATTTTGCATGGGTTGTTTAGGAATTATGTTTAAATACACTTTTATTGCTTTTTTCGCATTATCTCAGGATTCTAAAATCCTTACTTTCATATTGAGGAAAAAACTACTTTTTGTTTTTGCAAACCTTACAAACTCACATAAATACATTATTATAGGCAATTTTAGACATGACACACGTTTGGTTCTGGAGTTATGTTTATATAACTTTCATATTTAGTATGACTGTTATACTGTCTTATTGAATAAAAACAACTAGCTTGTGTCTTTGCAAATTTTACAAAATATACATTTCCTAGTAAAACTAACAAAGATACATGTCTCCAGGCATTATTACCCATTTTGCCTGGGTTGTTTAGGAGTTATGTTTAAATACATTTTTATTGCTTTTTTCGCATTATCTCAGGATTCTAAGATCATTACTTTCATATTGAGTAAAAAACTACTTTTTGTTTTTGCAAACCTTACAAACTCACATTAATACATTATTACAGGCATTTTTAGACATGACACATGTTTGGTTTTGGACTTATGTTTCTATAACTTTCATATTTAGTATGACTGTTATACTGTCATATTGAATTAAAAAAAACTAGCTTGTGTCTTTGCAAACTTTACAAAAGATAATTTTTCTAGTAAAACTAACAAATATACATGTCTCCAGGCATTATTACCCATTTTGCATGGGTTGTTTAGGAATTATGTTTAAATACATTTTTATTGCTTTTTTCGCATTATCTCAGGATTCTAAAATCCTTACTTTCATATTGAGGAAAACACTACTTTTTGTTTTTGCAAACCTTACAAACTCACATAAATACATTATAGGCAATTTTAGACATGACACACGTTTGGTTCTGGAGTTATGTTTATATAACTTTCATATTTAGTATGACTGTTATGCTGTCTTATTGAAAAAACAACAACTAGCTTGTGTCTTTGCAAACTTTACAAAATATACATTTTCTAGTAAAACTAAAAAAGATACATGTCTCCAGGCATTATTACCCATTTTGCCTGGGTTGTTTAGGAGTTATGTTTAAATACATTTTTATTGCTTTTTTCGCATTATCTCAGGATTCTAAGATCATTACTTTCATATTGAGTAAAAAACTACTTTTTGTTTTTGCAAACCTTACAAACTCACATTAATACATTATTACTGGCATTTTTAGACATGACACATGTTTGGTTTTGGAGTTATGTTTATATAACTTTCATATTTAGTATGACTGTTATACTGTCATATTGAATAAAAAAAAAACTGGCTTGTGTCTTTGCAAACTTTACAAAAGATCATTTTTCCAGTAAAACTAAAAAAGATACATGTTTCCAGGCATTATTAGCCATTTTGCATATGTTGTTTAGGAGTAATGTTTAAATACATTTGAATTGCTTTTTTCGCATTATCTCAGGATTTTAAGAACATTACAGTCATATTGAGTAAAAAAACTACTTTTTGTGTTTGCAAGATTTAAAAAAGCATGTGTTTCGAGTAAAACGGCCAAGGATGCATTATTTCAGGCATTATTAGCCATTTTTCATGTGTGGTTTGAGTTATTGTTAAATAACTGTCATATACAGTCAGTTATGACATAGTAAGTAAAACCTAATTTATGTATTTGCAAACCTTACAAAATCATTTAAATCTAGTAAAACTCACATGGATTCAATATTACAGACATTTTTAGACATTTTGCATGTTTGGTTTAGGAATTATGTTGGAATCATTTTTATTAATTTGTTCGTATTATCTCAGAATTTTAGAACATTACTGTCATATTGAGTAAAAAAATAATTTTTGTGTTTGCAAGCCTTAAAAAAGCATATGTTTCGAGTAAAACTTACAAGAATGCATTATTTCAGGCATTGTTAGTCATTTTTCATGTGTAGTTTAAGAGTTATGTTTAAATAACTGTCATATTTAGTGTGGCAGTTATACTGTCATATTGAGTAAAAAAAACTAACCTGTCTTTGCAAACCTTACAAAAGAAAATGTTTCTAGTAACACTCACAAAGATACATTTTTTCACGCATTATTAGACATGTTTCATGTGTGGTTAGGAGTTATAAATAAATAATTGTCATATTGAGTGTTACAGTTTTAATGTCATTATGTGTAAAACCTAATTTTTGTATTTGCAAACCTTACAAAAACAATTGATTCTAGTAAAACTTATATAGATTCAATATTACAGGCATTTTTAGACATTTTATATGTTTGGTTTAAAATTTGTGTTTGAATACATTTGTATTGCTTTTTTCGCATTATCTCAGGATTCTAAGAACATTACTTTCATATTGAGTAAAAAACTACTTTTTGTTTTTGCAAACCTTACAAACTCACATAAATACATTATTACAGGCATTTTTAGACATGACACATGTTTGGTTTTGGAGTTATGTTTATATAACTTTCATATTTAGTATGACTGTTATACTGTCATATTGAATAAAAAAAACTAGCTTGTGTCTTTGATATCTTTACAAAAGATCATTTTTTTAAACTAACAACGTTACATGTCTCCCTAGGCATTATTAGCCATTTTGCATGTGTTGTTTAGGAGTTAGGTTTAAATACATTTTTATAGCTTTTTTCCCATCATCTCAGGGTTCTAAGAACTTTAAAGTCAAGTAAAAAACTACTTTTTGTGTTTGCAAAGTGTAAAACTCAGTAAAACTCCCAATGATTCATTATTTCAGGCATTATTAGCCATTTTTTTGTGTGGTTTATGAGTTATGTTTAAATAACTGTCATATTGAGTGTGATTTTGTCATTGTGAGTATAACATAATTTTTGTATTTGCAAACCTTACAAAAACAACCGATTCTAGGAAAACTCACATTGATACAATATTACAGGCATGTTTAGACATATTGCATGTTTGGTTTTGGAGTTATATTTATATAACCTGCTTTCTGAGCCGCCACCTTTGTGGTTTGCGTGTCCCACTGATCCAGGAACTATGTTGTCCGGGGGCTTCTATGGTCTCCCAAGACAAACAGGTCCTAGGTGAGGGATCAGACAAAGAGCAGCTCAAAGACCTTTATTACAAGTACAATTGAGGACCTAGATTTTTTCTCGCCCGGACGCAGGTCACCGTGGCTCCCCTGTGGAGCCAGGCCCAGAGGTGTGGCACGATGGCGATTGTCGGGCCTGTCCCCATGGGGCCCAGCCGTGCTCAGCTCGACGAGGCAACGTGGATCCCCCCTCCAGGGCTCACCACTCATTGGCTGGGTCATAGAGGGTGCAGTGTGAGCTGGGCGGCAGCCGAAGGCAGGGTACTTGGTGGTCCGATTATCGGCTACATAAGCTCGCTCTTGGGACATGGAACGTCACCTCGCTGGGAGGGAAGGAGCCTGAGCTGGTGCTTGAGGTGGAGACGTTCCCGGCTAGATATAGTTGGACTCACAGCAAGGGCTCTGGAACCTGTTCTCTCAGAGGGGCTGGACTGAGCTGAACTTTCATTACTTGCAACGCCAGAGTGGAAGAGATTCCACACTGGCGTTGCAACTAATGAGAGGCTGGGGTGGAAATTCTTGTTGCCCCCCGGCTCAAAGCCTGCACGTTGGACTTTAAACCCAATAGACGAGATGGTAGCTTCCTTCAGGCTTCGGGTTGGGTGACGGGTCCTGATTGTTGTTTGTGTTTACACACCAAACAGCAGCTCAGAGTACCAACTCTTTTTGGATTCCCTTGAGGGAGTACTGGAGAGTGCTCCCTCGGGTGATTCCCTTGTTCTGCTGGTGGACTTCAACGCTATGTTGGCAACGACAGTGAAACCTGGAGAGTCGTGATTGGGAAAAATGGCCACCCGGATCTGAACCCAAGTGGTGCTTTGTTATTGGACTTTTGTGCTTGTCACGGATTGTCCATAACAAACACAATGTTCAAACATAAGGGTGTCCATATGTGCACTTGGCACAAGGAGGGGCAGAGCTTTCCACCAACCACCACCTGGTGGTGAGCTGGCTCCGATGGTAGGGGAGGATGCCGGTCAGACCTGGCAGGCCCAAACGCATTGTAAGGGTCTGCTGGGAACACCTAGCAGAGTCTCCTGAAGAACTTTGAACATGTCCGGAAGAACTTTGAACATGTCACGAGGGAGGTGCTGGACATTGAGTCTGAGTGGACCATGTTCCGTTCCTCTCTTGTTGAGCCAGCTGATTGAAGCTGTGGCCGCAAGGTGTTTGGTGCCTGTCGTGGCGGTAATCCACCAGCAGTGAGGGATGCTGTCAAGCTGAAGAAAGAGCCACCGGGTCCTTTTGGCTCATGGGACTCCAGAGGCAGTGGGCATACCGACAGGCCAAGCGAGACCTCCTCAGTCCCACCAACACGTCTTCCTATGAGGAAACAGTGCCTGGGTAGTCTGTGGTGGGCTCTCCTATTTCTGGGGCTGAGGTTGCCAAGGTAGTTAAAAAGCTCCTCGGTCCGTCCGGAGTTCCTTAAGGCTCTGGATGCTGTAGGGCAGTCTTGGTTGACAAGACTCTGCAACATTGCGTCTACATCGGGGGCGGTACCTCTGGATTGGCAGACCAGGGT
Organism: Entelurus aequoreus; assembly: GCF_033978785.1. Classification (NCBI taxonomy): domain Eukaryota; kingdom Metazoa; phylum Chordata; class Actinopteri; order Syngnathiformes; family Syngnathidae; genus Entelurus; species Entelurus aequoreus. Next base: position 31,986,639 of record NC_084752.1, on the reverse strand, counting down.
GGTGGTTCCTCTCTTTAAGAAGGGGACCGGAGGGTGTGTTCCAACTATCGTAGATCACACTCCTCAGCCTTCCCGGTAAGGTCTATTCATGTGTAATGGAGAGGAGGAACCTCGGATCCAGGACGAACAGTGTGGTTTTCGTCCTGGTCGTGGAACGGTAGACCAGCTCTATACTCTCAGCAGGGTCCTTGAGTGTGCATGGGAGTTTGCCCAACCGGTCTACATAAGTTTTGTGGACTTGGAGAAGACATTCGACCTGTGGGGAGTGCTCAGAGAGTATGGAGTATCGGCATGTCTGATTGTGGCGGGTGTCTCCCTGTATGATCAGTGTCAGAGCTCGGTCCGCATTGCCGGCAGTATGTCGGACCCCTTTCCAGTGAGGGTTGGACTCCGCTAAGGCTGCCCTTTGTCACAGATTCTGTTCATAACTTTAATGGACAGAATATCTAAGCGCAGTCATGGCTATGAGGATCCCCTCAACGCCATGACTGCGCCTGGTTTGGTGGCTGCAGGATTAGGTCTCTGCTTTTTGCAGATGATGTGGTCCTGATGGCTTCAACTGGCCAAGATCTTCAGCTTTCATTGGATCGGTTCGCAGTGAAGCGACTGGGATGAGAATCAGCACCTCCAAGTCCGAGTCCATGGTTCTCGCCCGGGAAAGGGTGGAGTGCCATCTCGAGGTTGGGAAAGAGATCTTGCCCCAAGTGAAGGAGTTCAAGTACCTAGGAGTCTTGTTCACGAGTGAGGATAGAGTGGATTGTGAGATCAACAGGCGGATCGGTGCGGCGTCTTCAGTAATGAGGACGCTATATCGATCCGTTGTGGTGAAGAAGGAGCTGAGCCAGAAGGAAAAGCTTTCAATTTACCGGTCGATCAACGTTCCCATCCTCACCTATGGTCATGAGCTTTGGGTTATGACCGAAAGGACAAGGTCACGGGTACAAGCGGCCGAAATGAGTTTCCTCCGCCGGGTGGTGGGTCTCTCCCTTAGAGATAGGGTGAAAAGCTCTGTCATCTGGGAGGAACTCAGTGTAAAGCTGCTGCTCCTCCACATTGAGAGGAGCCAGATGAGGTGGTTCGGGCATCTGCTCAGGATGCCACCCGAACGCCTCCCTAGGTCCGAACGGCAGGAGGCCATGGGGAAGACCTAGGATACATTGGAAAGACTATGGCCTGGGAACGCCTCGGGATCCCCCGAGAAGAGCTGGACGAAGTGGCTGGGGAGAGGGAAGTCAGGGCTCTCTGCTTAGGCTGCTGCCCCCGCAACCCGACCTCGGATAAGCGGAAGAAAATGGATGGATTTAGTATGACAGTTATACTGTCATATTGAGTGTGACAGTATACTGTCATAAAACCCAATTTTTGTATTTGCAAACCTGATTCTAGTAAAACTCACATCTATACAATATTACAGGCAATTTTGGACATAATGCACGTTTGGTTTTGGAGTTATGTTCATATAACTTTAATATATAGTATGCCATCTATACTGTTATAATGAGTAAAAAAACTAACTTGTGTCTGTCATAAAACTCAATTTTTGTATTTGCAAACCTTACAAAAACAAAAGATTCTAGTAAAACTCACATGGATTCAATATTACAGGCATTTTTAGACATTTTGCATGTTTGGTTTAGGAATCATGTTGGAATACATTTGTATTGCTTTTTTCACATTATCTCAGCATTTTAAGAACTTACTGTCATATTGAGTAAAAAAAACTTTTTGTGTTTGCAAGCCTTAAAAAAACAACCGATTCTAGTAAAACTCACATTGATACAATATTACAGGCATGTTTAGACATCTTGCATGTTTGGTTTTGGAGTTATGTTTATACAACCTGCTTTCTGAGCCGCCACCTTTGTGGTTTGCGTGTCCCACTGATCCTAGGAGCTATGTTGTCCGGGGGCTTCTATGCCCCCTGATAGGGTCCCCCAAGACAAACAGGTCCTAGGTGAGGAATCAGACAAAGAGCAGCTCAAAGACCTTTATGAAAAGTACAAATTGAGGACCTAGATATTTTCTCGCCCGGACGCGGGTCACCGTGGCTCCCCTGTGGAGCCAGGCCCAGAGGTGGGGCACGATGGCGAGCGACTGGTGCCCATGGGGCCCAGCTCGAAGAGGCAACGTGGGTCCCCCCTGCAATAGGCTCACCACTCATGAGCTGGGTCATAGAGGTCGGGTGCAGTGTTAGCTGGGCGGAGGCTGAAGGCAGGGCACTTGGCGGTCCGATTATCGGCTACATAAGCTCGCTCTTGGGACGTGGAACGTCACCTCGCGAGGTGGAGAAGTTCCCGGCTAGATAAAGCTGGACTCACTTCGACGCACAGCAAGGGCTCTGGAACCTGTTCTCTCAAGAGGGGTTGGACTCTCTTCCACTCTGGCGTTGCAAGTAATGAGAGGCTGGGTTGGCAATTCTTGTTGCCCCCCGACTCAAAGCCTGCACGTTGGACTTAACCCAGAAGACGAGATGGTAGCTTCCCTCCGCTTTCGGGTTGGGTGAAGGGTCCTGACTGTTGTTGGTGTTTACGCACCAAACAGCAGCTCAGAGTACCCACTCTTTTTGGATTCCCTTGAGAGTGCTCCCTCGGGTGATTCCCTTGTTCTGCTGGGGGTCTTCAACGCTCATGTTGGCAACGACTTTGAAACCTGGAGAGTCGTGATTGGGAAAAATGGCCACCCGGATCTGAACCCAAGTGGTGCTTTGTTATTGGACTTTTGTGCTCGTCACGGATTGTCCATAACAATCACAATGTTCAAACATAAGGGTGTCCATATGTGCACTTGGCACCAGGACACCCTCGGCCGCAGTTCCATGATTGACTCTGTAGTTGTGTCATGGGATTTGCGGCCTCATGTTTTGGACACTCGGGTGAAGAGAGGGGCGAGCTTTCTACCGATCACCACCTGGTGAGCTGGCTCCGATGGTGGGGTAGGATCCCGGACAGACCTGGCAGGCCCAAACGCATTGTGAGAGTCTTTTGGGAATGCCTAGCAGAGTCTCCTGTCAGAGAGAGTTTCTTTTTCCACCTCCGGAGGAACTTTGAACATGTCACAAAGGAGGTGCTGGACATTGAGTCTGAATGGATCATGTTCCGTGCCTCTCTTTTCAAGCCAGCTGATTGGAGCTGTGGCCGCAAGGTGTTTGGTGCCTGTCGTGGCGGTAATCCTAGAACCCGCTGGTGGCCACCAGCAGTGCGGGATGCCGTCAAGCTGAAGAAAGAGCTTATCTGGTCCTTTTGGCTCATGGGACTCCAGAGGCAGCGGGCATACCGACAGGCCAAGCAGTGCCTGGGGAATCTGTGGTGGGCTCTCCTATTTCTGGGGCTGAGGTTGCCAAGGTAGTTAAAAAGCTCCTCGGTGGCAAGGCCCCGGGGGTGGATGAGCTCCATCCGGAGTTCCTTAAGGCTCTGGATGCTGTGGGGCTGTTTTAGTTGACAAGACTCTGCAACATCGCGTGGACATCAGGGGCGGTACCTCTGGATTGGCAGACCGGGGTGGTGGTTCCTCTGTTTAAGAAGGGGAACCGGAGGGTGTGTTCCAACTATCGTAGATCACACTCCTCAGCCTTCCCGGTAAGGTCTATTCATGTGTACTGGAGAGGAGGAACCTCGGATCCAGGACGAACAGTGTGGTTTTCGTCCTGGTCGTGGAACGGTAGACCAGCTCTATACTCTCGGCAGGGTCCTTGAGTGTGCATGGGAGTTTGTCCAACCAGTCTACATGTGTTTTGTGGACTTGGAGAAGACATTCGACCGTGGCCACCCCGGGAAGTCCTGTGGGGAGTGCTCAGAGAGTATGGGGTATCGGCATGTCTGATTGTGGCGGGTCGCTCCCTGTATGATCAGTGTCAGAGCTTGGTCCGCATTGCCAGCAGTAAGTCGGACCCCTTTCCAGTGAGGGTTGGACCGGAGTCCAACCCTCGTGTTGGCTGCCCTTTGTCACCAAATGTGTTCATAAATTTTATGGACAGAATTTCTAGGCGCAGTCATGGCGTTGAGGGGCTCCGGTTTGGTGGCTGCAGGATTAGGTCTCTCCTTTTTGCAGATGATGTGGTCCTTTTGGCTTTAACTGGCCAGGATCTTCAGCTCTCATTGGATTGGTTCGCAGCCGAGTGTGAAGCGACTGGGATGAGAATCAGCACCTCCAAGTCCGAGGTTCTCTCCCGGGAAAGGGTGGTGTGCCATCTCGAGGTTGGGCAGGAGATCTTGCCCCAAGTGGATGAGTTCAAGTACCTGGAGTCTTGTTCATGAGTGAGGGAAGAGTGGATCGTGAGATGCACAGGCTGATCGGTGCGGCGTCTTCAGTAATGAGGACGCTATATCGATTCGTTGTGGTAAGAAGGAGCTGCGCCAGAAGGAAAAGCTCTCAATTTACCGGTCAATCTACGTTCCCATCCTCACCTATGGTCATGAGCTTTGGGTAATGACCGAAAGGACAAGATCACGGGTACAAGCGGCCGAAATGAGTTTTCTCCGCTGGGTGGCGGGTCTCTCCCTTACTGTAAGAATTTTCACCGTTTAATTACAGTAACCTACTGGCAGCTAATGGTTCCAGTATAAAACTGTTTTTCTACAGCACACATACTGTGATTTATCACTACAGTTTATTACTGTAAAAAGTATCACAGTACTGTGCTGTATCAAATATACGCTTCACAGCATAATACTGTCATCTGTTTAGCGGCATTACACTGTTATTTTAGTGTATCTACTGTAATATCCATTAACAGTTAATTACAGTAAAATAATTGTAAGCACTATAGACTGAGCTTTACAGTATAATGCCACTAGAAGTTAATGAGTTGAACTTTTAATTTTTCAAAATCAAAACCCCTGCAATCTGCTGGCATAAAAATGACTGGAGAAATGGCCTTGCAAGATTATGTTTTTATTAACCAACTATTTTAAAGTGCATCAAATACATTCAATGTACATTTAGTGCATTCTTCTTATTTTCAGTAAAGCATTTTAACATTTATAACATGTCCACTTAATTTCTAACTGGAGACAAAACACTGAACACGAGTCCAGTGTTTAGTTGTCGGCTACATAAAGCCCCACTCAAAGTCTGTGAGATGTTTTATAAGGGTGGCTACGTGAGGATTTACAGTTGCTGCCTTTTTCTGGACCAGCTTCCCGGTCTTCTTGGACACCACCTTTCCCTGGCTAGCCTTTGTTCCCCTCTCAGGGTGAACGCCAATGAATCGCCTAAAAAAGAGAGAAAGCATATTAGATATTCTGTTGTGATTGAAGATTACTTGCAGTCGATACAGAACCCCCCTCACATTGTTATTTAGGAATATGCACTGCACAAATATTAATATCAATTTTAGGATATATGTGAGCCTATACCATAACCACAGCTGTAGATGAGTGAATGCTCTAAAACCCATTAAGACAAATTCAGAGAGGAAGACAATGCTAAAGCCTCCCCAATCCCTCTCTCTATTTATGTTTTCTCTCCATCTACGGGACCGTGTATTTACGCTGATGTTTCCTGCTTTCACCCATTTAACATATCGTTACCTGCTCATTACCTATCTTCTCTGCATCCTGGGGTCACACTGGTGCTTCTTGCCTTTACCCATTCAACATATCTTTACCTGCACATTACCTACCTTCTCTGCATAGTGTGGTCACGCTGGTGCTTTCTACCTTTACCCATTCAAAATATCTTTACCTGCACATTACCTACCTTCTCTGTATCCTGGAGTCAAGCTGGTGTTTCCTGCCTTTACTTATTCAACATATCTTTACCTGCACATTACCTACCTTCTCTGTATCCTGGCGTCTAGCTGGTGTTTCCTGCCTTCACCCATTCAACATATCTTTACCTGCACATTACCTACCTTCCCTGCATCCTTGGGTCACACTGGTGCTTCTTTCTTTCACCATACAACATATCTTCACCTGCACATACCTACCTTGTCTGCATGGCCTCGACCACACCTGCACTTCCTTCTTTCACCCATTCAACATACCTTCACCCGCACATTACCTACCTTCCCTGCATAGTGGGGTCACACTGGTGCTTCCTGCCTTTACCCATTCAACATATCTTCACCCGCACATTACCTACTTGCTCTGCATTCTCGGGTCAAGCTGGTGCTTCCTGCCATCATCCAGTCAACATATCTTTACCTGCAAATTACCTACTTTTTCTGCATCCTGGGGTCAAACAGGTGCTTCCTTCTTTGACCCAGTCAACATATCTTTACCTGCACATTACCTACCTTCTCTGTATCCTGGAGTCAAACTGGTGCTTCGGTCCCTAATAAGAAGGTCCACAAAGGAACAGAAGAGTCATTGATTTAAGGCACAAAATTGGGGAAATGACAAGTCAAATTCCTGAACAGAGGTGAGAAATATAAAATAAAATATCCTAACAGTATTTTAACAGTATCAAGAGGATTTACCTTTGAACAAATTCCAATGTCCGAGGACCTTCCTCTTGGTATTCCAAGTTGAACACATAGTAGGTGGCAAGAAGGGCAGCAAGCCCTGAGATTAAGCTAGGTTGGACGCCTTTGCAGATGACATCACCTTCCATGCTGATCATCCAACGTTTTATTGTGACTTTGTCACCAGCAACTGGTACAGTCAAGAAATGCAGTTTATGTTCCTAAACAGTATCCAATATGGGTAGCATTTTAAAAGTATTTGGAATGGCCACCTCACTCGCTCTCTCTTTCCTCTGTTTACATCTAGTCTCCTAAGGCAGTGGTTCTCAAATGGGGGTACGCGTACTCCTGGGGGTACTTGAAGGCATGCCAAGGGGTACGTGAGATTATTTTTAAATATTCTAAAAATAGCAACAATTCAAAAATCCTTCATAAATATATTTATTGAATAATACTTCGACAAAATATGAATGTAAGTTCATAAACTGAACAACTAATCAAGTAGGCTATTCCATTCATTACCATAAAGCCAGAGTTTCCCCCATGCCATGATGGTTTGACCCTACCTGGCGGTGCCACACGGCACCAACTGTCAATCAACTATCCATGTAGAAAACAATGGAGGCTTGGTTAAAGCGTAGTGGACATGTTCCATAAATATTGATGTTAAAGATTTCTTTTTTTGTGAAGAAATGTTGAAATGAAGTTCATGAATCCAGATGGATCTCTATTACAATCCCCAAAGAGGGCACTTTAAGTTGATTACTTCTATGTGTAAAAATCTTTATTTATAATTGAATCACTTGTTTATTTTTCAACAAGTTTTTAGTTATTTTTATATCTTTTTTTCCAAATAGTTCAAGAAAGACCACAACAAATGAGCAATATTTTGCACTGTTATACAATTTAATAAATCAGAAACTGATGACATAGTGCTGTATTTTACTTCTTTATCTCTTTTTTTCAACCAAAAATGCTTTGCTCTGATTAGGGGGTACTTGAATTTCAAAAATGTTCACAGGGGTACATCACTGAAAAAAGGTTGAGAACCACTGTCCTAAGGCAGTGGTTCTCAACCTTTTTTCAGTGCTGTGAACATTTTTTTAATGCAAGTAGACCTCCATGTCTTCATAACAGGAATATCCTGAATTCTCAAGTTGCATATCACAATAGTCATCATCAGTGTTAATAACACAAGAGCTGCTTGGATTTGCTGTTGAGCAAGTCAAACTTCGTTCAGTGTAGCCGTAGTGCTTCCTTGACACGTGCGATGTGAAAGTAGACTTAACTGTAAATCTTTTTTCACATTGACTGAAGGGGCACGTAACTGTCCTACCTTCGGTAATATGACTTTTCAAATGCAGGAGAAAGGCCCGTATATCATCGCACTTCGCGCTACATGAGACAATATTACAAGGTAAACCTTCTGCGCTATACATATCAGTCCTACTCTTGCCATATTTATGACGACGGCTGTGAGTTTTGAAGGCTGAGAAGTTGGAAAAAACTCTTGTGCATTTAGGGAAAGCACACTTAAACGATGCATTAGGCATACAACTATGACTTCGCATGTGTCTAACATACGCAAATACATTGCTGCAAGTCGTAGCACATATGTTGCAAGTTATCATCTTTTATGATGACTATGACAAAAAAGAAGAAAACTTAGCTAGCTAGCATGCGGCGGTACATGCACGTGGTCAACGATAGTGTCTGTGATGCTGACTGTGACGCTATGTCATTTCGGACTTTATAAATACATATATAAAGTAATTCAAACAGAAAATGACACATCAAGGTACAAGTGACTCTTACCTTGTTATCAAAAACACACGATGCAGTAGGATGGATTTAGCAGGGTCGGCCAGGTGAAATGAAGCTCGGTTGGACGAATTGTGGGCGGACCCAAGAAACAAGTCTGAAAAATACTGAATTACACTGTAGGTTTTACAGTAACTTACTGCTGGTCGATATTTTTTGAAAAATGCAACAAAATTTACAGTACTTAACTGCATTTAAGAAGAACATGATAGGTTGATTGGCAACACTAAATTGGCCCTAGTGTGTGAATGTGAGTGTGAATGTTGTCTGTCTATCTGTGTTGGCCCTGCGATGAGGTGGCGACTTGTCCAGGGTGTACCCCGCCTTCCGCCTGATTTTAGCTGAGATAGGCTCCAGCGCCCCCCGCGACCCCGAAGGGAATAAGCGGTAGAAAATGGATGGATGGATGGAGTATATAACTGTAATTTTATTTTTTATTTTTACAGTAATTTTTTACAGTGAAGGTCATGGGTGTCAAACTCTGGCCCGTGGGCCAAATTTGGCCCAACGTGTATTTTGACTTGGCCCTTGAGGCAATATCAAATTAACACTAAAGCTGGACCGTCGATTATACATTGCAGCAGTGCCGCGGTAACACCGCGTTCACTGCTACTTGCCAACCCTCCCGGGAGTGACTCCAGCACTCCTCCCGAATTTTTTATTTTTTTTTCCAGCTAGTTAAACGAGTGCCGGCCCAGTTTCATGTCAGAGCAGCTTCTGCACCCACACACAATTGAATGCAACGCATACTTCATCAACAGCGATACAGGTTACACTGACGGTAGCCAAATAAAAAACTTTAACACTTTTAGAAATATATTCCACACTGTGAATCCACACCAAACAAGAATGACAAACACATTTCGGGAGAACATCCGCACCGTAACACAACATAAACACAACAGAACAAATACCCGGAACCCTTTGTAGCACTAAATCTTCCGGGACGCTACAAGGTGTGTGTGTGTGGGGGGGGGTTTGGTGGTAGCGGGGGTGTATTTTGTTGCGTCCCGAAAGAGTTAGTGCTGCAAAAGATTCTGGGTATTTGTTCTTTTGTGTTTATGTTATGTTACGGTGCGGATGTTCTCCCGAAAAGTGTTTTTTATTTTTGTTTGGTGTGGGTTCACAGTGTGGCGTATATTTCTAACAGTGTTAAAGTTTTTTATACTGGCACCCTCAGTGTAACCTGTATCGCTGTTGATGAAGTATGCGTTGCATTCATTTGTGTATGCGTGCTGAAGCTGCACATATCTTGTGACTGGGTGTGAATGATGTTAGAATTGGGTGTACGAGATATGACTGTTGAACACTTTTGTTCGATAATGAAAGTTGCCTCAGCTCAAAGCCTGAGCCCCGACATTAAAGAACTAGCATCTAAAAAAAGATGCCAGGTATCTGGCTTGGGCACATCAAATTAGATCAGTGTGTTGCAAACTGAGCAGTTTAAAGTCCTGAATGGTTGTTTTATTCATTGTTAATTTATTGTCAAATTTATTAGCCTGTGGAAAAAGTTAATGTTGATATTTACCTCAGAAGGCTGCAAATAGAAAAGAGGCATTCAATTTTTATTTAAATTGTATTTGATATGCAATTGATATTTTTTAATTATTATTATTATTATTTGAAACTCCATTTTGCATGTCACTATAAAGTTATATAAGCCTTGCTTGTTCAATATTCAATGCAAAACTTGTTTGGGTCCCTATTAAAAGGTTAATTTGTTCAACCTTGAGTTTGAGTTTGAGTTTGAGTTTGAGTTTGAGTTTATTTCGAACATGCAAGCATACAACATGATACATCACAATTTCCAGTTTCTTTTCAACATGTTCGAAAAGGAGTAGGAAGAAGCAGAGCTTATTTAATCCTACCCCTTTTCTTTACATAACAGTTGCAAAACTTTTTGTTCACTTCCTGTTCACAATTTTTTCACAATAAACTCCATAAGTAATTACAATAAAAATAAATAAATAAATAATAGTAAGAATTTAATAATAATAATTGGTGAAGTAAGTCATATTTCATATGATGAGATAAGTAAGATTACTTTAAGAATGAATGAATGGATGGATGAAATAAATTGAGAATGTTTGTCATGGTTCTTCTTCATTGTACTTTGTAAACACTTTAAGTTTGAAGAGTTTCTTGAAGTGGATCATATTAGTACATTGTTTGATTGCTTTGCTTAATCCATTCCATAATTTAATTCCACATATTGATATACTGAAGGTCTTAAGTGTTGTACGTGCAAACAAATGTTTTAAATTACGTTTTTCTCTAAGATTATATTTCTCCTCTTTTTTTGAGAAGAATTGTTGTATATTCTTGGGTAGCAGGTTATAGTTTGCTTTGTGCATAATTTTAGCTGTTTGCAAATTCACTATGTCGTGGAATTTCAGTATTTTTGATTCAATAAATAAAGGGTTTGTATGTTCTCTATATCCAACATTATGTATTATTCTAACTGATCTTTTTTGTAACACCGTTAATGAATGAAGTGTACTTTTGTAATTATTTCCCCATATTTCTACACAGTAGCTCAGATATGGTAACACTAGTGAGCAGTAGAGAATATGAAGGGATTTTTGGTCTAGAACATGTTTTGCTTTATTCATTATTGACGTGTTTCTTGCAACTTTATGTTGTATATTTTTTACGTGAGATTTCCAGTTCAATTTATCATCAATCATTATACCTAGAAATTTGGTTTCGTTTACTCTTTCAATTTCTATTCCGTCTATTTGTATTTGTGTTTGACTTTCTCTTCTACTGTTACCAAATAGCATTATTTTAGTTTTACTAAGATTCAACGATAGTCTGTTTTTGTCAAACCATCTTTTTAATTTGTTAATTTCTTCTGTTATTATTTGTATTATCTCCTGTGTGTTCTCTCCTGAACAAAACGCTGTTGTATCATCCGCAAATAATACTAACTTTAAATCTTTTGTAACTTTACAAATGTCATTTATATAGAGATTGAATAATTTAGGTCCTAGTATTGATCCCTGAGGTACACCACAGGATATATTTAGCGTTGTAGACGTGTGTTCGCCTAGCTTCACGTATTGTTTCCTGTTCGTTAGATAACTTCTTATCCAGTTTAAGACTAACCCTCTGATGCCATATCGTTCTAGTTTTTTGATTAAAATATTGTGATTAATTGTGTCAAATGCTTTAGTTAGATCCATAAAAACCGCTGCTGCACATTTTTTACTGTCTATTGCATTGGTAATTTCTTCTGTAATTTCAATTAAAGCCATTGAAGTTGAAACATTAGCTCTGTATCCATATTGGTTCTCTTCGAGTATTCTATTTTTATTTATGAAACTTTCTAATCTGTTATTGAACAGTTTTTCAATGATTTTAGAAAATTGTGGGAGTAGAGAAACAGGTCTATAATTTGTAAATTGATGTTTATCTCCAGTCTTATAAATTGGTGCAACTTTAGCTATTTTCATTTTGTTTGTAAATGTACCTGTTTGAAATGATAGGTTACTAATATACATTAATGGTCCTGAGATCTCTTCAATAACCTTTTTTATCGTTTCCATATCAATTCCGTTACAATCAGTTGAAGTCTTAGATTTACATTTTTTCACGATTGTAGCTATTTCCTCCTGTGTCACATTACTGAGGAACATGGAGTTGGGATTTCGCTCTATGGTATCATTATAGTCCTCAATTGGAACTGGGTCTGGAATCCTTTCTTCCAATTTTGGTCCAATATTTACAAAATAATTATTGAAGCTTTCAACTACTTCCTTTATGTTGTCATTTTTTTTATTTTCATCTAAGAAGTATTGAGGGTAGTCCCTCTTAGTTCCATTTTTAATAATGCTATTGAGGATGCCCCATGTTGCTCTCATATTATTTTTGTTCCTGTCCAACAATTCACTGTAATATTCTTTTCTACATGATCGTAGTATGTCTGTTAACTTGTTTTTATACTTTTTGTACTTAATTTCTGCCTCTATAGTTCTTTGTGCTATAAATTCTCTATATAGTGTATTCTTCTTCTTACAAGCATTTTTTAATCCTTTTGTCATCCATGGTTGATTATTCTTTCTCTGCTTGTTACTGAGTTGTATCCATGGACAATGTTTGTCATAAAGTATTATGAACTTGTTTAAGAAATGTTCATATGCTTCATCAACCTCTTTTTCATTATACACATTGTCCCAATCTTGCTTTTGTAGCTCAATTTTGAAGGCAGTCATCCTCTTCTCTGTGCATAGTCTTCGAAATGTCCTTTTGTCTTCCATGTTCTTCTTGTAGTTTCCATTATATATTGTAAAAACTGGCAGATGATCACTAACGTCGCTTATAAGTAGACCACTTGTAGTGTTATTATCAAAATCATTGGTAAAAATATTATTAATAAGCGTGGCACAGTGTGCTGTGATTCTGCTTGGCCTTGTGATTTTAGGATATAGACTGATGCTGTACATTGTATCAATGAAGTCATCAATAGACTTTTGCTTGTTGGGGTTCAATAAGTCAATATTAAAGTCACCACATAAGAACATTATTCTTTGACCATTGTCCATGTAAGTTGCCTTGATCCATTCTTCAAATGTTTCTATACTTGACTTAGGTGATCTATATATACAACTGATGAATATGTTTTTGCTTTTTTCCTGACATATTTCAATGGTTATACATTCTAAGATATTATCAATGGCAAATGACATGTTTTTTACCACTTTGTAGTTCAGGTTCTTCATCACGTACACAGCTACTCCTCCTCCATTTTTGTTGGTTCTGTTGATGTAGTTTAGTTCATATCCCTCCAGATCAAAATCTATTCCTTTTTTATCATCAATCCATGTTTCTGTGACAGCAATCACTTTGAAGGGTTCGTTGATGTGTTCCAAAAAGTTCTTAATGTTATTGTAATTTGCATACAAGCTTCTACTATTAAAATGAATAATTGACAATTTGTTATCACATTCAATGTTGCTATTATATTGATCATCTGTATAATAAAAACAACTATTACTGATGTGGGAGAAAAAATTTGTATCTGGATCTATATCATTTTCCAAATCCTGGTTTTTGTGATCTTTGTTGCAGAAATTTTTTAGTTCCATATTTTCTTGTTCAACAAACTTTGATGTTGTTTCAATAATCTCTATAAGTGTAGGTGGATGCAATCTTGAATCTAGGTCCTCTTGTTTAGTTGTCCCTTGGAACATAGTAGTGCCGATGCTGAATTTAGGTGCTTGTTTTCTGTCAGAGTCCATTATCATCGTTGTTGTGGTAGCTGTGTAAACTTTAAAAATTGTCCAGGTCCTTGATGTCATGGACAACAATTACTCTTGCTTCTGGACCTCCATTCAGCTTGATGTAGATTTTACAGTTGGCGCTCCAAGTTCCCTGGATTTTTCCCTGCCTTCTCAAGTCGCGTGCTTTCTTGGCGATTCCAGCATTGCGTTTTGTGAGATGCTCATTCATGTACACATTTGTTCCCTTCAGCTTCTTTCCCTGTCTCAGCAATGCCATTTTAGATTTTCTGTTTACGAGTTTCACAAGCACGACTGGAGTGGCATTGTTGTTTCTTCCGTTCAGTGGGATGCATGTTTCGATGGTATTAATGTCAATTTCAATTTCTTTTGATTGCAGAAAGTTGACCACTTGCTGTTCTGCTGAGACCATATCCATTTCATCTGGTTCACCTTCATTATTCACAGCTTTCGCATAGGATCTTGGTTTAATTCGGTGCCCTGTCACAATGATATCATTCATTCGTTTATCCTGATCCATTTCATCTATGATGTTCCTCAGCATGTTGTTGTCTTCTTGAAAGACTTCATTTGTTTGCTCATTTCAGTGACTTCTTTATTTCTGGAGTTGTTCTCTTTTTTCATTTCTTTAATTTCTTCTTTCATTTCTTTCATATCCTCTTTCCATCCATCAATCAATTCTTCCAATTTTTCTATCATTTCTTCTTTAAATTCCTGGAGTATTTTTTGTAGTATCCCTTCTTGAATCCCATCATGTCCTGTGCCCAGCTTCAAATCAGTCTTTCCAGTCAATCCTTTAACTTTTGGCATCGCGGCAGTCACTGACGTCAGCGCCTCTTATGTCTTAAGGGCAGTTACTTCTTTAGCGACTTGCGGCACTTTTAACTTGTTTTTTCAACAATTTCGTACTTTGCGCCGTTCAGAGATCAATTTGAGGTGTCAGCCTGTCAACTTATATCACTCTGCGACGTCGGGATCACTTTAAAACAGCTGTAAACTCGCCGTAACTTTTGGTTGCTAGGCAACCGCTTTGAACTGCGGGAGGCACCTTTGGTTTGAGGCTAACGGCTCTTCCACTCGCCTTATTTCAGCGTATCAGTGCCTCTCAACTGACCAAAATCAGATCGAAGATGCCAGGTGACTCTCCTGTGGCTGTGATCGCAAATCAGTGGTCAAATCAGTGGTCAAAATCTTCAGACTTAACAAAAACTCCGGTAGCAGAAGCGGAGCTTTTTTTCTTTGCGTCCTTTCTCATTGACAGGAAGTGACGTGTATGACAGGAAGTGACGTGTACCTTGGCCCGCGGCTTTGTTCAGTTTTAAACTTTGGCCCACTCTGTATTTGAGTTTGACACCCCTGGTGAAGGTGAAGCTCTGTCATCCTGGAGGCCACGGGGAAGACCCAGGACACATTGGGAACACTATGTCTCCCGGCTGGCCTGAGAACGCCTCGGGATCCCCTGAGAAAAGGTCCTAGGTGAGGGATCAGACAAAGAGCAGCTCAAAGACCTTTATGAAAAGTACAAATCGAGGACCTAGATTTTTTCTCGCCCAGGCGCAGGTCACCGTGGCTCCCCTGTGGAGCCAGGCGCAGAGGTGGGGCACGATGGCGAGCGACTGGTGGCCGGGCCTGTCTCCATGGGGCCCTGCCGGGCTCAGCTCGAAGAGGCAATGTGGGTCAACCCTCCAATGGGCTCACCACTCATGGGCCCATTGAGGTCATAGAGGTCGGATGCAGTGTGAACTGGGCGGCAGCCGAAGGCAGGGCACTTGGCGGTCCGATTATCGGCTACATAAGCTCGCTCTTGGGACGTGGAACGTCACCTCGCTGGGAGGGAAAGAGCCTGAGCTGGTGCGCGAGGTGAAGAAGTTCCGGCTAGATATAGTTGGACTCACTTTGACGCACAGCAAGGGCTCTGGAACCTGTTCTCTCAAGAGGGGCTGAACTCTCTTCCACTCTGGCGTTGCAAGCAATGAGAGGCTGGGGTGGCAATTGTTGTTGCTCAAAGCCTGCACGTTGGACTTTAACCCAGTAGACGAGATGGTAGCTTCCCTCCGCCTTCGGGTTGGGTGACGGGTCCTGACTGTTGTTTGTGTTTACGCACCAAACAGCAGCTCAGAGTACCCACTCTTTTTGGATTCCCTTGAGGGAGTACTGGAGAGTGCTCCCTCGGGTGATTCCCTTGTTCTGTTGGGGGACTTCAATGCTCATGTTGGCAAGGACAGTGAAACCTGGAGAGTCGTGATTGGGAAAAATGGCCACCCGGATCTGAACCCAAGTGGTACTTTGTTATTGGACTTTTGTGCTCGTCACGGATTGTCCATAACAAACACAATGTACAAACATAAGGAAGAACTTTGAACATGTCACGAGGGAGGTGCTGGACATTGAGTCTGAGTGGACCATGTTCCGTGCCTCTCTTGTCAAGCCTGCTGATTGGAGCTGTGGCCGCAAGGTGTTTGGTGCCTGTCGTGGCGGTAATCCTAGAACTCGCTGGTGGCCACCAGCAGTGAGGGATGCCGTCAAGCTGAAGAAAGAGCCTATCGGGTCCTTTTGGCTCATGGGACTCCAGAGGCAGCGGGCATACCGACAGGCCAAGCAGTGCCTGGGGAATCTGTGGTGGACTCTCCTATTTCTGGGGCTTAGGTTGCCTAGGTAGTTAAAAAGCTCCTCTGTGGCAAGGCCCCGGTGGTGGATGAGTTCCTTAAGGCTCTGGATACTGTGGGGCTGTCTTGGTTGACAAGACTCTGCAACATCGCGTGAACATTGGGGGCGGTACCTCTGGATTGGCAAACCGGGGTGGTGGTTCCTCTCTTTAAGAAGGGGAACCGGAGGGTGTGTTCCAACTATCGTGAAACACACTCCTCAGCCTTCCCGGTAAGGTCTATTCATGTCTACTGGAGAGGAGGAAACTCGGATCCAGGATGAACAGCGTGGTTTTCGTCCTGGTCGTGGAACGGTAGACCAGGTCTATACTCTCGGCAGGGTCCTTGAGTGTGAAGCGACTGGGATGAGAATCAGCACCTCCAAGTCCAAGTCCATGGTTCTCGCGCAGGAAAGGGTCGAGTGCCATCTCCAGGTTGGGGAGGAGATCTTGCCCCAAGCGGAGGAGTTCAAGTACCTAGGAGTCTTGTTCACGAGTGAGGATAGAGTGGATCGAGAGATCCACAGGCGGATTGGTGCGGCGTCTTCAGTATTGAGGACGCTATATCGATCCGTTGTGGTGAAGAAGGAGCTGAGCCAGAAGGAAAAGCTCTCAATTTACCGTCGATGTACGTTCCCATCTTTGGGTTATGACCGAAAGGACAAGCGGCCGGAATGCGTTTCCTCTGCCGGGTGGTGGGTCTCTCCCTTAGAGACAGGGTGAGAAGCTCTGTCATCCGGGAGGAACTCAAAGTATAGCCGCTGCTCCTCCACATTGAGAGGAGCCATGAGGTGGTTCGGGCATCTGCTCAGGATGCCACCCGAACGCCTCTAGGGAGGTGTGGCAGGAGGCCACGGGGAAGACCTAGGACACATTGGAAAGACTATGTCCCCGGCTGGCCTGGGAACGCCTCGGAATACCCCGAGAAGAGCTGGACGAAGTGGCTGGGGAGAGGGAAGTCTGGGATTTTCTGCTCAGGCTGCTGCCTGACCTCGGATAAGCGGAAGAAAATGGATGGATTTAGAATGACAGTTATACTGTCAGATTGAGTACAAAAACTAACTAAACCTTACACAATATAATGTTTCTAGTAAAACTCACAAAGATACATATCTCCAGGCATTATTAGCCATTTTGCATGTGTGGTTTAGGAGTTATGTTTAAATAAATAACTGTCAGATTGAGTGTGACAGTAAACTGTCATAGTGAGTAAAACCCTTATTTTGTATTTGCAAACCTTACAAAAACAACTAAATCTAGTTAAACTCACACAGATACAATATTACAGGCATTTTTAGACATAATGCATGTTTGGTTTTAGAGTAATGTTTATATAACTTTCATATTTAGTATGACAGCTGTACTGTCATATTGAATAAAAAAAACAACTAACTTGTGTCTTTGCAAACCTTACAAAATACCATTTTTCTAGTAAAACTAACTAGATACATGCTCCAGGCATTATTAGCCATTTTGCATGTGTTGTTTGAGTTATGTTTAAATAACTGTCATATTGAGTGTGACAGTATACTGTCATAAAACCCAATTTTTGTATTTGCAACCCTGATTCTAGTAAAACTCACATATATACAATATTACAGGCAGTTTTGGACATAATGCATGTTTGGTTTTGGAGTTATGTTTATATAACTTTCATATATAGTATGACAGCTAAACTGTTATATTGAGTAAAAAAACTAACTTGTGTTTGTCATAAAACCCAATTTTTGTATTAGCAAACCATACAACTGATTCAAATAAAACTCACATGGATTCAATATTACAGGCATTTTCAGACATTTTGCATGTTTGGTTTAGGAATTATGTTGTAATACATTTGTATTGCTTTTTTCACATTATCTCAGGATTTTTAGAACATTACTGTCATATTGAGTAAAAAAATAATTTTTGTGTTTGCAAGCCTTAAAAAAAGCATATGTTTCCAGTAAAACTCCCAAAGATGCATTATTTCAGGCATTATTAGCCATTTTTCAGGTGTGGTTTAGGAGTTATGTTTAAATAACTGTCATATTGAGTGTGGCGTTATACTGTCATAGTGAGTTAAAAAAAACTAACTTGTGTCTTTGCAAACCTTACAAAAGAAAATGTTTCAAGCAACACTCACAAAGATAATTTTTTTCACACTTTTCCTAAATGCACATGTTTCATGTGTATTTAGGAGTTATAATTAAATAACTTTCATATTGAGTGTTAAAGTTATAATGTCATTATGTGTAAAACCTAATTTTTGTATTTGCAAACCTTACAAAAACAATTGATTCTAGTAAAACTTATATAGATTCAATATTACAGGCATTTTTAGACAATTTACATGTTTGGTTTAAAAGTTGTGTTTGAATACATTTGTATTGCTTTTTTCGCATTATCTCAGGATTCTAAGATCATTACTTTCATATTGAGTAAAACACTACTTTTTGTTTTTGCAAACCTTACAAACTCACATGAATACATTATTATAAGCAATTTTAGACATGACACACGTTTGGTTTTGGAGTTATGTTTATATAACTTTTATATTTAGTATGACTGTTATAATGTCATATTGAATAAAAAAAAACTAGCTTGTGTCTTTGCAAACTTTACAAAAGATCATTTTTCTAGTAAAACTAACAAAGATACATGTCTCCAGGCATTATTACTCATTTTGCATGGGTTGTTTAGGAATTATGTTTAAATACATTTTTATTGCTTTTTTCGCATTATCTCAGGATTCTTAGATCATTTCTTTCATATTGAGTAAAAAACTACTTTTTGTTTTTGCAAACCTTACAAACTCACATAAATACATTATTACAGGCATTTTTAGACATAACACATGTTTGGTTTTGGAGTTATGTTTATATAACTTTTATATTTAAGATGACTGTTATACTGTCATATTGAATTAAAAAAAACTAGCTTGTGTCTTTGCAAACTTTACAAAAGTTCATTTTTTCTCGTAAAACTAACAAAGATACATGTCTCCAGGCATTATTAGCCATTTTGCATGGGTTGTTTAGGAATTATGTTTAAATACATTTGTATTGCTTTTTTCGCATTATCTCAGGATTCTTAGATCATTACTTTCATATTGAGGAAAAAACTACTTTTTGTTTTTGCAAACCTTACAAACTCACATAAATACATTATTATAGGCAATTTTAGACATGACACACGTTTGGTTCTGGAGTTATGTTTATATAACTTTCATATTTAGTATGACTGTTATACTCTCTTATTGAATAAAAACAACTAGCTTGTGTCTTTGCAAACTTTACAAAATATACATTTCCTAGTAAAACTAACAAAGATACATGTCCCCAGGCATTATTACCCATTTTGCCTGGGTTGTTTAGGAGTTATGTTTAATTACATTTTTATTGCTTTTTTCGCATTATCTCAGGATTCTAAGATCATTACTTTCATATTGTGTAAAAAACTACTTTTTGTTTTTGCAAACCTTACAAACTCACATAAATACATTATTACAGGCATTTTTAGACATGACACATGTTTGGTTCTGGAGTTATGTTTATATAACTTTTATATTTAATATGACAGTTATACTGTCATATTGAATTAAAAAAAACTAGCTTGTGTCTTTGCAAACTTTACAAAAGATCATTTTTCTAGTAAAACTAACAAAGATACATCTCTCCAGGCATTATTACCCATTTTGCATGGGTTGTTTAGGAATTATGTTTAAAGACATTTTTATTGCTTTTTTCGCATTATCTCAGGATTCTTAGATCATTACTTTCATATATAGTAAAAAACTACTTTTTGTTTTTGCAAACCTTACAAACTCACATAAATACATTATTATAGGCAATTTTAGACATGACACACGTTTGGTTCTGGTGTTATGTTTATATAACTTTCATATTTAGTATGACTGTTATACTGTCTTATTGAATAAAAACAACTAGCTTGTGTCTTTGCAAACTTTACAAAATATACATTTCCTAGTAAAACTAACAAAGATACATGTCTCCAGGCATTATTACCCATTTTGCCTGGGTTGTTTAGGAATTATGTTTAAATACATTTTTATTGCTTTTTTTGCATTATCTCAGGATTTTAAGATCATTACTTTCATATTGAGTAAAAAACTACTTTTTGTTTTTGCAAACCTTACAAACTCACGTTAATACATTATTACAGGCATTTTTAGACATGACACATGTTTGGTTTTGGAGTTATGTTTATATAACTTTTATATTTAGTATGACTGTTATACTGTCATATTTAATTTTAAAAAACTAGCTTGTGTCTTTGCAAACTTTACAAAATATCATTTTTCTAGTAAAACTAACAAAGATACATGTCTCCAGGCATTATTAGCCATTTTGCATGGGTTGTTTAGGAATTATGTTTAAATACATTTTTATTGCTTTTTTCGCATTATCTCAGGATTCTAAAATCCTTACTTTCATATTGAGGAAAAAACTACTTTTTGTTTTTGCAAACCTTACAAACTCATATAAATACATTATTATAGGCAATTTTAGACAAGACACACGTTTGGTTCTGGAGATATGTTTATATAACTTTCATATTTAGTATGACTGTTATACTGTCTTATTGAATAAAAACAACTAGCTTGTGTCTTTGCAAACTTTACAAAATATACATTTCCTAGTAAAACTAACAAATATACATGTCTCCAGGCATTATTACCCATTTTGCCTGGGTTGTTTAGGAGTTATGTTTAAATACATTTTTATTGCTTTTTTCGCATTATCTCAGGATTCTAAGATCATTACTTTCATATTGAGTAAAAAACTACTTTTTGTTTTTGCAAACCTTACAAACTCTCATAAATACATTATTACAGACATTTTTAGACATGACACATGTTTGGTTTTGGAGTTATGTTTATATAACTTTCATATTTAGTATGACTGTTATACTGTCATATTGAATAAAAAAAAACTGGCTTGTGTCTTTGCAAACTTTACAAAAGATCATTTTTCCAGTAAAACTAAAAAAGATACATGTTTCCAGGCATTATTAGCCATTTTGCATATGTTGTTTAGGACTTATGTTTAAATACATTTTTATTGCTTTTTTCGCATTATCTCAGGATTTTAAGAACATTACAGTCATATTGAGTAAAAAAACTACTTTTTGTGTTTGCAAGATTTAAAAAAGCATGTGTTTCGAGTAAAACGGCCAAGGATGCATTATTTCAGGCATTATTAGCCATTTTTCATGTGTCTGTCAGTTATGACATAGTAAGTAAAACCTAATTTATATATTTGCAAACCTTACAAAATCATTTAAATCTAGTAAAACTCACATGGATTCAATATTACAGACATTTTTAGACATTTTGCATGTTTGGTTTAGGAATTATGTTGGAATCATTTTTATTAATTTGTTCGTATTATTTCAGAATTTTAGAACATTACTGTCATATTGAGTAAAAAAATAATTTTTGTGTTTGCAAGCCTTAAAAAGCATATGTTTCGAGTAAAACGTACAAGAATGCATTATTTCAGGCATTGTTAGTCATTTTTGATGTGTAGTTTAAGAGTTATGTTTAAATAACTGTCATATTGAGTGTGGCAGTTATACTGTCATATTGAGTAAAAAAAACTAACCTGTCTTTGCAAACCTTACAAAAGAAAATGTTTCTAGTAACACTCACAAAGATACATTTTTTCACGCATTATTAGACATGTTTCATGTGTGGTTAGGAGTTATAAATAAATAATTGTCATATTGAGTGTTACAGTTTTAATGTCATTATGTGTAAAAACTAATTTTTGTATTTGCAAACCTTACAAAAACAATTGATTCTAGTAAAACTTTTATAGATTCAATATTACAGGCATTTTTAGACATTTTACATGTTTGGTTTAAAATTTGTGTTTGAATACATTTGTATTGCTTTTTTCGCATTATCTCAGGATTTTAAGAACTTTAAAGTCAAGTAAAAAACTACTTTTTGTGTTTGCAAAATGTAAAACTCAGTAAAACTCCCAATGATTCATTATTTCAGGCATTATAAGCCATTTTTTTGTGTGGTTTATGAGTTATGTTTAAAAAACTGTCATATTGAGTGTGATTTTGTCATTGTGAGTAAAACCTAATTTTTGTATTTGCAAACCTTACAAAAACAACCGATTCTAGGAAAACTCACATTGATACAATATTACAGGCATGTTTAGACATATTGCATGTTTGGTTTTGGAGTTATATTTATATAACCTGCTTTCTGAGCCGCCACCTTTGTGGTTTGCGTGTCCCACTGATCCAGGAACTATGTTGTCCGGGGGCTTCTATGGTCTCCCAAGACAAACAGGTCCTAGGTGAGGGATCAGACAAAGAGCAGCTCAAAGACCTTTATTAAAAGTACAATTGAGGACCTAGATTTGTTCTCACCCGGACGCAGGTCACCGTGGCTCCCCTGTGGAGCCAGGCCCAGAGGTGTGGCACGAGGGCGATTGACGGGCCTGTCCCCATGGGGCCCAGCCGTGCTCAGCTCGAAGAGGCAACATGGATCCCCCCTCCAGGGCTCACCACTCATGGGCTGGGTCATAGAGGGTGCAGTGTGAGCTGGGCGGCAGCCGAAGGCAGGGCACTTGGTGGTCCGATTATCGGCTACATAAGCTCGCTCTTGGGACATGGAACGTCACCTCGCTGGGAGGGAAGGAGCCTGAGCTGGTACTTGAGGTGGAGACGTTCCCGGCTAGATATAGTTGGACTCACAGCAAGGGCTCTGGAACCTGTTCTCTCAGAGGGGCTGGACTGAGATGAACTTTCATTACTTGCAACGCCAGAGTGGAAGAGATTCCACACTGGCGTTGCAACTAATGAGAGGCTGGGGTGGCAATTCTTGTTGCCCCCCGGCTCAAAGCCTGCACGTTGGACTTTAAACCCAATAGACGAGATGGTAGCTTCCTTCAGCCTTCGGGTTGGGTGACGGGTCCTGACTGTTGTTTGTGTTTACACACCAAACAGCAGCTCAGAGTACCAACTCTTTTTGGATTCCCTTGAGGGAGTACTGGAGAGTGCTCCCTAGGGTGATTCCCTTGTTCTGCTGGTGGACTTCAACGCTATGTTGGCAACGACAGTGAAACCTGGAGAGTCGTGATTGGGAAATATGGCCACCCGGATCTGAACCCAAGTGGTGCTTTGTTATTGGACTTTTGTGCTTGTCACGGATTGTCCATAACAAACACAATGTTCAAACATAAGGGTGTCCATATGTGCACTTGGCACAAGGACACCCTCGGCCGCATGATTGACTTTGTAGTTGTGTCATGGGATTTGCGGCCTCATGTTTTGGACACTCGGTGAAGAGAGGGGCAGAGCTTTCTACCAACCACCACCTGGTGGTGAGCTGGCTCCGATGGTAGGGGAGGATGCCGGTCAGACCTGGCAGGCCCAAACGCATTGTAAGGGTCTGCTGGGAACACCTAGCAGAGTCTCCTGAAGAACTTTGAACATGTCCGGAAGAACTTTGAACATGTCACGAGGGAGGTGCTGGACATTGAGTCTGAGTGGACCATGTTCCGTTCCTCTCTTGTTGAGCCAGCTGATTGAAGCTGTGGCCGCAAGGTGTTTGGTGCCTGTCGTGGCGGTAATCCACCAGTAGTGAGGGATGCTGTCAAGCTGAAGAAAGAGCCACCGGGTCCTTTTGGCTCATGGGACTCCAGAGGCAGTGGGCATACCGACAGGCCAAGCGAGACCTCCTCAGTCCCACCAACACGTCTTCCTATGAGGAAGCAGTGCCTGGGAAGTCTGTGGTGGGCTCTCCTATTTCTGGGGCTGAGGTTGCCAAGGTAGTTAAAAAGCTCCTCGGTGGCAAGGCCCCAGGGGTATGAGCTCCGTCCGGAGTTCCTTAAGGCTCTGGATGCTGTGGGGCAGTCTTGGTTGACAAGACTCTGCAACATTGCGTCTACATCGGGGGCGGTACCTCTGGATTGGCAGACCGGGGTGGTGGTTCCTCTCTTTAAGAAGGGGAACCGGAGGGTGTGTTCCAACTATCGTAGATCACACTCCTCAGCCTTCCCGGTAAGGTCTATTCATGTGTAATGGAGAGGAGGAACCTCGGATCCAGGACGAACAGTGTGGTTTTCGTCCTGGTCGTGGAACGGTAGACAAGCTCTATACTTTCGGCAGGGTCCTTGAGTGTGCATGGGAGTTTGCCCAACCAGTCTACATAAGTTTTGTGGACTTGGAGAAGACATTCGACCTTGGCCCCCGGTAAATCCTGTGGGGAGTGCTCAGAGAGTATGGAGTATCGGCATGTCTGATTGTGGCGGGTGTCTCCCTGAATGATCAGTGTCAGAGTTTGGTCCGCATTGCCGGCAGTATGTCGGACCCCTTTCCAGTGAGGGTTGGACTCCGCCAAGGCTGCCCTTTGTCACCAATTATGTTCATAACTTTAATGGACAGAATATCTAGGCGCAGTCATGGCTTTGAGGATCCCCTCAACGCCATGACTGCGCCTGGTTTGGTGGCTGCAGGATTAGGTCTCTGCTTTTTGCAGATGATGTGGTCTTGATGGCTTCAACTGGCCAAGATCTTCAGCTTTCATTGGATCGGTTCGCAGTGAAGCGACTGGGATGAGAATCAGCACCTCCAAGTCCGAGTCCATGGTTCTCGCCCGGGAAAGGGTGAGATCTTTCCCCAAGTGAAGGAGTTCAAGTACCTAGGAGTCTTGTTCACGAGTGAGGATAGAGTGGATTGTGAGATCTACAGGCGGATCGGTGCGGCGTCTTCAGTAATGAGGACGCTATATCGATCCGTTGTGGTGAAGAAGGAACTGAGCCAGAAGGAAAAGCTTTCAATTTACCGGTCGATCAACGTTCCCATCCTCACCTATGGTCATGAGCTTTGGGTTATGACCGAAAGGACAAGGTCACGGGTACAAGCGGCCGAAATTAGTTTCCTCCGCCGGGTGGTAGGTCTCTCCCTTAGAGATAGGGTGAGAAGCTCTGTCATCTGGGAGGAACTCAGTGTAAAGCCGCTGCTCCTCCACATTGAGAGGAGCCAGATGAGGTGGTTCGGGCATCTGCTCAGGATGCCACCCGAACGCCTCCCTAGGTCCGAACGGCAGGAGGCCATGGGGAAGACCTAGGATACATTGGAAAGACTATGGCCTGGGAACGCCTCGGGATCCCCAGAGAAGAGCTGGACGAAGTGGCTGGGGAGAGGGAAGTCTGGGCTCTCTACTTAGGCTGCTGCCCCCGCAACCCGACCTCGGATAAGCGGAAGAAAATGGATAGATTTAGTATGACAGTTTTACTGTTATATTGAGTAGGACAGTATACTGTCATAAAACCCGATTTTTGTATTTGCAAACCTGATTCTAGTAAAACTCACATCTATACAATATTACAGGCAATTTTGGACATAATGCACGTTTGGTTTTGGAGTTATGTTTATATAACTTTAATATATAGTATGACATCTATACTGTTATAAAGAGTAAAAAAACTAACTTGTGTCTGTAGTAAAACTCAATTTTTGTATTTGCAAGCCTTAAAAAAACAACCGATTCTAGTAAAACTCACATTGATACAATATCAAAGGCATGTTTAGACATCTTGCATGTTTGGTTTTGGAGTTATGTTTATATAACCTGCTTCCTGAGCCGCCACCTTTGTGGTTTGCGTGTCCCACTGATCCTAGGAGCTATGTTGTCCGGGGGCTTCTGTGCCCCCTGGTAGGGTCCCCCAAGACAAACAGGTCCTAGGTGAGGAATCAGACAAAGAGCAGCTCAAAGGGTGACGGGTCCTGACTGTTGTTGGTGTTTACGCACCAAACAGCAGCTCAGAGTACCCACTGTTTTTGGATTCCCTTGAGAGTGCTCCCTCGGGTGATTCCCTTGTTCTGCTGGGGGTCTTCAACGCTCATGTTGGCAACGACTTTGAAACTTGGAGAGTCGTGATTGGGAAAAATGGCCACCCGGATCTGAACCCAAGTGGTGCTTTGTTATTGGACTTTTGTGCTCGTCACGGATTGTCCATAACAAACACAATGTTCAAACATAAGGGTGTCCATATGTGCACTTGGCACCAGGACACCCTCGGCCGGAGTTCCATTATTGACTTTGTAGTTGTGTCATGGGATTTGCGGCCTCATGTTTTGGACACTCGGGTGAAGAGAGGGGCGAGCTTTCTACCGATCACCACCTGGTGAGCTGGCTCCGATGGTGGGGTAGGATCCCGGACAGACCTGGCAGGCCCAAACGCATTGTGAGAGTCTTTTGGGAATGCCTAGCAGAGTCTCCTGTCAGAGAGAGTTTCTTTTTCCACCTCCGGAGGAACTTTGAACATGTCACAAAGGAGGTGCTGGACATTGAGTCTGAATGGATCATGTTCCGTGCCTCTCTTGTCAAGCCAGCTGATTGGAGCTGTGGCCGCAAGGTGTTTGGTGCCTGTCGTGGCGGTAATCCTAGAACCCGCTGGTGGCCACCAGCAGTGCGGGATGCCGTCAAGCTGAAGAAAGAGCTTATCTGGTCCTTTTGGCTCATGGGACTCCAGAGGCAGCGGGCATACCGACAGGCCAAGCAGTGCCTGGGGCATCTGTGGTGGGCTCTCCTATTTCTGGGGCTGAGGTTGCTAAGGTAGTTTTAAAAGCTCCTCAGTGGCAAGGCCCCGGGGGTGGATGAGCTCCGTCCGGAATTCCTTAAGGCTCTGGATGCTGTGGGGCTGTTTTAGTTGACAAGACTCTGCAACATCGCGTGGACATCAGGGGGGTTACCTCTGGATTGGCAGACCGGGGTGGTGGTTCCTCTCTTTAAGAAGGGGAACCGGAGGGTGTGTTCCAACTATCGTAGATCACACTCCTCAGCCTTCCCGGTAAGGTCTATTCATGTGTAATGGAGAGGAGGAACCTCGGATCCAGGACGAACAGTGTGGTTTTCGTCCTGGTCGTGGAACGGTAGACCAGCTCTATACTCTCGGCAGGGTCCTTGAGTGTGCATGGGAGTTTGCCCAACCGGTCTACATAAGTTTTGTGGACTTGGAGAAGACATTCGACCTTGGTAAATCCTGTGGGGAGTGCTCAGAGAGTATGGAGTATCGGCATGTCTGATTGTGGCGGGTGTCTCCCTGTATGATCAGTGTCAGAGCTTGGTCCGCATTGCCGGCAGTATGTCGGACCCCTTTCCAGTGAGGGTTGGACTTGCCCTTTGTCACAGATTCTGTTCATAACTTTAATGGACAGAATATCTAGGCGCAGTCATGGCTTTGAGGATCCCCTCAACGCCATGACTGCGCCTGGTTTGGTGGCTGCAGGATTAGGTCTCTGCTTTTTGCAGATGATGTGGTCCTGATGGCTTCAACTGGCCAAGATCTTCAGCTTTCATTGGATCGGTTCGCAGTGAAGCGACTGGGATGAGAATCAGCACCTCCAAGTCCGAGTCCATGGTTCTCGCCCGGGAAAGGGTGGAGTGCCATCTCGAGGTTGGGAAAGAGATCTTGCCCCAAGTGAAGGAGTTCAAGTACCTAGGAGTCTTGTTCACGAGTGAGGATAGAGTGGATTGTGAGATCAACAGGCGGATCGGTGCGGCGTCTTCAGTAATGAGGACGCTATATCGATCCGTTGTGGTGAAGAAGGAGCTGAGCCAGAAGGAAAAGCTTTCAATTTACCGGTCGATCAACGTTCCCATCCTCACCTATGGTCATGAGCTTTGGGTTATGACCGAAAGGACAAGGTCACGGGTACAAGCGGCCGAAATGAGTTTCCTGGGAGGAACTCAGTGTAAAGCCGCTGCTCTTCCACATTGAGAGGAACCAGATGAGGTGGTTCGGGCATCTGCTCAGGATGCCACCCGAACGCCTCCCTAGGTCCGAACGGCAGGAGGCCATGGGGAAGACCTAGGATACATTGGAAAGACTATGGCCTGGGAACGCCTCGGGATCCCCCGAGAAGAGCTGGTCGAAGTGGCTGGGGAGAGGGAAGTCTGGGCTCTCTGCTTAGGCTGCTGCCCCCGCAACCCGACCTCGGATAAGCGGAAGAAAATGGATGGATTTAGTATGAAAGTTATACTGTCATATTGAGTGTGACAGTATACTGTCATAAAACCCATTTTTTGTATTTGCAAACCTGATTCTAGTAAAACTCACATCCATACAATATTACAGGCAATTTTGGACATAATGCACATTTGGTTTTGGAGTTATGTTCATATAACTTTAATATATAGTATGCCATCTATACTGTTATAATGAGTAAAAAAACTAACTTGTGTCTGTCATAAAACAAAAGATTCTAGTAAAACTCACATGGATTCAATATTACAGGCATTTTTAGACATTTTGCATGTTTGGTTTAGGAATCATGTTGGAATACATTTGTATTGCTTTTTTCACATTATCTCAGCATTTTAAGAACTTACTGTCATATTGAGTAAAAAAAAACTTTTTGTGTTTGCAAGCCTTAAAAAAACAACCGATTCTAGTAAAACTCACATTGATACAATATTACAGGCATGTTTAGACATCTTGCATGTTTGGTTTTGGAGTTATGTTTATATAACCTGCTTTCTGAGCCGCCACCTTTGTGGTTTGCGTGTCCCACTGATCCTAGGAGCTATGTTGTCCGGGGGCTTCTATGCCCCCTGATAGGGTCCCCCAAGACAAACAGGTCCTAGGTGAGGAATCAGACAAAGAGCAGCTCAAAGACCTTTATGAAAAGTACAAATCGAGGACCTAGATATTTTCTCGCCCGGACGCGGGTCACCGTGGCTCCCCTGTGGAGCCAGGCCCAGAGGTGGGGCACGATGGCGAGCGACTGGTGCCCATGGGGCCCAGCTCGAAGAGGCAACGTGGGTCCCCCCTGCAATAGGCTCACCACTCATGAGCTGGGTCATAGAGGTCGGGTGCAGTGTTAGCTGGGCGGAAGCCGAAGGCAGGGCACTTGGCGGTCCGATTATCGGCTACATAAGCTCGCTCTTGGGACGTGGAACGTCACCTCACGAGGTGGAGAAGTTCCCGGCTAGATAAAGCTGGACTCACTTCGACGCACAGCAAGGGCTCTGGAACCTGTTCTCTCAAGAGGGGTTGGACTCTCTTCCACTCTGGCGTTGCAAGTAATGAGAGGCTGGGTTGGCAATTCTTGTTGCCCCCCGGCTCAAAGCCAGCACGTTGGACTTAACCCAGAAGACGAGATGGTAGCTTCCCTCCGCTTTCGGGTTGGGTGACGGGTCCTGACTGTTGTTGGTGTTTACGAGAGTGCTCCCTCGGGTGATTCCCTTGTTCTGCTGGGGGTCTTCAACGCTCATGTTGGCAACGACTTTGAAACCTGGAGAGTCGTGATTGGGAAAAATGGCCACCCGGATCTGAACCCAAGTGGTGCTTTGTTATTGGACTTTTGTGCTCGTCACGGATTGTCCATAACAAACACAATGTTCAAACATAAGGGTGTCCATATGTGCACTTGGCACCAGGACACCCTCGGCCGCAGTTCCATGATTGACTCTGTAGTTGTGTCATGGGATTTGCGGCCACATGTTTTGGACACTCGGGTGAAGAGAGGGGCGAGCTTTCTACCGATCACCACCTGGTGAGCTGGCTCCGATGGTGGGGTAGGATCCCGGACAGACCTGGCAGGCCCAAACGCATTGTGAGAGTCTTTTGGGAATGCCTAGCAGAGTGTCCTGTCAGAGAGAGTTTCTTTTCCCACCTCCGGAGGAACTTTGAACATGTCACAAAGGAGGTGCTGGACATTGAGTCTGAATGGATCATGTTCCGTGCCTCTCTTTTCAAGCCAGCTGATTGGAGCTGTGGCCGCAAGGTGTTTGGTGCCTGCCGTGGCGGTAATCCTAGAACCCGCTGGTGGCCACCAGCAGTGCGGGATGCCGTCAAGCTGAAGAAAGAGCTTATCTGGTCCTTTTGGCTCATGGGACTCCAGAGGCAGCGGGCATACCGACAGGCCATGCCTGGGGAATCTGTGATGGGCTCTCCTATTTCTGGGGCTGAGGTTGCCAAGGTAGTTAAAAAGCCCCGGGGGTGGATGAGCTCCATCCGGAGCTGTGGGGCTGTTTTAGTTGACAAGACTCTGCAACATCGCGTGGACATCAGGGGCGGTACCTCTGGATTGGCAGACCGGGGTGGTGGTTCCTCTCTTTAAGAAGGGGAACCGGAGGGTGTGTTCCAACTATCGTAGATCACACTCCTCAGCCTTCCCGGTAAGGTCTATTCATGTGTACTGGAGAGGAGGAACCTCGGATCCAGGACGAACAGTGTGGTTTTCGTCCTGGTCGTGGAACGGTAGACCAGCTCTATACTCTCGGCAGGGTCCTTGAGTGTGCATGGGAGTTTGTCCAACCAGTCTACATGTGCTTTGTGGACTTGGAGAAGACATTCGACCGTGGCCACCCCGGGAAGTCCTGTGGGGAGTGCTCAGAGAGTATGGGGTATCGGCATGTCTGATTGTGGCGGGTCGCTCCCTGTATGATCAGTGTCAGAGCTTGGTCCGCATTGCCAGCAGTAAGTCGGACCCCTTTCCAGTGAGGGTTGGACCGGAGTCCAACCCTCGTGTTGGCTGCCCTTTGTCACCAAATGTGTTCATAAATTTTATGGACAGAATTTCTAGGCGCAGTCATGGCGTTGAGGGGATCCGGTTTGGTGGCTGCAGGATTAGGTCTCTCCTTTTTGCAGATGATGTGGTCCTTTTGGCTTTAACTGGCCAGGATCTTCAGCTCTCATTGGATTGGTTCGCAGCCGAGTGTGAAGCGACTGGGATGAGAATCAGCACCTCCAAGTCCGAGGTTCTCTCCCGGGAAAGGGTGGAGTGCCATCTTGAGGTTGGGCAGGAGATCTTGCCCCAAGTGGATGAGTTCAAGTACCTGGAGTCGTGTTCATGAGTGAGGGAAGAGTGGATCGTGAGATGCACAGGCTGATCGGTGCGGCGTCTTCAGTAATGAGGACGCTATATCGATTCGTTGTGGTAAGAAGGAGCTGCGCCAGAAGGAAAAGCTCTCAATTTACCGGTCAATCTACGTTCCCATCCTCACCTATGGTCATGAGCTTTGGGTTATGACCGAAAGGACAAGATCACGGGTACAAGCGGCCGAAATGAGTTTTCTCCGCTGGGTGGCGGGTCTCTCCCTTACTGTAAGAATTTTCACCGTTTAATTACAGTAACCTACTGGCAGCTAATGGTTCCAGTATAAAACTGTTTTTCTACAGCACACATACTGTGATTTATCACTACAGTTTATTACTCTAAAAAGTATCACAGTACTGTGCTGTATCAAATATACGCTTCACAGCATACTACTGTCATCTGTTTAGCGGCATTACACTGTTATTTTAGTGTATCTACTGTAATATCCATTAACAGTTAATTACAGTAAAATAATTGTAAGCACTATAGACTGAGCTTTACAGTATAATGCCACTAGAAGTTAATGAGTTGAACTTTTAATTTTTCTAAATCAAAACCCCTGCAATCTGCTGGCATAAAAATCACTGGAGAAATGGCCTTGCAAGATTATGTTTTTATTAACCAATTATTTTAAAGTGCATCAAATACATTCAATGTACATTTAGTGCATTCTTCTTATTTTCAGTAAAGCATTTTAACATTTATAACATTTCCACTTAATTTCTAACTGGAGACAAAACACTGAACACGAGTCCAGTGTTTAGTTGTCGGCTACATAAAGCCCCACTCAAAGTCTGTGAGATGTTTTATAAGGGTGGCTACGTGAGGATTTACAGTTGCTGCCTTTTTCTGGACCAGCTTCCCGGTCTTCTTGGACACCACCTTTCCCTGGCTAGCCTTTGTTCCCCTCTCAGGGTGAACGCCAATGAATCGCCTAAAAAAGAGAGAAAGCATATTAGATATTCTGTTGTGATTGAAGATTACTTGCAAACGATACAGAACCCCCCTCACATTGTTATTTAGGAATATGCACTGGACAAATATTAATATCAATTTTAGGATATATGTGAGCCTATACCATAACCACAGCTGTAGATGAGTGAATGCTCTAAAACCCATTAAGACAAATTCAGAGAGGAAGACAATGCTAAAGCCTCCCCAATCCCTCTCTCTATTTATGTTTTCTCTCCATCTACGGGACCGTGTATTTACGCTGATGTTTCCTGCTTTCACCCATTTAACATATCGTTACCTGCTCATTACCTATCTTCTCTGCATCCTGGGGTCACACTGGTGCTTCTTGCCTTTACCCATTCAACATATCTTTACCTGCACATTACCTACCTTCTCTGCATAGTGTGGTCACGCTGGTGCTTTCTACCTTTACCCATTCAAAATATCTTTACCTGCACATTACCTACCTTCTCTGTATCCTGGAGTCAAGCTGGTGTTTCCTGCCTTTACTTATTCAACATATCTTTACCTGCACATTACCTACCTTCTCTGTATCCTGGCGTCTAGCTGGTGTTTCCTGCCTTCACCCATTCAACATATCTTTACCTGCACATTACCTACCTTCCCTGCATCCTTGGGTCACACTGGTGCTTCTTTCTTTCACCATACAACATATCTTCACCTGCACATACCTACCTTGTCTGCATGGCCTCGACCACACCTGCGCTTCCTTCTTTCACCCATTCAACATACCTTCACCCGCACATTACCTTCCTTCCCTGCATAGTGGGGTCACACTGGTGCTTCCTGCCTTTACCCATTCAACATATCTTCACCCGCACATTACCTACTTGCTCTGCATTCTCGGGTCAAGCTGGTGCTTCCTGCCATCATCCAGTCAACATATCTTTACCTGCAAATTACCTACTTTTTCTGCATCCTGGGGTCAAACAGGTGCTTCCTTCTTTGACCCAGTCAACATATCTTTACCTGCACATTACCTACCTTCTCTGTATCCTGGAGTCAAACTGGTGCTTCGGTCCCTGATAAGAAGGTCCACAAAGGAACAGAAGAGTCATTGATTTAAGGCACAAAATTGGGGAAATGACAAGTCAAATTCCTGAACAGAGGTGAGAAATATAAAATAAAATATCCTAACAGTATTTTAACAGTATCAAGAGGATTTACCTTTGAACAAATTCCAATGTCCGAGGACCTTCCTCTTGGTATTCCAAGTTGAACACATAGTAGGTGGCAAGAAGGGCAGCAAGCCCTGAGATTAAGCTAGGTTGGACGCCTTTGCAGATGACATCACCTTCCATGCTGATCATCCAACGTTTTATTGTGACTTTGTCACCAGCAACTGGTACAGTCAAGAAATGCAGTTTATGTTCCTAAACAGTATCCAATATGGGTAGCATTTTAAAAGTATTTGGAATGGCCACCTCACTCGCTCTCTCTTTACTCTGTTTACATCTAGTCTCCTAAGGCAGTGGTTCTCAAATGGGGGTACGCGTACTCCTGGGGGTACTTGAAGGTATGCCAAGGGGTACGTGAGATTTTTTTTAAATATTCTAAAAATAGCAACAATTCAAAAATCCTTCATAAATATATTTATTGAATAATACTTCGACAAAATATGAATGTAAGTTCATAAACTGAACAACTAATCAAGTAGGCTATTCCATTCATTACCATAAAGCCAGAGTTTCCCCCATGCCATGATGGTTTGACCCTACCTGGCGGTGCCACACGGCACCAACTGTCAATCAACTATCCATGTAGAAAACAATGGAGGCTTGGTTAAAGCGTAGTGGACATGTTCCATAAATATTGATGTTAAAGATTTCTTTTTTTGTGAAGAAATGTTGAGAATGAAGTTCATGAATCCAGATGGATCTCTATTACAATCCCCAAAGAGGGCACTTTAAGTTGATTACTTCTATGTGTAAAAATCTTTATTTATAATTGAATCACTTGTTTATTTTTCAACAAGTTTTTAGTTATTTTTATATCTTTTTTTCCAAATAGTTCAAGAAAGACCACAACAAATGAGCAATATTTTGCACTGTTATACAATTTAATGAATCAGAAACTGATGACATAGTGCTGTATTTTACTTCTTTATCTCTTTTTTTCAACCAAAAATGCTTTGCTCTGATTAGGGGGTACTTGAATTTCAAAAATGTTCACAGGGGTACATCACTGAAAAAAGGTTGAGAACCACTGCCTTAGGACAGTGGTTCTCAACCTTTTTTCAGTGCTGTGAACATTTTTTTAATGCAAGTAGACCTCCATGTCTTCATAACAGGAATATCCTGAATTCTCAAGTTGCATATCACAATAGTCATCATCAGTGTTAATAACACAAGAGCTGCTTGGATTTGCTGTTGAGCAAGTCAAACTTCGTTCAGTGTAGCCGTAGTGCTTCCTTGACACGTGCGATGTGAAAGTAGACTTAACTGTAAATCTTTTTTCACATTGACTGAAGGGGCACGTAACTGTCCTATCTTCGGTAATATGACTTTTCAAATGCAGGAGAAAGGCCCGTATATCATCGCACTTCGCGCTACATGAGACAATATTACAAGGTAAACCTTCTGCGCTATACATATCAGTCCTACTCTTGCCATATTTATGACGACGGCTGTGAGTTTTGAAGGCTGAGAAGTTGGAAAAAACTCTTGTGCATTTAGGGAAAGCACACTTAAACGATGCATTAGGCATACAACTATGACTTCGCATGTGTCTAACATACGCAAATACATTGCTGCAAGTCGTAGCACATATGTTGCAAGTTATCATCTTTTATGATGACTATGACAAAAAAGAAGACAACTTAGCTAGCTAGCATGCGGCGGTACATGCGCGTGGTCAACGATAGTGTCTGTGATGCTGACTGTGACGCTATGTCATTTCGGACTTTATAAATATATATATAAAGTAATTTAAACAGAAAATGACACATCAAGGTACAAGTGACTCTTACCTTGTTATCAAAAACACACGATGCAGTAGGATGGATTTAGCAGGGTCGGCCAGGTGAAATGAAGCTCGGTTGGACGAATTGTGGGCGGACCCAAGAAACAAGTCTGAAAAATACTGAATTACACTGTAGGTTTTACAGTAACTTACTGCTGGTCGATATTTTTTGAAAAATGCAACAAAATTTACAGTACTTAACTGCATTTAAGAAGAACATGATAGGTTGATTGGCAACACTAAATTGGCCCTAGTGTGTGAATGTGAGTGTGAATGTTGTCTGTCTATCTGTGTTGGCCCTGCGATGAGGTGGCGACTTGTCCAGGGTGTACCCCGCCTTCCGCCTGATTTTAGCTGAGATAGGCTCCAGCGCCCCCCGCGACCCCGAAGGGAATAAGCGGTAGAAAATGGATGGATGGATGGAGTATATAACTGTAATTTTATTTTTTATTTTTACAGTAATTTTTTACAGTGAAGGTCATGGGTGTCAAACTCTGGCCCGTGGGCCAAATCTGGCCCAACGTGTAATTTGACTTGGCCCTTGAGGCAATATCAAATTAACACTAAAGTTGGACCGTCGATTATACATTGCGGCAGTGCCGCGGTAACACCGCGTTCACCGCTACTTCTAATACTTGTCAACCCTCCCGGGAGTGACTCCAGCACTCCTTCCGAATTTTTTTTTTTTTTTCAGCTAGTCAAACGAGTGCCGGCCCAGTTTCATGTCAGTGCAGCTTCTGCACCCACACACAATTGAATGCAACGCATACTTCATCAACAGCGATACAGGTTACACTGACGGTAGCCAAATAAAAAACTTTAACACTTTTAGAAATATACGCCACACTGTGAATCCACACCAAACAAGAATGACAAACACATTTCGGGAGAACATCCGCACCGTAACACAACATAAACACAACAGAACAAATACCCGGAACCCTTTGTAGCACTAAATCTTCCGGGACGCTACAAGGTGTGTGTGTGTGGGGGGGGTTTGGTGGTAGCGGGGGTGTATTTTGTTGCGTCCCGAAAGAGTTAGTGCTGCAAAAGATTCTGGGTATTTGTTCTTTTGTGTTTATGTTATGTTACGGTGCGGATGTTCTCCCGAAAAGTGTTTTTTATTTTTGTTTGGTGTGGGTTCACAGTGTGGCGTATATTTCTAACAGTGTTAAAGTTTTTTATACTGGCACCCTCAGTGTAACCTGTATCGCTGTTGATGAAGTATGCGTTGCATTCATTTGTGTATGCGTGCTGAAGCTGCACATATCTTGTGACTGGGTGTGAATGATGTTAGAATTGGGTGTACGAGATATTACTGTTGAACACCTTCGTTCGATAATGAAAGTTGCCTCAGCTCAAAGCCTGAGCCCCGACATTAAAGAACTAGCATCTAAAAAAAGATGCCAGGTATCTGGCTTGGGCACATCAAATTAGATCAGTGTGTTGCAAACTGAGCAGTTTAAAGTCCTGAATGGTTGTTTTATTCATTGTTATTTTATTGTCAAATTTATTAGCCTGTGGAAAAAGTTAATGTTGATATTTACCTCAGAAGGCTGCAAATAGAAAAGAGGCATTCGATTTGTATTTAAATTGTATTTGATATGCAATTGATATTTTTTAATTATTATTATTATTATTTGAAACTCCATTTTGCATGTCACTATAAAGTTATATAAGCCTTGCTTGTTCAATATTCAATGCAAAACTTGTTTGGGTCCCTATTAAAAGGTTAATTTGTTCAACCTTGAGTTTGAGTTTGAGTTTGAGTTTGAGTTTATTTCGAACATGCAAGCATACAACATGATACATCACAATTTCCAGTTTCTTTTCAACATGTTCGAAAAGGAGTAGGAAGAAGCAGAGCTTATTTAATCCTACCCCTTTTCTTTACATACCAGTTGCAAAACTTTTTGTTCACTTCTTGTTCACAATTTTTTCACAATAAACTCCATAAGTAATTACAATAAAAATAAATAAATAAATAATAGTAAGAATTTAATAATAATAATTGGTGAAGTAAGTCATATTTCATATGATGAGATAAGTAAGATTACTTTAAGAATGAATGAATGGATGGATGAAATAAATTGAGAATGTTTGTCATGGTTCTTCTTCATTGTACTTTGTAAACACTTTAAGTTTGAAGAGTTTCTTGAAGTGGATCATATTAGTACATTGTTTGATTGCTTTGCTTAATCCATTCCATAATTTAATTCCACATATTGATATACTGAAGGTCTTAAGTGTTGTACGTGCAAACAAATGTTTTAAATTACGTTTTTCTCTAAGATTATATTTCTCCTCTTTTTTTGAGAAGAATTGTTGTATATTCTTGGGTAGCAGGTTATAGTTTGCTTTGTGCATAATTTTAGCTGTTTGCAAATTCACTATGTCGTGGAATTTCAGTATTTTTGATTCAATAAATAAAGGGTTTGTATGTTCTCTATATCCAACATTATGTATTATTCTAACTGATCTTTTTTGTAACACCGTGTACTTTTGTAATTATTTCCCCATATTTCTACACAGTAGCTCAGATATGGTAACACTAGTGAGCAGTAGAGAATATAAAGGGATTTTTGGTCTAGAACATGTTTTGCTTTATTCATTATTGACGTGTTTCTTGCAACTTTATGTTGTATATTTTTTACGTGAGATTTCCAGTTCAATTTATCATCAATCATTATACCTAGAAATTTGGTTTCGTTTACTCTTTCAATTTCTATTCCGTCTATTTGTATTTGTGTTTGACTTTCTCTTCTACTGTTACCAAATAGCATTATTTTAGTTTTACTAAGATTCAACGATAGTCTGTTTTTGTCAAACCATCTTTTTAATTTGTTAATTTCTTCTGTTATTATTTGTATTATCTCCTGTGTGTTCTCTCCTGAACAAAACGCTGTTGTATCATCCGCAAATAATACTAACTTTAAATCTTTTGTAACTTTACAAATGTCATTTATATAGAGATTGAATAATTTAGGTCCTAGTATTGATCCCTGAGGTACACCACAGGATATATTTAGCGTTGTAGACGTGTGTTCGCCTAGCTTCACGTATTGTTTCCTGTTCGTTAGATAACTTCTTATCCAGTTTAAGACTAACCCTCTGATGCCATATCGTTCTAGTTTTTTGATTAAAATATTGTGATTAATTGTGTCAAATGCTTTAGTTAGATCCATAAAAACCGCTGCTGCACAGTTTTTACTGTCTATTGCATTGGTAATTTCTTCTGTAATTTCAATTAAAGCCATTGAAGTTGAAACATTAGCTCTGTATCCATATTGGTTCTCTTCGAGTATTCTATTTTTATTTATGAAACTTTCTAATCTGTTATTGAACAGTTTTTCAATGATTTTAGAAAATTGTGGGAGTAGAGAAACAGGTCTATAATTTGTAAATTGATGTTTATCTCCAGTCTTATAAATTGGTGCAACTTTAGCTATTTTCATTTTGTTTGTAAATGTACCTGTTTGAAATGATAGGTTACTAATATACATTAATGTTCCTGAGATCTCTTCAATAACCTTTTTTATCGTTTCCATATCAATTCCGTTACAATCAGTTGAAGTCTTAGATTTACATTTTTTCACGATTGTAACTATTTCCTCCTGTGTCACATTACTGAGGAACATGGAGTTGGGATTTCGCTCTATGGTATCATTATAGTCCTCAATTGGAACTGGGTCTGGAATCCTTTCTTCCAATTTTGGTCCAATATTTACAAAATAATTATTCAAGCTTTCAACTACTTCCTTTATGTTGTCATTTTTTTTATTTTCATCTAAGAAGTATTGAGGGTAGTCCCTCTTAGTTCCATTTTTAATAATGCTATTGAGGATGCCCCATGTTGCTCTCATATTATTTTTGTTCCTGTCCAACAATTCACTGTAATATTCTTTTCTACATGATCGTAGTATGTCTGTTAACTTGTTTTTATACTTTTTGTACTTAATTTCTGCCTCTATAGTTCTTTGTGCTATAAATTCTCTATATAGTGTATTCTTCTTCTTACAAGCATTTTTTAATCCTTTTGTCATCCATGGTTGATTATTCTTTCTCTGCTTGTTACTGAGTTGTATCCATGGACAATGTTTGTCATAAAGTATTATGAACTTGTTTAAGAAATGTTCATATGCTTCATCAACCTCTTTTTCATTATACACATTGTCCCAATCTTGCTTTTGTAGCTCAATTTTGAAGGCAGTCATCCTCTTCGCTGTGCATAGTCTTCGAAATGTCCTTTTGTCTTCCATGTTCTTCTTGTAGTTTCCATTATATATTGTAAAAACTGGCAGATGATCACTAACGTCGCTTATAAGTAGACCACTTGTAGTGTTATTATCAAAATCATTGGTAAAAATATTATTAATAAGCGTGGCACAGTGTGCTGTGATTCTGCTTGGCCTTGTGATTTTAGGATATAGACTGATGCTGTACATTGTATCAATGAAGTCATCAATAGACTTTTGCTTGTTGGGGTTCAATAAGTCAATATTAAAGTCACCACATAAGAACATTATTCTTTGACCATTGTCCATGTAAGTTGCCTTGATCCATTCTTCAAATGTTTCTATACTTGACTTAGGTGATCTATATATACAACTGATGAATATGTTTTTGCTTTTTTCCTGACATATTTCAATGGTTATACATTCTAAGATATTATCAATGGCAAATGACATGCTTTTTACCACTTTGTAGTTCAGGTTCTTCATCACGTACACAGCTACTCCTCCTCCATTTTTGTTGGTTCTGTTGATGTAGTTTAGTTCATATCCCTCCAGATCAAAATCTATTCCTTTTTTATCATCAATCCATGTTTCTGTGACAGCAATCACTTTGAAGGGTTCGTTGATGTGTTCCAAAAAGTTCTTAATGTTATTGTAATTTGCATACAAGCTTCTACTATTAAAATGAATAATTGACAATTTGTTATCACATTCAATGTTGCTATTATATTGATCATCTGTATAATAAAAACAACTATTACTGATGTGGGAGAAAAAATTTGTATCTGGATCTATATCATTTTCCAAATCCTGGTTTTTGTGATCTTTGTTGCAGAAATTTTTTAGTTCCATATTTTCTTGTTCAACAAACTTTGATGTTGTTTCAATAATCTCTATAAGTGTAGGTGGATGCAATCTTGAATCTAGGTCCTCTTGTTTAGTCGTCCCTTGGAACATAGTAGTGCCGATGCTGAATTTAGGTGCTTGTTTTCTGTCAGAGTCCATTATCATCGTTGTTGTGGTAGCTGTGTAAACTTTAAAAATTGTCCAGGTCCTTGATGTCATGGACAACAATTACTCTTGCTTCTGGACCTCCATTCAGCTTGATGTAGATTTTACAGTTGGCGCTCCAAGTTCCCTGGATTTTTCCCTGCCTTCTCAAGTCGCGTGCTTTCTTGGCGATTCCAGCATTGCGTTTTGTGAGATGCTCATTCATGTACACATTTGTTCCCTTCAGCTTCTTTCCCTGTCTCAGCAATGCCATTTTAGATTTTCTGTTTACGAGTTTCACAAGCACGACTGGAGTGGCGTTGTTGTTTCTTCCGTTCAGTGGGATGCATGTTTCGATGGTATTAATGTCAATTTCAATTTCTTTTGATTGCAGAAAGTTGACCACTTGCTGTTCTGCTGAGACCATATCCATTTCATCTGGTTCACCTTCATTATTCACAGCTTTCGCATAGGATCTTGGTTTAATTCGGTGCCCTGTCACAATGATATCATTCATTCGTTTATCCTGATCCATTTCATCTATGATGTTCCTCAGCATGTTGTTGTCTTCTTGAAGGACTTCATTTGTTTGCTCATTTCAGTGACTTCTTTATTTCTGGAGTTGTTCTCTTTTTTCATTTCTTTAATTTCTTCTTTCATTTCTTTCATATCCTCTTTCCATCCATCAATCAATTCTTCCAATTTTTCTATCATTTCTTCTTTAAATTCCTGGAGTATTTTTTGTAGTATCCCTTCTTGAATCCCATCATGTCCTGTGCCCAGCTTCAAATCAGTCTTTCCAGTCAATCCTTTAACTTTTGGCATCGCGGCAGTCACTGACGTCAGCGCCTCTTATGTCTTAAGGGCAGTTACTTCTTTAGCGACTTGCGGCACTTTTAACTTGTTTTTTCAACAATTTCGTACTTTGCGCCGTTCAGAGATCAATTTGAGGTGTCAGCCTGTCAACTTATATCACTCTGCGACGTCGGGATCACTTTAAAACAGCTGTAAACTCGCCGTAACTTTTGGTTGCTAGGCAACCGCTTTGAACTGCGGGAGGCGCCTTTGGTTTGAGGCTAACGGCTCTTCCACTCGCCTTATTTCAGCGTATCAGTGCCTCTCAACTGACCAAAATCAGATCGAAGATGCCAGGTGACTCTCCTGTGGCTGTGATCGCAAATCAGTGGTCAAATCAGTGGTCAAAATCTTCAGACTTAACAAAAACTCCGGTAGCAGAAGCGGAGCTTTTTTTCTTTGCGTCCTTTCTCATTGACAGGAAGTGACGTGTATGACAGGAAGTGACGTGTACCTTGGCCCGCGGCTTTGTTCAGTTTTAAACTTTGGCCCACTCTGTATTTGAGTTTGACACCCCTGGTGAAGGTGAAGCTCTGTCATCCTGGAGGCCACGGGGAAGACCCAGGACACATTGGGAACACTATGTCTCCCGGCTGGCCTGGGAACGCCTCGGGATCCCCTGAGAAAAGGTCCTAGGTGAGGGATCAGACAAAGAGCAGCTCAAAGACCTTTATGAAAAGTACAAATCGAGGACCTAGATTTTTTCTCGCCCAGGCGCAGGTCACCGTGGCTCCCCTGTGGAGCCAGGCGCAGAGGTGGGGCACGATGGCGAGCGACTGGTGGCCGGGCCTGTCTCCATGGGGCCCTGCCGGGCTCAGCTCGAAGAGGCAATGTGGGTCAACCCTCCAATGGGCTCACCACTCATGGGCCCATTGAGGTCATAGAGGTCGGATGCAGTGTGAACTGGGCGGCAGCCGAAGGCAGGGCACTTGGCGGTCCGATTATCGGCTACATAAGCTTGCTCTTGGGACGTGGAACGTCACCTCGCTGGGAGGGAAAGAGCCTGAGCTGGTGCGCGAGGTGAAGAAGTTCCGGTTAGATATAGTTGGACTCACTTTGACGCACAGCAAGGGCTCTGGAACCTGTTCTCTCAAGAGGGGCTGAACTCTCTTCCACTCTGGCATTGCAAGCAATGAGAGGCTGGGGTGGCAATTGTTGTTGCTCAAAGCCTGCACGTTGGACTTTAACCCAGTAGACGAGATGGTAGCTTCCCTCCGCCTTCGGGTTGGGTGACGGGTCCTGACTGTTGTTTGTGTTTACGCACCAAACAGCAGCTCAGAGTACCCACTGTTTTTGGATTCCCTTGAGGGAGTACTGGAGAGTGCTCCCTCGGGTGATTCCCTTGTTCTGTTGGGGGACTTCAATGCTCATGTTGGCAAGGACAGTGAAACCTGGAGAGTCGTGATTGGGAAAAATGGCCACCCGGATCTGAACCCAAGTGGTACTTTGTTATTGGACTTTTGTGCTCGTCACGGATTGTCCATAACAAACACAATGTACAAACATAAGGAAGAACTTTGAACATGTCACGAGGGAGGTGCTGGACATTGAGTCTGAGTGGACCATGTTCCGTGCCTCTCTTGTCGAGCCTGCTGATTGGAGCTGTGGCCGCAAGGTGTTTGGTGCCTGTCGTAGAACTCGCTGGTGGCCACCAGCAGTGAGGGATGCCGTCAAGCTGAAGAAAGAGCCTATCGGGTCCTTTTGGCTCATGGGACTCCAGAGGCAGCGGGCATACCGACAGGCCAAGCAGTGCCTGGGGAATCTGTGGTGGACTCTCCTATTTCTGGGGCTTAGGTTGCCTAGGTAGTTAAAAAGCTCCTCTGTGGCAAGGCCCCGGTGGTGGATGAGTTCCTTAAGGCTCTGGATACTGTGGGGCTGTCTTGGTTGACAAGACTCTGCAACATCGCGTGAACATTGGGGGCGGTACCTCTGGATTGGCAAACCGGGGTGGTGGTTCCTCTCTTTAAGAAGGGGAACCAGAGGGTGTGTTCCAACTATCGTGAAACACACTCCTCAGCCTTCTCGGTAAGGTCTATTCATGTCTACTGGAGAGGAGGAAACTCGGATCCAGGATGAACAGCGTGGTTTTCGTCCTGGTCGTGGAACGGTAGACCAGGTCTATACTCTCGGCAGGGTCCTTGAGTGTGAAGCGACTGGGATGAGAATCAGCACCTCCAAGT
The DNA here is from genome assembly GCF_033978785.1 of Entelurus aequoreus. NCBI lineage: Eukaryota > Metazoa > Chordata > Actinopteri > Syngnathiformes > Syngnathidae > Entelurus > Entelurus aequoreus. The sequence goes on along the minus strand of NC_084752.1, from coordinate 31,943,482 downwards.
CCAAGTCCATGGTTCTCGCGCAGGAAAGGGTCGAGTGCCATCTCCAGGTTGGGGAGGAGATCTTGCCCCAAGTGGAGGAGTTCAAGTACCTAGGAGTCTTGTTCACGAGTGAGGATAGAGTGGATCGAGAGATCCACAGGCGGATTGGTGCGGCGTCTTCAGTATTGAGGACGCTATATTGATCCGTTGTGGTGAAGAAGGAGCTGAGCCAGAAGGAAAAGCTCTCAATTTACAGTCGATGTACGTTCCCATCTTTGGGTTATGACCGAAAGGACAAGCGGCCGGAATGCGTTTCCTCTGCCGGGTGGTGGGTCTCTCCCTTAGAGACAGGGTGAGAAGCTCTGTCATCCGGGAGGAATTCAAAGTATAGCCGCTGCTCCTCCACATTGAGAGGAGCCATGAGGTGGTTCGGGCATCTGCTCAGGATGCCAACCGAACGCCTCTAGGGAGGTGTGGCAGGAGGCCACGGGGAAGACCTAGGACACATTGGAAAGACTATGTCCCCGGCTGGCCTGGGAACGCCTCGGAATACCCCGAGAGGAGCTGGACGAAGTGGCTGGGGAGAGGGAAGTCTGGGATTTTCTGCTCAGGCTGCTGCCTGACCTCGGATAAGCGGAAGAAAATGGATGGATTTAGAATGACAGTTATACTGTCAGATTGAGTACAAAAACTAACTAAACCTTACACAATATAATGTTTCTAGTAAAACTCACAAAGATACATATCTCCAGGCATTATTAGCCATTTTGCATGTGTGGTTTAGGATTTATGTTTAAATAAATAACTGTCAGATTGAGTGTGACAGTAAACTGTCATAGTGAGTAAAACCCTTATTTTGTATTTGCAAACCTTACAAAAACAACTAAATCTAGTTAAACTCACACATATACAATATTACAGGCATTTTTAGACATAATGCATGTTTGGTTTTAGAGTAATGTTTATATAACTTTCATATTTAGTATGACAGCTGTACTGTCATATTGAATAAAAAAAACAACTAACTTGTGTCTTTGCAAACCTTACAAAATACAATTTTTCTAGTAAAACTAACTAGATACATGCTCCAGGCATTATTAGCCATTTTGCATGTGTTGTTTGAGTTATGTTTAAATAACTGTCATATTGAGTGTGACAGTATACTGTCATAAAACCCAATTTTTGTATTTGCAACCCTGATTCTAGTAAAACTCACATATATACAATATTACAGGCAGTTTTGGACATAATGCATGTTTGGTTTTGGAGTTATGTTTATATAACTTTCATATATAGTATGACAGCTAAACTGTTATATTGAGTAAAAAAACTAACTTGTGTTTGTCATAAAACCAATTTTTGTATTAGCAAACCATACAACTGATTCAAATAAAACTCACATGGATTCAATATTACAGGCATTTTCAGACATTTTGCATGTTTGGTTTAGGAATTATGTTGTAATACATTTGTATTGCTTTTTTCACATTATCTCAGGATTTTTAGAACATTACTGTCATATTGAGTAAAAAAATAATTTTTGTGTTTGCAAGCCTTAAAAAAAAGCATATGTTTCCAGTAAAACTCCCAAAGATGCATTATTTCAGGCATTATTAGCCATTTTTCAGGTGTGGTTTAGGAGTTATGTTTAAATAACTGTCATATTGAGTGTGGCGTTAAACTGTCATAGTGAGTTAAAAAAAAACTAACTTGTGTCTTTGCAAACCTTACAAAAGAAAATGTTTCTAGCAACACTCACAAAGATAATTTTTTTCACGCTATTAGACATGTTTCATGTGTATTTAGGAGTTATAATTAAATAACTTTCATATTGAGTGTTAAAGTTATAATGTCATTATGTGTAAAACCTAATTTTTGTATTTGCAAACCTTACAAAAACAATTGATTCTAGTAAAACTTATATAGATTCAATATTACAGGCATTTTTAGACAATTTACATGTTTGGTTTAAAAGTTGTGTTTGAATACATTTGTATTGCTTTTTTCGCATTATCTCAGGATTCTAAGATCATTACTTTCATATTGAGTAAAACACTACTTTTTGTTTTTGCAAACCTTACAAACTCACATGAATACATTATTATAAGCAATTTTAGACTGACACACGTTTGGTTTTGGAGTTATGTTTATATAACTTTTATATTTAGTATGACTGTTATAATGTCATATTGAATAAAAAAAAAACTAGCTTCTGTCTTTGCAAACTTTACAAAAGATCATTTTTCTAGTAAAACTAACAAAGATACATGTCTCCAGGCATTATTACCCATTTTTCATGGGTTGTTTAGAAATTATGTTTAAATACATTTTTATTGCTTTTTTCGCATTATCTCAGGATTCTTAGATCATTACTTTCTTATTGAGTAAAAAACTACTTTTTGTTTTTGCAAACCTTACAAACTCACATAAATACATTATTTTAGGCAATTTTAGACATGACACACGTTTGGTTCTGGAGTTATGTTTATATAACTTTCATATTTAGTATGACTTTTATAATGTCATATTGAATAAAAAAAACTAGCTGGTGTCTTTGCAAACTTTACAAAAGATCATTTTTCTAGTAAAACTAACAAAGATACATGTCTCCAGGCATTATTACCCATTTTGCATGGGTTGTGTAGGAATTATCTTAAAGACATTTTTATAGCTTTGTTCGCATTATCTCAGGATTCTTAGATCATTACTTTCATATTAAGTAAAAAACTACTTTTTGTTTTTGCAAACCATACAAACTCACATAAATACATTATTATAGGCAATTTTAGACATGACACACGTTTGGTTCTGGTGTTATGTTTATATAACTTTCATATTTAGTATGACTGTTATACTGTCTTATTGAATAAAAACAACTAGCTTGTGTCTTTGCAAACTTTACAAAATATACATTTCCTAGTAAAACTAACAAAGATACATGTCCCCAGGCATTATTACCCATTTTGCCTGGGTTGTTTAGGAGTTATGTTTAATTACATTTTTATTGCTTTTTTCGCATTATCTCAGGATTCTAAGATCATTACTTTCATATTGAGTAAAAAACTACTTTTTGTTTTTGCAAACCTTACAAACTCACATAAATACATTAATACAGACATTTTTAGACATGACACATGTTTGGTTTTGGAGTTATGTTTATATAACTTTTATATTTAGTATGACTGTTATACTGTCATATTGAATAAAAAACACTAGCTTGTGTCTTTGCAAACTTTACAAAAGATCACTTTTCTAGAAAAATTAACAAAGATACATGTCTCCAGGCAGTATTAGCCATTTTCCATGGGTTGTTTAGGAATTATGTTTAAATACATTTTTATTGCTTTTTTCGCATTATCTCAGGATTTTAAGATCATTACTTTCATATTGAGTAAAAAAACTACTTTTTGTGTTTGCAAGATTTAAAAAAGCATGTTTTTCGAGTAAAACGGCCAAGGATGCATTATTTCAGGCATTATTAGCCATTTTTCATGTGTGGTTTGAGTTATGGTTAAATAACTGTCATATACTGTCAGTTATGACATAGTAAGTAAAACCTAATTTATCTGTCATATTGAATAAAAAAAACTAGCTTATGTCTTTGCAAACTTTACAAAAGATCATTTTTCTAGTAAAACTAACAAAGATAGTTAGTTACACCTTACAAACTCTCATAAATACATTATTACAGACATTTTTAGACATGACACATGTTTGGTTTTGGAGTTATGTTTATATAACTTTTATATTTAGTATGACTGTTATACTGTCATATTGAATAAAAAACACTAGCTTGTGTCTTTGCAAACTTTACAAAAGATCATTTTTCTAGAAAAATTAACAAAGATACATGTCTCCAGGCAGTATTAGCCATTTTCCATGGGTTGTTTAGGAATTATGTTTAAATACATTTTTATTGCTTTTTTCGCATTATCTCAGGATTTTAAGATCATTACTTTCATATTGAGTAAAAAAACTACTTTTTGTGTTTGCAAGATTTAAAAAAGCATGTTTTTCGAGTAAAACGGCCAAGGATGCATTATTTCAGGCATTATTAGCCATTTTTCATGTGTGGTTTGAGTTATGGTTAAATAACTGTCATATACTGTCAGTTATGACATAGTAAGTAAAACCTAATTTATCTGTCATATTGAATAAAAAAAACTAGCTTATGTCTTTGCAAACTTTACAAAAGATCATTTTTCTAGTAAAACTAACAAAGATAGTTAGTTACACCTTACAAACTCTCATAAATACATTATTACAGACATTTTTAGACATGACACATGTTTGGTTTTGGAGTTATGTTTATATAACTTTTATATTTAGTATGACTGTTATACTGTCATATTGAATAAAAAAAACTAGCTTGTGTCTTTGCAAACTTTACAAAAGATAATTTTTCTAGTAAAACTAACAAAGATACATGTCTCCAGGCATTATTAGCCATTTTGCATGGGTTGTTTAGGAGTTATGTTTAAATACATTTTTATTGCTTTTTTCGCATTATCTCAGGATTCTAAGATCATTACTTTCATATTGAGTAAAAAACAACTTTTTGTTTTTGCAAACCTTACAAACTCACATTAATACATTATTACAGGCATTTTTAGACATGACACATGTTTGGTTTTGGAGTTATGTTTATATAACTTTCATATTTAGTATGACTGTTATACTGTCATATTGAATAAAAAAAACTGGCTTGTGTCTTTGCAAACTTTACAAAAGATCATTTTTACAGTAAAACTAAAAAAGATACATGTTTCCAGGCATTATTAGCCATTTTGCATATGTTGTTTAGGAGTTATGTTTAAATACATTTTTATTGCTTTTTTCGCATTATCTCAGGATTTTAAGAACATTACAGTCATATTGAGTAAAAAAACTACTTTTTGTGTTTGCAAGATTTAAAAAAGCATGTTTTTCGAGTAAAACGGCCAAGGATGCATTATTTCAGGCATTATTAGCCATTTTTCATGTGTGGTTTGAGTTATGGTTAAATAACTGTCATATACTGTCAGTTATGACATAGTAAGTAAAACCTAATTTATGTATTTGCAAACCTTACAAAATCATTTAAATCTAGTAAAACTCACATGGATTCAATATTACAGACATTTTTAGACATTTTGCATGTTTGGTTTAGGAATTATGTTGGAATCATTTTTATTAATTTGTTCGTATTATCTCAGAATTTTAGAACATTACTGTCATATTGAGTAAAAAAATAATTTTTGTGTTTGCAAGCCTTAAAAAAGCATATGTTTCGAGTAAAACGTACAAGAATGCATTATTTCAGGCATTGTTAGTCATTTTTGATGTGTAGTTTAAGAGTTATGTTTAAATAACTGTCATATTGAGTGTGGCAGTTATACTGTCATATTGAGTAAAAAAAACCAACCTGTCTTTGCAAACCTTACAAAAGAAAATGTTTCTAGTAACACTCACAAAGATACATTTTTTCACGCATTATTAGACATGTTTCATGTGTGGTTAGGAGTTATAAATAAATAATTGTCATATTGAGTGTTACAGTTTTAATGTCATTATGTGTAAAACCTAATTTTTGTATTTGCAAACCTTACAAAAACAATTGATTCTAGTAAAACTTATATAGATTCAATATTACAGGCATTTTTAGACATTTTACATGTTTGGTTTAAAATTTGTGTTTGAATACATTTGTATTGCTTTTTTCGCATTATCTCAGGATTCTAAGAACATTACTTTCATATTGAGTAAAAAACTACTTTTTGTTTTTGCAAACCTTACAAACTCACATAAATACATTATTACAGGCATTTTTAGACATGACACATGTTTGGTTTTGGAGTTATGTTTATATAACTTTCATATTTAGTATGACTGTTATACTGTCATATTGAATTAAAAAAACTAGCTTGTGTCTTTGATATCTTTACAAAAGATCATTTTTTTAAACTAACAACGTTACATGTCTCCCTAGGCATAATTAGCCATTTTGCATGTGTTGTTTAGGAGTTAGGTTTAAATACATTTTTATTGCTTTTTTCCCATTATCTCAGGGTTCTAAGAAATTTAAAGTCAAGTAAAAAACTACTTTTTGTGTTTGCAAAATGTAAAACTCAGTAAAACTCCCAATGATTCATTATTTCAGGCATTATTAGCCATTTTTTTGTGTGGTTTATGAGTTATGTTTAAATAACTGTCATATTGACTGTGATTTTGTCATTGTGAGTAAAACCTAATTTTTGTATTTGCAAACCTTACAAAAACAACCGATTCTAGGAAAACTCACATTGATACAATATTACAGGCATGTTTAGACATATTGCATGTTTGGTTTTGGAGTTATATTTATATAACCTGCTTTCTGAGCCGCCACCTTTGTGGTTTGCGTGTCCCACTGATCCAGGAACTATGTTGTCCGGGGGCTTCTATGGTCTCCCAAGACAAACAGGTCCTAGGTGAGGGATCAGACAAAGAGCAGCTCAAAGACCTTTATTAAAAGTACAATTGAGGACCTAGATTTGTTCTCGCCCGGACGCAGGTCACCGTGGCTCCCCTGTGGAGCCAGGCCCAGAGGTGTGGCACGATGGCGATTGACGGGCCTGTCCACATGGGGCCCAGCCGTGCTCAGCTCGAAGAGGCAACGTGGATCCCCCCTCCAGGGCTCACCACTCATGGGCTGGGTCATAGAGGGTGCAGTGTGAGCTGGGCGGCAGCCGAAGGCAGGGCACTTGGTGGTCCGATTATCGGCTACATAAGCTCGCTCTTGGGACATGGAACGTCACCTCGCTGGGAGGGAAGGAGCCTGAGCTGGTGCTTGAGGTGGAGACGTTCCCGGCTAGATATAGTTGGACTCACAGCAAGGGCTCTGGAACCTGTTCTCTCAGAGGGGATGGACTGAGCTGAACTTTCATTACTTGCAACGCCAGAGTGGAAGAGATTCCACACTAGCGTTGCAACTAATGAGAGGCTGGGGTGGCAATTCTTGTTGCCCCCCGGCTCAAAGCCTGCACGTTGGACTTTAAACCCAATAGACGAGATGGTAGCTTCCTTCAGCCTTCGGGTTGGGTGACGGGTCCTGACTGTTGTTTGTGTTTACACACCAAACAGCAGCTCAGAGTACCAACACTTTTTGGATTCCCTTGAGGGAGTACTGGAGAGTGCTCCCTCAGGTGATTCCCTTGTTCTGCTGGTGGACTTCAACGCTATGTTGGCAACGACAGTGAAACCTGGAGAGTCGTGATTGGGAAAAATGGCCACCCGGATCTGAACCCAAGTGGTGCTTTGTTATTGGACTTTTGTGCTTGTCACGGATTGTCCATAACAAACACAATGTTCAAACATAAGGGTGTCCATATGTGCACTTGGCACAAGGACACCCTCGGCCGCATGATTGACTTTGTAGTTGTGTCATGGGATTTGCGGCCTCATGTTTTGGACACTCGGTGAAGAGAGGGGCAGAGCTTTCTACCAACCACCACCTGGTGGTGAGCTGGCTCCGATGGTAGGGGAGGATGTCGGTCAGACCTGGCAGGCCCAAACGCATTGTAAGGGTCTGCTGGGAACACCTAGCAGAGTCTCCTGAAGAACTTTGAACATGTCCGGAAGAACTTTGAACATGTCACGAGGGAGGTGCTGGACATTGAGTCTGAGTGGACCATGTTCCGTTCCTCTCTTGTTGAGCCAGCTGATTGAAGCCCTGGCCGCAAGGTGTTTGGTGCCTGTCGTGGCGGTAATCCACCAGCAGTGAGGGATGCTGTCAAGCTGAAGAAAGAGCCACCGGGTCATTTTGGCTCATGGGACTCCAGAGGCAGTGGGCATACCGACAGGCCAAGCGAGACCTCCTCAGTCCCACCAACACGTCTTCCTATGAGGAAACAGTGCCTGGGAAGTCTGTGGTGGGCTCTCCTATTTCTGGGGCTGAGGTTGCCAAGGTAGTTAAAAAGCTCCTCGGTGGCAAGGCCCCAGGGGTATGAGCTCCGTCCGGAGTTCCTTAAGGCTCTGGATGCTGTGGGGCAGTCTTGGTTGACAAGACTCTGCAACATTGCGTCTACATCGGGGGCGGTACCTCTGGATTGGCAGACCGGGGTTGTGTTTCCTCTCTTTAAGAAGGGGACCGGAGGGTGTGTTCCAACTATCGTAGATCACACTCCTCAGCCTTCCCGGTAAGGTCTATTCATGTGTAATGGAGAGGAGGAACCTCGGATCCAGGACGAACAGTGTGGTTTTCGTCCTGGTCGTGGAACGGTAGACCAGCTCTATACTCTCGGCAGGGTCCTTGAGTGTGCATGGGAGTTTGCCCAACCAGTCTACATAAGTTTTGTGGACTTGGAGAAGACATTCGACCTTGGCCCCCGGTAAATCCTGTGGGGAGTGCTCAGAGAGTATGGAGTATCGGCATGTCTGATTGTGGCGGGTGTCTCCCTGAATGATCAGTGTCAGAGTTTGGTCCGCATTGCCGGCAGTATGTCGGACCCCTTTCCAGTGAGGGTTGGACTCCGCCAAGGCTGCCCTTTGTCACCAATTATGTTCATAACTTTAATGGACAGAATATCTAGGCGCAGTCATGGCGTTGAGGGTATCCCCTCAACGCCATGACTGCGCCTGGTTTGGTGGCTGCAGGATTAGGTCTCTGCTTTTTGCAGATGATGTGGTCCTGATGGCTTCAACTGGCCAAGATCTTCAGCTTTCATTGGATCGGTTCGCAGTGAAGCGACTGGGATGAGAATCAGCACCTCCAAGTCCGAGTCCATGGTTCTCGCCCGGGAAAGGATGGAGTGCCATCTCGAGGTTGGGAAAGAGATCTTGCCCCAAGTGAAGGAGTTCAAGTACCTAGGAGTCTTGTTCACGAGTGAGGATAGAGTGGATTGTGAGATCTACAGGCGGATCGGTGCGGCGTCTTCAGTAATGAGGACGCTATATCGATCCGTTGTGGTGAAGAAGGAGCTGAGCCAGAAGGAAAAGCTTTCAATTTACCGGTCGATCAACGTTCCCATCCTCACCTATGGTCATGAGCTTTGGGTTATGACCGAAAGGACAAGGTCACGGGTACAAGCGGCCGAAATGAGTTTCCTCCGCCGGGTGGTAGGTCTCTCCCTTAGAGATAGGGTGAGAAGCTCTGTCATCTGGGAGGAACTCAGTGTAAAGCCGCTGCTCCTCCACATTGAGAGGAGCCAGATGAGGTGGTTCGGGCATCTGCTCAGGATGCCACCCGAACGCCTCCCTAGGTCCGAACGGCAGGAGGCCATGGGGAAGACCTAGGATACATTGGAAAGACTATGGCCTGGGAACGCCTCGGGATCCCCCGAGAAGAGCTGGACGAAGTGGCTGGGGAGAGGGAAGTCTGGGCTCTCTGCTTAGGCTGCTGCCCCTGCAACCCGACCTCGGATAAGCGGAAGAAAATGGATGGATTTAGTATGACAGTTACTGTCATATTGAGTGTGACAGTATACTGTCATAAAACCCAATTTTTGTATTTGCAAACCTGATTCTAGTAAAACTCACATCTATACAATATTACAGGCAATTTTGGACATAATGCACGTTTGGTTTTGGAGTTATGTTTATATAACTTTAATATATAGTATGACATCTATACTGTTATAAAGAGTAAAAAAACTAACTTGTGTCCGTCATAAAACTCAATTTTTGTATTTGCAAACCTTACAAAAACAAATGATTCTATTAAAACTCACATGGATTCAATATTACAGGCATTTTTAGACATTTTGCATGTTTGGTTTAGGAATCATGTTGGAATACATTTGTATTGCTTTTTTCACATTATCTCAGCATTTTAAGAACTTACTGTCATATTGAGTAAAAAAAACTTTTTGTGTTTGCAAGCCTTAAAAAAACAACCGATTCTAGTAAAACTCACATTGATACAATATCAAAGGCATGTTTAGACATCTTGCATGTTTGGTTTTGGAGTTATGTTTATATAACCAGCTTTCTGAGCCGCCACCTTTGTGGTTTGCGTGTCCCACTGATCCTAGGAGCTATGTTGTCCGGGGGCTTCTCTGCCCCCTGGTAGGGTCCCCCAAGACAAACAGGTCCTAGGTGAGGAATCAGACAAAGAGCAGCTCAAAGGGTGACGGGTCCTGACTGTTGTTGGTGTTTACGCACCAAACAGCAGCTCAGAGTACCCACTGTTTTTGGATTCCCTTGAGGGAGTACTGGAGAGTGCTCCCTCGGGTGATTCCCTTGTTCTGTTGGGGGACTTCAATGCTCATGTTGGCAAGGACAGTGAAACCTGGAGAGTCGTGATTGGGAAAAATGGCCACCCGGATCTGAACCCAAGTGGTACTTTGTTATTGGACTTTTGTGCTCGTCACGGATTGTCCATAACAAACACAATGTACAAACATAAGGAAGAACTTTGAACATGTCACGAGGGAGGTGCTGGACATTGAGTCTGAGTGGACCATGTTCCGTGCCTCTCTTGTCGAGCCTGCTGATTAGAGCTGTGGCCGCAAGGTGTTTGGTGCCTGTCGTGGCGGTAATCCTAGAACTCGCTGGTGGCCACCAGCAGTGAGGGATGCCGTCAAGCTGAAGAAAGAGCCTATCGGGTCCTTTTGGCTCATGGGACTCCAGAGGCAGCGGGCATACCGACAGGCCAAGCAGTCCCTGGGGAATCTGTGGTGGGCTCTCCTATTTCTGGGGCTTAGGTTGCCTAGGCTGTGGTGGCAATTGTTGTTGCTCAAAGCCTGCACGTTGGACTTTAACCCAGTAGACGAGATGGTAGCTTCCCTCCGCCTTCGGGTTGGGTGACGGGTCCTGACTGTTGTTTGTGTTTACGCACCAAACAGCAGCTCAGAGTACCCACTCTTTTTGGATTCCCTTGAGGGAGTACTGGAGAGTGCTCCCTCGGGTGATTCCCTTGTTCTCCTGGGGGTCTTCAACGCTCATGTTGGCAACGACTTTGAAACCTGGAGAGTCGTGATTGGGAAAAATGGCCACCCGGATCTGAACCCAAGTGGTGCTTTGTTATTGGACTTTTGTGCTCGTCACGGATTGTCCATAACAAACACAATATTCAAACATAAGGGTGTCCATATGTGCACTTGGCACCAGGACACCCTCGGCCGCAGTTCCATTATTGACTTTGTAGTTGTGTCATGGGATTTGCGGCCTCATGTTTTGGACACTCGGGTGAAGAGAGGGGCGAGCTTTCTACCGATCACCACCTGGTGAGCTGAATCCGATGGTGGGGTAGGATCCCGGACAGACCTGGCAGGCCCAAACGCATTGTGAGAGTCTTTTGGGAATGCCTAGCAGAGTCTCCTGTCAGAGAGAGTTTCTTTTTCCACCTCCGGAGGAACTTTGAACATGTCACAAAGGAGGTGCTGGACATTGAGTCTGAATGGATCATGTTCCGTGCCTCTCTTTTCAAGCCAGCTGATTGGAGCTGTGGCCGCAAGGTGTTTGGTGCCTGTCGTGGCGGTAATCCTAGAACCCGCTGGTGGCCACCAGCAGTGCGGGATGCCGTCAAGCTGAAGAAAGAGCTTATCTGGTCCTTTTGGCTCATGGGACTCCAGAGGCAGCGGGCATACCGACAGGCCAAGCAGTGCCTGGGGGATCTGTGGTGGGCTCTCCTATTTCTGGGGCTGAGGTTGCCAAGGTAGTTTTAAAAGCTCCTCGGTGGCAAGGCCCCGGGGGTGGATGAGCTCCGTCCGGAATTCCTTAAGGCTCTGGATGCTGTGGGGCTGTTTTAGTTGACAAGACTCTGCAACATCGCGTGGACATCAGGGGGGGTACCTCTGGATTGGCAGACCGGGGTGGTGGTTCCTCTCTTTAAGAAGGGGAACCGGAGGGTGTGTTCCAACTATCGTAGATCACACTCCTCAGCCTTCCCGGTAAGGTCTATTCATGTGTACTGGAGAGGAGGAACCTCGGATCCAGGACGAACAGTGTGGTTTTCGTCCTGGTCGTGGAACGGTAGACCAGCTCTATACTCTCGGCAGGGTCCTTGAGTGTGCATGGGAGTTTGCCCAACATAAGTTTTGTGGACTTGGAGAAGACATTCGACCTTGGCCCCCGGTAAATCCTGTGGGGAGTGCTCAGAGAGTATGGAGTATCGGCATGTCTGATTGTGGCGGGTGTCTCCCTGTATGATCAGTGTCAGAGCTTGGTCCGCATTGCCGGCAGTATGTCGGACCCCTTTCCAGTGAGGGTTGGACTCCGCTAAGGCTGCCCTTTGTCACAGATTCTGTTCATAACTTTAATGGACAGAATATCTAGGCGCAGTCATGGCTTTGAGGATCCCCTCAACGCCATGACTGCGCCTGGTTTGGTGGCTGCAGGATTAGTCTCTGCTTTTTGCAGATGATGTGGTCCTGATGGCTTCAACTGGCCAAGATCTTCAGCTTTCATTGGATCGGTTCGCAGTGAAGCGACTGGGATGAGAATCAGCACCTCCAAGTCCGAGTCCATGGTTCTCGCCCGGGAAAGGGTGGAGTGCCATCTCGAGGTTGGGAAAGAGATCTTGCCCCAAGTGAAGGAGTTCAAGTACCTAGGAGTCTTGTTCACGAGTGAAGATAGAGTGGATTGTGAGATCAACAGGCGGATCGGTGCGGCGTCTTCAGTAATGAGGACGCTATATCGATCCGTTGTGGTGAAGAAGGAGCTGAGCCAGAAGGAAAAGCTTTCAATTTACCGGTCGATCAACGTTCCCATCCTCACCTATGGTCATGAGCTTTGGGTTATGACCGAAAGGACAAGGTCACGGGTACAAGCGGCCGAAATGAGTTTCCTCCGCCGGGTGGTGGGTCTCTCCCTTAGAGATAGGGTGAGAAGCTCTGTCATCTGGGAGGAACTCAGTGTAAAGCCGCTGCTCCTCCACATTGAGAGGAGCCAGATGAGGTGGTTCGGGCATATGCTCAGGATGCCACCCGAACGCCTCCCTAGGTCCGAACGGCAGGAGGCCATGGGGAAGACCTAGGATACATTGGAAAGACTATGGCCTGGGAACGCCTCGGGATCCCCCGAGAAGAGCTGGACGAAGTGGCTGGGGAGAGGGAAGTCTGGGCTCTCTGCTTAGGCTGCTGCCCCCGCAACCCAACCTCGGATAAGCGGAAGAAAATGGATGGATTTAGTATGAAAGTTATACTGTCATATTGAGTGTGACAGTATACTGTCATAAAACCCATTTTTTGTATTTGCAAACCTGATTCTAGTAAAACTCACATCTATACAATATTACAGGCAATTTTGGACATAATGCACGTTTGGTTTTGGAGTTATGTTCATATAACTTTAATATATAGTATGCCATCTATACTGTTATAATGAGTAAAAAAACTAACTTGTGTCTGTCATAAAACTCAATTTTTGTATTTGCAAACCTTACAAAAACAAAAGATTCTGGTAAAACTCACATGGATTCAATATTACAGGCATTTTTAGACATTTTGCATGTTTGGTTTAGGAATCATGTTGGAATACATTTGTATTGCTTTTTTCACATTATCTCAGCATTTTAAGAACTTACTGTCACATTGAGTAAAAAAAACTTTTTGTGTTTGCAAGCCTTAAAAAAACAACCGATTGTAGTAAAACTCACATTGATACAATATTACAGGCATGTTTAGACATCTTGCATGTTTGGTTTTGGAGTTATGTTTATATAACCTGCTTTCTGAGCCGCCACCTTTGTGGTTTGCGTGTCCCACTGATCCTAGGAGCTATGTTGTCCGGGGGCTTCTATGCCCCCTGATAGGGTCCCCCAAGACAAACAGGTCCTAGGTGAGGAATCAGACAAAGAGCAGCTCAAAGACCTTTATGAAAAGTACAAATCGAGGACCTAGATATTTTCTCGCCCGGACGCGGGTCACCGTGGCTCCCCTGTGGAGCCAGGCCCAGAGGTGGGGCGCGATGGCGAGCGACTGGTGCCCATGGGGCCCAGCTCGAAGAGGCAACGTGGGTCCCCCCTGCAATAGGCTCACCACTCATGAGCTGGGTCATAGAGGTCGGGTGCAGTGTTAGCTGGGCGGAAGCCGAAGGCAGGGCACTTGGCGGTCCGATTATCGGCTACATAAGCTCGCTCTTGGGACGTGGAACGTCACCTCGCGAGGTGGAGAAGTTCCCGGCTAGATAAAGCTGGACTCACTTCGACGCACAGCAAGGGCTCTGGAACCTGTTCTCTCAAGAGGGGTTGGACTCTCTTCCACTCTGGCGTTGCAAGTAATGAGAGGCTGGGTTGGCAATTCTTCTTGCCCCCCGGCTCAAAGCCAGCACGTTGGACTTAACCCAGAAGACGAGATGGTAGCTTCCCTCCGCTTTCGGGTTGGGTGACGGGTCCTGACTGTTGTTGGTGATTACGCACCAAACAGCAGCTCAGAGTACCCACTCTTTTTGGATTCCCTTGAGAGTGCTCCCTCGGGTGATTCCCTTGTTCTGCTGGGGGTCTTCAACGCTCATGTTGGCAACGACTTTGAAACCTGGAGAGTCGTGATTGGGAAAAATGGCCACCCGGATCTGAACCCAAGTGGTGGTTTGTTATTGGACTTTTGTGCTCGTCACGGATTGTCCATAACAAACACAATGTTCAAACAAAAGGGTGTCCATATGTGCACTTGGCACCAGGACACCCTCGGCCGCAGTTCCATGATTGACTCTGTAGTTGTGTCATGGGATTTGCGGCCTCATGTTCTGGACACTCGGGTGAAGAGAGGGGCGAGCTTTCTACCGATCACCACCTGGTGAGCTGGCTCCGATGGTGGGGTAGGATCCCGGACAGACCTGGCAGGCCCAAACGCATTGTGAGAGTCTTTTGGGAATGCCTAGCAGAGTCTCCTGTCAGAGAGAGTTTCTTTTTCCACCTCCGGAGGAACTTTGAACATGTCACAAAGGAGGTGCTGGACATTGAGTCTGAATGGATCATGTTCCGTGCCTCTCTTTTCAAGCCAGCTGATTGGAGCTGTGGCCGCAAGGTGTTTGGTGCCTGTCGTGGCGGTAATCCTAGAACCCGCTGGTGGCCACCAGCAGTGCGGGATGCCGTCAAGCTGAAGAAAGAGCTTATCTGGTCCTTTTGGCTCATGGGACTCCAGAGGCAGCGGGCATACCGACAGGCCAAGCAGTGCCTGGGGAATCTGTGATGGGCTCTCCTATTTCTGGGGCTGAGGTTGCCAAGGTAGTTAAAAAGCTCCTCGGTGGCAAGGCCCCGGGGGTGGATGTTTTAGTTGACAAGACTCTGCAACATCGCGTGGACATCAGGGGCGGTACCTCTGGATTGGCAGACCGGGGTGGTGGTTCCTCTCTTTAAGAAGGGGAACCGGAGGGTGTGTTCCAACTATCGTAGATCACACTCCTCAGCCTTCCCGGTAAGGTCTATTCATGTGTACTGGAGAGGAGGAACCTCGGATCCAGGACGAACAGTGTGGTTTTCGTCCTGGTCGTGGAACGGTAGACCAGCTCTATACTCTCGGCAGGGTCCTTGAGTGTGCATGGGAGTTTGTCCAACCAGTCTACATGTGCTTTGTGGACTTGGAGAAGACATTCGACCGTGGCCACCCCGGGAAGTCCTGTGGGGAGTGCTCAGAGAGTATGGGGTATCGGCATGTCTGATTGTGGCGGGTCGCTCCCTGTATGATCAGTGTCAGAGCTTGGTCCGCATTGCCAGCAGTAAGTCGGACCCCTTTCCAGTGAGGGTTGGACCGGAGTCCAACCCTCGTGTTGGCTGCCCTTTGTCACCAAATGTGTTCATAAATTTTATGGACAGAATTTCTAGGCGCAGTCATGGCGTTGAGGGGATCCGGTTTGGTGGCTGCAGGATTAGGTCTCTCCTTTTTGCAGATGATGTGGTCCTTTTGGCTTTAACTGGCCAGGATCTTCAGCTCTCATTGGATTGGTTCGCAGCCGAGTGTGAAGCGACTGGGATGAGAATCAGCACCTCCAAGTCCGAGGTTCTCGCCCGGGAAAGGGTGGAGTGCCATCTCGAGGTTGGGCAGGAGATCTTGCCCCAAGTGGATTAGTTCAAGTACCTGGAGTCTTGTTCATGAGTGAGGGAAGAGTGGATCGTGAGATGCACAGGCTGATCGGTGCGGCGTCTTCAGTAATGAGGACGCTATATCGATTCGTTGTGGTAAGAAGGAGCTGCGCCAGAAGGAAAAGCTCTCAATTTACCGGTCAATCTACGTTCCCATCCTCACCTATGGTCATGAGCTTTGGGTTATGACCGAAAGGACAAGATCACGGGTACAAGCGGCCGAAATGAGTTTTCTCCGCTGGGTGGCGGGTGTCTCCCTTACTGTAAGAATTTTCACCGTTTAATTACAGTAACCTACTGGCAGCTAATGGTTCCAGTATAAAACTGTTTTTCTACAGCACACATACTGTGATTTATCACTACAGTTTATTACTGTAAAAAGTATCACAGTACTGTGCTGTATCAAATATACGCTTCACAGCATAATACTGTCATCTGTTTAGCGGCATTACACTGTTATTTTAGTGTATCTACTGTAATATCCATTAACAGTTAATTACAGTAAAATAATTGTAAGCACTATAGACTGAGCTTTACAGTATAATGCCACTAGAATTTAATGAGTTGAACTTTTAATTTTTCAAAATCAAAACCCCTGCAATCTGCTGGCATAAAAATGACTGGAGAAATGGCCTTGCAAGATTATGTTTTTATTAACCAATTATTGTAAAGTGCATCAAATACATTCAATGTACATTTAGTGCATTCTTCTTATTTTCAGTAAAGCATTTTAACATTTATAACATGTCCACTTAATTTCTAACTGGAGACAAAACACCGAACACGAGTCCAGTGTTTAGTTGTCGGCTACATAAAGCCCCACTCAAAGTCTGTGAGATGTTTTATAAGGGTGGCTACGTGAGGATTTACAGTTGCTGCCTTTTTCTGGACCAGCTTCCCGGTCTTCTTGGACACCACCTTTCCCTGGCTAGCCTTTGTTCCCCTCTCAGGGTTAACGCCAATGAATCGCCTAAAAAAGAGAGAAAGCATATTAGATATTCTGTTGTGATTGAAGATTACTTGTAGTCGATACAGAACCCCCCTCACATTGTTATTTAGGAATATGCACTGCACAAATATTAATATCAATTTTAGGATATATGTGAGCCTATACCATAACCACAGCTGTAGATGAGTGAATGCTCTAAAACCCATTAAGACAAATTCAGAGAGGAAGACAATGCTAAAGCCTCCCCAATCCCTCTCTCTATTTATGTTTTCTCTCCATCTACGGGACCGTGTATTTACGCTGATGTTTCCTGCTTTCACCCATTTAACATATCGTTACCTGCTCATTACCTATCTTCTCTGCATCCTGGGGTCACACTGGTGCTTCTTGCCTTTACCCATTCAACATATCTTTACCTGCACATTACCTACCTTCTCTGCATAGTGTGGTCACGCTGGTGCTTTCTACCTTTACCCATTCAACATATCTTTACCTGCACACTACCTACCTTCTCTGTATCCTGGCGTCTAGCTGGTGTTTCCTGCCTTTACTCATTCAACATATCTTTACCTGCACATTACCTACCTTCCCTGCATCCTTGGGTCACACTGGTGCTTCTTTCTTTCACCATACAACATATCTTCACCTGCACATACCTACCTTGTCTGCATGGCCTCGACCACACCTGCGCTTCCTTCTTTCACCCATTCAACATACCTTCACCCGCACATTACCTACCTTCCCTGCATAGTGGGGTCACACTGGTGCTTCCTGCCTTTACCCATTCAACATATCTTCACCCGCACATTACCTACTTGCTCTGCATTCTCGGGTCAAGCTGGTGCTTCCTGCCATCATCCAGTCAACATATCTTTACCTGCAAATTACCTACTTTTTCTGCATCCTGGGGTCAAACAGGTGCTTCCTTCTTTGACCCAGTCAACATATCTTTACCTGCACATTACCTACATTCTCTGTATCCTAGAGTCAAACTGGTGTTTCGGTCCCTAATAAGAAGGTCCACAAAGGAACAGAAGAGTCATTGATTTAAGGCACCAAATTGGGGAAATGACAAGTCAAATTCCTGAACAGAGGTGAGAAATATATAATAAAATATCCTAACAGTATTTTAACAGTATCAAGAGGATTTACCTTTGAACAAATTCCAATGTCCGAGGACCTTCCTCTTGGTATTCCAAGTTGAACACATAGTAGGTGGCAAGAAGGGCAGCAAGCCCTGAGATTAAGCTAGGTTGGACGCCTTTGCAGATGACATCACCTTGCATGCTGATCATCCAACGTTTTATTGTGACTTTGTCACCAGCAACTGGTACAGTCAAGAAATGCAGTTTATGTTCCTAAACAGTATCCAATATGGGTAGCATTTTAAAAGTATTTGGAATGGCCACCTCACTCGCTCTCTCTTTCCTCTGTTTACATCTAGTCTCCTAAGGCAGTGGTTCTCAAATGGGGGTACGCGTACTCCTGGGGGTACTTGAAGGTATGCCAAGGGGTATGTGAGATTATTTTTAAATATTCTAAAAATAGCAACAATTCAAAAATCCTTTATAAATATATTTATTGAATAATACTTCGACAAAATATGAATGTAAGTTCATAAACTGAACAACTAATCAAGTAGGCTATTCCATTCATTACCATAAAGCCAGAGTTTCCCCCATGCCATGATGGTTTGACCCTACCTGGCGGCGGTGCCACACGGCACCAACTGTCAATCAACTATCCATGTAGAAAACAATGGAGGCTTGGTTAAAGCGTAGTGGACATGTTCCATAAATATTGATGTTAAAGATTTCTTTTTTTGTGAAGAAATGTTGAGAATGAAGTTCATGAATCCAGATGGATCACTATTGCAATCCCCAAAGAGGGCACTTTAAGTTGATTACTTCTATGTGTAAAAATCTTTATTTATAATTGAATCACTTGTTTATTTTTCAACAAGTTTTTAGTTATTTTTATATCTTTTTTTCCAAATAGTTCAAGAAAGACCACAACAAATGAGCAATATTTTGCACTGTTATACAATTTAATAAATCAGAAACTGATGACCTAGTGCTGTATTTTACTTCTTTATCTCTTTTTTTCAACCAAAAATGCTTTGCTCTGATTAGGGGGTACTTGAATTTAAAACATGTTCACAGGGGTACATCACTGAAAAAAGGTTGAGAACCACTGTCCTAAGGCAGTGGTTCTCAACCTTTTTTCAGTGCTGTGAACATTTTTTTAATGCAAGTAGACCTCCATGTCTTCATAACAGGAATATCCTGAATTCTCAAGTTGCATATCACAATAGTCATCATCAGTGTTAATAACACAAGAGCTGCTTGGATTTGCTGTTGAGCAAGTCAAACTTCGTTCAGTGTAGCCGTAGTGCTTCCTTGACACGTGCGATGTGAAAGTAGACTTAACTGTAAATCTTTTTTCACATTGACTGAAGGGGCACGTAACTGTCCTACCTTCGGTAATATGACTTTTCAAATGCAGGAGCAAGGCCCGTATATCATCGCACTTCGCGCTACATGAGACAATATTACAAGGTAAACCTTCTGCGCTATACATATCAGTCCTAATCTTGCCATATTTATGACGACGGCTGTGAGTCTTGAAGGCTGAGAAGTTGGAAAAAACTCTTGTGCATTTAGGGAAAGCACACTTAAACGATGCATTAGGCATACAACTATGACTTCGCATGTGTCTAACATACGCAAATACATTGCTGCAAGTCGTAGCACATATGTTGCAAGTTATCATCTTTTATGATGACTATGACAAAAAAGAAGAAAACTTAGCTAGCTAGCATGCGGCGGTCAACGATAGTGTCTGTGATGCTGACTGTGACGCTATGTCATTTCGGACTTTATAAATATATATATAAAGTAATTCAAACAGAAAATGACACATCAAGGTACAAGTGACTCTTACCTTGTTATCAAAAACACACAATGCAGTAGGATGGATTTAGCAGGGTCGGCCAGGTGAAATGAAGCTCGGTTGGACGAATTGTGGGCGGACCCAAGAAACAAGTCTGAAAAATACTGAATTACACTGTAGGTTTTACAGTAACTTACTGCTGGTCGATATTTTTTGAAAAATGCAACAAAATTTACAGTACTTAACTGCATTTAAGAAGAACATGATAGGTTGATTGGCAACACTAAATTGGCCCTAGTGTGTGAATGTGAGTGTGAATGTTGTCTGTCTATCTGTGTTGGCCCTGCGATGAGGTGGCGACTTGTCCAGGGTGTACCCCGCCTTGCGCCCGATTGTAGCTGAGATAGGCTCCAGCGACCCCGAAGGGAATAAGCGGTAGAAAATGGATGGATGGATGGAGTATATAACTGTAATTTTATTTTTTATTTTTACAGTAATTTTTTACAGTGAAGGTCATGGGTGTCAAACTCTGGCCCGTGGGCCAAATTTGGCCCAACGTGTAATTTGACATGGCTCTTGAGGCAATATCAAATTAACACTAAAGCTGGACCGGCAGTGCCGCGGTAACACCGCATTCACCGCTACTTCTAATACTTGCCAACCCTCCCGGGAGTGACTCCAGCACTCCTCCCGAATTTTTTTTTTTTTTTTCAGCTAGTCAAACGAGTGCCGGCCCAGTTTCATGTCAGTGCAGCTTCTGCACCCACACACAATTGAATGCAACGCATATTTCATCAACAGCGATACTGGTTACACTGACGGTAGCCAAATAAAAAACTTTAACACTTTTAGAAATATACGCCACACTGTGAATCCACACCAAACAAGAATGACAAACACATTTCGGGAGAACATCCGCACCGTAACACAACATAAACACAACACAACAAATACCCAGAACCCTTTGTAGCACTAAATCTTCCGGGACGCTACAAGGTGTGTGTGTGTGGGGGGTGGAGGTTTGGTGGTAGCGGGGGTGTATTTTGTAGCGTCCCGAAAGAGTTAGTGCTGCAAAAGATTCTGGGTATTTGTTCTTTTGTGTTTATGTTATGTTACGGTGCGGATGTTCTCCCGAAAAGTGTTTTTTATTTTTGTTTGGTGTGGGTTCACAGTGTGGCGTATATTTCTAACAGTGTTAAAGTTTTTTATACTGGCACCCTCAGTGTAACCTGTATCGCTGTTGATGAAGTATGCGTTGCATTCATATGTGTATGCGTGCTGAAGCTGCACATATCTTGTGACTGGGTGTGAATGATGTTAGAATTGGGTGTACGAGATATGACTGTTGAACACCTTCGTTCGATAATGAAAGTTACCTCAGCTCAAAGCCTGAGCCCCGACATTAAAGAACTAGCATCTAAAAAAAGATGCCAGGTATCTGGCTTGGGCGCATCAAATTAGATCAGTGTGTTGCAAACTGAGCAGTTTAAAGTCCTGAATGGTTGTTTTATTCATTGTTATTTTATTTTCAAATTTATTAGCCTGTGGAAAAAGTTAATGTTGATATTTACCTCAGAAGGCTGCAAATAGAAAAGAGGCATTCAATTTTTATTTAAATTGTATTTGATATGCAATTTATATTTTTTAATTATTATTATTATTATTTGAAACTCCATTTTGCATGTCACTATAAAGTTATATAAGCCTTGCTTGTTCAATATTCAATGCAAAACTTGTTTGGGTCCCTATTAAAAGGTTAATTTGTTCAACCTTGGCCCGCGGCTTTGTTCAGTTTTAAACTTTGGCCCACTCTGTATTTGAGTTCGACACCCCTGGTGAAGGTGAATCTCTGTCATCCTGGACGCCACGGGGAAGACCCAGGACACATTGGGAACACTATGTCTCCCGGCTGGCCTGGGAACGCCTCGGGATCCCCTGAGAAAAGGTCCTAGGTGAGAGATCAGACAAAGAGCAGCTCAAAGACCTTTATGAAAAGTACAAATCGAGGACCTAGATTTTTTCTCGCCCAGGCGCAGGTCACCGTGGCTCCCCTGTGGAGCCAGGCGCAGAGGTGGGGCACGATGGCGAGCGACTGGTGGCCGGGCCTGTCTCCATGGGGCCCTGCTCAAGAGGCAACGTGGGTCAACCCTCCAATGGGCTCACCACTCATGGGCCCATTGAGGTCAAAGAGGTCGGATGCAGTGTGAACTGGGCGGTAGCCGAAGGCAGGGCACTTGGCGGTCCGATTATCGGCTACATAAGCTCGCTCTTGGGACGTGGAACGTCACCTCGCTGGGAGGGAAAGAGCCTGAGCTGGTGCGCGAGGTGAAGAAGTTCCGGCTAGATATAGTTGGACTCACTTCGACGCACAGCAAGGGCTCTGGAACCTGTTCTCTCAAGAGGGGCTGGACTCTCTTCCACTCTGGCGTTGCAAGCAATGAGAGGCTGGGGTGGCAATTGTTGTTGCTCAAAGCCTGCACGTTGGACTTTAACCCAGTAGACGAGATGGTAGCTTCCCTCCGCCTTCGGGTTGGATGACGGGTCCTGACTGTTGTTTGTGTTTACGCACCAAACAGCAGCTCAGAGTACCCACTCTTTTTGGATTCCCTTGAGGGAGTACTGGAGAGTGCTCCCTCGGGTGATTCCCTTGTTCTGTTGGGGGACTTCAATGCTCATGTTGGCAAGGACAGTGAAACCTGGAGAGTCGTGATTGGGAAAAATGGCCACCCGGATCTGAACCCAAGTGGTGCTTTGTTATTGGACTTTTGTGCTCGTCATGAATTGTCCATAACAAACACAATGTTCAAACATAAGGAAGAACTTTGAACATGTCACGAGGGAGGTGCTGGACATTGAGTCTGAGTGGACCATGTTCCGTGCCTCTCTTGTCGAGCCTGCTGATTGGAGCTGTGGCCGCAAGGTGTTTGGTGCCTGTCGTGGCGGTAATCCTAGAATTCGCTGGTGGCCACCAGCAGTGAGGGATGCCGTCAAGCTGAAGAAAGAGCCTATCGGGTCCTTTTGGCTCATGGGACTCCAGAGGCAGCGGGCATACCGACAGGCCAAGCAGTGCCTGGGGAATCTGTGGTGGACTCTCCTATTTCTGGGGCTTAGGTTGCCTAGGTAGTTAAAAAGCTCCTCTGTGGCAAGGCCCAAGGTGGATGAGTTCCTTAAGGCTCTGGATACTGTGGGGCTGTCTTGGTTGACAAGACTCTGCAACATCGCGTGAACATTGGGGGCGGTACCTCTGGATTGGCAGACCGGGGTGGTGGTTCCTCTCTTTAAGAAGGGGAACCGGAGGGTGTGTTCCAACTATCGTGAAACACACTCCTCAGCCTTCCCGGTAAGGTCTATTCATGTGTACTGGAGAGGAGGAAACTCGGATCCAGGACGAACAGTGTGGTTTTCGTCCTGGTCGTGGAACGGTAGACCAGGTCTATACTCTCGGCAGGGTCCTTGAGTGTGAAGCGACTGGGATGAGAATCAGCACCTCCAAGTCCAAGTCCACGCAGGAAAGGGTCGAGTGCCATCTCCAGGTTGGGGAGGAGATCTTGCCCCAAGTGGAGGAGTTCAAGTACCTAGGAGTCTTGTTCACGAGTGAGGATAGAGTGGATCGAGAGATCCACAGGCGGATTGGTGCGGCGTCTTCAGTATTGAGGACGCTATATCGATCCGTTGTGGTGAAGAAGGAGCTGAGCCAGAAGGAAAAGCTCTCAATTTACCGTCGATCTACGTTACCAGCTTTGGTTTATGACCGAAAGGACAAGCGGCCGAAATGCGTTTCCTCTGCCGGGTG
Organism: Entelurus aequoreus; assembly: GCF_033978785.1. Lineage (NCBI taxonomy): Eukaryota > Metazoa > Chordata > Actinopteri > Syngnathiformes > Syngnathidae > Entelurus > Entelurus aequoreus. The sequence goes on along the minus strand of NC_084752.1, from coordinate 31,919,890 downwards.
GTGGGTCTCTCCCTTAGAGACAGGGTGAGAAGCTCTGTCATCCGGGAGGAACTCAAAGTAAAGCCGCTGCTCCTCCACATTGAGAGGAGCCATGAGGTGGTTCGGGCATCTGCTCAGGATGCCACCCGAACGCCTCTAGGGAGGTGTGGCAGGAGGCCACGGGGAAGACCTAGGACACATTGGAAAGACTATGTCCCCGGCTGGCCTGGGAACGCCTCGGAATACCCCGAGAAGAGCTGGACGAAGTGGCTGGGGAGAGGGAAGTCTGGGATTTTCTGCTCAGGCTGCTGCCCCCGCAACCCGACCTCGGATAAGCGGAAGAAAATGGATGGATTTAGAATGACAGTTATACTGTCAGATTGAGTACAAAAACTAACTAAACCTTACACAATATAATGTTTCTAGTAAAACTCACAAAGATACATATCTCCAGGCATTATTAGCCATTTTGCATGTGTGGTTTAGGAGTTATGTTTAAATAAATAACTGTCAGATTGAGTGTGACAGTAAACTGTCATAGTGATAAAACCCTTATTTTGTATTTGCAAACCTTACAAAAACAACTAAATCTAGTTAAACTCACACAGATACAATATTACAGGCATTTTTAGACATAATGCATGTTTGGTTTTAGAGTAATGTTTATATAACTTTCATATTTAGTATGACAGCTGTACTGTCATATTGAATAAAAAAAACAACTAACTTGTGTCTTTGCAAACCTTACAAAATACCATTTTTCTAGTAAAACTAACTAGATACATGCTCCAGGCATTATTAGCCATTTTGCATGTGTTGTTTGAGTTATGTTTAAATAACTGTCATATTGAGTGTGACAGTATACTGTCATAAAACCCAATTTTTGTATTTGCAACCCTGATTCTAGTAAAACTCACATATATACAATATTACAGGCAGTTTTGGACATAATGCATGTTTGGTTTTGGAGTTATGTTTATATAACTTTCATATATAGTATGACAGCTAAACTGTTATATTGAGTAAAAAAACTAACTTGTGTTTGTCATAAAACCCAATTTTTGTATTAGCAAACCATACAACTGATTCAAATAAAACTCACATGGATTCAATATTACAGGCATTTTCAGACATTTTGCATGTTTGGTTTAGGAATTATGTTGTAATACATTTGTATTGCTTTTTTCACATTATCTCAGGATTTTTAGAACATTACTGTCATATTGAGTAAAAAAATAATTTTTGTGTTTGCAAGCCTTAAAAAAAGCATATGTTTCCAGTAAAACTCCCAAAGATGCATTATTTCAGGCATTATTAGCCATTTTTCAGGTGTGGTTTAGGAGTTATGTTTAAATAACTGTCATATTGAGTGTGGCGTTATACTGTCATAGTGAGTTAAAAAAAACTAACTTGTGTCTTTGCAAACCTTACAAAAGAAAATGTTTCTAGCAACACTCACAAAGATAATTGTTTTCACGCTATTAGACATGTTTCATGTGTATTTAGGAGTTATAATTAAATAACTTTCATATTGAGTGTTAAAGTTATGTCATTATGTGTAAAACCTAATTTTTGTATTTGCAAACCTTACAAAAACAATTGATTCTAGTAAAAGTTTTGGAGTTATGTTTATATAACTTTCATATTTAGTATGACTGTTATACTGTCATATTGAATTAAAAAAACTAGCTTGTGTCTTTGCAAACTTTAAAAAGATCATTTTTCTAGTAAAACTAACAAAGATACATGTCTCCAGGCATTATTACCCATTGTGCATGGGTTGTTTAGGAATTATGTTTAAATACATTTTTATTGCTTTTTTCGCATTATCTCAGGATTTTAAGATCATCACTTTCATATTGAGTAAAAAAACTACTTTTTGTTTTTGCAAACCTTACAAACTCACATGAATACATTATTACAGACATTTTTAGACATGACACATGTTTGGTTTTGGAGTTATGTTTATATAACTTTCATATTTAGTATGACTGTTATACTGTCATATTGAATAAAAAAAAACTAGCTTGTGTCTTTGATATCTTTACAAAAGATCATTTTTCTAGTAAAACTAACGAAGATACATGTCTCCAGGCATTATTACCCATTTTGCATGGGTTGTTTAGGAATTATGTTTAAAGACATTTTTATTGCTTTTTTCGCATTATCTCAGGATTCTTAGATCATTACTTTCATATTGAGTAAAAAACTACTTTTTGTTTTTGCAAACCTTACAAACTCACATAAATACACTATTACAGACATTTTTAGACATGACACACGTTTGGTTTTGGAGTTATGTTTATAAAACTTTTATATTTAATATGACTGTTATACTGTCATATTTAATTTTAAAAACTAGCTTGTGTCTTTGCAAACTTTACAAAAGATAATTTTTCTAGTAAAACTAACAAAGATGCATGTCTCCAGGCAGTATTAGCCATTTTGCATTGGTTGTTTAGGAATTATGTTTAAATTCATTTTTATTGCTTTTTTCGCATTATCTCAGGATTCTAAGATCATTACTTTCATATTGAGTAAAAAACTACTTTTTGTTTTTGCAAACCTTACAAACTCACATAAATACATTATTACAGACATTTTTAGACATGACACATGTTTGGTTTTGGAGTTATGTTTATATAACTTTCATATTTAGTATGACTGTTATACTGTCATATTGAATTAAAAAAAACTAGCTTGTGTCTTTGCAAACTTTACAAAAGATCATTTTTCTGGTAAAACTAACAAAGATACATGTCTCCAGGCATTATTAGCCATTTTGCAAGGGTTGTTTAGGAATTATGTTTAAATACATTTTTATTGCTTTTTTCGCATTATCTCAGGATTCTTAGATCATTACTTTCATATTGAGTAAAAAACTACTTTTTGTTTTTGCAAACCTTACAAACTCACATAAATACATTATTATAGGCAATTTTAGACATGACACACGTTTGGTTCTGGAGTTATGTTTATATAACTTTCATATTTAGTATGACTGTTATACTGTCTTATTGAATAAAAACAACTAGCTTGTGTCTTTGCAAACTTTACAAAATATACATTTCCTAGTAAAACTAACAAAGATACATGTCTCCAGGCATTATTACCCATTTTGCCTGGGTTGTTTAGGAGTTATGTTTAAATACATTTTTATTGCTTTTTTCGCATTATCACAGGATTCTAAGATCATTACTTTCATATTGAGTAAAAAACTACTTTTTGTTTTTGCAAACCTTACAAACTCACATAAATACATTATTACAGACATTTTTAGACATGACACATGTTTGGTTTTGGAGTTATGTTTATATAACTTTTATATTTAATATGACTGTTATACTGTCATATTGAATAAAAAAAAACTAGCTTGTGTCTTTGCAAACTTTACAAAAGATCATTTTTCTAGTAAAACTAACAAAGATACATGTCTCCAGGCATTATTACCCATTTTGCATGGGTTGTTTAGGAATTATGTTTAAAGACATTTTTATTGCTTTTTTTTGCATTAGCTCAGGATTCTTAGATCATTACTTTCATATTGAGTAAAAAACTACTTTTTGTTTTTGCAAACCTTACAAACTCACATAAATACATTATTATAGGCAATTTTAGACATGACACACGTTTGGTTCTGGAGTTATGTTTATATAACTTTCATATTTAGTATGACTGTTATACTGTCTTATTGAATAAAAACAACTAGCTTGTGTCTTTGCAAACTTTACAAAATATACATTTCCTAGTAAAACTAACAAAGATACATGTCTCCAGGCATTATTACCCATTTTGCCTGGGTTGTTTACGAGTTATGTTTAAATACATTTTTATTGCTTTTTTCGCATTATCTCAGGATTCTTAGATCATTACTTTCATATTGAGTAAAAAACTACTTTTTGTTGTTGCAAACCTTACAAACTCACATAAAAACATTATTACAGACATTTTTAGACATGACACATGTTTGGTTTTGGAGTTATGTTTATATAACTTTCATATTTAATATGACTGTTATACTGTCATATTGAATTAAAAAAGACTAGCTTGTGTCTTTGCAAACTTTACAAAAGATCATTTTTCTAGTAAAACTAACAAAGATACATGTCTTTAGGCATTAATACCCATTTTGCATGGGTTGTTTAGGAATTATGTTTAAATACATTTTTATTGCTTTTTTCGCATTATCTCAGGATTCTAAAATCCTTACTTTCATATTGAGGAAAAAACTACTTTTTTTTTTTGCAAACCTTACAAACTCATATAAAAACATTATTATAGGCAATTTTAGACATGACACACGTTTGGTTCTGGAGTTATGTTTATACAACTTTCATATTTAGTATGACTGTTATACTGTCTTATTGAATAAAAACAACTAGCTTGTGTCTTTGCAAACTTTACAAAAGATCATTTTTCTGGTAAAACTAACAAAGATACATGTCTCCAGGCATTATTAGCCATTTTGCATGGGTTGTTTAGGAATTATGTTTAAATACATTTTTATTGCTTTTTTCGCATTATCTCAGGATTCTTAGATCATTACTTTCATATTGAGTAAAAAACTACTTTTTGTTTTTGCAAACCTTACAAACTCACATAAATACACTATTACAGACATTTTTAGACATGACACATGTTTGGTTTTGGAGTTCTGTTTATATAACTTTTATATTTAATATGACTGTTATACTGTCATATTTAATTTTAAAAAACTAGCTTGTGTCTTTGCAAACTTTACAAAAGATCATTTTTCTAGTAAAACTAACAAAGATACATGTCTCCAGGCAGTATTAGCCATTTTGCATTGGTTGTTTAGGAATTATGTTTAAATTCATTTTTATTGCTTTTTTCGCATTATCTCAGGATTCTAAGATCATTACTTTCATATTGAGTAAAAAACTACTTTTTGTTTTTGCAAACCTTACAAACTCACATAAATACATTATTACAGACATTTTTAGACATGACACATGTTTGGTTTTGGAGTTATGTTTATATAACTTTCATATTTAGTATGACTGTTATACTGTCATATTGAATTAAAAAAAAACTAGCTTGTGTCTTTGCAAACTTTACAAAAGATCATTTTTCTAGTAAAACTAACAAAGATACATGTCTCCAGGCATTATTACCCATTTTGCATGGGTTGTTTAGGAATTATGTTTAAATACATTTGTATTGCTTTTTTCGCATTATCTCAGGATTCTAAAATCCTTACTTTCATATTGAGGAAAAAACTGCTTTTTTTTTTTGCAAACCTTACAAACTCATATAAAAACATTATTATAGGCAATTTTAGACATGACACACGTTTGGTTCTGGTGTTATGTTTATATAACTTTCATATTTAGTATGACTGTTATACTGTCTTATTGAATAAAAACAACTAGCTTGTGTCTTTGCGAACTTTACAAAATATACATTTCCTAGTAAAACTAACAAAGATACATGTCTCCAGGCATTATTACCCGTTTTGCCTGGGTTGTTTAGGAGTTATGTTTAAAGACATTTTTATTGCTTTTTTCGCATTATCTCAGGATTCTAAGATCATTACTTTCATATTGAGTAAAAAACTACTTTTTGTTTTTGCAAACCTTACAAACTCACATAAATACACTATTACAGACATTTTTAGACATGACACATGTTTGGTTTTGGAGTTATGTTTATATAACTTGCATATTTAGTATGACTGTTATACTGTCTTATTGAATAAAAACAACTAGCTTGTGTCTTTGCAAACTTTACAAAATATACATTTCCTAGTAAAACATGTCTCCAGGCATTATTACCCATTTTGCCTGGGTTGTTTAGGAGTTATGTTTAAATACATTTTTATTGCTTTTTTCGCATTATCTCAGGATTCTAAGATCATTACTTTCATATTGAGTAAAAAACTACTTTTTGTTTTTGCAAACCTTACAAACTCACATAAATACATTATTACAGACATTTTTAGACATGACACATGTTTGGTTTTGGAGTTATGTTTATCTAACTTTCATATTTAGTATGACTGTTATACTGTCATATTGAATTAAAAAAAACTAGCTTGTGTCTTTGCAAACTTTACAAAAGATCATTTTTCTTGTAAAACTAACAAAGATACATGTCTCCAGGCATTATTACCCATTTTGCATGGGTTGTTTAGGAATTATGTTTAAAGACATTTTTATTGCTTTTTTCGCATTATCTCAGGATTCTTAGATCATTACTTTCATATTGAGTAAAAAACTACTTTTTGTTGTTGCAAACCTTACAAACTCACATAAAAACATTATTACAGGCATTTTTAGACATGACACACGTTTGGTTTTGGAGTTATGTTTATATAACTTGCATATTTAGTATGACTGTTATACTGTCATATTGAATAAAAAAACTAGCTTGTGTCTTTGCAAACTTTACAAAAGATCATTTTTCTAGTAAAACTAACAAAGATACATGTCTCCAGGCATTATTACCCATTTTGCATGGGTTGTTTAGGAATTATGTTTAAAGACATTTTTATTGTTTTTTTTGCATTATCTCAGGATTCTTAGATCATTACTTTCATATTGAGTAAAAAACTACTTTTTGTTTTTGCAAACCTTACAAACTCACATAAATACATTATTATAGGAAATTTTAGACATGACACACGTTTGGTTCTGGAGTTATGTTTATATAACTTTCATATTTAATATGACTGTTATACTGTCATATTGAATTAAAAAAACTAGCTTGTGTCTTTGCAAACTTTACAAAAGATCATTTTTCTAGTAAAACTAACAAAGATACATGTCTCCAGGCATTATTAGCCATTTTGCATGGGTTGTTTAGGAATTATGTTTAAATACATTTTTATTGCTTTTTTCGCATTATCTCAGGATTCTAAAATCCTTACTTTCATATTGAGGAAAGAACTACTTTTTGTTTTTGCAAACCTTACAAACTCATATAAATACATTATTATAGGCAATTTTAGACATGACACGCGTTTGGTTCTGGAGTTATGTTTATATAACTTTCATATTTAGTATGACTGTTATACTGTCTTATTGAATAAAAACAAGTAGCTTGTGTCTTTGCAAACTTTACAAAATATACATTTCCTAGTAAAACTAACAAAGATACATGTCTCCAGGCATTATTACCCATTTTGCCTGGGTTGTTTAGGAGTTATGTTTAAATACATTTTTATTGCTTTTTTCGCTAATGCGAAAAAAGCAATAAAATGATCTTAGAATCCTGAGATAATTCTCAGGATTCTAAGATCATTACTTTCATACTGAGTAAAAAACTACTTTTTGTTTTTGCAAACCTTACAAACTCACATAAATACATTATTACAGACATTTTTAGACATGACACATGTTTGGTTTTGGAGTTATGTTTATATAACTTTCATATTTAGTATGACTGTTATACTGTCATATTGAATAAAAAAAAACTAGCTTGTGTCTTTGCAAACTTTACAAAAGATCATTTTTCTAGTAAAACTAACAAAGATACATGTCTTTAGGCATTAATACCCATTTTGCATGGGTTGTTTAGGAATTATGTTTAAATACATTTTTATTGCTTTTTTCGCATTATCTCAGGATTCTAAAATCCTTACTTTCATATTGAGGAAAAAACTACTTTTTTTTTTTGCAAACCTTACAAACTCATATAAAAACATTATTATAGGCAATTTTAGACATGACACACGTTTGGTTCTGGAGTTATGTTTATATAACTTTCATATTTAGTATGACTGTTATACTGTCTTATTGAATAAAAACAACTAGCTTGTGTCTTTGCAAACTTTACAAAATATACATTTCCTAGTAAAACTAACAAAGATACATGTCTCCAGGCATTATTGCCCGTTTTGCCTGGGTTGTTTAGGAGTTATGTTTGAATACATTTTTATTGCTTTTTTCGCATTATCTCAGGATTCTAAGATCATTACTTTCATATTGAGTAAAAAACTACTTTTTGTTTTTGCAAACCTTACAAACTCACATAAATACACTATTACAGACATTTTTAGACATGACACATGTTTGGTTTTGGAGTTATGTTTATATAACTTTCATATTTAGTATGACTGTTATACTGTCATATTGAATTAAAAAAAAATAGCTTGTGTCTTTGCAAACTTTACAAAAGATCATTTTTCTGGTAAAACTAACAAAGATACATGTCTCCAGGCATTATTAGCCATTTTGCATGGGTTGTTTAGGAATTATGTTTAAATACATTTTTATTGCTTTTTTCGCATTATCTCAGGATTCTTAGATCATTACTTTCATATTGAGTAAAAAACTACTTTTTGTTTTTGCAAACCTTACAAACTCACATAAATACACTATTACAGACATTTTTAGACATGACACATGTTTGGTTTTGGAGTTCTGTTTATATAACTTTTATATTTAATATGACTGTTATACTGTCATATTTAATTTTAAAAAACTAGCTTGTGTCTTTGCAAACTTTACAAAAGATCATTTTTCTAGTAAAACTAACAAAGATACATGTCTCCAGGCAGTATTAGCCATTTTGCATTGGTTGTTTAGGAATTATGTTTAAATTCATTTTTATTGCTTTTTTCGCATTATCTCAGGATTCTAAGATCATTACTTTCATATTGAGTAAAAAACTACTTTTTGTTTTTGCAAACCTTACAAACTCACATAAATACATTATTACAGACATTTTTAGACATGACACATGTTTGGTTTTGGAGTTATGTTTATATAACTTTCATATTTAGTATGACTGTTATACTGTCATATTGAATTAAAAAAACTAGCTTGTGTCTTTGCAAACTTTACAAAAGATCATTTTTCTAGTAAAACTAACAAAGATACATGTCTCCAGGCATTATTAGCCATTTTGCATGGGTTGTTTAGGAATTATGTTTAAATACATTTTTATTGCTTTTTTCGCATTATCTCAGGATTCTAAAATCCTTACTTTCATATTGAGGAAAGAACTACTTTTTGTTTTTGCAAACCTTATAAACTCATATAAATACATTATTATAGGCAATTTTAGACATGACACACGTTTGGTTCTGGAGTTATGTTTATATAACTTTCATATTTAGTATGACTGTTATACTGTCTTATTGAATAAAAACAAGTAGCTTGTGTCTTTGCAAACTTTACAAAATATACATTTCCTAGTAAAACTAACAAAGATACATGTCTCCAGGCATTATTACCCATTTTGCCTGGGTTGTTTAGGAGTTATGTTTAAATACATTTTTATTGCTTTTTTCGCTAATGCGAAAAAAGCAATAAAATGATCTTAGAATCCTGAGATAATTCTCAGGATTCTAAGATCATTACTTTCATACTGAGTAAAAAACTACTTTTTGTTTTTGCAAACCTTACAAACTCACATAAATACATTATTACAGACATTTTTAGACATGACACATGTTTGGTTTTGGAGTTATGTTTATATAACTTTCATATTTAGTATGACTGTTATACTGTCATATTGAATAAAAAAAAACTAGCTTGTGTCTTTGCAAACTTTACAAAAGATTATTTTTCTAGTAAAACTAACAAAGATACATGTCTTTAGGCATTAATACCCATTTTGCATGGGTTGTTTAGGAATTATGTTTAAATACATTTTTATTGCTTTTTTCGCATTATCTCAGGATTCTAAAATCCTTACTTTCATATTGAGGAAAAAACTACTTTTTTTTTTTGCAAACCTTACAAACTCATATAAAAACATTATTATAGGCAATTTTAGACATGACACACGTTTGGTTCTGGAGTTATGTTTATATAACTTTCATATTTAGTATGACTGTTATACTGTCTTATTGAATAAAAACAACTAGCTTGTGTCTTTGCAAACTTTACAAAATATACATTTCCTAGTAAAACTAACAAAGATACATGTCTCCAGGCATTATTGCCCGTTTTGCCTGGGTTGTTTAGGAGTTATGTTTGAATACATTTTTATTGCTTTTTTCGCATTATCTCAGGATTCTAAGATCATTACTTTCATATTGAGTAAAAAACTACTTTTTGTTTTTGCAAACCTTACAAACTCACATAAATACACTATTACAGACATTTTTAGACATGACACATGTTTGGTTTTGGAGTTATGTTTATATAACTTTCATATTTAGTATGACTGTTATACTGTCATATTGAATTAAAAAAAACTAGCTTGTGTCTTTGCAAACTTTACAAAAGATCATTTTTCTGGTAAAACTAACAAAGATACATGTCTCCAGGCATTATTAGCCATTTTGCATGGGTTGTTTAGGAATTATGTTTAAATACATTTTTATTGCTTTTTTCGCATTATCTCAGGATTCTTAGATCATTACTTTCATATTGAGTAAAAAACTACTTTTTGTTTTTGCAAACCTTACAAACTCACATAAATACACTATTACAGACATTTTTAGACATGACACATGTTTGGTTTTGGAGTTCTGTTTATATAACTTTTATATTTAATATGACTGTTATACTGTCATATTTAATTTTAAAAAACTAGCTTGTGTCTTTGCAAACTTTACAAAAGATCATTTTTCTAGTAAAACTAACAAAGATACATGTCTCCAGGCAGTATTAGCCATTTTGCATTGGTTGTTTAGGAATTATGTTTAAATTCATTTTTATTGCTTTTTTCGCATTATCTCAGGATTCTAAGATCATTACTTTCATATTGAGTAAAAAACTACTTTTTGTTTTTGCAAACCTTACAAACTCACATAAATACATTATTACAGACATTTTTAGACATGACACATGTTTGGTTTTGGAGTTATGTTTATATAACTTTCATATTTAGTATGACTGTTATACTGTCATATTGAATTAAAAAAAACTAGCTTGTGTCTTTGCAAACTTTACAAAAGATCATTTTTCTAGTAAAACTAACAAAGATACATGTCTCCAGGCATTATTAGCCATTTTGCATGGGTTGTTTAGGAATTATGTTTAAATACATTTTTATTGCTTTTTTCGCATTATCTCAGGATTCTAAAATCCTTACTTTCATATTGAGGAAAGAACTACTTTTTGTTTTTGCAAACCTTACAAACTCATATAAATACATTATTATAGGCAATTTTAGACATGACACACGTTTGGTTCTGGAGTTATGTTTATATAACTTTCATATTTAGTATGACTGTTATACTGTCTTATTGAATAAAAACAAGTAGCTTGTGTCTTTGCAAACTTTACAAAATATACATTTCCTAGTAAAACTAACAAAGATACATGTCTCCAGGCATTATTACCCATTTTGCCTGGGTTGTTTAGGAGTTATGTTTAAATACATTTTTATTGCTTTTTTCGCTAATGCGAAAAAAGCAATAAAATGATCTTAGAATCCTGAGATAATTCTCAGGATTCTAAGATCATTACTTTCATACTGAGTAAAAAACTACTTTTTGTTTTTGCAAACCTTACAAACTCACATAAATACATTATTACAGACATTTTTAGACATGACACATGTTTGGTTTTGGAGTTATGTTTATATAACTTTCATATTTAGTATGACTGTTATACTGTCATATTGAATAAAAAAAAACTAGCTTGTGTCTTTGCAAACTTTACAAAAGATTATTTTTCTAGTAAAACTAACAAAGATACATGTCTTTAGGCATTAATACCCATTTTGCATGGGTTGTTTAGGAATTATGTTTAAATACATTTTTATTGCTTTTTTCGCATTATCTCAGGATTCTAAAATCCTTACTTTCATATTGAGGAAAAAACTACTTTTTTTTTTTGCAAACCTTACAAACTCATATAAAAACATTATTATAGGCAATTTTAGACATGACACACGTTTGGTTCTGGAGTTATGTTTATATAACTTTCATATTTAGTATGACTGTTATACTGTCTTATTGAATAAAAACAACTAGCTTGTGTCTTTGCAAACTTTACAAAATATACATTTCCTAGTAAAACTAACAAAGATACATGTCTCCAGGCATTATTGCCCGTTTTGCCTGGGTTGTTTAGGAGTTATGTTTGAATACATTTTTATTGCTTTTTTCGCATTATCTCAGGATTCTAAGATCATTACTTTCATATTGAGTAAAAAACTACTTTTTGTTTTTGCAAACCTTACAAACTCACATAAATACACTATTACAGACATTTTTAGACATGACACATGTTTGGTTTTGGAGTTATGTTTATATAACTTTCATATTTAGTATGACTGTTATACTGTCATATTGAATTAAAAAAAACTAGCTTGTGTCTTTGCAAACTTTACAAAAGATCATTTTTCTGGTAAAACTAACAAAGATACATGTCTCCAGGCATTATTAGCCATTTTGCATGGGTTGTTTAGGAATTATGTTTAAATACATTTTTATTGCTTTTTTCGCATTATCTCAGGATTCTTAGATCATTACTTTCATATTGAGTAAAAAACTACTTTTTGTTTTTGCAAACCTTACAAACTCACATAAATACACTATTACAGACATTTTTAGACATGACACATGTTTGGTTTTGGAGTTCTGTTTATATAACTTTTATATTTAATATGACTGTTATACTGTCATATTTAATTTTAAAAAACTAGCTTGTGTCTTTGCAAACTTTACAAAAGATCATTTTTCTAGTAAAACTAACAAAGATACATGTCTCCAGGCAGTATTAGCCATTTTGCATTGGTTGTTTAGGAATTATGTTTAAATTCATTTTTATTGCTTTTTTCGCATTATCTCAGGATTCTAAGATCATTACTTTCATATTGAGTAAAAAACTACTTTTTGTTTTTGCAAACCTTACAAACTCACATAAATACATTATTACAGACATTTTTAGACATGACACATGTTTGGTTTTGGAGTTATGTTTATATAACTTTCATATTTAGTATGACTGTTATACTGTCATATTGAATTAAAAAAAAACTAGCTTGTGTCTTTGCAAACTTTACAAAAGATCATTTTTCTAGTAAAACTAACAAAGATACATGTCTCCAGGCATTATTACCCATTTTGCATGGGTTGTTTAGGAATTATGTTTAAAGACATTTTTATTGCTTTTTTTGCATTATCTCAGGATTCTTAGATCATTACTTTCATATTGAGTAAAAAACTACTTTTTGTTTTTGCAAACCTTACAAACTCACATAAATACATTATTATAGGAAATTTTAGACATGACACACGTTTGGTTCTGGAGTTATGTTTATATAACTTTCATATTTAGTATGACTGTTATACTGTCTTATTGAATAAAAAACAACTAGCTTGTGTCTTTGCAAACTTTACAAAATATACATTTCCTAGTAAAACTAACAAAGATACATGTCTCCAGGCATTATTACCCATTTTGCCTGGGTTGTTTAGGAGTTATGTTTAAATACATTTTTATTGCTTTTTTCGCATTATCTCAGGATTCTAAGATCATTACTTTCATATTGAGTAAAAAACTACTTTTTGTTTTTGCAAACCTTACAAACTCACATAAATACATTATTACAGACATTTTTAGACATGACACATGTTTGGTTTTGGAGTTATGTTCATCTAACTTTCATATTTAGTATGACTGTTATACTGTCATATTGAATTAAAAAAAACAAGCTTGTGTCTTTGCAAACTTTACAAAAGATAATTTTTCTTGTAAAACTAACAAAGATACATGTCTCCAGGCATTATTACCCATTTTGCATGGGTTGTTTAGGAATTATGTTTAAAGACATTTTTATTGCTTTTTTCGCATTATCTCAGGATTCTTAGATCATTACTTTCATATTGAGTAAAGAACTACTTTTTGTTTTTGCAAACCTTACAAACTCACATAAATACATTATTACAGACATTTTTAGACATGACACATGTTTGGTTTTGGAGTTATGTTTATATAACTTTCATATTTAGTATGACTGTTATACTGTCATATTGAATAAAAAAAAACTAGCTTGTGTCTTTGCAAACTTTACAAAAGATCATTTTTCTAGTAAAACTAACAAAGATACATGTCTCCAGGCATTATTAGCCATTTTGCATGGGTTGTTTAGGAATTATGTTTAAATACATTTTTATTGCATTTTTCGCATTATCTCAGGATTCTAAAATCCTTACTTTCATATTGAGGAAAAAACTACTTTTTTTTTTTCAAACCTTACAAACTCATATAAATACATTATTATAGGCAATTTTAGACATGACACACGTTTGGTTCTGGAGTTATGTTTATATAACTTTCATATTTAGTATGACTGTTATACTGTCTTATTGAATAAAAACAACTAGCTTGTGTCTTTGCAAACTTTACAAAATATACATTTCCTAGTAAAACTAACAAAGATACATGTCTCCAGGCATTATTACCCATTTTGCCTGGGTTGTTTAGGAGTTATGTTTAAATACATTTTTATTGCTTTTTTCGCATTATCTCAGGATTCTAAGATCATTACTTTCATATTGAGTAAAAAACTACTTTTTGTTTTTGCAAACCTTACAAACTCACATAAATACATTATTACAGACATTTTTAGACATGACACATGTTTGGTTTTGGAGTTATGTTTATATAACTTTCATATTTAGTATGACTGTTATACTGTCATATTGAATTAAAAAAAACTAGCTTGTGTCTTTGCAAACTTTACAAAAGATCATTTTTCTAGTAAAACTAACAAAGATACATGTCTCCAGGCATTATTACCCATTTTGCATGGGTTGTTTAGGAATTATGTTTAAAGACATTTTTATTGCTTTTTTCGCATTATCTCAGGATTCTTAGATCATTACTTTCATATTGAGTAAAAAACTACTTTTGGTTTTTGCAAACCTTACAAACTCACATAAATACATTATTACAGACATTTTTAGACATGACACATGTTTGGTTTTGGAGTTATGTTTATATAACTTTCATATTTAGTATGACTGTTATACTGTCATATTGAATTAAAAAAAACTAGCTTGTGTCTTTGCAAACTTTACAAAAGATCATTTTTCTAGTAAAACTAACAAAGATACATGTCTCCAGGCATTATTAGCCATTTTGCATGGGTTGTTTAGGAGTTATGTTTAAAGACATTTTTATTGCTTTTTTCTCATTATCTCAGGATTCTTAGATCATTACTTTCATATTGAGTAAAAAACTACTTTTTGTTTTTGCAAACCTTACAAACTCACATAAATACATTATTACAGACATTTTTAGACATGACACATGTTTGGTTTTGGAGTTATGTTTATATAACTTTCATATTTAGTATGACTGTTATACTGTCATATTGAATAAAAAAAAACTAGCTTGTGTCTTTGCAAACTTTACAAAAGATCATTTTTCTAGTAAAACTAACAAAGATACATGTCTCCAGGCATTATTAGCCATTTTGCATGGGTTGTTTAGGAATTATGTTTAAAGACATTTTTATTGGTTTTTTCGCATTATCTCAGGATTCTTAGATCATTACTTTCATATTAAGTAAAAAACTACTTTTTGTTTTTGCAAACCTTACAAACTCACATAAATACATTATTATAGGCAATTTTAGACATGACACACGTTTGGTTCTGGTGTTATGTTTATATAACTTTCATATTCAGTATGACTGTTATACTGTCTTATTGAAAAAAAAAAACTAGCTTGTGACTTTGCAAACTTTACAAAATATACATTTCCTAGTAAAACTAACAAAGATACATGTCTCCAGGCATTATTACCCATTTTTCCTGGGTTGTTTAGGAATTATGTTTAAATACATTTTTATTGCTTTTTTCGCATTATCTCAGGATTTTAAGATCATTACTTTCATATTGAGTAAAAAACTACTTTTTGTTTTTGCAAACCTTACAAACTCTCATAAATACATTATTACAGACATTTTTAGACATGACACATGTTTGGTTTTGGAGTTATGTTTATATAACTTTCATATTTAGTATGACTGTTATACTGTCATATTGAATAAAAAAAACTAGCTTGTGTCTTTGCAAACTTTACAAAAGATAATTTTTCTAGTAAAACTAACAAAGATACATGTCTCCAGGCATTATCACCCATTTTGCATAGGTTGTTTAGGAATTATGTTTAAAGACATTTTTATTGCTTTTTTCGCATTATCTCAGGATTCTTAGATCATTACTTTCATATTGAGTAAAAAACTACTTTTTGTTTTTGCAAACCTTACAAACTCACATAAATACATTATTACAGGCATTTTTAGACATGACACATGTTTGGTTTTGGAGTTATGTTTATACAACTTTTATATTTAATATGACTGTTATACTGTCATATTGAATAAAAAAAACTAGCTTGTGTCTTTGCAAACTTTACAAAAGATAATTTTTCTAGTAAAACTAACAAAGATACATGTCTCCAGGCATTATTAGCCATTTTGCATGGGTTGTTTAGGAGTTATGTTTAAAGACATTTTTATTGCTTTTTTCTCATTATCTCAGGATTCTTAGATCATTACTTTCATATTGAGTAAAAAACTACTTTTTGTTTTTGCAAACCTTACAAACTCACATAAATACATTATTACAGACATTTTTAGACATGACACATGTTTGGTTTTGGAGTTATGTTTATATAACTTTCATATTTAGTATGACTGTTATACTGTCATATTGAATAAAAAAAAACTAGCTTGTGTCTTTGCAAACTTTACAAAAGATCATTTTTCTAGTAAAACTAACAAAGATACATGTCTCCAGGCATTATTAGCCATTTTGCATGGGTTGTTTAGGAATTATGTTTAAAGACATTTTTATTGGTTTTTTCGCATTATCTCAGGATTCTTAGATCATTACTTTCATATTAAGTAAAAAACTACTTTTTGTTTTTGCAAACCTTACAAACTCACATAAATACATTATTATAGGCAATTTTAGACATGACACACGTTTGGTTCTGGTGTTATGTTTATATAACTTTCATATTCAGTATGACTGTTATACTGTCTTATTGAAAAAAAAAAACTAGCTTGTGACTTTGCAAACTTTACAAAATATACATTTCCTAGTAAAACTAACAAAGATACATGTCTCCAGGCATTATTACCCATTTTTCCTGGGTTGTTTAGGAATTATGTTTAAATACATTTTTATTGCTTTTTTCGCATTATCTCAGGATTTTAAGATCATTACTTTCATATTGAGTAAAAAACTACTTTTTGTTTTTGCAAACCTTACAAACTCTCATAAATACATTATTACAGACATTTTTAGACATGACGCATGTTTGGTTTTGGAGTTATGTTTATATAACTTTCATATTTAGTATGACTGTTATACTGTCATATTGAATAAAAAAAACTAGCTTGTGTCTTTGCAAACTTTACAAAAGATAATTTTTCTAGTAAAACTAACAAAGATACATGTCTCCAGGCATTATCACCCATTTTGCATAGGTTGTTTAGGAATTATGTTTAAAGACATTTTTATTGCTTTTTTCGCATTATCTCAGGATTCTTAGATCATTACTTTCATATTGAGTAAAAAACTACTTTTTGTTTTTGCAAACCTTACAAACTCACATAAATACATTATTACAGGCATTTTTAGACATGACACATGTTTGGTTTTGGAGTTATGTTTATACAACTTTTATATTTAATATGACTGTTATACTGTCATATTGAATAAAAAAAACTAGCTTGTGTCTTTGCAAACTTTACAAAAGATAATTTTTCTAGTAAAACTAACAAAGATACATGTCTCCAGGCATTATTAGCCATTTTGCATGGGTTGTTTAGGAGTTATGTTTAAATACATTTGTATTGCTTTTTTCGCATTATCTCAGGATTCTAAGATCATTACTTTCATATTGAGTAAAAAACTACTTTTTGTTTTTGCAAACCTTACAAACTCACATTAATACATTATTACAGCCATTTTTAGACATGACACATGTTTGGTTTTGGAATTATGTTTATATAACTTTCATATTTAGTATGACTGTTGTACTGTCATATTGAATTTAAAAAAACTGGCTTGTGTCTTTGCAAACTTTACAAAAGATCATTTTTCCAGTAACACTAAAAAAGATACATGTTTCCAGGCATTATTAGCCATTTTGCATATGTTGTTTAGGAGTAATGTTTAAATACATTTTTATTGCTTTTTTCGCATTATCTCAGGATTTTAAGAACATTACAGTCATATTGAATAAAAAAACTACTTTTTGTGTTTGCAAGATTTAAAAAAGCATGTGTTTCGAGTAAAACGGCCAAGGATGCATTATTTCAGGCATTATTAGCCATTTTTCATGTGTGGTTTGAGTTATGGTTAAATAACTGTCATATACTGTCAGTTATGACATAGTATGTAAAACCTAATTTATGTATTTGCAAACCTTACAAAATCATTTAAATCTAGTAAAACTCACATGGATTCAATATTACAGACATTTTTAGACATTTTGCATGTTTGGTTTAGGAATTATGTTGGAATCATTTTTATTAATTTGTTCGTATTATCTCAGAATTTTAGAACATTACTGTCATATTGAGTAAAAAAATAATTTTTGTGTTTGCAAGCCTTAAAAAAAGCATATGTTTCGAGTAAAACTTACAAGAATGCATTATTTCAGGCATTGTTAGTCATTTTTCATGTGTAGTTTAAGAGTTATGTTTAAATAACTGTCATATTGAGTGTGGCAGTTATTCTGTCATATTGAGTAAAAAAAACTAACCTGTCTTTGCAAACCTTACAAAAGAAAATGTTTCTAGTAACACTCACAAAGATAAATTTTTTCACGCATTATTAGACATGTTTCATGTGTGGTTAGGAGTTATAAATAAATAATTGTCATATTGAGTGTTACAGTTTTAATGTCATTATGTGTAAAACCTTATTTTTGTATTTGCAAACCTTACAAAAACAATTAATTCTAGTAAAACTTATATAGATTCAATATTACAGGCATTTTTAGACATTTTACATGTTTGGTTTAAAATTTGTGTTTGAATACATTTGTATTGCTTTTTTCGCATTATCTCAGGATTCTAAGAACATTACTTTCATATTGAGTAAAAAACTACTTTTTGTTTTTGTAAACCTTACAAACTCACATAAATACATTATTACAGGCATTTTTAGACATGACACATGTTTGGTTTTGGAGTTATGTTTATAAAGCTTTCATATTTAGTATGACTGTTATACTGTCATATTGAATAAAAAAAACTAGCTTGTGTCTTTGATATCTTTACAAAAGATCATTTTTTTAAACTAACAACGTTACATGTCTCCCTAGGCATTATTAGCCATTTTGCATGTGTTGTTTAGGAGTTAGGTTTAAATACATTTTTATTTCTTTTTTCCCATTATCTCAGGGTTCTAAGAACTTTAAAGTCAAGTAAAACACTACTTTTTGTTTTGCAAAATGTAAAACTCAGTAAAACTCCCAATGATTCATTATTTCAGGCATTATTAGCCATTTTTTTGTGTGGTTTATGAGTTATGTTTAAATAACTGTCATATTGAGAGTGATTTTGTCATTGTGAGTAAAACCTAATTTTTGTGTTTGCAAACCTTACAAAAACAACCGATTCTAGGAAAACTCACATTGATACAATATTACAGGCATGTTTAGACATATTGCATGTTTGGTTTTGGAGTTATATTTATATAACCTGCTTTCTGAGCCGCCACCTTTGTGGTTTGCTTGTCCCACTGATCCAGGAACTATGTTGTCCGGGGGCTTCTATGGTCTCCCAAGACAAACAGGTCCTAGGTGAGGGATCAGACAAAGAGCAGCTCAAAGACCTTTATTAAAAGTACAATTGAGGACCTAGATTTGTTCTCGCCCGGACGCAGGTCACCGTGGCTCCCCTGTGGAGCCAGGCCCAGAGGTGTGGCACGATGGCGATTGACGGGCCTGTCCCCATGGGGCCCAGCCGTGCTCAGCTCGAAGAGGCAACGTGGATCCCCCCTCCAGGGCTCACCACTCATGGGCTGGGTCATAGAGGGTGCAGTGTGAGCTGTGCGGCAGCCGAAGGCAGGGCACTTGGTGGTCCGATTATCGGCTACATAAGCTCGCTCTTGGGACATGGAACGTCACCTCGCTGGGAGGGAAGGAGCCTGAGCTGGTGCTTGAGGTGGAGACGTTGCCGGCTAGATATAGTTGGACTCACAGCAAGGGCTCTGGAACCTGTTCTCTCAGAGGGGCTGGACTGAGCTGAACTTTCATTACTTGCAACGCCAGAGTGGAAGAGATTCCACACTGGCGTTGCAACTAATGAGAGGCTGGGGTGGCAATTCTTGTTGCCCCCCGGCTCAAAGCCTGCACGTTGGACTTTAAACCCAATAGACGAGATGGTAGCTTCCTTCAGCCTTCGGGTTGGGTGACGGGTCCTGACTGTTGTTTGTGTTTACACACCAAACAGCAGCTCAGAGTACCAACTCTTTTTGGATTCCCTTGAGGGAGTACTGGAGAGTGCTCCCTCGGGTGATTCCCTTGTTCTGCTGGTGGACTTCAACGCTATGTTGGCAACGACAGTGAAACCTGGAGAGTCGTGATTGGGAAAAATGGCCACCCGGATCTGAACCCAAGTGGTGCTTTGTTATTGGACTTTTGTGCTTGTCACGGATTGTCCATAACAAACACAATGTTTAAACATAAGGGTGTCCATATGTGCACTTGGCACAAGGACACCCTCGGCCGCATGATTGACTTTGTAGTTGTGTCATGGGATTTGCGGCCTCATGTTTTGGACACTCGGTGAAGAGAGGGGCAGAGCTTTCTACCAACCACCACCTGGTGGTGAGCTGGCTCCGATGGTAGGGGAGGATGCCGGTCAGACCTGGCAGGCCCAAACACATTGTAAGGGTCTGCTGGGAACACCTAGCAGAGTCTCCTGAAGAACTTTGAACATGTCCGGAAGAACTTTGAACATGTCACGAGGGAGGTGCTGGACATTGAGTCTGAGTGGACCATGTTCCGTTCCTCTCTTGTTGAGCCAGCTGATTGAAGCTGTGGCCGCAAGGTGTTTGGTGCCTGTCGTGGCGGTAATCCACCAGCAGTGAGGGATGCTGTCAAGCTGAAGAAAGACCCACCGGGTCCTTTTGGCTCATGGGACTCCAGAGGCAGTGGGCATACCGACAGGCCAAGCGAGACCTCCTCAGTCCCACCAACACGTCTTCCTATGAGGAAACAGTGCCTGGGAAGTCTGTGGTGGGCTCTCCTATTTCTGGGGCTGAGGTTGCCAAGGTAGTTAAAAAGCTCCTCGGTGGCAAGGCCCCGGGGGTGTGAGCTCCGTCCGGAGTTCCTTAAGGCTCTGGATGCTGTGGGGCAGTCTTGGTTGACAAGACTCTGCAACATTGCGTCTACATCGGGGGCGGTACCTCTGGATTGGCAGACCGGGGTGGTGGTTCCTCTCTTTAAGAAGGGGAACCGGAGGGTGTGTTCCAACTATCGTAGATCACACTCCTCAGCCTTCCCGGGAAGGTCTATTCATGTGTAATGGAGAGGAGGAACCTCGGATCCAGGACGAACAGTGTGGTTTTTGTCCTGGTTGTGGAACGGTAGACCAGCTCTATACTCTCGGCAGGGTCCTTGAGTGTGCATGGGAGTTTGCCCAACCAGTCTACATAAGTTTTGTGGACTTGGAGAAGACATTCGACCTTGGCCCCCGGTAAATCCTGTGGGGAGTGCTCAGAGAGTATGGAGTATCGGCATGTCTGATTGTGGCGGGTGTCTCCCTGTATGATCAGTGTCAGAGCTTGGTCCGCATTGCCGGCAGTATGTCGGACCCCTTTCCAGTGAGGGTTGGACTCCGCCAAGGCTGCCCTTTGTCACCGATTCTGTTCATAACTTTAATGGACAGAATATCTAGGCGCAGTCATGACTTTGAGGATCCCCTCAACGCCATGACTGCGCCTGGTTTGGTGGCTGCAGGATTAGGTCCCTGCTTTTTGCAGATGATGTGGTCCTGATGGCTTCAACTGGCCAAGATCTTCAGCTTTCATTGGATCGGTTCGCAGTGAAGCGACTGGGATGAGAATCAGCACCTCCAAGTCCGAGTCCATGGTTCTCGCCCGGGAAAGGGTGGAGTGCCATCTCGAGGTTGGGAAAGAGATCTTGCCCCAAGTGAAGGAGTTCAAGTACCTAGGAGTCTTGTTCACGAGTGAGGATAGAGTGGATTGTGAGATCTACAGGCGGATCAGTGCGGCGTCTTCAGTAATGAGGACGCTATATCGATCCGTTGTGGTGAAGAAGGAGCTGAGCCAGAAGGAAAAGCTTTCAATTTACCGGTCGATCAACGTTCCCATCCTCACCTATGGTCATGAGCTTTGGGTTATGACCGAAAGGACAAGGTCACGGGTACAAGCGGCCGAAATGAGTTTCCTCCGCCGGGTGGTGGGTCTCTCCCTTAGAGATAGGGTGAGAAGCTCTGTCATCTGGGAGGAACTCAGTGTAAAGCCGCTGCTCCTCCACATTGAGAGGAGCCAGATGAGGTGGTTCGGGCATCTGCTCAGGATGCCACCCGAATGCCTCCCTAGGTCCGAACGGCAGGAGGCCATGGGGAAGACCTAGGATACATTGGAAAGACTATGGCCTGGGAACGCCTCGGGATCCCCCGAGAAGAGCTGGACGAAGTGGCTGGGGAGAGGGAAGTCTGGGCTCTCTGCTTAGGCTGCTGCCCCCGCAACCCGACCTCGGATAAGCGGAAGAAAATGGATGGATTTAGTATGACAGTTATACTGTCATATTGAGTGTGACAGTATACTGTCATAAAACCCAATTTTTGTATTTGCAAACCTGATTCTAGTAAAACTCACATCTATACAATATTACAGGCAATTTTGGACATAATGCACGTTTGGTTTTGGAGTTATGTTTATATAACTTTAATATATAGTATGACATCTATACTGTTATAATGAGTAAAAAAACTAACTTGTGTCTGTCATAAAACTCAATTTTTGTATTTGCAAACCTTACAAAAACAAAAGATTCTAGTAAAACTCACATGGATTCAATATTACATGCATTTTTAGACATTTTGCATGTTTGGTTTAGGAATCATGTTGGAATACATCTGTATTGCTTTTTTCACATTATCTCAGCATTTTAAGAACTTACTGTCATATTGAGTAAAAAAAACTTTTTGTGTTTGCAAGCCTTAAAAAAACAACCGATTCTAGTAAAACTCACATTGATACAATATTACAGGCATGTTTAGACATCTTGCATGTTTGGTTTTGGAGTTATGTTTATATAACCTGCTTTCTCAGCCGCCACCTTTGTGGTTTGCGTGTCCCACTGATCCTAGGAGCTATGTTGTCCGGGGGCTTCTATGCCCCCTGATAGGGTCCCCCAAGACAAACAGGTCCTAGGTGAGGAATCAGACAAAGAGCAGCTCAAAGACCTTTATGAAAAGTACAAATCGAGGACCTAGATATTTTCTCGCCCGGACGCGGGTCACCGTGGCTCCCCTGTGGAGCCAGGCCCAGAGGTGGGGCACGATGGCGAGCGACTGGTGCCCATGGGGCCCAGCTCGAAGAGGCAACGTGGGTCCCCCCTGCAATAGGCTCACCACTCATGGGCTGGGTCATAGAGGTCGGGTGCAGTGTTAGCTGGGCGGAAGCCGAAGGCAGGGCACTTAGCGGTCCGATTATCGGCTACATAAGCTCGCTCTTGGGACGTGGAACGTCACCTCGCGAGGTGGAGAAGTTCCCGGCTAGATAAAGCTGGACTCACTTCGACGCACAGCAAGGGCTCTGGAACCTGTTCTCTCAAGAGGGGTTGGACTCTCTTCCACTCTGGCGTTGCAAGTAATGAGAGGCTGGGTTGGCAATTCTTGTTGCCCCCCGGCTCAAAGCCTGCACGTTGGACTTAACCCAGAAGACGAGATGGTAGCTTCCCTCCGCTTTCGGGTTGGGTGACGGGTCCTGACTGTTGTTGGTGTTTACGCACCAAACAGCAGCTCAGAGTACCCACTCTTTTTGGATTCCCTTGAGAGTGATCCCTCGGGTGATTCCCTTGTTCTGCTGGGGGTCTTCAACGCTCATGTTGGCAACGACTTTGAAACCTGGAGAGTCGTGATTGGGAAAAATGGCCACCCGGATCTGAACCCAAGTGGTGCTTTGTTATTGGACTTTTGTGCTCTTCACGGATTGTCCATAACAAACACAATGTTCAAACATAAGGGTGTCCATGTGTGCACTTGGCACCAGGACACCCTCGGCCGCAGTTCCATGATTGACTTTGTAGTTGTGTCATGGAATTTGCGGCCTCGTGTTTTGGACACTCGGGTGAAGAGAGGGGCGAGCTTTCTACCGATCACCACCTGGTGAGCTGGCTCCGATGGTGGGGTAGGATCCCGGACAGACCTGGCAGGCCCAAACGCATTGTGAGAGTCTTTTGGGAATGCCTAGCAGAGTCTCCTGTCAGAGAGAGTTTCTTTTTCCACCTCCGGAGGAACTTTGAACATGTCACAAAGGAGGTGCTGGACATTGAGTCTGAAGGGATCATGTTCCTTGCCTCTCTTGTCAAGCCAGCTGATTGGAGCTGTGGCCGCAAGGTGTTTGGTGCCTGTCGTGGCGGTAATCCTAGAACCCGCTTGTGGCCACCAGCAGTGCGGGATGCCGTCAAGCTGAAGAAAGAGCTTATCTGGTCCTTTTGGCTCATGGGACTCCAGAGGCAGCGGGCATACCGACAGGCCAAGCAGTGCCTGGGGAATCTGTGGTGGGCTCTCCTATTTCTGGGGCTGAGGTTGCCAAGGTAGTTAAAAAGCTCCTCGGTGGCAAGGCCCCGGGGGTGGATGAGCTCCGTCCGGAGTTCCTTAAGGCTCTGGATGCTGTGGGGCTGTTTTAGTTGACAAGACTCTGCAACATCGCGTGGACATCAGGGGCGGTACCTCTGGATTGGCAGACCGGGGTGGTGGTTCCTCTCTTTAAGAAGGGGAACCGGAGGGTGTGTTCCAACTATCGTAGATCACACTCCTCAGCCTTCCCGGTAAGGTCTATTCATGTGTACTGGAGAGGAGGAACCTCGGATCCAGGACGAACAGTGTGGTTTTCGTCCTGGTCGTGGAACGGTAGACCAGATCTATACTCTCGGCAGGGTCCTTGAGTGTGCATGGGAGTTTGTCCAACCAGTCTACATGTGCTTTGTGGACTTGGAGAAGACATTCGACCGTGGCCACCCCGGGAAGTCCTGTGGGGAGTGCTCAGAGAGTATGGGGTATCGGCATGTCTGATTGTGGCGGGTCGCTCCCTGTATGATCAGTGTCAGAGCTTGGTCCGCATTGCCAGCAGTAAGTCGGACCCCTTTCCAGTGAGGGTTGGACCGGAGTCCAACCCTCGTGTTGGCTGCCCTTTGTCACCAAATGTGTTCATACATTTTATGGACATA
The DNA here is from genome assembly GCF_033978785.1 of Entelurus aequoreus. Taxonomy (NCBI): domain Eukaryota; kingdom Metazoa; phylum Chordata; class Actinopteri; order Syngnathiformes; family Syngnathidae; genus Entelurus; species Entelurus aequoreus. The sequence continues at coordinate 31,894,586 of NC_084752.1, read as the reverse complement.
ATTTCTAGGCGCAGTCATGGCGTTGAGGGGATCCGGTTTGGTGGCTGCAGGATTAGGTCTCTCCTTTTTGCAGATGATCCTTATGGCTTTAACTGGCCAGGATCTTCAGCTCTCATTGGATTGGTTCGCAGCCGAGTGTGAAGCGACTGGGATGAGAATCAGCACCTCCAAGTCCAAGGTTCTCGCCCGGGAAAGGGTGGAGTGCCATCTCGAGGTTGGGCAGGAGATCTTGCCCCAAGTGGATGAGTTCAAGTACCTGGAGTCTTGTTCATGAGTGAGGGAAGAGTGGATCGTGAGATGCACAGGCTGATCGGTGCGGCGTCTTCAGTAATGAGGACGCTATATCGATTCGTTGTGGTAAGAAGGAGCTGCGCCAGAAGGAAAAGCTCTCAATTTACCGGTCAATCTACGTTCCCATCCTCACCTATGGTCATGAGCTTTGGGTTATGACCGAAAGGACAAGATCACGGGTACAAGTGGCCGAAATGAGTTTTCTCCGCTGGGTGGCGGGTCTTTCCCTTACTGTAAGAATTTTCACCGTTTAATTACAGTAACCTACTGGCAGCTAATGGTTCCAGTATAAAACTGTTTTTCTACAGCACACATACTGTGATTTATCACTACAGTTTATTACTTTAAAAAGTATCACAGTACTGTGCTGTATCAAATATACGCTTCACAGCATAATACTGTCATCTGTTTAGCGGCATTACACTGTTATTTTAGTGTATCTACTGTAATATCCATTAACAGTTAATTACAGTAAAATAATTGTAAGCACTATAGACTGAGCTTTACAGTATAATGCCACTAGAAGTTAATGAGTTGAACTTTTAATTTTTCAAAATCAAAACCCCTGCAATCTGCTGGCATAAAAATGACTGGAGAAATGGCCTTGCAAGATTATGTTTTTATTAACCAATTATTTTAAAGTGCATCAAATACATTCAATGTACATTTAGTGCATTCTTCTTATTTTCAGTAAAGCATTTTAACATTTATAACATGTCCACTTAATTTCTAACTGGAGACAAAACACTGAACACGAGTCCAGTGTTTAGTTGTCGGCTACATAAAGCCCCACTCAAAGTCTGTGAGATGTTTTATAAGGGTGGCTACGTGAGGATTTATAGTTGCTGCCTTTTTCTGGACCAGCTTCCCGGTCTTCTTGGACACCACCTTTCCCTGGCTAGCCTTTGTTCCCCTCTCAGGGTGAACGCCAATGAATCGCCTAAAAAAGAGAGAAAGCATATTAGATATTCAGTTGTGATTGAAGATTACTTGCAATCGATACAGAACCCCCCTCACATTGTTATTTAGGAATATGCACAAATATTAATATCAATTTTAGGATATATGTGAGCCTATACCATAACCACAGCTGTAGATGAGTGAATGCTCTAAAACCCATTAAGACAAATTCAGAGAGGAAGACAATGCTAAAGCCTCCCCAATCCCTCTCTCTATTTATGTTTTCTCTCCATCTACGGGACCGTGTATTTACGCTGATGTTTCCTGCTTTCACCCATTTAACATATCGTTACCTGCTCATTACCTATCTTCTCTGCATCCTGGGGTCACACTGGTGCTTCTTGCCTTTACCCATTCAACATATCTTTACCTGCACATTACCTACCTTCTCTGCATAGTGTGGTGACGCTGGTGCTTTCTACCTTTACCCAGTCAACATATCTTTACCTGCACATTACCTACCTTCTCTGTATCCTGGAGTCAAGCTGGTGTTTCCTGCCTTTACTCATTCAACATATCTTTACCTGCACATTACCTACCTTCTCTGTATCCTGGCGTCTAGCTGGTGTTTCCTGCCTTCACCCATTCAACATATCTTTACCTGCACATTACCTACCTTCCCTGCATCCTTGGGTCACACTGGTGCTTCTTTCTTTCACCATACAACATATCTTCACCTGCACATACCTACCTTGTCTGCATGGCCTCGACCACACCTGCGCTTCCTTCTTTCACCCATTCAACATACCTTCACCCGCACATTACCTACCTTCCCTGCATAGTGGGGTCACACTGGTGCTTCCTGCCTTTACCCATTCAACATATCTTCACCCGCACATTACCTACTTGCTCTGCATTCTCGGGTCAAGCTGGTGCTTCCTGCCATCATCCAGTCAACATATCTTTACCTGCAAATTACCTACTTTTTCTGCATCCTGGGGTCAAACAGGTGCTTCCTTCTTTGACCCAGTCAACATATCTTTACCTGCACATTACCTACCTTCTCTGTATCCTAGAGTCAAACTGGTGCGTCGGTCCCTAATAAGAAGTTCCACAAAGGAACAGAAGAGTCATTGATTTAAGGCACCAAATTGGGGAAATGACAAGTCAAATTCCTGAACAGAGGTGAGAAATATAAAATAAAATATCCTAACAGTATTTTAGCAGTATCAAGAGGATTTACCTTTGAAAAAATTCCAATGTCCGAGGACCTTCCTCTTGGTATTCCAAGTTGAACACATAGTAGGTGGCAAGAAGGGCAGCAAGCCCTGAGATTAAGCTAGGTTGGACGCCTTTGCAGATGACATCACCTTCCATGCTGATCATCCAACGTTTTATTGTGACTTTGTCACCAGCAACTGGTACAGTCAAGAAATGCAGTTTATGTTCCTAAACAGTATCCAATATGGGTAGCATTTTAAAAGTATTTGGAATGGCCACCTCACTCGCTCTCTCTTTCCTCTGTTTACATCTAGTCTCCTAAGGCAGTGGTTCTCAAATGGGGGTACGTGTACTCCTGGGGGTACTTGAAGATATGCCAAGGGGTATGTGAGATTTTTTTTTAATATTCTAAAAATAGCAACAATTCAAAAATCCTTTATAAATATATTTATTGAACAATACTTCGACAAAATATGAATGTAAGTTCATAAACTGAACAACTAATCAAGTAGGCTATTCCATTCATTACCATAAAGCCAGAGTTTCCCCCATGCCATGATGGTTTGACCCTACCTGGCGGTGCCACACGGCACCAACTGTCAATCAACTATCCATGTAGAAAACAATGGAGGCTTGGTTAAAGCGTAGTGGACATGTTCCATAAATATTGATGTTAAAGATTTCTTTTTTTGTGAAGAAATGTTGAGAATGAAGTTCATGAATCCAGATGGATCTCTATTACAATCCCCAAAGAGGGCACTTTAAGTTGATTACTTCTATGTGTAAAAATCTTTATTTATAATTGAATCACTTGGTTATTTTTCAACAAGTTTTTAGTTATTTTTATATCTTTTTTTCCAAATAGTTCAAGAAAGACCACAACAAATGAGCAAATTTTGCACTGTTATACAATTTAATAAATCAGAAACTGATGACATAGTGCTGTATTTTACTTCTTTATCTCTTTTTTTCAACCAAAAATGCTTTGCTCTGATTAGGGGGTACTTGAAGTTAAAAAATGTTCACAGGAGTACATCACTGAAAAAAGGTTGAGAACCACTGTCCTAAGGCAGTGGTTCTCAACCTTTTTTCAGTGCTGTAACCTATATTCCTGTTATGTCTTCATAACAGGAATATCCTGAATTCTCAAGTTGCATATCACAATAGTCATCATCAGTGTTAATAACACAAGAGCTGCTTGGATTTGCTGTTGAGCAAGTCAAACTTCGTTCAGTGTAGCCGTAGTGCTTCCTTGACACGTGCGATGTGAAAGTAGACTTAACTGTAAATCTTTTTTCACATTGACTGAAGGGGCACGCAACTGTCCTACCTTCGGTAATATGACTTTTCAAATGCAGGAGAAAGGCCCATATATCATCGCACTTCGCGCTACATGAGACAATATTACAAGGTAAACCTTCTGCGCTATACATATCAGTCCTACTCTTGCCATATTTATGACGACGGCTGTGAGTTTTGAAGGCTGAGAAGTTGGAAAAAACTCTTGTGCATTTAGGGAAAGCACACTTAAACGATGCATTAGGCATACAACTATGACTTCGCATGTGTCTAACATACGCAAATACATTGCTGCAAGTCGTAGCACATATGTTGCAAGTTATCATCTTTTATGATGACTATGACAAAAAAGAAGAAAACTTAGCTAGCTAGCATGCGGCGGTACATGCGCGTGGTCAACCATAGTGTCTGTGATGCTGACTGTGACGCTATGTCATTTCGGACAACCCTCAGGTTGCTGGCACAGCCACTCTTCCAACTACGTCACGCCTTCCCCATGTATACATAGGTGGATTAATGACCGGGCCTACCGGGCCCAGGCCCAGGGGGCCAGAGGCCCCAAGGGGCCAGGCCAACTTGGCCCCGCGGCCGCGACCCAAGCAAAACTACTTTTGCAAAAATAATAATCTTAAGCCCCAAGGGGCCAGGCCAACTTGGCCCCGCGGCCATGATCCATAGAGGGTAAGAGGCCCCAAGGGGCCAGGTCAACTTGGCCCCGCGGCCGCGACCCACAGAGGGCCAGAGGCCCCAAGGGGCCAGGCCAACATGGCCCCGCGGCCATGATCCATAGACGGTCAGAGGCCCCAAGGGGCCAGGCCAACTTGGCCCCGCGGCCACGATCCATAGAGGGTCAGAGGCCCCAGGGGGCCAGGTCAACTTGGCCCCGCGGCCACGATCCATAGACGGTCAGAGGCCCCAAGGGGCCAGGCCAACTTGGCCCCGCGGCCACGACCCACAGAAGGCCAGAGGCCCCAAAGGGCCAGGCCAACTTGGCCCCGCGGCCGCGAGCCACAGAAGGCCAGAGGCCCCAAGGGGCCAGGTCAACTTGGCCCCGCGGCCACGATCCATAGAGGGTAAGAGGCCCCAAGGGGCCAGGTCAACTTGGCCCCGCGGCCGCGACCCACAGAGGGCCTGAGGTCCTAAGGGGTCAGGCCAACTTGGCCCCGCGGCCATGATCCATAGAGGGCCAGAGGCCCCGAGGGGTCAGGCCAACTTGGCCCCGATCCATAGAGGGTCAGAGGCCCCAAGGGGCCAGGCCAACTTGGCCCCGCGGCCACGACCCACAGAGGCCCCAAGGGGCCAGGCAAAATTGGCCCCGCGGCCATGATCCACAGAGGGCCAGAGGCTCTCAATCATTATTATCAAAGCTAATTCTCAAATTGGATGGATCACACAACCTCACTCACATATTCTTTATCAATTATTAAAGGTTGTTTCTGAATTTTGATCACAGAACTTAATGCAAATATTCTTGATTGATTGACAAAGCTCATTCTCAAATTTTGATTACACAACCTTACTCTGACAAATTATCATTATCAAAAAGCTCTATCTCGAATTTGGATCACAGAATCTCACTCAAGTATTCTTAGCTGTGCCCCTCCCCCATCAAGTCTTTCATAAACCGGTCTGTTCTTTTAGAATCTCCTCATTTGGTATTTTGAACTCGTGAGAGACTGCTCAAAATTTGGTTTCCTTTCCCTCAGTTCAGACTCAGAGATAATTTGAAATCATTCAACAAGAAGTTTAACGCGCGCACACACACACACACACACACTTGAGTTGAGCATTACTTGGAAATTCTTATATTTTCCATTTTGCTGTTATTATCAGCATCTTCCCATTTTGTCCTTTTCTTTCGAGAAAGTTTACAGTCTGACATTTGTCACTGCTGTCAGTTAATAACTTTTTGGTCTTTGACCCATTTTGTCATTTTCTCGATTCGATCGTCACTGACCACTCTCTCCTGTCTGGCAGACATCGTTGCTGCCATCATAGCTAGCAAGCTGCCTGCAGCGGGTCATCCCTATGTTCCCCGTCCCTATGTTACCCGGGTCCTATGTTCCCCTCTACCGGGGAACTAAGGACCCTTTTTAAAAAAAAGGGTTCTATGTTCCCCGCTGCGGGGAACGTACAACACTTTTTCCAGAAAAGGGTTCTATGTTCCCCGCTGCTTCCAATGCGCGACTAAGTAAGACGCACGCAGACACGCATGACAGAGACGCGTTTAAGTTGTCGAAGGAAGGAAGTTCGCGTTTGAGTTGCTCTATCTGCTGCCGCACGCCCTGTGACAGGTTAGGTTTAGGGATGGTTTTGGTCAGGGCACAATTTCGCCAAAAAAGTGCTCCACAACGCCCTGTGACAGGTTAGGTTTAGGGATAGTTTTGGTCAGGGCACAATTTCGCCAAAAAAAAGTGCTCCACAACGCCCTGTGACAGGTTAGGTTTAGGGATGGTTTTGGTCAGGGCACAATTTCGCAATTTCGCCAGATACAATGCAGGGAACATAGGACCCTTTTTTAGAAAAAGGGTCCTAAGTTCCCCGGTCGCATACAAAGACCCAGGAACAACCGGGGAACATAGGACCCGGGGAACATAGGACCCGGGGAACATAGGCACGCTCCCGCCTGCAGATAGCAACATTTTGGTGTCCTTTGGGAAAATATTTAGAAAGAAGACAAAAGTACACACAGTTGTACAACTATTATCTTTATGATCTTTTTTTTGTTAGTTTCTCTGTTACTGTGTGTGGCCAATTAAGCCACTTTTGGCCATACCTGGCTGGTGACATTTAGCGACTTTCTGGTTGATGTTAAGATTAATAATAGCAACAGTTCTCTTCATCTTAATGCAATTTATTGTGTCTGTCTCTCCACATTTTGCCATTAGGTACTTTGAGCTCTTGTTGGTCAGTCACTCTAAGGTACATTGTTGCTGCCATCATAGCTAGCAAGCTGCCTGCAGATAGCGACATTTTGGTGTCCTTTGAGAAATATTAAGAAAGAAGACAAAAGTACAAGACATTGTACGATTACTATCTTTTTAAAATTATTTGTTTCACTGTGTGATTGACCGACTTTGCCGCTAGATTTCGCGTCTTTTGGCCATACCTGGCTAGCGACTAAAAACATCATTTAGCGACTTTTTGGTTGTGAAGATAAGTGGTAAAAGCAGATCTTCCTGTTGGTCTTCCCACATTTTGCCATTTGGTACTTTGCACTCTTCTTGGTCACTCCAAGGCATTTGTCCCTGCCTTCAGCTAGTCACTTGGCTCTTTTGGAATATATTTCACTGTAATTGGCTCTCTCTCTCTCTTTCTCCTCAGTACAAATCAGCCTGTTCCCTTGCCATTCATCACTGACCACTCTGCTCTCCTGTCTGTCAGACATTATTGCTGCTTGCAGATAGCTTGGGGTCCTTAGAGAAAATATCAGAAGAGAAAAGTACACAATTATCTTAATTATCTTTTTTATTCAGTCAGTCCTTCAGTGAGTCCCAGTGTGTTGGCGATTAAGCAACGTTGGCATTCAATTAGCGACTTTTGGCCATACATGGCTGGCGACTCAAAAAACTAGAAAAAAAGTACAAAAAGTTGTACAATTAATATATTTATTATCCTTAATTCCCCTGAATCCTAGAGTGTGTTGCAATTAAGCAACTTTGCTGCTAGGTTTAGCGACTCTTGTTTTGGGCATACCTGGCTAGCGACTACAAACATTATTCAGCAACTTTTTGGCTGTTAAGATTAACGTTAATAAATTAAATCCTAATACAATTTATTGTGTTGGTCTCGCCATCTTGCTATTAGGTACTTTGAATTCTTGTTGGTCTCTGCTAAGGTATCTGGCTGTTGTCTTTGCCTTCAGTTAGTCACTTGGCTCTGGAATATATTTAACTGTACTTGGCTCTCTCTTTCTCCTCAGTACAAATCAGTCTGTTCCCTTGCCATTTAGACATTTTCTTGATTGGATCATCACTGACCACTCTGCTCTCCTGCTGTCTATCAGACGGTGTTGCTCCCATCATAGCTAGCAAGCTGCCTTGGTGTCCTTTGTGAAAATATTTAGATAGAAGACTAAAGTGCACAAAGGTGTACAATTATTATCTTTTCAAAATATTTGTTTCACTGTCAGTGTGATTGACCGACTTTGCCGCTAGATTTCGCGTCTTTTGGCCATACCTGGCTAGCGACTGAAAACATCATTTAGCAACTTTTTGGTTGTGAAGATAAGAGGTAAAAGCAGATCTGCCTGTTGGTCTTTCCACATTTTGCCATTTGGTACTTTGCACTCTTGTTGGTCACTCCAAGGCATTTGTCCCTGCCTTCAGCTAGTCACTTGGCTCTTTTGGAATATATTTCACTGTAATTGGCTCTCTCTCTCTTTCTCCTCAGTACAAATCAGTCTGTTCCCTTGCCATTTAGACATTTTCTTGATTCGATCATCACTGACCACTCTGCTCTCCTGCTGTCTATCAGACGAATCAGTTGATTCTCTGCTCTCAATTGTCTATGCTAGTAAGCTGTTATTCTCTGCTTTGGAGTGTTGATGCTGGGTTGCTAGTTTTCTAAATCACCTCACACACTTGAAGGAAGCAGCACCGATCATAAACACACAAACAAACTCACACACACACACACACACACACACACACACACACACACACACACACACACACACACATAGTTGGTTTATCTGTTGTGATAGGCAAAGAGCCAATGTGCAAAGAAAGAAGGGAAATATGGATCATAAACGTTTAAGTGGAGGAGCTAGAAAAAAAATTCAGCAAGAAAAGAAAAAAAAGGAATCAGTTTTACTTGAGAGTGTTCCAAATATCTCCAGCTTCTTCAGTACAAAGACATCTGCTGAAAGCAATTCTATAAATGCTACTGCAAATTCAGCTAAGGTTAGCAATGCACCTGAGCTAGCATGTAGCTCCCAAGATCCTGAGACCACTACAAGTGTAGACACTGAACCAAATGCTTCTGATGCTTATGATTCAACCAATTCAGCAGTAGCCAGTTGCTCGGATGAATGTGAGGTCACTGCACCTCTGGACAGCATAGAAAATGAGCTGAATCTTTCTTCAACACCATCTACAGTGACAACTCTACCTAGTGATCCCGCTAAATGGGCTGAGACCCTCACTGAGTCAATGAAGGAAGTTCTTATTCAAAGAGGTGCAAAATCATTTCACAACCGTCACAGCCATTATCCAGCTTCTGTGAGGAACAGTGGGCTAGGAGGCAAAACCCGATGCCTAAACAATGAACATTTTACTTCACACTTGCCCAATGGACAACGAGTACAAAGAGAGTGGCTGATGTACTCTCCCTCTACTGGTAATGTTTACTGCTTTGCATGCAAACTGTTTTCCCCAAAAACGCATTCTTTTGTGACAGGCTATTGTGATTGGAAACACTCAGAAAGATTTGGTGAACATGAGCGAAGTGCTGAGCACATAACCTGCATGCAAGCAGTCTTGAACCGCGCCAAAGGTGCCACAGTTGATGCAGACCTGTTCAAACAGTTTCAGGCAGAGAGCAGCTATTGGAGGCAGGTGTTACAAAGAGTTGTTGCAGTCATTAAATTCCTTGCAGAAAGGGGCCTTGCATTTAGGGGTAAAAATGAATCGTTAGGGTCTCCTCTCAATGGGAACTACCTTGGTATTCTGGAGGTCCTGGCTGAATTTGATCCCTTTCTAAAGGATCACATCAGAAAGTTTGGGCAGATGGGTCGAGGTAATACCTCATATCTGTCCTCCACCATTTGTGAGGAATTCATTGAATTGATGGGTGCAAAAACCAAACAGGCTATAGCAGATGAACTGCAAGCAAGCAAATACTACTCTATCATTGTGGATTCAACCCCAGATTTATCTCATGTGGACCAATTGACATTCATATTCCGTTTTGTTAGCAAAGAGGGCAGTGTTGTTGAACGCTTTGTGGGTTTTGAGCCCATTACTAGCCATACAGGTGAAAGTTTGGCTAACTGTGTCATGTCTGTGTTGGAAAATCTAGGGTTAGAGCTGTCAAATTGCAGGGGGCAGGCTTATGATAATGCCAGCAACATGTCAGGGAGGTATAATGGGTTGCAGGCTCACTTAAAGAAAAGCAACCCATTAATACACTATATTCCATGTGCAGCTCACTCTTTGAATTTGGTGGGAGTCAACAGCATTGACAGATGTGGAAATGAAGTCTCTAAGTATTTTGACTTGATTCAGTCTATTTACAACTTCACAACTGCATCCACACACCGATGGGACAGGGTATTTGGCAATTCCAACATAGATCTCACACTTAAAGCTTTATCCAACACGCGTTGGAGTTGCCGTGCAGAATCTACCAAAGCACTGTGGCAGAACTACAGTAAAATAAAAGCAGCACTACAGGTTATTTCCACTGATGACACAGAGAAACGAGACACACGAACTGAAGCTGACAGTCTAGTGCGGAAGCTGGATTCACTTGAGATGGCCTTCATGGCAGGCTTTTGGGACACTGTTCTGTCCAGATTTCAGGCCACAAGTCTGCAACTTCAAAAAGCAGACATGGACCTTGGTACAGCAGTTAGATTGCTGGAATCTCTGCGCACCTTTGTTCTCTCCCAAAGAGATCTATTTGATCATTTTGAGCAGAAAGCCTTAAACATGTTGGGTGGCACCCCATCTTACAGGGCTGAACGGACGAGGAAACGTAAAAAGTTTGCTGATGAATCAGCATCCCCAGATGTTGTGCTTGAGGGAAGGCAACTGTTTCAAATAGAGACATTTATTGCCTCTATTGATCAACTGAGTTCAAGCCTTAATCACCGTCTGGAGGCCTACAAACATCTGAACAATTTGTTCAGTGTCCTTTTCTCTTTGGATACAGAGTCCAATGCTTCAGTCCTTCACAAGGCCAAGATTCTCACTGAATCATACCCATCTGACCTCAATGAAAGTCTTGGACAGGAGCTTATACAGTTCAAATCTTTTATACAGCTCAACAACACTGATGAGGAGAGGACCCCTTCAGGACTGCTCAAAACAATAATACATTTTGGACTACAGCCTACGTTTCCTAATACATACATTGCGCTACAGATTTTTCTCACTCTACCGGTCAGTAACTGTGAGGGAGAACGCTCATTCTCTCTTTTGTCAAGAGTAAAAAATGAGCTGCGCACAAGAATGACTCAGAAAAGATTAAATGCGTTATCTCTAATGGCAATTGAGAGTGAGCTGACAAGAGAGTTGGACTTCAATGATGTGGTGGATGATTTTGCAAAATTGAAAGCACGAAAGAAACCCCTTGCTTAAAGGTGCACTGTGTAAGATTTTTAGGTTATTTCCAGAATTCACCCATTCACTAATGTTAGGCTACCTGTTTTCATGAATACTTACCACCACCATAAAATTCTAAGTATCCATTATGACTTGGAGAATTGCACTTTTGCCATTTCTGGGAAGTGTCACCTGGATTGTGAAGATAGGATTGACTTTAGGCAGAAGCTTGGTGCTTTCTCTGGCAAACTGAACCTCAAGCTTCATTCTCTGCAGCTTTGCATTCTTGTGCAGACTTTCATCCACAAGGAACTTTTCAACTTCCCCACTATCGTGAAGGGGCCATCAAAAGATTTCAGTGTGTCCAGCATGTCTAGTCTCTTACTCTCCTTTCTTTGAGCCATCTCTTGTTTCTCATCTGCCCTACTCTCGAATTTTGCCTTCATGAATTTACTCCAGTTGAGTTCAACCTCCCTTTTTGCTTGTGCTGCTGCCTTGAAACCTCTGAAGCTCCTGGCTCTTCTGTAAAATTATTGACCTATTGACTGCGTTCAGTGTGCCCAACTTCTTCAGTTTGTAGTCCACCTTGCCACATTGTCTCTCCATCCCAATGTTGTGCACAGGGGTGCCATCAATGTTACTAGCCTGTTCACTGACAGGGTCCATTGGGAAGGTCTCCTCATCCATCCTCTGCCTGGCCAGGACAGTCTTCAGATGGGGCAGCATGAGATCTGTCAGCTGCTTCACTTCATCCAAGTATTCGGCAGCCACGTCTGACACTGAGTTCAGGACATGTCCAGTGCCTGTCCAGCCACTATAGCATTCTTGGAAATGGGCTATCTTGACCTGCATGCAGCCCTTGTACCATGAACTGGCCTACACCTTTCTTTGTGGTGCTCTCCGATGCATGTTATCATTTTACCTTTCTCCTTCTCCTCAAGCTTAACCACAAATAGATACAGACTTTGAGCCTCAATTTGCTGCACAGCTGCCGTTATGCCAATGTGTTTTCCTAAGATATTATTTTATTTTTAATGATAGAAGGGAGGAAAAGGGGGCAAAAATCATGTCCGATTTAGTTTTTTGGGTGGGTTGGGGGGTTTATTTCATGATAGCTACCAACTTCCAATACATAATATCTCTCAAATGACCCAATGCACCATCACTGAAGTGGGCGTAATCATTTTCAAAAATGTTTATTTTTAGGCCATTTATCCCCTCCCCCTGTGTCTGTGTGAAACCTGTGCTTGTCAGTGTCTGTGTGGTATACCTAATAGTGTGTGTGCAGTATGTGCACTCTTCTGTACAGTACAGTGTGCATGTCTGTTCACAGTATACAGTATTTCTTGCATAGTGCGTGCGTGTGTGTGCGCCCACACGCGCGGGGGGTTGAGGGGCCAAGACCATGTCAGGCCCAGGGGGCCAAAATTTCTTAATCCGCCCCTGCATGTATATGACAGTTATGACAGTTATGACCTAGTTATTTAAACATAACTCCTAAACCACACATGCAAAATGGCTAATAATGCCTGGAGAAATGTATATTTGTGAGTTTTACTGGAAAAAAACATTTTGTAAGGTTAGCAAAGACACAAGTTCGTTTTTGTACTTAATAAGACAGTAAAACTGTCATACTAAATATGGAAAGTTATATAAACCTAACTCCAAAACCAAACATGCAAAATGTGTAAAAATGCCTGTAATATTGAATCCATGTGAGTTTTCAGTGGTGTTTGTAAAGTTTGCAAATCCAAAAATTAGGTTTTTCTCACTATAACAGTGTCACACTCAATATGAAAGTTATTTAAACATTACTCCTAAACCACGCATGCAAAATGGCTAATAATGCTTGACATAATGCATCCTTGGGAGTTTTACTCAAAACATATGCTTTTTTTAAATCTTGCAAACACAAAAAGTAGTTTTTACTCAATATGACCTTAATGTTCTTAGAATCCTGAGATAATGCGAAAAAAGCAATAAAACTGTTTTCCAACATAATTTCTAAACCCATCATGCAAAATGTCTAAATATAACTGTAATATTAAATGCATGTGAGTTTTACTAGAATCAGTTGTTTTTGTAAGGTTTTCAAATACAAAAAATTAGGTTTTACTCACTATACAGTGTACTGTCACACTCAATATGACAGTTATTTAAACATAACTCCTAAACTACACATGCAAAATGACTAATGATGCCTGAAATAATGCATCCTTATGAGTTTTACTCGAAACATATGCTTTTTTTAAATCTTGCAATCACAAAAAGTAGTTTTTTACTCAATATGATAATAATGTTCTTAAAATCCTTAGATAATGCGAAAAAAGCATTAAAAAAGTATTCCATCATAATTCCTAAACCAAACATGCAAAATGTGTAAAAATGCCTGTAATATTGAATCCATGTGGGTTTTACTAGAATCAGTTGTTTTTGTAAGGTTTGCAAATAAAAAAAAAATGTTTTACCCAATATGACAGTGTCACACTCAATATGACAGTTATTTAAACATAACTCTTAAACTACACATGCAAAATGACTAATGATGCCTGAAATAATGCATCCTTATGAGTTTTACTCGAAACATATGCTTTTTTTAAATCTTGCAATCACAAAAAGTAGTTTTTTACTCAATATGATAATAATGTTCTTAAAATCCTGAGATAATGCGAAAAAAGCAATAAAAAAGTATTCCATCATAATTCCTAAACCAAACATGCAAAATGTGTAAACATACCTGTAATATTGAATCCATGTGCGTTTTACTAGAGTCAGTTGTATTTGTAAGGTTTGCAAATACAAAAATTAGGTTTTTCTCACTATAACAGTGTCACACTCAATATGACAGTTATTTAAACATAACTCCTAAACCACACATGCAAAATGGCTAATAATGCCTGAAATAATGCATCCTTGGGAGTTTTACTCAAAACATATGCTTTTTTTAAATCTTGCAAACACAAAAAGTAGTTTTTTACTCAATATGAAGTAATGTTCTTGGAATCCTGAGATAATGTGAAAAAAGCAATAAAAATGTTTTCCAACATAATTTCTAAGCCCATCATGCAAAATGTCTAAAAATGACTGTAATATTAAATGCATGTGAGTTTTACTAGAAGCAGTTGTTTTTGTAAGGTTTGCAAATACAAAAATTTGGTTTTTCTCACTGTGATAGTGTCACACTCAATATGACAATTATTTAAACATAACTCCTAAATCACACATGCAAAATGGCTAATATGCCTGTAGAAATGTATCTTTGTGAGTTTTACTGTAAGGTTTGTAAAGACACAAGTTAGTTTTAATATAAACTAACTTACATAACCCAATATAACAGTATAGCATTCATACTATATATGAAATGTATTCAAACATAACTCCAAAACCAAACATGCATTATGTCTAAAAATGCCTGTATTATTGAATCCATGTGAGTTTTACTAGAGTCAGATATGTTTGTAAGGTTTGCAAATACAAAAATTAGGTTTTACTCATAATGACAGTACAACTGCCACATTCAATATGACAGTTATTTAAACATAACTCCTTAACCACACATGTAAAATGGCTAATAATGCCTGGAGAAATGTCTCTTTGTGAGTTTTACTGGAAAAAAATATTTTGTAAGGTTTGTAAAGACACAAGTTAGTTTTTTTTACTCAATATGACAGTATTACTGTCATACTAAATATGAAAGTTATATAAACATAACTCCAAAACCAAACATGCATTATGTCTAACAATGCCTGTATTATTGAATCCATGTGAGTTTTACTAGAGTCAGATATGTTTGTAAGGTTTGCAAATACAAAAATTAGGTTTTACTCATAATGACAGTACAACTGCCACATTCAATATGACAGTTATTTAAACATAACTCCTTAACCACACATGTCAAATGGCTAATAATGCCTGGAGGGAATGTCTCTGTGAGTTTTACTGGAAAAAAATATTTTGTAAGGTTTGTAAAGACACAAGTTAGTTTTTTTTACTCAATATGACAGTATTACTGTCATACTAAATATAAATAAATGATAAATATGAAAGTTATATAAACATAACTCCAAAACCAAACATGCATTATGTTTAACAATGCCTGTAATATTGTATCCATGTGAGTTTTACCAGAATCAGTGGTTTTTGTAAGGTTTGCAAATACAAAAATTAGGTTTTACCGACTATGACAGTTTTTTAAACATAACTCCGAAACAACAAATGTGAAATGGCGAATAATGTTTGGAGAAATGTATTTTTGTGAGTTTTACTAGAAAAAATATATTTTGTAAGGTTTGCAAAGACACAAATTAGTTTTTTAGTCAATATGATAGTGAAACTGTCATACGAAATCCATCCATTTCCTTGCGCTTATCCGAGGTCGGGTTGCGGGGGCAGCAGCCTAAGCAGAGAAGCCCAGACTTCCCTCTCCCCAGCCAATTCATCCAGCTCTTCTCGGGGGATCCCGAGGTGTTCCCAGGCCAGCCGGCTGACATAGTCTTCCCAATGTGTCCTGGGTCTTCCCCGTGGCCTCCTGCCGGTCGGACTTGCCCTAACGAAAAAAGCAATACAAATGTATTCAAACACAACATGCAAAATGGCTAATAATGCCTGGAGATATGTATCTTTGTGAGTTTTACTAGAAAAAATATATTTTGTAAGGTTTGCAAAGACACAAGTTAGTTTTTTTACTCAATATGACATTTTAATTACAGCAAGGAGGTCTTGCCGCTGGGCCTTAGGCCTGTCGCACCTCCACCGTTGCCTGTGGTGGACTGTGCATGGCAGGGACGTCCTCTTCCCTGAGGCAGGCCTAAACCTGACCGCATACCAGAAAAGGTTTTGCTGCAGGGTCTTCAGCTGGGGACCACCTCTCATTGATGTTTCGCCCCTTAGCACAGAACATCTCCCGGTGGCGGGGCAGTGAACAGGGACGTCTCCCTGACACCCCCTGCAGCAAAACCTACTTGGATGTTGCTCCCCAAGCCTTGTCGCGTCGTTTGAGCCAGAGCCAGTGGCTAGATTTCTCTGCTACTTCTGAAAGCTCCTTGGTGGATCTGCTCAGGGTGGCTCCCGTAGTCCCAGGTCCTTGAGCAGGCGTGGTGTTGTTCTGCCCACAAAGCTTCTGGCTCCCACCTACACCGGATACAGTCTCAAACTCCATCCACTTTCTCTGCACTCCGCGACCAGGTCTGCATACTTTGCCTTCTTTCTCTCGTAGGCAGCTTCCAGTCCCTCCTCCACTGTCAGCTCAATCAGTACTACTGACTTCAGAGCTGCAGACCACAGCACCACATCTGGTCTTAAGGTGGTGCTGCATATCTCCTGTGGGAACTGGAGCTGCCTACCCAGGTCCACGTCCATCTTCCACGCCGCCCCTGGTTTTAATAGCTTGGCGGGTGGTCTCTTACTGGAATGTGTGGCAGGTGCCTTAGGAAGTGGATCCTGCATTGGCTTTCTGCTGGACTCTGGTTGTTTGCCTCCTACCGACTTTTCTCCAGCATCTCTGCCAGCTTGCTGAGCACTTGGTTGTACCGCCATCTGAGCCGACCCTGTGTCAGCACCATTTTGCAGCCTGACAGAACGTGCTGGAGTGAGGCATTGATGGTCCCGCAGAGGTCGCAGGATTGCTCTGTGCCAAGCCATTGATGGAGGTTTTTAGGGCTCGGGAGGGTGTCATATGTTGCCCTGATGAGGAAACTGAGCCGAGCCTGTGGCAGTTTCCAGGAATCTGCCCAGCTGATTGCTCGGTTCGATACACCCTCCCAAGTTGTCCAACTCCCCTGCTGACCCTGTGCCACAGACCTTACTCTGAGCTCCTCCTGCTCAATCCTGGTGACCTCAGCAACAACAAGGTAATTCCTCTCTTTCCTGCCTGCCTTGGATCATAGGATGGGTGGATTGCTCCATCCAAGGCCTGCCCGGCCTGTCTGGACCATGACCACGACTTCTTGATGTTGCAGTCTCCCCATCGCCTTCTGGACCTCCTCCTTGGCCCTCCACTTCCTTCCAGTCTCGACTCTGACATTTGCATCCGCAACTGCCCTGTCAGAGGAGTCCCTTAGCTCCATCACCAGCCTTTCCTTCTCCTGCCTGTAGCCCAGTGTTATAGATTTCAGGGGCAGCTGGAGTGAGTTCCATCCATACAGGCCAGCAGCTGAGAAGCACTGTGGCAGGCCAAGCCATTTTCGGATGAAAGAGTTGGCTTTTGCTTCCATCCGGTTTACGGCTAATGACGTGACTTCGCACATCTTCAGAGGCCACATCATCCTTGGGTACAGGGTGAAGTGGTAACATCACACCTTGTATTTCCCAGGTAGCTGGCCTGCATCACTCTTGGACAGGCCCTCTGAAAGCTGCTGGAGGATGATTTTTCCCATGTCCTTGTCTGAGGGACCAGGTATATAGAGTCTTCCCAGGCTTCGGATGGGCTGATCCACGATGAGTGGGATGTCTTCTCCGCTGACGGTGAAGGTGACTCTGTCGTTTCTCTTCCCCTTTCGCATAACTGTCATACTAAATCCATCCATTTTCTTCCGCTTATCCGAGGTCGGGTTGCGGGGGAAGCAGCCTAAGCAGAGAAGCCCAGACTTCCCTCTCCCCAGCCACTTTGTCCAGCTCTTCTCGGGGGATCCTGAGGCGTTCCCAGGCCAGCCGGGAGACATAGTCTTCCCAATGTGTCATGGGTCTTCCCCGTGGCCTCCTGCAGATCGGACTTGACCTAACGAAAAAAGCAGTAAAAATGTATTCTAACACAACTCCTAAACCAAACATGTAAAATGTCTAAACATGCCTGTAAAATAGAATCTATGTGAGTTTTACTAGAATCAGTTGCTTTTGTAAGGTTTGCAAATACAAACATTTGGTTTTACACATAATGACGGTATAACTAACACATTCAATATGACAGTTATTTAAACGTAACTCCTAAACCACACATGCAAAATGGCTAATAACGCCTGGAGATATGTATCTTTGTGAGTTTTACTAGAAAAAATATATTATGTAAGGTTTGCAAAGACACAAGCTAGTTTTTTTTACTCAATATGACAGTATAACTGTCATACTAAATCCATCCATTTTCTTCCGCTTATCGAGGTCGGGTTGCGGGGGCAGCAGCCTAAGCAGAGAAGCCCAGACTTCCCTCTCCCTAGCCACTTTGTCCAGCTCTTCTCAGGGGATCCTGATGCGTTCCCAGGCCAGCCGGGAGACATAGTCTTCCCAATGTGTCCTGGGTCTTCCCCGTGGCCTCTTGCCGATTGGACTTGCCCTAACGAAAAAAGCAATAAAAATGTATTCAAACACAACTCCTAAACCAAACATGTAAAATGTCTAAAAATGCCTGTAATATTGAATCTATGTGTTTTACTAGAATCAGTTGTTTTTGTAAGGTTTGCAAATACAAAAATTTGCAAACCTATACACATATTGAATTTGTATAACTAACACATTCAATATGACAGTTATTTAAACATATTTCCTAAACCACACATGAAAAACGGCTATTAATGCCTGGAAAAATGTATCTTTGTGAGTTTTACTGGTAAAACATATTTTGTAATGTTTTTAAGGACACAAATTAGTTTTTACTCAATATGACAGTATAACTGTCATACTAACTATGAAAGTTATTTAAACATAACTCCAAAACCAAACATGCATTATGTCTAAAAATGACTGTAATATTGTATCCATGTGAGTTTAACTAGAATCAGTTGTTTTTGTAATGTTTGCATATACAAAATATGGGTTTTTCTCACTATGGCAGTATACTGTTACACTAAATCTGACAGTTATTTAAACATAACTCCTAAACCACACATGCAAAATTTGTCCTTTCGGCCATGACCCAAAGCTCATGACCATAGGTGAGAATGGGAACGTAGATCGCCGGTGAATCGAGAGCTTTGCCTTCCGGCTCAGCTCCTTTTTCACCACAACGGATCAATACAGCGTCCGCAATACTGAAGATTCCGTACCGATCCGCCTGTGGATCTCACGATCCACTCTTCCCTCACTCGTGAACAAGACTCCGAGGTACTTGAACTCCTCCACTTGGGGCAAGATCTCCGCCCCAACCCGGAGATGGCACTCCACCCTTTTCCGGGCGAGAACCATGGACTCGGACTTGGAGGTCCTGATTCCCATCCCAGTCGCTTCACACTCGGCTGCGAACCGATCCAGTGAGAGCTGAAGATCTTGGCCAGATGAAGCCATCAGGACCACATCATCTGCAAAAAGCAGAGACCTAATCCTGCAGCCACCAAACCAGATACCCTAAACGCCCTGACTGCGCCTAGAAATTATGTCCATAAAGGTTATGAACAGAATCCGTGACAAAGGGCAGCCATGGCGGAGTCCAACCCTCTGGAAACGGGTCCGGCATTGCGGACCAAGCTCTGACACTGATTATACAGGGAGCGAACCACCACAATAAGACAGTCTGTTACCCCATACTCTCTGAGCACTCCCCACAGGAGGAGGCTACACGTCGAATGCCTTCTCCAAGTCCACAAAGCACATGTAGACTGGTTGGGCAAACTCCCATGCACCCTCAAGAGTGCATGGGAGTATAAAGCTGGTCCACAGTTCCACGACCAGGACGAAAACCACACTGTTCCTCCTGAATCCGAGGTTCGACTATCCAGCGTAGCCTCCTCTCCAGTACACCTGAATAGACCTTACCGGGAAGGCTGAGGAGTGTGATCCCACGATAGTTGGAACACACCCTACGGTTCCCCTTCTTAAAGAAAGGAACCACCACCCCGGTCTGCCAATCCAGAGGTACCGCCCGCGATGTCCACGCGATGTTGCAGAGTCTTGTCAACCAAGACAGCCCCACAACATCCAGAGCCTTAAGGAACTCCAGGCGGATCTCATCCACCCCCGGGGCCTTGCCACCGAGGAGATTTTTAACTACCTCTGCAACCTCAGCCCCAGAAATAGGAGAGCCCACCACAGATTCCCCAGGCCCTGTTTCCTCATAGGAAGATATACTGGTAGGATTGAGGAGGTCTTCGAAGTATTCCCTCCACCGATCCACAACATCCGCAGTCCAGGTCAGCAGAACACCAGCCCCACCATACACGGTGTTGATATTGCAATGCCTCCCCTTCCTGAGGCGGCGGATGGTGGTCCAGAATCGCTTCGAAGCCGTCCGGAAGTCGTTTTCCATGGCTTCCCCGAACTCCTCCCATGTCCGAGTTTTTGCCTCCGCGACCGCTAATGCCGCACACTGCTTGGCCTGTCGGTACCTGTCTGCTGCCTCCGGAGTCCTACGAGCCAAAGAGCCCGATAGGACTCTTTCTTCAGCTCGACGGCATCCCTTACCGCTGGACACCAGCAGGTTCTAGGACTACCGCCACGACAGGCACCAACCACCTTGCGGCCACAGGTCCAATCGGCCGCCTCGACAATAGAGGTACGGAACATCGTCCACTCGGACTCAATGTCCAGCGCCTCCCTCGTGACATGTTCAAAGTTCTTCTGGAGGTGGGAATTGAAACTCTCTCTGACAGGAGACTCTGCCAGGCGTTCCCAGCAAACCCTCACAATGCGTTTGGGCCTGCCAGGTCTGTCCGGCATCCTCCCCCACCATCGCAGCTCCGCCCCTCTCTTCACCCGAGTGTCCAACACATGAGACCGCAAATCCGATGACACAACTACAAAGTCGATCATGGAAATGCGGTGCCAAGTGCACATATGGACACCCTTATGTTTGAACATGGTGTTTGTTATTGACAATCTGTGACAAGCACAAAAGTCCAATAACAAAACACCACTCGGGTTCAAATCCGGGCGGCCATTCTTCCCAATCACGCCTGTCCAAGTTTCACTGGGGTTGCCAACATGAGCGTTAAAGTCCCCCAGTAGAACGAGGGAATCACCCGGGGGAGCACTTTCCAGTACTCCCTCGAGTGAATCCAAAAAGGGTGGGTACTCTGAGCTGCCGTTTGGCGCATGAGTGCAAACAACATTCAGGACCCGTTCCTCCACCCGAAGGCAGAGGGAAGCTACCCTCTCGTCCACTGGGTTGAACTCCAACGTGCAGGCTTTAAAGCTGTGGGGGCAACAAGAATTGCCACCCCAGCCCGTCGCCTCTCACTGCCGGCAATGCCACCAACATAACTCCGAAACAACAAATGCTAATAATGCGCTTTACTCTGAGTTCCTCCCGGATGACAGAGCTTCTCACCCTAAGGGAGAGACCCGCCACCCGGCGGAGGAAACTCTTTTCGGCCGCTTGTACCCGTGATCTTGTCTTTTCGGTCATAACCATGACCATAGGTGGGATGGGAATGTAGATCGACCGGTAAATTGAGAGCTTTTCCTTCTGGCTCAGCTCCTTCTTCACCACAATGGATCGATATAGCGTCCTCATTACTGAAGACGCCGCATTGATCCGCCTGTGGATCTCACGATCCACTCTTCCCTCACTCGTGAACAAGACTCCTAGGTACTTGAACTCCTCCACTTGGGCCATCTCCTTCCTAACCTGGAGATAGCACTCCAACCTTTACCGGGCGAGAACCATGGACTCGGACTTGCAGGTGCTGATTCTCATCCCAGTCGCTTCACACTTGGCTGCGAACCGATCCAATGAGAGCTGGAGATCCAGGCCAGTTGAAGCCATCAGGACCACATCATCTGTAACCTAATCCTGCAGCCACCAAACCGGAACCCCTCAACGCCATTACTGCGCCTAGAAATTCTGTCCATAAAAGTTATGAACAGAATCGGTGACAAAGGGCAGCCTTGGCAGAGTCCAACCCTCACTGGAAAGGGGTCCGACTTACTGCCGGCAATGCGGACCAAGCTCTGACACTGATCATACAGGGAGCGACCCGCCACAATCAGACAGTCCGATACCCCATACTCTCTGAGCACTCCCCACGGTCGAATAACTTCTCCAAGTCCACAAAGCACATGTAGACGGGTTGGGCAAACTCCCATGCACACTCAAGGACCCTGCGGAGAGTAAAGAGCTGGTCTACCATTCCACGACCAGGACAAAAACCACACTGTTCGTCCTGGATCCGAGGTTCGACTATCCAGCGTAGCCTCCTCTCCAGTACACATGAATAGACCTTACCGGGAAGGCTGAGGAGCGTGATCCACGATAGTTGATAGTTGAAGAGAGGAACCACCACCACCACCTCTGCCTATCCAGAGGTGCCGCCCCCGATGTCCACGCGATGTTGCAGAGTCTTGTCAACCAAGACAGCCCCACAGCATCCAGAGCCTTAAGGAACTCCGGACAGATCTCATCCACCCCCGGGGCGTTGCAACCAAGGAGCTTTTTAACTACCTCGGCAACTTCAGCCCCAGAAATAGGAGAGCCCACCACAGATTCCCCAGGCACTACTTCCTCATAGGAAGACATGTTAATGGGATTAAGGAGGTCTTCGAAGTATTTCCTCCACCGATCCACAACAGCCGCAGTAGAGGTCAGCAGCAGACCATTCTCACCATACACGGTGTTACAGTGCACTGCTCCCCCCCCGAGGCGGCAGATGGTGGTCCAGAATCGCTTCGAAGTCGTCCGGAAGTCGTTTTCCATGGCTGCCCCAAACTCCTCCCATGTCCGAGTTTTTGCCTCCACGACCGCTGAAGCCGCACTTCGCTTAGCCTGTCGGGACCTGTCCGCTGCCTCTGGAGTCCCATTAGCCAAAAGGACCCGATAGGCTCTTTCAGCTTGACGGCATCCCTCCACAACAGGGACCAAACTCCTTGCGGCCAAAGCTCCAATCAGCCGGCTCGACAAGAGACGCACGGAACATGGTCCACTCAGACTCAATGTCCAGCACCTCCCTCGTGACATATTCAAAGTTCTTCCGGAGTTGGGAATTGAAACTCTCTCTGACAGGAAACTCTGCTAGGTGTTCCCAGCAGACCCTCACAATGCGTTTGGGCCTGCCAGGTCTGTCCGGCATCCTCCCCCACCATCGGAGCCACCACCGGTGGTATTCGGTAGAAAACTCTGCCCAAAAGTCCAATAACAAAGCACCACTTGGGTTCAGATCCGGGTGGCCATTTTTCCCAATCACGCCTCTCCAGGTTTCACTGTCGTTGCCAACATGAGCGTTGCAGTCCCCCAGCAGAACAAGAGAATCACCCAAGGGAGCACTCTCCAGTACTCCCTCAAGGGAATCCCACAAGAGTGGGTACTCTGAGCTGCTATTTGGTGCGTAAACAGTCAGGACCCGTCCCAGGCAGAGGGAAGCTACCATCTCGTCTACTGGGTTAAAGGTTACGTGCAGGCTTTGAACCGGGGGACAACAAGAATTGCCACCCCAGCCTCTCATTGCTTGCAACGCCAGAGTGGAAGAGAGTCCAGCCCCTCTCGAGAGAACAGGTTCCAGAGCCCTTGCTGTGCGTCGAAGTGAGTCCAACTATATCTAGCCGGAACTTCTCCACCTCGCACACCAGCTCAGGCTCCTTCCCTCCCAGCAAGGTGACTTCCACGTCCAAAGAGCTACCTTATGTAGCCGATAATCGGACCGCCAAGTGCCCTGCCTTCGGCTGCTGCCCAGCTCACACAGCACCCGACCTCTATGACCCAGCCCATTAGAGGAGAGACCCACGTTACCTCATCGAGCTGAGCCAGCCAACAGGCGCTCGCCATCGTGCCCCACCTCTGGGCCTTGGGAGACCCTACCAGGGGGCATAGAAGCCCCAGACAACATAGCTCCTAGGATCAGTGGGACACGCAAACTCCTCTACCACGATAAGGTGGCGGCTCAGAAAGGAGGTTATATAAACATAACTCCAAAACCGAACATGCATTATGTCTAAAAATGCCTAAAATATTGTATCTATGTGAGTTTTACTAGAATCGGTGGTTTTTGTAAGGTTTGCAAATACAAAAATTAGGTTTTACTCACTATGGTAAATGGGTTATACTTGTATAGCGCTTTTCTACCTTCAAGGTACTCAAAGTGCTTTGACACTATTTCCACATTCACCCATTCACACACACATTCACACACTGATGGCGGGAGCTGCCATGCAAGGCCCTAACCACGACCCATCAGGAGCAAGGGTGAAGGACACAACGGACGTGACGAGGTTGGTAGAAGGTGGGGATCGAACCAAGAACCCTCAGGTTGCTGGCACAGCCACTCTCCCAACTGCGCCACGCCTTCCCCATGTATATGACAGTTATGACAGTTATGACTGAATATGACAGTTATTTAAACATAAATCCTAAACCACACATGCAAAATGGCTAATAATGCCTGGAGAAATGTATATTTGTGAGTTTTACTGGAAAAAAATATTTTGTAAGGTTTGCAAAGACACAAGTTCGTTTTTGTACTTAATAAGACAGTAAAACTGTCGTACTAAATATGGAAAGTTATATAAACCTAACTCCAAAACTAAACATGCCTATGTTTATGTCTAAAAATGCCTGTAATAATATATCTCATAATGTATGTCATATTGCGTGTGGCAGTTATACTGTCATTATGAGTAAAACCCCATTTTTGTATTTTTAAACCTTATAAACCGCCTGTTTCTGTGAATTTCTAGTAAAATTCACAGAAACAGGCGGTTTATAAGGTTTAAAAATACAAAAATGGGGTTTTACTCATAATGACAGTATAACTGCCACACGCAATATGACAGTTATTTAAAAACTCCTAGTACACATGAAAAATGGCTAATAATGCCTGAAATAATGCATCCTTGTGAAATTTCCGAAACATATGCTTTTTTAAAGGCTTGCAAACACAAAAAGTAATTTTGTGTTTTTTGCGTACTTTTACTCACTATGACAGTGTCACACTCAATATGACAGTTTATTTAAACATAACTCCTAAACTACACATGCAAAATGGCAAATGATGCCTGAAATAATGCATCCTCTGGAGATTTACTCGAAACATATGCTTTTTTTAAAAATCTTCCAATCAAAAAAAGTAGTTTTTACTCAATATGACAGTAATGATCTTAAAATCCTGAGATAATGCAAAAAAAAGCAATAAAAAAGTATTCCATCATAATTCCTAAACCAAACATGCAAAATGTGTAAAAATGCCTGTAAAATTGAATCCATGTGAGTTTTACTAGAGTCAGTTGTGTTTGTAAGGTATGCAAATTAAAAAAAATATGTTTTACCCACTCTGACAGTGTCACACTCACTATGACAGTTATTTAAACATAACTCCTAAACCACACATGCAAAATGGCTAATAATGCCTGAAATAATGCATTATTGGGAGTTTTACTCGAAACATATGCTTTTTTTAAATCTTCCAAACACAAAAAGTAGTTTTTTACTCAATATGACAGTAATTTTCTTAAAATCCTGAGATAATGCGAAAAAAGCAATAAAAAAGTATTCCATCATAATTCCTAAACCAAACATGCAAAATGTGTAAAAATGCCTGTAATATTGAATCACTGTGAGTTTTACTAGAGTCAGTTGTGTTTGTAAGGTTTGCAAATACAAAAATTAGGTTTTTCTCACCTTAACAGTGTCACATTTAATATGACAGTTATTTAAACATAACTCCTGAAACCACACTTGCAAAATGACTAATGATGCCTGAAATAATAGATCCTTATGAGTTTTACTCAAAACATATATTTTTTTTAAATCTTGCAATCACAAAAAGTAGTTTTTTACTCAATATGATAGCAATGTTCTTAAAATCCTGAGATAATGCGAAAAAAGCAATAAAAAAGAATTCCATCATAATTCCTAAACCAAACATGCAAAATGTGTAAAAACACCTGTAATATTGAATCCATGTGAGTTTTACAAGAGTCAGTTGTATTTGTAAGGTTTGCAAATACAAAAATTAGGTTTTTCTCACTATAACAGTGTCACACTCAATATGACAGTTATTTAAACATAACTCCTAAACTACACATGCAAATTGACTAATGATGCCTGAAATAATGCATCCTTGGGAGTTTTATTCAAAACATTGCTTTTTTAAAATGTTGCAAACACAAAAAGTATTTTTTTACTCAATATGAAGTAATGTTCTTAGAATCCTGAGATAATGCGAAAAAAGCAATAAAAATGTTTTCCAATAAAAAAGTATTCCATCATAATTCCTAAACCAAACATGCAAAATGTGTAAAAATGCCTGTAATATTGAATCCATGTGGGTTTTACTAGAATCAGTTGTATTTGTAAGGTTTGCAAATACAAAAATTAGGTTTTTCTCACTATAACAGTGTCACACTCAATATGACAGTTATTTAAACATAACTCCTAAACCACATATGCAAAATAGCTAATAATGCCTGAAATAATGCATCCTTTTTTACTCGAAACATATGCTTTTTTTTAAATCTTGCAAACACAAAAAATAGTTTTTTACTCAATATGACATTAATTTTCTTAAAATCCTGAGATAATGCGAAAAAAGCAATAAAAAAGTATTCCATCATAATTCCTAAACCAAACATGCAAAATGTGTAAAAATGCCTGTAATATTGAATCCATGTGGGTTTTACCAGAATCAGTTGTTTTTGTAAGGTTTGCAAATAAAAATAAAAAAAGGTTTTACCCAATCTGACAGTGTCAAACGCAATATGACAGTTATTTTAACATAACTCTTGAACTACACATGCAAAATGACTAATGATGCCTGACATAATGCATCCTTATGAGTTTTACTCGAAACATATGCTTTTTTAAAATCTTGCAATGACAAAAAGTAGTTTTTTACTCAATATGATAGTAATGTTCTTAAAATCCTGAGATAATGCAAAAAAAGCAATAAAAAAGTATTCCATCATAATTCCTAAACCAAACATGCTAAATGTGTAAAAAATACCTGTAATATTGAATCCATGTGAGTTTTACTAGAGTCAATTGTATTTGTAAGGTTTGCAAATACAAAAATTAGGTTTTTCTCACTATAACAGTGTCACACTCAATATTACAGTTATTTAAACATAACTCCTAAACCACACATGCAAAATGGCTAATAATGCCTGAAATAATGCATCCTTGGGAGTTTTACTCAAAATATATGCTTTTTTAAAATATTGCAAACACAAAAAGTAGTTTTTTACTCAATATGAAGTAATGTTCTTAGAATCCTGAGATAATGCGAAAAAAGCAATAAAAATGTTTTCCAACATAATTTCTAAACCAAACATGCAAATTGTGTAAAAATGCCTGTAATATTGAATCCATGTGGGTTTTACTAGAATCAGTTGTTTTTGTAAGGTTTGCAAATACAAAAACAAGGTTTTTCTCACTATAACAGTGTCCACTCAATGCTTTTTTCAAATCTTGGAAACACAAAAAGTAGTTTTTACTCAATAAGACCTTAATGTTCTTAGAATCCTGAGATAGTGCGAAAAAAGCAATAAAAAGGTTTTCCAACATAATTTCTAAGCCCATCATGCAAAATGTCTAAAAATGACTGTAATATTAAATGCATGTGAGTTTTTGTTTTTGAGCAGTTGTTTTTGTACGGTTTGCAAATACAAAAAATAGGTTTTACCCACTATAACAGTATACTGTCACACTCATTATGACAGTTATTTAAACATAACTCCTAAACTACACATGCAAAATGACTAATGATGCCTGAAATAATGCATCCTTATGAGTTTTACTCGAAACATATGCTTTTTTTAAAATCTTGCAATCACAAAAAGTGTTTTTTTTACTCAATATGATAGTAATGTTCTTAAAATCCTGAGATAATGCGAAAAAAGCAATAAAAAAGTATTCCATCATATTTCCTAAACCAAACATTCAAAATGTGTAAAAATGCCTGTAATATTGAATCACTGTGAGTTTTACTAGTCAGTTGTGTTTGTAAGGTTTTCAAATACAAAAATGAGGTTTTTCTCACTATAACAGTGTCACACTCAATTTGACAGTTATTTAATCATAACTCCTAAACCACACATGCAAAATGGCTAATAATGCCTGAAATAATGCATCCTTGGGAGTTTTAATCAAAACATATGCTTTTTTCAAATCTTGGAAACACTAAAAGTAGTTTTTACTCAATATGACCTTAATGTTCTTAGAATCCTGAGATAATGCGAAAAAAGCAATAAAAATGTTTTCCAACATAATTTCTAAGCCCATCATGCAAAATGTCTAAAAATGACTGTAATATTAAATGCATGTGAGTTTTATTAGACGCAGTTGTTTTTGTTCGGTTTGCAAATACAAAAATTAGGTTTTTCTCACTATAACAGTGTCACACTCAATATTACAGTTATTTAAACATAACTCCTAAACCACACATGCAAAATGGCTAATAATGCCTGAAATAATGCATCCTTGGGCGTTTTACTCAAAACATATGCTTTTTTTAAATATTGCAAACACAAAAAGTAGTTTTTTACTCAATATGACCTTAATGTTCTTAGAATCCTGAGATAATGCGAAAAAATCAATAAAAATGTTTTCCAACATAATTTCTAAGCCCATCATGCAAAATGTCTAAAAATGACTGTAATATTAAATGCATGTGAGTTTTATTAGACGCAGTTGTTTTTGTTCGGTTTGCAAATACAAAAATTAGGTTTTACTCACTATAACAGTATACTGTCACACTCATTATGACAGTTATTTTAAACATAACTCCTAAACTACACATGCAAATTGACTAATGATGCCTGAAATAATGCATCCTTGGGAGTTTTATTCAAAACATTTCTTTTTTAAAATTTTGCAAACACAAAAAGTTGTTTTTTACTCAATATGAAGTAATGTTCTTAGAATCCTGAGATAATGCGAAAAAAGCAATAAAAATGTTTTCCAATAAAAAAGTATTCCATCATAATTCCTAAACCAAACATGAAAAATGTGTAAAAATGCCTGTAATATTGAATCCATGTGGGTTTTACTAGAAGCAGTTGTTTTTGTAAGGTTTGCAAATTAAAAAATATGTTTTATCCAATCTGACAGTGTCACACTCAATATGACAGTTATTTAAACATAAGTCTTAAACTACACATGCAAAATGACTAATGATGCCTGAAATAATGCATCCTTATGAGTTTTACTCGAAACATATGCTTTTTTAAAATCTTGCAAACACAAAAAGTAGTTTTTTACTCAATATGATAGTAATGTTCTTAAAATCCTGAGATAATGCGAAAAAAGCAAAAAAAAAAAAGTATTCCATCATAATTCCTAAACCAAACATGCAAAATGGGTAAAAATGCCTGTAATATTGAATCCATGTGGGTTTTACTAGAATAAGTTGTTTTCGTAAAGTTTGCAAATACAAAAATTACTTTTTTCGCACTATAACAGTGTCACACTCAATTTGACAGTTATTTAAACATAACTCCTAAACCACACATGCAAAATGGCTAAAAATGTCTGAAATAATGCATCCTTGGGAGTTTTATTCAAAACATTGCTTTTTTTAAATCTTGCAAACACAAAAAGTAGTTTTTTACTCAATATGAAGTAATGTTCTTAGAATCCTGAGATAATGCGAAAAAAGCAATAAAAATGTTTTCCAACATAATTCAACAATGCAAAATGTGTAAAAATGCTTGTAATATTGAATCCATGTGAGTTTTACTAGAGTCAGATGTGTTTGTAAGGTTTGCAAATACAAAAATTAGGTTTTTCTCACTATGATAGTGTCACACTCAATATGACAGTTATTTAAACATAATTCCTAAACCACACATGCAAAATGGCTAATATGCCTGTAGAAATGTATCTTTGTGAGTTTTACTGTAAGGTTTGTAAAGACACAAGTTAGTTTTAATATAAACTAACTTATATAACCCAATATAGCAGTATAGCTGTCATACTATATATGAAAGTTATTTAAACATAACTCCAAAACCAAACATGCATCATGTCTAACAATGCCTGTAATATTGTATCTGTGTGAATTTTACTAGAGTCAGGTGTGTTTGTAAGGTTTGCAAATACAAAATCTAGGTTTTACTCATGATGACAGTACAACTGCCACATTCAATGCGACAGTTATTTAAACATAACTCCTTAATCAAATGGCTAATAATGCCTGGATAAATGTCTCTGTGAGTTTTACTGGAAAAAAATATTTTGTAAGGTTTGTAAAGACACAAGTTAGTTTTTTTTACTCAATATGACAGTATTACTTTCATACTAAATATAAATAAATGATAAATATGAAAGTTATATAAACATAACTCAGAAACCAAACATGCATTATGTTTAACAATGCCTGTAATATTGTATCCATGTGAGTTTTACTAGAATCAGTTGTTTTTGTAAGGTTTGCAAATACAAAAATTAGGTTTTACCGACTATGACAGTTTTTTAAACATAACTCCGAAACAACAAATGTGAAATGGCTAATAATGCTTGGAGAAATGTATTTTTGTGAGTTTTACTAGAAAAAATATATTTTGTAAGGTTTGCAAAGACACAAGTTAG
Organism: Entelurus aequoreus; assembly: GCF_033978785.1. Classification (NCBI taxonomy): domain Eukaryota; kingdom Metazoa; phylum Chordata; class Actinopteri; order Syngnathiformes; family Syngnathidae; genus Entelurus; species Entelurus aequoreus. The sequence continues at coordinate 31,864,232 of NC_084752.1, read as the reverse complement.
TTTTTTACTCAATATGATAGTGTAACTGTCATACTAAATCCATCCATTTTCTTCCGCTTATCCGAGGTCGGGTTGCGGGGGCAGCAGCCTAAGCAGAGAAGCCCAGACTTCCCTCTCCCCAGCCACCTCGTCCAGCTCTTCTCGAGGGATCCCGAGGCGTTCCCAGGCCAGCCGGCTGACATAGTCTTCCCAATGTGTCCTGGGTCTTGCCCGTGGCCTCCTGCTGGTCGGACTTGCCCTAACAAAAAAAGCAATACAAATGTATTCAAACACAACATGCAAAATGGCTAATAATGCCTGGAGATATGTATCTTTGTGAGTTTTACTAGAAAAAATATATTTGTAAGGTTTGCAAAGACACAAGTTAGTTTTTTTACTCAATATGACATTTTAATTACAGCGAGGTGGTCTTTCCGCTGGGCCTTAGGCCTGTCGCACCTCCACCGTTGCCTGTGGTGGACTGTGCATGGCAGGGACATCCTCTTCCCTGAGGCAGGCCTAAACCTGACCGCATACCAGAAAAGGTTTTGCTGCAGGGTCTTCAGCTGGGAACCACCTCTCATTGATGTTTCGCCCCTTAGCACAGAACATCTCCCAGTGGCGGGGCAGTGAACAGGGACGTCTCCCTGACACCCCCTGCAGCAAAACCTACTTGGATGTAGCTCCCCAAGCCTTGTCGCGTCGTTTGAGCCAGAGCCAGTGGCTAGATTTCTCTGCTACTTCTGAAAGCTCCTTGGTGGATCTGCTCAGGGTGGCTCCCGTAGTCCCAGGTCCTTGAGCAGGCGTGGTGTTGTTCTGCCCACAAAGCCTCTGGCTCCCACCTCCACCGGATACAGTCTCACCCTCCATCCACTTTCTCTGCACTCCGCGACCAGGTCTGCATACTTTGCCTACTTTCTCTCGTAGGCAGCTTCCAGTCCCTCCTCCACTGTCAGCTCAATCAGTACTACTGACTTCAGAGCTGCAGACCACAGCACCACATCTGGTCTTAAGGTGGTGCTGCATATCTCCTGTGGGAACTGGAGCTGCCTACCCAGGTCCACGTCCATCTTCCACGCCGCCCCTGGTGTTAATAGCTTGGCGGGTGGTCTCTTGCTGGAATGTGTGGCAGGTGCCTTAGAAAGTGGATCCTGCATTGGCTTTCTGCTGGACTCTGGTTGTTTGCCTCCTACCGACTTTTCTCCAGCACCTCTGCCAGCTTGCTGAGCACTTGGTCGTGCCGCCATCTGAGCCGACCCTGTGTCAGCACCATTTTGCAGCCTGACAGAACGTGCTGGAGTGAGGCATTGATGGTCCCGCAGAGGTCGCAGGATGGCCAAGCCATTGATGGAGGTTTTTAGGGCTCGGGAGGGTGTCATATGTTGCCCTGATGAGGAAACTGAGGCAGTTTCCAGGAATCTGCCCAGCTGATTGCTCGGTTCGATACACCCTCCCAAGTTGTCCACCTCCCCTGCTGCCCCTGTGCCACAGACCTTACTCTGAGCTCCCCCTGCTCAATCCTGGTGACCTCAGCAACAACAAGGTAATTCCTCTCTTTCCTGCCTGCCTTGGACCATAGGATGGGTGGATTGCTCCATCCAAGGCCTGCCCGGCCTGTCTGGACCATGACCACGACTTCTTGATGTTGCAGTCTCCCCATCGCCTTCTGGACCTCCTCCTTGGCCCTCCACTTCCTTCCAGTCTCGACTCTGACATTTGCATCCGCCACTGCCCTGTCGGAGGAGTCCCTTAGCTCCATCACCAGCCTTTCCTTCTCCTGCCTGTAGCCCAGTGTTATAGATTTCAGGGGCAGCTGGAGTGAGTTCCATCCATACAGGCCAGCAGCTGAGAAGCACTGTGGCAGGCCAAGCCATTTTCGGATGAAAGAGTTGGCTTTTGCTTCCATCCGGTTTACGGCTAATGACGTGACTTCGCACAGCTTCAGAGGCCACATCATCCTTGGGTACAGTGTGAAGTGGTAACATCACACCTTGTATTTCCCAGGTAGCTGGCCTGCATCACTCTTGGACAGGCCCTCCGAAAGCTGCTGGAGGATGATTTATCCCATGTCCTTGTCTGAGGGACCAGGTATATAGAGTCCTCCCAGGCTTCGGATGGGCTGATCCACGATGAGTGGGGTGTCTTCTCCGCTGACGGTGAAGGTGACTCTGTCGTTTCTGTTCCCCTTTCGCATAACTGTCATACTAAATCCATCCATTTTCTTCCGCTTATCCGAGGTCGGGTTGCGGGGGCAGCAAACTAAGCAGAGAAGCCCAGACTTCCTTCTCCCCAGCCACTTTGTCCAGCTCTTCTCGGGGGATCCTGAGGCGTTCCCAGGCCAGCCGGGAGACATAGTCTTCCCAATGTGTCATGGGTCTTCCCCGTGGCCTCCTGCCGATCAGACTTGACCTAACGAAAAAAGCAATAAAAATGTATTCAAACACAACTCCTAAACCAAACATGTAAAATGTCTAAAAATGCCTGTAATATACAATCTATGTGAGCTTTACTAGAATCAGTTGTTTTTGTAAGGTTTGCAAACCTATACACATATTGAATGTGTATAACTAACACATTCAATATGACAGTTATTTAAACATATTTCCTAAACCACACATGAAAAACGGCTATTAATGCCTGGAAAAATGTATCTTTGTGATTTTTACTGGTAAAACATATTTTGTAATGTTTGTAAGGACACAAATTAGTTTTTACTCAATATGACAGTATAACTGTCATACTAACTATGAGTTATTTAAACATAACTCCAAAACCAAACATGCATTATGTCTAAAAATGACTGTAATATTGTATCCAAGTGAGTTTAACTACAATCAGTTGTTTTTGTAATGTTTGCAAATACAAAATATGGTTTTTTCTCACTATGACAGTATACTGTTACACTCAATCTGACAGTTATTTAAACATAACTCCTAAACCACACATGCAAAATTTGTCCTTTCGGCCATGACCCAAAGCTCATGACCATAGGTGAGAATGGGATTGTAGATCGCTGGTAAATCGAGAGCTTTGCCTTCCGGCTCAGCTCCTTTTTCACCACAACGGATCAATACAGCGTCCGCATTACTGAAGATTCCGCACCGATCCGCCTGTGGATCTCACGATCCACTCTTCCCTCACTCGTGAACAAGACTCCCATCCCAGTCACTTCACACTCGGCTGCGAACCGATCCAGTGAGAGCTGAAGATGTTGGCCAGATGAAGCCATCAGGACCACATCATCTGCAAAAAGCAGAGACCTAATCCTGCAGCCACCAAACCAGATACTCTAAACGCCCTGACTGCGCCTAGAAATTCTGTCCATAAAGGTTATGAACAGAATCTGTGACAAAGGGCAGCCTTGGCGGAGTCCAACCCTCTGGAAACGGGTCCGGCAATGCGGACCAAGCTCTGACACTGATTATACAGGGAGCGAACCACCACAATAAGACAGTCCGTTACCCCATACTCTCTGAGCACTCCCCACAGGACTTCCCGGGGTACACGGTCGAATGCCTTCTCCAAGTCCACAAAGCACATGTAGACTGGTTGGGCAAACTCCCATGCACCCTCAAGGACCCCGCCGAGAGTATAAAGCTGGTCCACAGTTCCACGACCAGGATGAAAACCACACTGTTCCTCCTGAATCCGAGGTTCGACTATCCAGCGTAGCCTCCTCTCCAGTACACCTGAATAGACCTTACCGGGAAGGCTGAGGAGTGTGATCCCACGATAGTTGGAACATACCCTACGGTGCCCCTTCTGAAAGAGAGGAACCACCACCCCGGTCTGCCTATCCAGAGGTGCCGCCCCCGATGTCCACGCGATGTTGCAGAGTCTTGTCAACCAAGACAGCCCCACAGCATCCAGAGCCTTAAGGAACTCCGGACAGATCTCAGCCACCCCCGGGGCGTTGCCACCAAGGAGCTTTTTAACTACCTCTGCAACCTCAGCCCCAGAAATAGGAGAGCCCACCACAGATTCCCCAGGCCCTGTTTCCTCATAGGAAGACGTACTGGTAGGATTGAGGAGGTCTTCGAAGTATTCCCTCCACCGATCCACAACATCCGCAGTCCAGGTCAGCAGAACACCATCCCCACCATACACGGTGTTGACATTGCAATGCCTCCCCTTCCTGAGGCGGCGGATGGTGGTCCAGAATCGCTTCGAAGCCGTCCGGAAGTCGTTTTCCATGGCTTCCCCGAACTCCTCCCATGTCCGAGTTTTTGCCTCCGCGACCGCTAAAGCCGCACACTGCTTGGCCTGTCGGTACCTGTCTGCTTCCTCCGGAGTCCTACGAGCCAAAGAGCCCGATAGGACTCTTTCTTCAGCTCGACGGCATCCCTTACCGCTGGACACCAGCGGGTTATAGGACTACCGCCACGACAGGCACCAACCACCTTGCGGCCACAGCTCCAATCGGCCGCCTCGACAATAGAGGTACGGAACATCGTCCACTCGGACTCAATGTCCAGCGCCTCTCTCGTGACATGTTCAAAGTTCTTCTGGAGGTGGGAATTGAAACTCTCTCTGACAGGAGACTCTGCCAGGCGTTCCCAGCAAACCCTCACAATGCATTTGGGCCTGCCAGGTCTGTCCGGCATCCTCCCCCACCATCGCAGCCAACTCATCACCAGGTGGTGATCTGTGGAAAGCTCCGCCCCTCTCTTCACCCGAGTGTCCAACACATGAGACCGCAAATCCGATGACACAACTACAAAGTCGATCATGGAACTGCGGCCTAGGGTGTCCTGGTGCCAAGTGCACACCCTTATGTTTGAACATGGTGTTTGTTATTGACAATCTGTGACGAGCACAAAAGTCCAATAACAAAACACCACTCGGGTTCAAATCCGGGCGGCCATTCTTCCCAATCACGCCTCTCCAGGTTTCACTGTGGTTGCCAACATGAGCGTTGAAGTCCCCCAGTAGAACGAGGGGATCACCCGGGGGAGCACTTTCCAGTACTCCCTCGAGTGAATCTAAAAAGGGTGGGTACTCTGAGCTGCCGTTTGGCGCATGAGTGCAAACAACATTCAGGACCCGTCCCTCCACCCGAAGGCAGAGGGAAGCTACCCTCTCGTCCACTGGGTTGAACTCCAACGTGCAAGCTTTAAAGCTGAGGGGCAACAAGAATTGCCACCCCAGCCCGTCGCCTCTCGCTGCCGGCAATGCCAGCAACATAACTCCGAAACAACAAATGCTAATAATGCACTTTACTCTGAGTTCCTCCCGGATGACAGAGCTTCTCACCCTAAGGGAGAGACCCGCCACCCGGCGGAGGAAACTCTTTTCGGCCGCTTGTACCCGTGATCTTGTCTTTTCGGTCATAACCATGACCATAGGTGGGATGGGAATGTAGATCGACCGGTAAATTGAGAGCTTTTCCTTCTGGCTCAGCTCCTTCTTCACCACAATGGATCGATATAGCGTCCTCATTACTGAAGACGCCGCACCGATCCGCCTGTAGATCTCACGATCCACTCTTCCCTCACTCGTGAACAAGACTCCTAGGTACTTGAACTCCTCCACTTGGGCCATCTCCTTCCCAACCTGGAGATAGCACTCCAACCTTTACCGGGCGAGAACCATGGACTCGGACTTGGAGGTGCTGATTCTCATCCCAGTCGCTTCACACTTGGCTGTGAACCGATCCAATGAGAGCTGGAGATCCAGGCCAGTTGAAGCCATCAGGACCACATCATCTGTAAAAAGCAGAGACCTAATCCTGCAGCCACCAAACCGGAACCCCTCAACGCCATTACTGCGCCTAGAAATTCTGTCCATAAAAGTTATGAACAGAATCGGTGACAAAGGGCAGCCTTGGCGGAGTCCAACCCTCACTGGAAAGGGGTCCGACTTACTGCCGGCAATGCGGACCAAGCTCTGACACTGATCATACAGGGAGCGACCCGCCACAATCAGATAGTCTGATACCCCATACTCTCTGAGCACTCCCCACGGTCGAATAACTTCTCCAAGTCCACAAAGCACATGTAGACTGGTTGGGCAAACTCCCATGCACACTCAAGGACCCTGCGGAGAGTAAAGAGCTGGTCTACCGTTCCACAACCAGGACAAAAACCACACTGTTCGTCCTGGATCCGAGGTTCGACTATCCGGCGTAGCCTCCTCTCCAGTACACATGAATAGACCTTACCGGGAAGGCTGAGGAGTGTGATCCACGATAGTTGGAACACACTCTCCGGTTCCCCTTCTTAAAGAGAGGAACCACCACCCCGGTCTGCCTATCCAGAGGTGCCGCCCCCGATGTCCACGCGATGTTGCAGAGTCTTGTCAACCAAGACAGCCCCACAGCATCCAGAGCCTTAAGGAACTCCGGACAGCTCTCATCCACCCCCGGGGCGTTGCCACCAAGAAGCTTTTTAACTACCTCTGCAACTTCAGCCCCAGAAATAGGAGAGCCCACCACAGATTCCCCAGGCACTACTTCCTCATAGGAAGACATGTTGATGGGATTAAGGAGGTCTTCGAAGTATTTCCTCCACCGATCCACAACAGCCGCAGTAGAGGTCAGCAGCAGACCATTCTCACCATACACGGTGTTACAGTGCACTGCTCCCCCCCGAGGCGGCGGATGGTGGTCCAGAATCGCTTCGAAGTCGTCCGGAAGTCGTTTTCCATGGCTTCCCCAAACTCCTCCCATGTCCGAGTTTTTGCCTCCACGACCACTGAAGCCGCACTTCGCTTGGCCTGTCGGGACCTGTCCGCTGCCTCTGGAGTCCCATGAGCCAAAAGGACCCGATAGGCTCTTTCAGCTTGACGGCAGCCCTCCACAACAGGGACCAAACTCCTTGCGGCCACAGCTCCAATCAGCCGGCTCGACAAGTTACGCACGGAACATGGTCCACTCAGACTCAATGTCCAGCACCTCCCTCGTGACATGTTCAAAGTTCTTCCGGAGGTGGGAATTGAAACTCTCTCTGACAGGAAACTCTGCTAGGTGTTCCCAGCAGACCCTCACAATGCGTTTGGGCCTGCCAGGTCTGTCCGGCATCCTCCCCCACCATCGGAGCCACCACCGGTGGTATTCGGTAGAAAGCTCTGCCCAAAAGTCCAATAACAAAGCACCACTTGGGTTCAGATCCGGGTGGCCATTTTTCCCAATCACGCCTGTCCAGGTTTCACTGTCGTTGCCAACATGAGCGTTGCAGTCCCCCAGCAGAACAAGAGAATCACCCGAGGGAGCACTCTCCAGTACTCCCTCAAGGGAATCCCAAAAGAGTGGGTACTCTGAGCTGCTATTTGGTGCGTAAACAGTCAGGACCCGTCCCAGGCGGAGGGACGCTATCATCTCGTCTACTGGGTTAAAGGTTACGTGCAGGCTTTGAACCGGGGGACAACAAGAATTGCCACCCCAGCCTCTCATTGCTTGCAACGCCAGAGTGGAAGAGAGTCCAGCCCCTCTCGAGAGAACAGGTTCCAGAGCCCTTGCTGTGCGTCAAAGTGAGTCCAACTATATCTAGCCGGAACTTCTCCACCTCGCACACCAGCTCAGACTCGTTCTCTCCCAGCAAGGTGACGTTCCACGTCCAAAGAGCTAGCTTATGTAGCCGATGATCGGACCGCCAAGTGCCCTGCCTTCGGCTGCTGCCCAGCGCACACTGCACCCGACCTCTATGACCCAGCCCATTAGAGGAGAGACCCACGTTACCTCATCGAGCTGAACCAGCCAACAGGCGCACGCCATCGTGCCCCACCTCTGGGCCTGGCTCCACAGGGGAGCCACGGTGACCCGCGTCCGGGCGAGGAAAAATCTAGCACCTCGATTTGTACTTTTCATAAAGGTCTTTGAGCTGCTCTTTGTCTGATCCCTCACCTAGGACCTATTTGTCTTGGGAGACCCTACCAGGGGGCATAGAAGCCCCGGACAACGTAGCTCCTAGGATCAGTGGGACACGCAAACTCCTCTACCACGATAAGGTGGCGGCTCAGAAAGGAGGTTATATAAACATAACTCCAAAACCAAACATGCATTATGTCTAAAAATGCCTAAAATATTGTATCTATGTGAGTTTTACTAGAATCAATGGTTTTTGTAAGGTTTGCAAATACAAAAATTAGGTTTTACTAACTATGGTAAATGGGTTATACTTGTATAGCGCTTTTCTACCTTCAAGGTACTCAAAGCGCTTTGACACTATTTCCACATTCACCCATTCACACACACATTCACACAATGATGGCGGGAGCTGCCATGCAAGGCCCTAACCACGACCCATGAGGAGCAAGGGTGAAGGACACAACGGACGTGACGAGGTTGGTAGAAGGTGGGGATCGAACCAAGAACCCTCAGGTTGCTGGCACAGCCACTCTCCCAACTGCGCCACGCCTTTCCCATCTATATGACAGTTATGACAGTTATGACTGAATATGACAGTTATTTAAACATAACTCCTAAACTACACATGCAAAATGGCTAATAATGCCTGGAGAAATGTATATTTGTGAGTTTTACTGGAAAAAATATTTTGTAAGGTTTGCAAAGACACAAGTTTGTTTTTGTACTTAATAAGACAATAAAACTGTCATACTAAATATGGAAAGTTATATAAACCTAACTCCAAAACCAAACATGCCTATGTTTATGTCTAAAAATGCCTGTAATAATGTATCTCTGTGAATTTTAATAGAAATTCACAGAAACAGGCGGTTTATAATGTTTAAAAATACAAAAATTAGGTTTTACTCATAATGACAGTATAACTGCCACACGCAATATGACAGTTATTTAAAAACTCCTAATACACATGAAAAATGGCTAATAATGGCTGAAATAATGCATCCTTGGGAAATTTCCGAAACATATGCTTTTTTTAAGGCTTGCAAACACAAAAAGTAATTTTTTACTCAATATGACAGTAATATTCTTTTACTCACTATGACAGTGTCACACTCAATATGACAGTTTATTTAAACAAAACTCCTAAACTACACATGCAAAATGGCTAATGATGCCTGAAATAATGCATCCTTGGGAGTTTTACTTGAAACATATGATTTTTTTTAAATCTTGCAATCACAAAAAGTTGTTTTTACTCAATATGACAGTAATGATCTTAAAATCCTGAGATAATGCGGAAAAAAAGCAATAAAAATGTTTTCCAACATAATTTCTAAACCCATCATGCAAAATGTCTAAAAATAACTAGTATTAAATGCATGTGAGTTTTACTAGAATCAGTTGTTTTTGTAAGGTTTGCAAATACAAAAAATTAGGTTTTACTCACTATAACAGTATACTGTCACACTCAATATGACAGTTATCTAAACATAACTCCTAAACTACACATGCAAAATGACTAATGATGCCTGAAATAATGCATCCTTATGAGAATTATTCGAAACATATGGTTTTTTTAAATCTTGCAAACACAAAAAGTAGTTTTTTACTCAATATGATAGTAATTTTCTTAAAATCCAGAGATAATGCGAAAAAAGCAATAAAAAAGTATTCCATCATAATTCCTAAACCAAACATGCAAAATGTGTAAAAATGCCTGTAATATTGAATCCATGTGGGTTTTACTAGAATCAGTTGTTTTTGTAAGGTTTGCAAATAAAAAATATATGTTTTACCCAATCTGACAGTGTCACACTCAATATGACAGTTATTTAAACATAACTCTTAAACTACACATGCAAAATGACTAATGATGCCTGAAATAATGCATCCTTATGAGTTTTACTCGAAACATATGCTTTTTTTTAAATCTTGCAATCACAAAGTGTTTTTTTACTCAATATGATAGTAATGTTCTTAAAATCCTGAGATAATGCGAAAAAAAGCAAAAAAAAGTATTCCATCATAATTCCTAAACTAAACATGCAAAATGTGTAAAAATGCCTGTAATATTTAATTCATGTGAGTTTTACTAGAGTCAGTTGTGTTTGTAAGGTTTGCAAATACAAAAATTAGGTTTTTCTCACTATAACAATGTCACATCAATATGCAATTATTTAAACAAAACTCCTAAACCACAAATGCAAAATGGCTAAGAGTGCCTGAAATAATGCATTCTTGGGAGTTTTACTCAAAACATATGCTTTTTTTAAATCTTGCAAACACAAAAAGTATTTTTTTACTCAACATGAAGTAATGTTCTTAGAATCCTGAGATAATGCGAAAAAAAAGCAATAAAAAAATTTTCCAACATAATTTCTAAGCCCATCATGCAAAATGTCTAAAAATGACTGTAATATTAAATGCATGTGAGTTTAAATAGAAGCAGTTGTTTTTGTAAGGTATCAAATACAAAAATTGGGTTTTACTCACTATAACAGTATACTGTCACACTCAATATGACAGTTATTTAAACATAACTCCTAAACTACACATGCAAAATGACTAATGATGCCTGAAATAATGCATCCTTATGAGTTTTACTCGAAACATATGCTTTTTTTAAATCTTGCAAACACAAAAAGTGTTTTTTTACTCAATATGATAGTAATGTTCTTAAAATCCTGAGATAATGCGAAAAAAGCAATAAAAATGTTTTCCATCATAATTCCTAAACCAAACATGCAAAATGTGTAAAAAATGCCTGTAATATTGAATCCATGTGGGTTTTACCTTAATCAGTTGTTTTTGTAAGGTTTGCAAATAAAAAAAATATGTTTTACCCAATCTGACAGTGTCACACTCAATATGACAGTTATTTAAACATAACTCTTAAACTACACATGCAAAATGACTAATGATGCCTGAAATAATGCATCCTTATGAGTTTTACTCGAAACATATGCTTTTTTAAATCTTGCAAACACAAAAAGTAGTTTTTTACTCAATATGATAGTAATGTTCTTAAAATCCTGAGATAATGCGAAAAAAGCAATAAAAATGTTTTCCAACATAATTTCTAAGCCCATCATGCAAAATGTCTAAAAATGACTGTAATATTAAATGCATGTGAGTTTTACTAGAAGCAGTTGTTTTTGTAAGGTTTGCAAATACAAAAATTTGGTTTTACTCACTATAACAGTCTACTGTTACACTCAATATGACAGTTATTTAAACATAACTCCTAAACTACACATGCAAAATGACTAATGATGCCTGAAATAATGCATCCTTATGAGTTTTACTCGAAACATATGCTTTTTTTAAATCTTGCAAACACAAAAAGTAGTTTTTTACTCAATATGATAGCAATGTTCTTAAAATCCTGAGATAATGCGAAAAAAGCCATAAAAATGTTTTCCAACATAATTTCTAAGCCCATCATGCAAAATGTGTAAAAATGCCTGTAATATTTAATCCATGTGAGTTTCTCTAGAGTCAGTTGTGTTTGTAAGGTTTGCAAATACAAAAATTAGGTTTTTCTCACTATAACAGTGTCACATCAATATGACAGTTATTTAAACATAACTCCTAAACCACACATGCAAAATGGCTAATAATGCCTGAAATAATGCATCCTTGGGAGTTTTACTCAAAACATATGCTTTTTTTAAATCTTGCAAACACAAAAAGTAGTTTTTTACTCAATATGACAGTAATGTTCTTAGAATCCTGAGATAATGCGAAAAAAGCAATAAAATGTTTTCCAACATAATTCCTAATCCAACAATGCAAAATGTGTAAAAATGCTTGTAATATTGAATCCATGTGAGTTTTACTAGAGTCAGATGTGTTTGTAAGGTTTGCAAATACAAAAATTAGGTTTTTCTCACTATGATAGTGTCACACTCAATATGACAGTTATTTAAACATAACTCCTAAACCACACATGCAAAATGGCTAATATGCCTGTAGAAATGTATCTTTGTGAGTTTTACTGTAAGGTTTGTAAAGACACAAGTTAGTTTTAATATAAACTTATATAACCCAATATAACAGTATAGCTGTCATACTATATATGAAAGTTATATAAACATAACTCCAAAACCAAACATGCGTTATGTCTAAAAATGCCTGTAATATTGTATCTGTGTGAGTTTTACCAAAATAAAGTATTTTAAAAAGGTTTACAATTACAAAAATTTGGTTTTACTCATAATGACAACTGCCACATTCAATATGACAGTTATTTAAACATAACTCCTTAACCACACATGTAAAATGGCTAATAATGCCTGGAGAAATGTCTCTTTGTGAGTTTTACTGGAAAAAAATATTTTGTAAGGTTTGTAAAGACACAAGTTAGTTTTTTTGTAATTGTAAACCTTACCAAAATACTTTATTTACCAAAATACTTTATTTTGGTAAAACTCACACAGATACAATATTTCAGGCATTTTTAGACATAATGCATGTTTGGTAATACTGTCATACTAAATATGAAAGTTATATAAACATAACTCCAAAACCAAACATGCATTATGTCTAAAAATGCCTGAAATATTGTATCTGTGTGAGTTTTACCAAAATAAAGTATTTTGGTAAATAAAGTATTTTGGTAAGGTTTACAATTACAAAAATTAGGTTTTACTCATAATGACAGTACAACTGCCACGTTCAATATGACAGTTATTTAAACATAACTCCTTAACCACACATGTAAAATGGCTAATAATGCCTGGAGAAATGTCTCTTTGTGAGTTTTACTGGAAAAAAATATTCTGTAAGGTTTGTAAAGACACAAGTTAGTTTTTTCACTCAATATGACAGTATTACTGTCATACTAAATATGAAACTTATATAAACGTAACTCCAAAACCAAACATGCATTATGTCTAACAGTGCCTGTAATATTGAATCCATGTGAGTTTTACTAGAGTCAGATGTGTTTGTAAGGTTTGCAAATACAAAAATTAGGATTTACTCATAATGACAGTACAACTGCCACATTCAATACGACAGTTATTTAAACATAACTCCTTAACCACACATGTCAAATGGCTAATAATGCCTGGAGAAATTTCTCTGTGAGTTTTACTGGAAAAGAAATATTTTGTAAGGTTTGTAAACACAAGTTAGTTTTTTTTACTCAATATGACAGTATTACTGTCATACTAAATATAAATAAATGATAAATATGAAAGTTATATAAACATAACTCCAAAACCAAACATGCATTATGTTTTACAATGCCTGTAATATTGTATCCATGTGAGTTTTACTAGAATCAGTTGTTTTTGTAAGGTTTGCAAATACAAAAATTAGGTTTTACCGACTATGACAGTTTTTTAAACATAACTCCAAAACAACAAATGTGAAATGGCTAATAATGCTTGGAGAAATGTATTTTTGTGAGTTTTACTAGAAAAAATATATTTTGTAAGGTTTGCAAAGACACAAATTAGTTTTTTACTCAATATGATAGTGTAACTGTCATACTAAATCCATCCATTTTCTTCCGCTTATCCGAGGTCGGGTTGCGGGGGCAGCAGCCTAAGCAGAAAAGCCCAGACTTCCCTCTCCCCAGCCACTTCGTCCAGCTCTTCTCGGGGGATCCCGAGGCGTTCCCAGGCCAGTCGGCTGACATAGTCTTCCCAATGTGTCCTGGGTCTTCCCCGTGGCCTCCTGCCGGTCGGACTTGCCCTAACGAAAAAAGTAATACAAATGTATTCAAACACAACATGCAAAATGGCTAATAATGCCTGGAGATATGTATCTTTGTGAGTTTTACTAGAAAAAATATATTTTGTAAGGTTTGCAAAGACACAAGTTAGTTTTTTTACTCAATATGACATTTTAATTACAGCAAGGTGGTCTTGCCGCTGGGCCTTAGGCCTGTCGCACCTCCACCGTTGCCTGTGGTGGACTGTGCATGGCAGGGACGTCCTCTTCCCTGAGGCAGGCCTAAACCTGACCGCATACCAGAAAAGGTTTTGCTGCAGGGTCTTCAGCTGGGGACCACCTCTCATTGATGTTTCGCCCCTTAGCACAGAACATCTCCCGGTGGCGGGGCAGTGAACAGGGACGTCTCCCTGACACCCCCTGCAGCAAAACCTACTTGGATGTTGCTCCCCAAGCCTTGTCGCGTCGTTTGAGCCAGAGCCAGTGGCTAGATTTCTCTGCTACTTCTGAAAGCTCCTTGGTGGATCTGCTCAGGGTGGCTCCCGTAGTCCCAGGTCCTTGAGCAGGTGTGGTGTTGTTCTGCCCACAAAGCCTCTGGCTCCCAACTCAACCGGATACAGTCTCACCCTCCATCCACTTTCTCTGCACTCCGCGACCAGGTCTGCATACTTTGCCTTCTTTCTCTCGTAGGCAGCTTCCAGTCCCTCCTCCACTGTCAGCTCAATCAGTACTACTGACTTCAGAGCTGCAGACCACAGCACCACATCTGGTCTTAAGGTGGTGCTGCATATCTCCTGTGGGAACTGGAGCTGCCTACCCAGGTCCATGTCCATCTTCCTGTAATATTGTATCTATGTGAGTTTTACTAGAATCGGTGGTTTTTGTAAGGTTTGCAAATACAAAAATTAGGTTTTACTCACTATGGTAAATGGGTTATACTTGTATAGCGCTTTTTTACCTTCAAGGTACTCAAAGCGCTTTGACACTATTTCCACATTCACCCATTCACACACACATTCACACACTGATGGCGGGAGCTGCCATGCAAGGCCCTAACCACGACCCATCAGGAGCAAGGGTGAAGGACACAACGGACGTGACGAGGTTGGTAGAAGGTGGGGATCGAACCAAGAACCCTCAGGTTGCTGGCACAGCCACTCTCCCAACTGCGCCACACCTTCCCCATGTATATGACAGTTATGACAGTTATTCAAACATAACTCCTAAACCACACATGCAAAATGGCTAATAATGCCTGGAGAAATGTATATTTGTGAGTTTTACTGGAAAAAAATATTTTGTAAGGTTTGCAAAGACACAAGTTCGTTTTTGTACTTAATAAGACAGTAAAACTGTCATATTAAATATGGAAAGTTATATAAACCTAACTCCAAAACCAAACATGCCTATGTTTATGTCTAAAAATGCCTGTAATAATGTATCTCTGTGAATTTTACTAGAAATTCACAGAAACAGGCTAATAATAAGGAAATAAGGTTAAAAAATACAAAAATTACATTTTACTCATAATGACAGTATAACTGCCACACGCAATATGACAGTTATGTAAAAACTCCTAATACACATGAAAAATGGCTAATAATGCCTGAAATAATGCAACCTTGTGAAATTTCCGAAACATATGCATTTTTAAAGGCTTGCAAACACAAAAAGTAATTTTTTACTCAATATGACAGTAATGTTCTTTTACTCACTATGACAGTGTCACACTCAATATGACAGTTTATTTAAACAAAACTCCTAAACTACACATGCAAAATGGCTAATGATGCCTGAAATAATGCATCCTTGGGAGTTTTACTCGAAACATATGCTTTTTTTTAAATCTTGCAATCACAAAAAGTAGTTTTTACTCAATATGACAGTAATGATCTTAAAATCCTGAGATAATGCAAAAAAAGCAATAAAAATGTATTCTGTCATAATTCCTAAAGCAAACATGCAAAATGTGTAAAAATGCCTGTAATATTGAATCCATGTGAGTTTTACTAGAGTCAGTTGTGTTTGTAAGGTTTGCAAATCCAAAAACTAGGTTTTTCTCACTTTAACAGTGTCACACTCAATATGACAGTTATTTAAACATAACTCCTAAACCACACATGCAAAATGGCTAATAATGCCTGAAATAATGCATCCTTGGGAGTTTTACTCAAAACATATGCTTTTTTTAAATCTTGCAAACACAAAAAGTAGTTTGTACTCAATATGACCTTAATGTTCTTAGAATCCTGAGAAAATGCGAAAAAAGCAATAAAAATGTTTTCCAACATAATTTCTAAACCCATCATGCAAAATGTCTAAAAATTACTGTAATATTAAATGCATGTGAGTTTTACTAGAATCAGTTGTTTTTGTAAGGTTTGCAAATACAAAAATTAGGTTTTACTCACTATAACACTCAATATGACAGTTATTTAAACATAACTCCTAAACTACACATGCAAAATGACTAATGATGCCTGAAATAATGCATCCTTATGAGTTTTATTCGAAACATATGCTTTTTTTTAAAATCTTGCAATCACAAAAAGTGTTTTTTTACTCAATATGATAGTAATGTTCTTAAAATCCTGAGGTAATGCGAAAAGAGCAATAAAAAAGTATAACATCATAATTCCTAAACTAAACATGCAAAATGTGTAAAAATGCCTGTAATATTTAATCCATGTGAGTTTTACTAGAGTCAGTTGTGTTTGTAAGGTTTGCAAATACAAAAATTAGGTTTTTCTCACTATAACAGTGTCACATCAATATGACAGTTATTTAAACATAACTCCTAAACCACACATGCAAAATGGCTAATAATGCCTGAAATAATGCATCCTTGGGAGTTTTACTCAAAACATATGCTTTTTTTTAATCTTGCAAACACAAAAAGTATTTTTTTACTCAATATGAGTATGAATATGAATATGAAGTAATGTTCTTAGAATCCTGAAATAATGCGAAAAAAGCAATAAAAATGTTTTCCAACATAATTCCTAAACCAACAATGCAAAATGTGTAAAAATGCTTGTAATATTGAATCCATGTGAGTTTTACTAGAGTCAGATGTGTTTTTAAGGTTTGCAAATACAAAAATTAGCTTTTTCTCACTATGATAGTTTCACACTCAATATGACAGTTATTTAAACATAAATCCTAAACCACACATGCAAAATGGCTAATATGCCTGTAGAAATGTATCTTTGTGAGTTTTACTGTAAGGTTTGTAAAGACACAAGTTAGTTTTAATATAAACTAACTTATATAACCCAATATAACAGTATAGCTGTCATACTATATATGAAAGTTATATAAACATAACTCCAAAACCAAACATGCATTATGTCTAAAAATGCCTGTAATATTGTATCTGTGTGAGTTTTACCAAAATAAAGTATTTTGGTAAGGTTTACAATTACAAAAATTAAGTTTTACTCATATTGACAATACAACTGCCACATTCAATATGACAGTTATTTAAACATAACACCTTAACCACATATGTGATATGGCTAATAATGCCTGGAGAAATGTCTCTTTGTGAGTTTTACTGGAAAAAAATATTTTGTAAGGTTTGTAAAGACACAAGTTAGTTTTGTTTACTCAATATGACAGTATTACTGTCATACTAAATATGAAAGTTATATAAACATAACTCGACAACCAAACATGCATTATGTCTAACAATGGCTGTAATATTGAATCCATGTGAGTTTTACTAGAGTCAGATGTGTTTGTAAGGTTTGCAAATACAAAAATTAGGTTTTACTCATAATGACAGTACAACTGCCACATTCAATACGACAGTTATTTAAACATAACTCCTTAACCACACTTGTCAAATGGCTGATAATGCCTGGAGAAATGTCTCTGTGAGTTTTACTGGAAAAAAATATTTTGTAAGGTTTGTAAAGACACACGTTAGTTGTTTTACTCAATATGACAGTATTACTGTCATACTAAATATGAAAGTTATATAAACATAACTCCAAAACCAAACATGCATTATGTCTAACAATGCCTGTAATATTGAATCCATGTGAGTTTTACTAGAGTCAGATGTGTTTGTAAGGTTTGCAAATACAAAAATTTGGTTTTACTCATAATGACAGTACAACTGCCACATTCAATACGACAGTTATTTAAACATAACTCCTTAACCACACATGTCAAATGGCTAATAATGCCAGGAGAAATGTCTCAGTGAGTTTTACTGAAAAAAAATATTTTGTAAGGTTTGTAAAGACACAAGTTAGTTTTTTTACTCAATATGACAGGATTACTGTCATACTAAATATAAATAAATGATAAATATGAAAGTTATATAAACATAACTCCAAAACCAAACATGCATTATGTTTTACAATGCCTGTAATATTGTATCCATGTGAGTTTTACTAGAATCAGTTGTTTTTGTAAGGTTTGCAAATACAAAAATTAGGTTTTACCGACTATGACAGTTTTTTAAACATAACTCCGAAACAACAAATGTGAAATGGCTAATAATGCTTGGAGAAATGTATTTTTGTGAGTTTTACTAGAAAAAATATATTTTGTAAGGTTTGCAAAGACACAAATTAGTTTTTTACTCAATATGATAGTGTAACTGTCATACTAAATCCATCCATTTTCTTCCGCTTATCCGAGGTCGGGTTGCGGGGGCAGCAGCCTAAGCAGAGAAGCCCAGACTTCCCTCTCCCCAGCCACTTCGTCCAGCTCTTCTCGGGGGATCCCGAGGCGTTCCCAGGCCAGCCGGCTGACATAGTCTTCCCAATGTGTCCTGGGTCTTGCCCGTGGCCTCCTGCTGGTCGGACTTGCCCTAACGAAAAAAGTAATACAAATGTATTCAAACACAACATGCAAAATGGCTAATAATGCCTGGAGATATGTATCTTTGTGAGTTTTACTAGAAAAAATATATTTTGTAAGGTTTGCAAAGACACAAGTTAGTTTTTTTATTCAATATGACATTTTAATTACAGCAAGGTGGTCTTGCCGCTGGGCCTTAGGCCTGTCGCACCTCCACCGTTGCCTGTGGTGGACTGTGCATGGCAGGGACGTCCTCTTCCCTGAGGCAGGCCTAAACCTGACCGCATACCAGAAAAGGTTTTGCTGCAGGGTCTTCAGCTGGGGACCACCTCTCATTGATGTTTCGCCCCTTAGCACAGAACATCTCCCGGTGGCGGGGCAGTGAACAGGGACGTCTCCCTGACACCCCCTGCAGCAAAACCTACTTGGATGTTGCTCCCCAAGCCTTGTCGCGTCGTTTGAGCCAGAGCCAGTGGCTAGATTTCTCTGCTACTTCTGAAAGCTCCTTGGTGGATCTGCTCAGGGTGGCTCCCGTAGTCCCAGGTCCTTGAGCAGGTATGGTGTTGTTCTGCCCACAAAGCCTCTGGCTCCCAACTCAACCGGATACAGTCTCACCCTCCATCCACTTTCTCTGCACTCCGCGACCAGGTCTGCATACTTTGCCTTCTTTCTCTCGTAGGCAGCTTCCAGTCCCTCCTCCCATGGCACTGTCAGCTCAATCAGTACTACTGACTTCAGAGCTGCAGACCACAGCACCACATCTGGTCTTAAGGTGGTGCTGCATATCTCCTGTGGGAACTGGAGCTGCCTACCTAGGTCCATGTCCATCTTCCACGCCGCCCCTAGTGTTAATAGCTTGGCGGGTGGTCTCTTGCTGGAATGTGTGGCAGGTGCCTTAGGAAGTGGATACGGCATTGGCTTTCTGCTGGACTCTGGTTGTTTGCCTCCTACCAACTTTTCTCCAGCACCTCTGCCAGGTTGCTGAGCACTTGGCCGTGCCGCCATCTGAGCCGACCCTGTGTCAGCACCATTTTGCAGCCTGACAGAACGTGCTGGAGTGAGGCATTGATGGTCCCGCAGAGGTCGCAGGATTGCTCTGTGCCAAGCCATTGATGGAGGTTTTTAGGGCTCGGGAGGGTGTCATATGTTGCCCTGATGAGGAAACTGAGCCGAGCCTGTGGCAGTTTCCAGGAATCTGCCCTGCTGATTGCTCGGTTCGATACACCCTCCCAAGTTGTCCACCTCCCCTGCTGCCCCTGTGCCACAGACCTTACTCTGAGCTCCTCCTGCTCAATCCTGGTGACCTCAGCAACAACAAGGTAATTTCTCTCTTTCCTGCTTGCCTTGGACCATAGGATGGGTGGATTGCTCCATCCAAGGCCTGCCCGGCCTGTCTGGACCATGACCACGACTTCTTGATGTTGCAGTCTCCCCATCGCCTTCTGGACCTCCTCCTTGGCCCTCCACTTCCTTCCAGTCTCGACTCTGGCATTTGCATCCGCCACTGCCCTGTCGGAGGAGTCCCTTAGCTCCATCACCAGCCTTTCCTTCTCCTGCCTGTAGCCCAGTGTTATAGATTTCAGGGGCAGCTGCAGTGAGTTCCATCCATACAGGCCATTGTGTGGAAAACCAAAATTTTTGTATTTGCAAACCTTACAAAAACAACTGATTCTAGTAAAACTCACATGGATTCAATATTACAGGCATTTTTAGATATTTTGCATGTTTTGTTTAGGAATTATGATGGAATACATTGTTATTGCTTTTTTCGCATTATCTCAGGATTTTAAGAACATTACTGTCATAGTGAGTAAAAAAAGACGTTTTGTTTTTGCAAACCTAACAAAAAAATGTTTTCCAGTAAAACTCACAAAGATACATTTCTCCAGGTAATATTAGCCATTTTGCAAAGTGGTTTAGGAGTTATGTTTAAATAATTATCATATTGAGTGTGACAGTATACTGTCATTGTGTGTAAAACCAAAATTTTTGTATTTGCAAACCTTACAAAAACAACTGATTCTAGTAAAACTCACATGGATTCAATATTACATACATTTTTAGACATTTTGCATGTTTTGTTTAGGAATTAAGATAAAATAAATTTGTATTGCTTTTTTCCCATCATCTCAGGATTTTAAGAACATTACTGTCATATTGAGTAAAAAAACTACTTTTTGTGTTTGAAAGCCTTAAAAAAGCATATGTTTTGAGTAAAACTCTCAAAAATGTATTATTTCAAGAATTATTAGTCATTTTTCATGTGAAGTTTGTCAGTTATGTTTAAATAACTGTCATATTGAGTCTGACAGTATACTTGTTTGTCATTGTGTGTAAAACCTAATTTTTGGTATTTGCAAACATTCCAAAAACAACTGATTCTAGTTAAATTCACATGGATTCAATATTACATGCATTTTTAGACATTTTGCATGTTTAGTTTAGGAATTATGATAGAATACATTTTTATTGCTTTTTTCGCATTATCTCAGGATTTTAAGATTATTACTGTCATATTGAGTATAAAACTACTTTTTGTGTTTTCAAGCCTAAAAAAAGCACATGTTTCGAGTAAAACTCACAATAATGCATTATTTCAGGCATTATTAGTCATTTTTTCATGTGCAGTTTATCAGATAGGTTTAAAAAACTGTCATACTGAGTGTGACAGTATACTGTCATTGTGTGTAAAACCAAAATTTTTGTATTTGCAAACCTTACAAAAACAACTGATTCTAGTAAAACTCACATGGATTCAATATTACATACATTTTTAGATATTTTGCATGTTTTGTTTAGGAATTAAGATAAAATAAATTTGTATTGCTTTTTTCGCATCATCTCAGGATTTTAAGAACATTACTGTCATATTGAGTAAAAAAAACTACTTTTTGTGTTTGAAAGCCTTAAAAAAGCATATGTTTTGAGTAAAACTCTCAAAAATGTATTATTTCAGGCATTATTAGTCATTTTTCATGTGAAGTTTGTCAGTTATGTTTAACTAACTGTCATATTGAGTCTGACAGTATACTGTCATTGTGTGTAAAACCTAATTTTTGGTATTTGCAAACCTTCCAAAAACAACTGATTCTAGTTAAATTCACATGGATTCAATATCACATGCATTTTTAGACATTTTGCATGTTTAGTTTAGGAATTATGATGGAATACATTTTTATTTCTTATTTCACATTATCTCAGGATTTTAAGAACATTACTGTCATATTAAGTATAAAACTACTTTTTGTGTTTGCAAGCCTTAAAAGCATATGTTTTGAGTAAAACTCACAAGAATGCATTATTTCAGGCATTATTAGTCATTTTTCATGTGTAGTTTAGGAGTTATGTTTAAATAACTGTCATATCATCATTTATTGAGTGTGGCAGTTATACTGGTATGTGGGCTTGTATTAAGCCTCAGGGAGTTGAACGCCCCAGCCTTACATACCCTTGTGCAAGGTGTAGCACCCGAATCCCCCCCCCCCATGAACCAAACTAGAAGAGGATGCGTTACCCGGCCCGGAGGAAGCCCGGGGCCCTCCTCCGGAGCTAGGCCAATTCGGGACAGCAGAGTCTGACTTTCGGGACGTGGAACATCTCTACGCTGGTGGGGAAGGAGCCTGAGCTGGTGCGACAGGTGGAGCGCTACCGGTTGGATCTGGTGGGGCTTACCTCTACGCATAGCAAGGGCTCTAAAACCACACTCCTGGACAAGGGATGGACCTTGTTCACTTCTGGAGTTGCTCAGGGTGTGAGGGCACAGGCGGGAGTGGGGATACTCACGAGTCCCCGGCTGAGTGCCTGTGCGTTGGAGTTCACCCCAGTGGACAAGAGGGTCGCCTCCCTTCGCCTTAGGGTTGGAGGGGGGAAAACTCTGACTGTTGTTTGTGCGTACGCACCAAACAAGAGTTCAGAGTATTCGGCCTTCTTGGATACCTTGCATGGGGTCCTGTATGGGGCGCCGGCAGGGGATTCCATAGTCTTGCCGGGGTACTTCACCGCGCACATGGGCAATGACGGTGATACTTGGACTGGCGTGATTGGGAGGAACGGTCTCCCTGATCTGAACCTGAGTGGTGGATTGTTATTGGACTTCTGTGCTAGTCACGGACTTGCGATAACAAACACCATGTTCAAGCATAAGGATGCTCATAGGTGTACCTGGTACCAGAGCACCCAAGGCCAAAGATCAATGATCCATTTTGTAATCGTATCAGCTGATCTGAGGCCGTATGTTTTGGACACTCGGGTGAAGAGAGGGGCTGAACTTTCAACTGATCACCATCTGGTGGTGAGTTGGGTTAGATGGCGGGGGAACCTCTGGACAGACCTGGCAAACCCAAGCGTGTAGTGCGGGTGAACTGGGAACGTTTGGAGGAGTCCTCTGTCCGGAAGGACTTCAACTCCCACCTCCGGCGGGACTTCTCTGCCATCCCTGTGGAGGTTGGGGACATTGAACAGGAATGGGCCTGTATTGCTAAAGCTGCAGCTGCGAGCTGTGGCCAGAAGGTCTTAGGTGCCTCAAGGGGCGGTAACCCTCGAACACCCTGGTGGACAGTCAGGGAAGCCGTCCGACTGAAGAAGGAGTCCTACCGGGGTACGTTATCCCAGGGGACTCCGGAGTTAGTTGCAAGGTACCGACGGGCCCGAAGGGCAGCGGCCGTGGCTGTGGACGAGGCTAAGCAGAGGGTGTGGGAGCAGTTCGGGGAATCCATGGAGAAGGACTATCGGGAGGCACCAGAGCTGTTCTGGAAGACCATACGGCACCTCAGGAGGGGGAAGCAGGGAACCATCCAAGCTGTGTACAGCAAGGATGGGACTTTGCCGACTTCAAGTGAGGAAGTCGTAGGGCGTTGGAAAGAGCACTTTGAGGAACTCCTGAGCCCAAATACATCAGACACACCCTGCCTGATAGGAGCAGGGCCTGAGGATGATGGGGGATCGACGTTGATCTCTCGGAGTGAAGTCACTGAGGTAGTTAGACAACTCCACAGTGGCAAAGCTCCGGGGGTTGACGAGATCCGTCCAGAAATGCTGAAGGCTCTGGGTGTTGATGGGCTGTCTTGGTTTATACGCCTTTTGAACATTGCGTGGAAGTCTGGGACGGTGCCGAGGGAGTGGAAGACTGGGGTGGTGGTTCCCCTTTTCAAAAAGGGAGACCAGAGGGTGTGTGCTAATTACAGGGGTATCACACTACTCAGCCTCCCTGGGAAAGTTTACGCCAAGGTACTGGAAAGGAGGGTCCGGCCGATAGTCGAACCTCAGATTCAAGAGGAGCAATGTGGATTCCGTCCTGGTCGTGGAACAACTGACCAACTCTTTACTCTTGCGGGAATCCTGGAGAAGGCCTGGGAGTATGCCTATCCAGTCTACATGTGCTTTGTGGATTTGGAGAAGGCGTATGACCGGTCCCCCGGGAGATCTTGTGGGAGCTGCTGAGGGAGTACGGAGTGAGGGGAACCCTGCTGAGGGCCATCCAATTTCTGTACAACCAAAGCGAGAGTTGTGTCCGGGTGCTTGGATGTTTGTCAGATCCGTTTCCAGTGGGGGTTGGTCTTCGCCAGGGCTGCGCTCTGTCACCTATCCTGTTTGTGATTTTCATGGACAGGATTTCTAGGCAGAGTCGTGGCCATGGTGGAGAGGGCATACGTCTCGGGGGGATAAAGGTTGCGTCACTTCTGTTTGCAGATGATGTGGTCCTGATGGCACCTTCGGTTCGTGACCTTCAGCTCTCACTGGATCGGTTCGCAGCCGAGTGTTCAGCGGCTGGAATGAGGATCAGCATCTCCAAATCTAAAGCCATGGTTCTCAGCAGGAAACCGATGGTTTGTACAGTCCAGGTAGGGGACGAGACTCTGTCCCAGGTGGAGGAGTTTAAGTATCTCGGGGTCTTGTTCACGAGTGAGGGAAACATGGAGAAGGAAATCAGCCGGAGAATCAGAGCAGCTGGTCTCTCTGCCGCACTGTTGTGACGAAACGAGAGCTGAGCCAGAAGGCAAAGCGCTCGGTCTACCGAGCTATCTACATTCCTACTCTCACCTCCATTCATGAAGTGTGGGTAATGACCAAAAGAAAAAGATCGCGGATACAAGCGGCCGAAATGAGTTTCTTCAATTTGGGTGGCTGGCATCTCCCTTAGAGATAGGGTGAGAAGTTCAGTCACCCGAGAGAGACTCGGAGTAGAGCCGCTGCTCCTTCGCTCGGAAAGGAGCCAGTTTCGGTGGTTCGGGCATCTCGTGAGGATGCCTCACGAGCATCTCCCTAGGGAGGTCCTCGTTTCACGTCCCACTGGGAGGAGACCCAGCGGCAGGCCAAGGACCAGATGGGGGGATTACATCTCCTCTCTGGCCTGGGAACGCTTCAGGATTCCCCAAGAGGAAGTTGCAAATGTTGCTCTGGAGAGGGAAGTCTGGGGGTCTCTGCTGGAGCTGTTGTCCCCGCGACCCGATTCCGGATAAGCGGTTGAAGATGGATGGATGGATACTGTCATATTGAGTAAAAAAAAACCAATATGTCTTTGCAAACCTTACAAAAGAAAATGTTTCTAGTAAAACTCACAAAGATACATTTCTTCACGCGTTATTAGACATTTGTCATGTGTGGTTTAGGAGTTATGTTTAAATAACTGTCACATTGAGTGTGACAGTATACTGCCATAGTGAGTAAAACCCAGTTTTTGTATTTGCAAACCTTACAAAAACAACTGATTATAGTAAAACTCACATAGATACAATATTACAGGTATTTTTAGACATAATGCATGTTTGGTTTTGGAGTTATGTTTATATAATTTTCATATTTGGAAAGTCAAGATGGCGGCGCTTCACGGCGGCAGCTTCTTGCATGCGCTCTTGGAAGTGTAGACCGATTTGGCAAAAATACCCGTCAATTCAGTCAATTTCATGGCTGGCTCACAGCGTGTTCACTCCGTGATCACTTACGACCGACTTACGATTCTGGATGCGGAGAGATCGGGCCATTTTGGGCTGAAAGATGCGTGTACGGTGGACCTACTCGCTAGCTTGGAAATTCTTCGCGAGCTACATCCAGCAGTGGCCTTTGAAGCAGCGGCGTCCACTACCAGCGGGGACCGTCAACGAAAGAGACGTAAGCGGTGCGCTCGGAAGCAGAAGCGGGGATGTCGGGCGGGGCTAACAACAAAGCTAAAGGCGTTGTTGTTAGCGGGGCTAACGAAAAAGCTAAAAAAAAAAAAAAGCTAAAAGCTAATCCTCAAAGAAGCGCTAATAAGGAGTCTGTTAAGCTAGAACTAGCCAGTGCCAGGCAGGATAATCCCTGCACACATAGCAATTATCTTAGAATAATATACAACTCACATAATGTTTTTTCTGCGTCAGAGGTGGACATGCATTTTACTGAGGTGGCAAACAATCCAAAAATTCCTGTCATATCAATTCCTAGATATGGTCGAAAGTATTTAAAGTGCACTACGCACAATAAACGTAACATTATTAATATTGCTACTACGGATACTTTCAACAAAAACAGCCCACTACCTATAATATGGGCTTTTTAAACATAAGATCATTGTCTTCCAAAACGTTATTAGTTAATGAAGTCATTAGAGACAACAATCTTGATGTCGTTGGTCTAGCCGAGACCTGGCTCAAACCAGACAAATTTTTTGCACTGGGTGAGGCGTCTCCTCCTGGCTATACGGGAACGCATATTGCCCGTCCCATTAAAAGGGGTGGGGGTGTTGCACTAATATACAACAAAAACTTTAGCCTTACCTCGGACCTAAATAATAAATATAACTCGTTTGAGGTGCTTACTATGAGGTTTGTCACACCGCTGCCTCTGCACCTGGCTGTCATCTACCGCCCCCCAGGGCCCTATTCGGACTTTATCAATGAATTTTCAGAGTTCGTTGCTGATCTAGTGACGCACGCCAACAATATAATCATAATGGGAGACTTTAACATCCATATGAATACCCCATCGGACCCTCCATGCGTGGCGCTCCAGACTATAATTGATAGCTGTGGTCTTACACAAATAATAAATGAACCCACGCATCGCAACGGTAATACGATAGATCTAGTGCTTGTCAGGGGTGTCACAACCTCCAAAGTTACGATACTCCCGTACACTAAAGTAATGTCCGATCATTTCCTTATAAAATTCGAAGTTCTGACTCATTGTTAACAAACTAATAATAATAATAATAACTACTATGGCCGCCGCAACATTAATACTGCCACAACAACGACTCTTACTGACCTACTGCCCTCGGTAATGGCACCATTCCCAAATTATGTGGGCTCTATTGGTAACCTCACTAACAACTTTAACGACGCCCTGCGCGACACCATTGATAGTGTGGCACCGCTAAAGCTAAAAAGGGCCCCTAAAAGGCGTACCCCATGGTTTACAGAAGAAACTAAAGCCCAGAAATTATCATGTAGAAAGCTGGAACGCAAATGGCGTGCGACTAAACTTGAGGTTTTCCATCAAGCATGGAGTGATAGTTTAATAACTTATAAATGCATGCTTACCTCAGTTAAAGCTAAATATTACTCAAATCTCATCCACCTCAACAAAAATGATCCTAAATTTTTGTTTAGTACAGTAGCATCGCTAACCCAACAAGGAACTCCTCCCAGTAGCTCCACCCACTCAGCAGATGACTTTATGAATTTCTTTAATAAGAAAATTGAAGTCATTAGAAAAGAGATTAAAGACAATGCATCTCAGCTACAACTGGGTTATATTAACACAGATACGACTGTATATACAACGGACACTGCCCTCCAAAATAGTTTCTCTCTCTTTGATGAAATAACATTGGAGGAATTGTTAAAATGTGTAAATGAGACGAAACAAACAACATGTTTACTTGACCCAATTCCTGGGAAACTTATCAAGGAGCTTTTTGTATTATTAGGTCCATCAGTGTTAAATATTATAAACGTATCACTTTCCTCTGGCACTGTTCCCCTAGCATTCAAAAAAGCGGTTATTCATCCTCTACTCAAAAGACCTAACCTCGATCCTGACCTCATGTTAAACTACCTTCCGTTTATATCGAAAATCCTCGAAAAAATTGTCGCACATCAGCTAAATGAACACTTAGCGTCTAACAAACTCTGTGAACCTTTTCAATCCGGTTTCAGGGCAAATCACTCTACGGAGACAGCCCTCGCAAAAATGACTAATGATCTATTGCTAACAATGGATTCTGATGCGTCATCTATGTTGCTGCTTCTTGATCTTAGCGCCGCTTTCGATACTGTTGATCATAATATTTTATTAGAGCGTATCAAAACGCGTATTGGGATGTCAGACTTAGCCTTGTCTTGGTTTAACTCTTATCTTACTGACAGGATGCAGTGTGTCTCCCATAACAATGTGACCTCGGACTATGTTAAGGTAACGTGCGGAGTTCCCCAGGGTTCGGTTCTTGGCCCTGCACTCTTTAGTATTTACATGCTGCCGCTAGGTGACATCATACGCAAATACGGTGTTAGCTTTCACTGTTATGCTGATGACACCCAACTCTACATGCCCCTAAAGCTGACCAACACGCCGGATTGTAGTCAGCTGGAGGCGTGTCTTAATGAAATTAAACAATGGATGTCCGCTAACTTTTTGCAACTCAACGCTAAGAAAACGGAAATGCTGATTATCGGTCCTGCTCAACACCGACATCTATTTAATAATACCACCTTAACATTTGACAACCAAACAATTAAACAAGGCGACTCGGTAAAGAATCTAGGTATTATCTTCGACCCAACTCTCTCGTTTGAGTCACACATTAAGAGTGTTACTAAAACGGCCTTCTTTCATCTCCGTAATATCGCTAAAATGCGTTCCATTTTGTCCACAAACGATGCTGAGATCATTATCCATGCGTTCGTTACATCTCGTCTCGATTACTGTAACGTTTTATTTTCGGGCCTCCCTATGTCTAGCATTAAAAGATTACAGATGGTACAAAATGCGGCTGCTAGACTTTTGACAAAAACAAGAAAGTTTGATCATATTACGCCTATACTGGCTCACCTGCACTGGCTTCCTGTGCACCTAAGATGCGACTTTAAGGTTTTACTACTTACGTATAAAATACTACACATATACGGTCCTCTCCAAGGTTTCTCATAGTCCAGGGGTCGGCAACCCGCGGCTCCGGAGCCGCATGCGGCTCCTTGACCACTCTGATGCGGCTCAGCTACATGCATGCCAACCCCCTCGATTTTCCCAGGAGACTTATGGATGTCAGTGTCTCTCATAGACTACTCCCAGGGAAAAATAATCCTATTAACACTCTAATTACTATATAAAGGGCGTGCCCTAATTGCACTGCAGTAATTGTCCTCTATAGCATTTACTTACGGCGTGCCAGGCCAGCCACATGTTGCATGTTGTTATTACTTGCTCACACAGGAGACAGTAGTGATGGGTCCGGCAACACCGATGCATCGGCGCATGCGTCGAGCTCATAGAGCGATACCCTGTGTCGGTGCGCGTATCGCTTTTAGAAAGTCACGTGACCGAACACGAGCTGTTTTGGTCACGTGACCGCTCATGAGCTGTTCTGGTCATGTGACCGCTCATGAACTGTATCGCACTGACGCCTGCGCGCCAAACTGTGTTTATTAGGAAGCGGCGCAATGCGTGTTGTTGACGAACACCATTAGGGCCGCTTGTTGTCACTGTCACTCAAAGTTGCATTTCAAAATTACACAGAATAAATGTGTTTATTTTGTTTAGAATTCAGATGGGTTTGATTTGGTGCGCGGCATATATTGGCTGTGCGGCGCACGGTGTGCGCGGAGGACGCTTGAGCACTGCGCAATTGCGCAGGCGCGCACCTTGGGAACGTTGCTCACAGGGCACAGAGGAGGCGTCAGTGCGATACAGTTCGCGTATCGGTCACGTGACCAAAGCAGCTCATGATCGGTCACGTGACTTTCTAAAAGCGGTACGCGCACCGACACAGGGTTTCGCTCTATGAGCTCGACGCATGCGCCTATGCATCTGTGTTGCATGCCCCATCACTACTGTTACTAGAGAAGGTACAGGAATGACGGCGTGGCGAAGTTGGTAGCGTGGCCGTGCCAGCAATCGGTTACTGGGGTTCAATCCCCACCTTCTACCATCCTGGTCATGATACATGTTCACATTATTTGACTGTATCTAAAAAAGATAAAAATATATTTTTATTTAAATGAAGATATGAAATAATCCTAAATGAAATACAATGACTTGGTTTATATTATTGTATATACTAGGTCATAAAATCAGTGTCAGTTGAGTCGGTCCATATGTTGCCTGTAGGGATTTTTAATGTCCAGCAGATGTCAGTATTTAGTGACACAGTATCGACACAGTATCAATACAGATTTGCAATGTGTCGAAACGCTTCATGAGGCCTTATCAACCCATCACTAGGAGACAGCAAAGCATAGTTACTCATCAGCCACACAGCTTACACTGACGGTAGCCGTATCAAACAACTTCAACATTGTTACGTTACAAATATGCGCCACACTGTGAACCCACACCAAAAAAGAATGAAAAACACATTTCTGGAGAACATCCCACTGTAACACAACATAAACACAACACAACCATTACCCAGAATCCCATGCAGTCCTAACTCTTCCGGTCTACATTATACACCCCGCTACCACCAAATCCCCCGAGTAACCCCTGGCTGCAGCCCGCAGATCGAGGAGGGGCTTATTTTCCCTCAATGTGGGCGGGCTCAACGTTGAGCCCGCGGAACCAATCTGGTGGCGGAGATCCGGCACAGCACAATGACTTAATATGGAAAAAGGTTAATGTAACGTTTGAGTTTGAGTTTGAGTTTATTTCGAACATGCAAGCATACAACATGATACATCACAATTTCCAGTTTCTTTTCAACATGTATTTGATAGACTTAGACATTCCTACTTTTAACTTGTCAAATGTGTTTTTTTTACCATGAAAAAATATATATATATATATATATATATATATATATATATATATATATATATATATATATATATATATATATATATATATATATATATATATATATATATATATATATATATATATATATAAACCATAGCATTTACCATGAAAAAAAAAAGAATAATAATTATATACAAACCATAGCATTTCCAAAAGAGTATAGACACATATTATTTTGCACACTCAATTATATTAGCTAAGTCAAATAAACCAAAGACAGAAGACTTTGCATCATTGATTTTATTTTTCACCCCAGGCTAAAAATGTTTGATCTGTAAAGAAAAAAAATGTTGTAGCCTAGCCAAATACATTCCTTAAGCTCCCATAAATGTTTAACAATGGCAAGTATCAAGGTATTTTTCTGGCCCATAACAAGCAACCCTGTTCCTTGTTTCCAGTTCTGTTCATTTTCCACTGTCTTGAAAGGAAACAGATTGCGGTTCTTATAGGCACAATAACAATGCAAGATGTAAAACTAAGGTAATTGAAATAAGTGGAGGAATTACGCTTTAGTCTAGCAATAGTTGACTACAAGACTAATTAATCACATGACCTCTCACCTGTAGCCCTCCTTGCACTCGTCGCCGTTTTCTGTCCTGCAATCGGTCTTCTTCAGACCTTAGTGATTTAATGACAACATACATTCACTATGAAAACATTCATGTTGGTCTGTTGACCGTGAGTAAAACATTTTTTTTGTGATTTGTGATATTCAAAGCACTTACGGCATGGGGAAGTTCTGCAGGAGAGCGAGACACCACCATCTCCTAATTTGCAGCATGTTTTCCTTTGAAGAAGGAAATGCAGGAAGATGTTAATATCCATCCATCCATCCATTTTCTGCCGCTTATTCCCTTCGAGGTCGCGAGGGGCGCTGGAGCCTATCTCAGCTACAATTGGGCGGAAGGCGGGGTACACCCTGGACAAGTCGCCACCTCATCGCAGAGATGTTAATATGTTGTAAAAAAAAATAACACCTTGTACACTAAGCATAATGTGTCACGATTTACACATACCTCTCTGAAATCACAATTGGCCCCCATTACAATGTACAGAGTGTACTGTAAGCCAAGAGGTACTGCTTAATATAATGTCAGGCGTATTCCCAAGGATACATTTTTTTCAATACAAATTAATGTGGTTTTAATGTAGCAAGCAAACATTTTGACAGACAACAGCAATGCTATAACATGCTGATTTGGTCTTACCATCAAAACAAACACGCCACAGTTGTTGGAGCACCCTTGCTTTGTTAGGCCCTGAGGTGTGAACAATGTATTTTAATAAAAGTATGGCAAGAAAATAGTAAAAAGTTAGCAAATGCTATTATGTCATGTCTCACCTGGACATCATTCACACCAAGTTCTCTCCAGGGGCCAGAAGAGAGGCTGTGAGCAACGTGTCTGTACAAATAATAAGCCAAATAAAAGTCACTCAACTTCAATCAACTTTTGATTGAAAAGCATGCATAAACGCTTGTAACAAAGCCTGAACTGAATAAGGAAGAGGTTGGAACTTCAAATCAAAAAGTTTTCATAACAGGCTTAAACAGAACTGCCCGTCTCAAAAAAGATAAATAGTTCTGTTTCCATCTGTTTAAGGAATCAAAATAGTTGGAATATGGAATGGAATATTTTAGATCAAATAAAAACAGAACCATTAATTAAAACAAACAAAGGACAAGTGGTTTAAAACAGAACTACCACTGTCCAGGAGGTGCCCTAAAAACCTGAATAGACTGGTTCTACTCTCATCTCTCCAAGACATGAGACAGCTAGTGGAAGAAAACAAAGTCTTAATACGTGTATGATTATATGAGTGACATTCATAGATAACCACAGTGGCACAATAGTTAACTTTACCAGTTGTTCCTGGCTGTATTGGAGTTTCTGTCCCCAGTATGCAGTGTGTGCTGAAAACTTGTGGAGACTAGGGAAGTCTCCATGAGGTCTCTGCTCACTGTCATCATTTACTAGTGTAGAAAGCAACAACCGAAAAATAAAATCAAGTGTGAAATGTCACATTTCTCATTTGAATGATGTGCAAAATAGAGCCAAAACTTTTTGATTTGAAGTTCCAACCTCTTCCTTATTCAGTTCAGGCTTTGTTACAAGCGTTTATGCATGCTTTTCAATCAAAAGTTGATTGAAGTTGAGTGACTTTTATTTGGCTTATTATTTGTACAGACACGTTGCTCACAGCCTCTCTTCTGGCCCCTGGAGAGAGCTTGGTGTGAATGATGTCCAGGTGAGACATGACATAATAGCATTTGCTAACTTTTTACTATTTTCTTGCCATACTTTTATTAAAATACATTGTTCACACCTCAGGGCCTAACAAAGCAAGGGTGCTCCAACAACTGTGGCGTGTTTGTTTTGATGGTAAGACCAAATC
Organism: Entelurus aequoreus; assembly: GCF_033978785.1. Classification (NCBI taxonomy): domain Eukaryota; kingdom Metazoa; phylum Chordata; class Actinopteri; order Syngnathiformes; family Syngnathidae; genus Entelurus; species Entelurus aequoreus. Next base: position 31,831,570 of record NC_084752.1, on the reverse strand, counting down.
AGCATGTTATAGCATTGCTGTTGTCTGTCAAAATGTTTGCTTGCTACATTAAAACCACATTAATTTGTATTGAAAAAAATGTATCCTTGGGAATACGCCTGACATTATATTAAGCAGTACCTCTTGGCTTACAGTACACTCTGTACATTGTAATGGGGGCCAATTGTGATTTCAGAGAGGTATGTGTAAATCGTGACACATTATGCTTAGTGTACAAGGTGTTATTTTTTTTACAACATATTAACATCTCTGCGATGAGGTGGCGACTTGTCCAGGGTGTACCCCGCCTTCCGCCCAATTGTAGCTGAGATAGGCTCCAGCGCCCCTCGCGACCTCGAAGGGAATAAGCGGCAGAAAATGGATGGATGGATGGATATTAACATCTTCCTGCATTTCCTTCTTCAAAGGAAAACATGCTGCAAATTAGGAGATGGTGGTGTCTCGCTCTCCTGCAGAACTTCCCCATGCCGTAAGTGCTTTGAATATCACAAATCACAAAAAAAATGTTTTACTCACGGTCAACAGACCAACATGAATGTTTTCATAGTGAATGTATGTTGTCATTAAATCACTAAGGTCTGAAGAAGACCGATTGCAGGACAGAAAACGGCGACGAGTGCAAGGAGGGCTACAGGTGAGAGGTCATGTGATTAATTAGTCTTGTAGTCAACTATTGCTAGACTAAAGCGTAATTCCTCCACTTATTTCAATTACCTTAGTTTTACATCTTGCATTGTTATTGTGCCTATAAGAACCGCAATCTGTTTCCTTTCAAGACAGTGGAAAATGAACAGAACTGGAAACAAGGAACAGGGTTGCTTGTTATGGGCCAGAACAATACCTTGATACTTGCCATTGTTAAACATTTATGGGAGCTTAAGGAATGTATTTGGCTAGGCTACAACATTTTTTTTCTTTACAGATCAAACATTTTTAGCCTGGGGTGAAAAATAAAATCAATGATGCAAAGTCTTCTGTCTTTGGTTTATTTGACTTTGCTAATATAATTGAGTGTGCAAAATAATATGTGTCTATACTCTTATGGAAATGCTATGGTTTAGATATACTTTTTTTTAAATTGTTTTTTCATGGTAAAAAAAAATACATTTGACAAGTTAAAAGTAGGAATGTCTAAGTCTATCAAATACATGAACCTTTTTCCATACTATGGTTTATATATTTTTTTTTTTAATTGTTTTTTCATGGTAAAAAAAATACATTTGACAAGTTTTTTTTGTGTTTTTTTTTGCAAATATTTGTATTGAATTTTACAGTTAAAATCACATTTAACAGTCATACTTTGGTCACGCAAAACCTTCATACAATCGCACATCCACTCATACCCACTCACATGCACACTTGAGGAGAGAGGTGCACTTAAACTTTAACAATTCAAGGTTTACAGTATAAACAGTATTAGAAAAGATACCCAGATATTGTATATATATATATATATATATATCCATCCATCCCGCTCTGGCTCAGGATCAGCTACAGGCTATCCAGACCATAGTGGATGAACATTCCTCGGCATCAAGGATCCTCAGGAAGTGATCCCAAGATCACCTCTCGAGGACCTCTCCACTGTTCACACTTAAAAAAGAAAAGGAAAGTCACAGAAGTTGATCAGATGTAAAACAATACAAAATAAAAAGACACAAAAAATAAATAAATAAATAAGCAAATAAACCGTGGCAAGGCCATATCAGAAGTAACAAAAAAAACACAATAATAGTGTAGGATCAATACAGAAAATAATGAAGATAATAAAAAAGGAATAAAACTACAAAAAAGATGGCAGATACATTTGACAAGTTAAAAGTAGGAATGTCTAAGTCTATCAAATACATGAACCTTTTTTCATACTATGGTTTATATATATATATATATATTTTTTATTGTTTTTTCATGGTAAAAAAAATACATTTGACAAGTTAAAAGTAGCTTTATTGACGTTTGAGAATGTGTGCTGCCGGATCTCCGCCACCAGATGGAGCCCGCGGGCTCAACGTTGAGACCCGCCCACATTGAGGGAAAATAAGCCCCTCCTCGATCTGCGGGCTGCAGCCAGGGGCACTTGAATCCCCCCACACATCAACCCCCCCCCCCCCCCCCTCTTCGTGGTTGGTTGAGCGGAAGAGTTAGGGCTGCATGGGATTCTGGGTATTGGTACCGTCAGTGTAAGATGTGTGGCTGCTGAGTTACTAGCCTTGCTGTCTCTTACGTGAGCAAGCTAAAGCTGCATTCCACTTGTGGCCGAGCAGGTACACTGATTGGGCAGACTGTAGAGGGCGCCAAATGCAGTGTCATCACACTCTGATATTCGGGAGTCTCCCGGGAAAAATGAGAGGGTTGGCAAGTGTGACGCAAGCGACATTCATCCAAAACTCGCGGGCTGCACTAACATCAAATTCCCACATTAAAGTGCGTGCCGATGCGTGTGTCTGAGACCCCTGGTTAACATAGCACAAAGCATGTAAGCTTTGTATGCGGTGTTTTTCATTTTAAATTTTAAAAACATTTTTGTGGCTCCCATTACTTCCTTTAATGTGTGAAACTTGCCAAAATGGCTCTTTGAGTGGTAAAGGTTGCCGACCCCTGTCATAGTCATTCACATTGACGTCCCACTGGGGTGAGTTTTCCTCGCCCGTATGTGGGCTCTGTACCGAGGATGTCGTTGTGGCTTGTACAGCCCTTTGAGACACTTGTGATTTAGGGCTATTTAAATAAACATTGATTGATTGATTGATTGATTGACTTAGAGTCCGTCTGCTGATCTGAAAAAGAGCCAAAGCTGTCAAAGAGCCGAGGGACCATCTTCAAAGTGCAATGCTGAAACAAATAATGCAAACAATAAAATGTAACTTCCAGGGCTTGAGATTAATGCAGTCCCGTCGTCCCGGGGACGGTAAAAAAAATGCACGGAACGAAATTAAATGCTCCTCGGGACGATGGCTTTTAACGATTTTTTTTCTTTTTCTTTTTATGTATTTATTCATTTTACATTTTATATTCAATGTCTTGGTTTTTCCACCCTCTGAAAATCCTATGAAATGTTTAACAAGCCATCCTATAATAATAAAACAGCTATTAATGTAACAATACAATAAAACAAATATATTTAATGATGTTTTTTCCATTATTTTAACAATAGGCTAATGTATATTACTTTATATAGATTCTACAAGAAACACAAAACTAAATTATTTACAATTGCAGACACAAGGTTCTTGTTCTGCAGTGCTGTGTGCTAATGTGCTTCGTACACCTGCAGGACCGCAAGCAAGGTCACAGAGAAAATGCGGCCTGGATTTTGAGTGATGTGGGCATTTTCAATATGAACAAGTCCAAGGACCGCAAGAAAGGTCGCAGAGAAAATGCGGACTGTATTTTGAGTGATGTGGGCATTTTCTATATGAACAAGTCCAAGGACCGCAAGAAAGGTCGCAGAGAAAATGCGGACTGGATTTTGAGTGATGTGGGCATTTTCTATATGAACAAGTGGAATGGATTGGATACCGATGCACTAAAGGGGCTCTCTACCTTACGCTATAAAGTGAGGGGAAACTGAGTGAATAATGACAGGTTATATGATTATTTATTTAAACTCATATTCGGGCCACTTTATAATGAATATGTCGGCATGTATTTGTAAAAAAAATAAAATAAAATAAAATTATTTTTTTTAAATTTTTTTAACACCAAATTATTTAGGGGGGCTCAAGAACATTTTAGGGGGGCTTGAGCCCCCCTAAAATAGGCCTAACAACGCCAATGTGAACAGCTGTGATACATTTCTAAATTACTCAAAAGAAAAACTGGTTTTGTATAATAAAATGTACCTAAACATTTTTAAAAAAGTCAAATACAAATAAGGCAACAAGAGAGGTATCCCACACCTCTCTTTTGTAAAATAAATCAGTACAGCAGATATGGACATCTACATCAACAATATGGTGTGCCTGAGTGGCTGGACAGGAGAGATTTAAAAAAAAAGTTAACTCTATTTTTTTTTAATAAATAATTGAGAATGCTTACAAATAAGAATCACAATTTACCCCTAATAAAAAAAGATAAATATAATACATCTATTTGTGGCAGAATTGGACAAAGTTATGTTTAAGTTTCACTTTTACATCTCATGGCACATAAATGTAAATGTGGTGCATTCAGGGACCTTGAAGTTCGAAACAGCAGCTGCAATAATTTTAAAAGACAGGGGAGACTCGATCCACATTAGATGCACTAATAATAATAATAATAATAATGATGATGATGATAATGATGATGATAAAGTAAAATGTACTATGAAGTAATTGGAAACTATTCAAGTGAATAATGACTGACAAATCTTGGAGCGCATGCAAAAACCTTAATTTTACATGTTTTTTAAAAGCAACCACTAATGTACACATACTGAGTGTGTGTATGTGGGCCAATGACGTCAGGTTTAGGGTGTGTGCCCTTAGGGCCTATGTGTCAAAGTCAAGGGGCCCGCGGGCCTTGACTTTGAATGATCTATGGCCCCCGGGATGATATTTGATTAGTATTAGAACCGGCCCGCAGGCCACAGCCGCCTGCTGCTGTTTTGCACACACCAAAACTCCATCATTGTTGGAGCTAGGAATTTTCAATATGGGGTCCCAGGGACCCCATCAAGTCATAAAAATGGGGTCCCACAGTAAATTTTTGTGGTCCCACTTTTTTGTAAGCGTTTTGAAAACAAATGATAAATGTATGCATTATCCTGTTATATCTCACACTCTTTAGAATAGAATAGAATATATCTTTATTGTCATTGTACATTGTACAACAAAATTGTAAGCAAAACTAATTTAGTGCAAATTTATTGTGTTTTGGAAAAAGGTTGTCATAAACGTTACTTAATTCATAAAAAAAATAATACAAAAGAAAACACATTTTTATGCATATGTAAATGTATTCAGTTATAAACATTCCTTCACTTTCTTCTTTCCTTCAAGGATCTAAACTTTACTGCTGCCGCCTGCCGGTATTTTTTTCTATATTTTTACTGTAATATTTTCAGAATGTGTTTATTCTATTTTTGGCCCAAGTAAGACAAAGAAAACAATCTTGTTTGTCAGTGTCTTTTATTTTTTAGTTTTAATGCCATGATTTTAATAGTCTTAATAGATTTTTTAAAATGGGGTCCCACAGTAAATTTTGAGGGTCCCACTTTTTTGTAAGGGAAGTTGCAAAGTCAGCAACTGTGATGGTATGGGGGTGTATTAGAGCCCAAGACATGGGTAACTTACACATCTGTGAAGGCGCTGAAAGGTACATACAGATTTTGGAGCAACATATGTTGCCATCCAAGCAACGTTACCATGGGACGTCCCTGCTTATTTCAGCAAGACAATGCCAAGCCACGTGTTACAACAGCGTGGCCTCATAGTAAAAGAGTGCGGGTACTAGACTGGCCTGCCTGTAGTCCAGATCTGTCTACCATTGAAAATGTGTGGCGCATTATGAAGTCTTAAATACCACAACGGAGACCCCCAGACTGTTGAACAACTTAAGCTGTACATCAAGCAAGAATGGGAAAGAATTCCACCTGAGAAGCTTAAAAAATGTGTCTCCTCAGTTCCCAAACGTTTACTGAGTGTTGTTAAAAGGAAAGGCCATGTAACACAGTGGTGAACATGCCCTTTCCCAACTACTTTGGCACGTGTTGCAGCCATGAAATTCTAAGTTAATTATTATTAGAAAAAAAAAAAAAAAAAAGTTTATGAGTTTGAACATCAAATATCTTGTCTTTGTAGTGCATTCAATTGAATATGGGTTGAAAAGGATTTGCAAATCATTGTATTCCGTTTATATTTACATCTAACACAATTTCCCAACTCATATGGAAACGGGGTTTGTAATTAAAATTAGAATGTCGTGAAATTTGAGCAACAATTCTTTGGCGTGTGGGTCATAAAAGAAAACACAGAATATAGATAAAGAAATTTAATATGTAAAAAGTGTTGCAACATTTCACATGTAAACAATTGCAGCACTTCCATACCTGAATCATTAGAAATGTCATTTATTAGTGTTTCAAATGCATTATGTAAAAATAGGTTCAGGCTTCACAACACCAGTGGATCACCTTTGGAAGACGAAAGTGTTTTTTTTGTTCACGTCTTTAAAAATGTCCAAGCTCACGTGCGTTTGATGTGGTTACAAAAAAATGTCTTTATTGTAGACGAGTTGGCATTAAAATCCCCCAAACTCTTTTCTTCTAAGTCCTAACCTCCTCCAAAGGTTGTTTTTGTCTTTTTAGTGTGGTAGTGCTCACATGAGGGGCAAATATCACATAATTTTAGACCAGTCATTCCTTCAAACTTAATAACTGCGCATTACAAAACGTACAGTAGTTGGATATTTGATAATTCAGTAAATTAAACAATTGTGTTAATTTTTGAGTGTTTATTAGAATAATGTGTAAATTGTGTGGGACCTTGCTGTGGTTGTATATTATAATTGTTCTGCAAATATGGCCACTTCTATCCAATACTTTGTGGAGTTCTGCGATCAAACTAGCCAGGCTTCCCTACATTTTCATGCTGCTTCATTCCTTCATTTCTTGGAGCTCCCGTTGCCCCTAGCAACCGTCAGCTTGCTAAATGGCTTCCTCTCGGCGTGGTGGCGTCTCCTTCCTGCTCCTTCGCCACGGCGGTGTCTCTGAGGGTCTTCAGCAGGACCCTCAGCAGCGTGTTTTCGCTGAGCAAGTTCTCCGAGGCGTTCGCCAGCTCCTGCAGTCGCCTCACCGCCTCGCCCAGCTGCCGGCTCTTCTCCTGGTGCTGCTCCTCCAAGCTACGCCTCGCCTGCTGCAGCTCGGCGTTCTGCGCTTGGAGGCTGCTGGTGTCGAACTTGAGCCGACGGTTGTCGCGCCACAGCTGTGCAAGCTGCTGGGAAAGAAGCTCGCGGGCACGGTGCAGCGTCCGTACCTCCTCCTGGAGGGCGGTTAACTCCGCACGTAGGACGCCGTCGGGTTGTGACGCGTCATCCTTGCCGCGTGGCGCTGAAGGCTCGTCAGTGTCGGTCGGCGGGCCGGAATGCTTCAAGATGAAGCGAAGGAGGTTTGGAAGCGTGATGGGAAGATCATCTGGAAACTTCCTGCTTTCATGTTTCCTTAAACACAAACACGACTTTGTTAATATGTGCACAGTAATCCCTCGTTTATTGCTGTTAATTGGTAAATGACCGTGGTCAACCCGCCAAGTAGGAGTTATTCATTATAAATCGAATACTTTCATAGCTGGACCATAAAAAACTGTTTACAACTATTGGAGGAATATTTTCCCACCTTGGCAGAATAAGAACGGCTTAGTATTGACTTTTATTCTGCTAGAACAGGGGTCGGCAACCCGCGGCTCCGGAGCCACATGCGGCTCTTTGACCACTCTGATGCGGCTCAGCTGCATACTTGCCGACCCTCCCGATTTTCCCAGGAGACTTCCAGATTTCAGTGCCCCTCCTAGTATTCTCCCGGGGCGTATATTCTCCGGTTTTCATCTTAACAACTAAATTAAGGGCATGCCTTTATGGCATAGTATTTATTGTCCTCTATAACCTGCTCAAACAGCGTGCCAGCTCGGCCACATATTGTATGTAGCTTTTACTTGCACACGTAGGAGACAGCAAGGCATACTTGGTCAACAGCTACACAGCTTACACTGACGGTGACCGTATAAAAAAACTTTAACACTGTTACGTTACAAATATGCGCCACACTGTGAACCCACACCAAAAAAGAATGACAAATACATTTCTGGAGAACCTCCGCACCGTAACACAACATAAACACAACACAACAAATACCCAGAATCCCATGAAGCCCTAACTCTCCCAGTCTACATTATACACCCCCCCCCCCCGCTACCACCAAACCCCCCCACACACCAACCACCCTCCCCCCCTCTGTGCGTCGGCTGAGGTGGGTGGGGGGCTGCATGGGATTCTGGGTATTTGTTGTGTTGTGTTTATGTTGTGTTACGGTGCGGAGGTTCTCCAGAAATGTATTTGTCATTCTTTTTTGGTGTGGGTTCACAGTGTGGCGCATATTTGTAACGTAACAGTGTTAAAGTTGTTTTATATGGTCACCGTCAGTGTAAGCTGTGTGGCTGTTGAACAAGTATGCCTTGCTGTCACTTACGTGTGCAAGCTGAAGCTGCATTCAACATGTGGCCGAGCAAGTACGCTGTTTGAGCAGGCTGCAGAGGGCGCTAAAAGCAGTGTCGTCACGCCGTGTAATTCGGGAGTTTACCGGAAAAATTGGAGGTGTTGGCAAGTATGACGCTATCAAGCGCCATTCATTTAAAACTCGCGGGCCACACTGACATTAGAGGCCTACTGAAATGAATTTTTTTTATTTAAACGGGGATAGCAGATCTATTCTATGTGTCATACTTGATCATTTCGCGATATTGCCATATTTTTGCTGAAAGGATTTAGTATAGAACAACGACGATAAAGATTGCAACTTTTGGTATCTGATAAAAAAAAGGCTTGCCCCTACCGGAAGTAGCGTGACATAGTCAGTTGAACATATACGCAAAGTTCCCTATTGTTTACAATGATGGCCGCATGAAGTGAGAGAGATTCGGACCGAGAAAGCGACAATTTCCCCATTAATTTGAGCGAGGATGAAAGATTTGTGGATGAGTAAAGTGCAAGTGAAGGATTAGTGGGGAGTTGAAGCTATTCAGATAGGGAAGATGCTGTGAGAGCCGGGGGTGACCTGATAATCAGCTGGGAATGACTACAACAGTAAATAAACACAATACATATATATACTCTATTAGCCACAACACAACCAGGCTTATATTTAATATGCCACAAATTAATCCTGCATAAAAACACCTGCGTGTTTGTTATGCTAGCTCCTAGCTCCTCTGCTAGCTCCTAGCTCCATAGAACACGCCAATACAATTCAAACACCTGATCAACACACACAATCACTCAGCCCAAACGACCGTTCACCTAACCCAAGGTTCATAAAGCTTATATATTTTTAAAAAGTTACGTACGTGACGCGCACATACGGTCAAGCTATCAAATGTTTAGCAGCCAAGGCTGCATACTCACGGTACCTGATATTCAGCTGGGAATGACTACAACAGTAAATAAACACAGGACATATATATACTCTATTAGCCACAACACAACCAGGCTTATATTTAATATGCCACAAATTAATCCTGCATAAAAACACCTGCGTGTTTGTTATGCTAGCTCCTAGCTCCTCTGCTAGCTCCTAGCTCCATAGAACACGCCAATACAATTCAAACACCTGATCAACACACACAATCACTCAGCCCAAAAGACCGTTCACCTAACCCAAGGTTCATAAAGCTTATATATTTTTAAAAAGTTACGTACGTGACGCGCACATACGGTCAAGCTATCAAATGTTTAGCAGCCAAGGCTGCATACTCACGGTACCTGATATTCAGCTGGGAATGACTACAACACTAAATAAACACAAGACATATATATACTCTATTAGCCACAACACAACCAGGCTTATATTTAATATGCCACAAATTAATCCTGCATAAAAACACCTGCGTGTTTGTTATGCTAGCTCCTAGCTCCTATGCTAGCTCCTAGCTCCATAGAACACGCCAATACAATTCAAACACCTGATCAACACACACAATCACTCAGCCCAAAAGACCGTTCACCTAACCCAAGGTTCATAAAGCTTATATATTTAAAAAAAGTTACGTACATACGCAAAAAAAAAGTTGCGCACATACGGTCAAGCGATCAAATGTTTAGAAGCCAAAGCTGCATACTCACAGTAGCACGTCTGCGTCTTTGTCATCCAAATCAAAGTAATCCTGGTAAGAGTCTGTGTTGTCCCAGTTCTCTACAGGCGTCTGTGTATCGAAGTCAAAAGTCCTCCTGGTTAGAGTCTCTGTTATCCGAGTTCTTCCATCTTGACTGCATCTTTCGGGAATGTAAACAAAGAAGCGCCGGCTGTGTACTGTTGTTGCTGACTACGTTCGAAAAATACGTCCATTTCGCACCGACAACTTTCTTCTTTGCTTGCTCAGCTTCCTTCTCCATAATGCAATGAACATGATTGCAACAGATTCACGAACACAGATGTCCAGAATACTGTGGAATTATGAAATGAAAACAGAGCTTTTTCGTATTGGCTTCAATGTGGAAGGCATACCCGTGTTCCCCGGGCTACGTCACGCGCATACGTCATCCACAGAGGCGTTTCGAACCGGAAGTTTAGCGGCAAATTTAAAATGTCACTTTATAAATTAACCCGGCCGTATTGGCATGTGTTATAATGTTAAGATTTCATCATTGATATATAAACTATCAGACTGCGTGGTCGGTAGTAGTGGGTTTCAGTAGGCCTTTAAATGTTCATATTAATGCGGGCCGGAGCGTGTGTCTGAGACCCCTGGTTAAAACATAGCACAAAGCTAAAAAAGCTTTGTATGCAGTGTTATTTCATTTTAAATTTTCAAAAGAGTTTTGTGGCTCCCATTGATTTCTTTAAATTTGTGAAACTTGTCAAAATGGCTCTTTGAGTGGTAAAGGTTGCCGACCCCTGTGCTAGAAGAAGATAAACACAATGAATGCACCCTAAGTTAACTTTCCGTTTTAATTCTTAAGTTTAAGTTTCACTTTCAATTCATTGTGAGGCGGATCAACCTGAGCGGTAGGGCTGCACGGTTTTGAGAAAAAAACTAATTGCGATTTTTCTCTCAATTTGCGATTTTCAATTTTATACATAAACATGCATACAAGTGCAAAAATGACAAGTGAAGGAAGACATGTTACTCTTAGAATGTCAGTCAACATATTTTAGTTTCAAGGTGCCACACATTAGAATGGGGCTGTCCAAAGTTTGGCCTACAAGATGTCACAAGTTTATTTAAGATTTATCAAGCCTCCAGCTTAATTTGAACTATCTGCCAGTCTAATTGCTACAGCTTTGCCGCCAACTTGTGGACAACGTGAGCAAAGCAAGCGAATGACCATGAATTTAAGTGTACAATTTACTTATACGACCCAATCCAAACAACTTTCCTTACTCATGCGCAAAAAAACTGCAACCAACATAAAAAGTCAACAACCGGCTCATTGAACTTTGTGGATATTATAAATAACATCCACACGTCATACCTTTTTCTAAATTACACCCATTCAATTCTACAACAATGCAGATGTATGTACAATGTAACACTTCTCCAAGTTTGGCGCATTTTAGCTGCTTGATATTTCTGATTGATTACAAAACTTTAAGGAGGTCCTCACAGAAGAAAACAAGGTAGGAGTCGAACTTACACATGCCATATTTTCCAGACCATAGGGCGCACGGATTATAAGACGCACTGCCAATGAATGGTCTATTTTTTATATTTTTTCATACATAAGGCGCACCGGATTATAGGGCACATTAAAGGAGTCATATTATTATTTTTTGTTTTGTAAATGTAAAACACTTCCTTGTGGTCTACATAACATGTAATGGTGGTTCTTTGGTCAAAATGTTGCATAGATGATGTTTTACAGATCATCTTCAAGCCGCTTTCTGACAGTCGCTTCCGGATGCGCCGTTTTGTGGGCGGTCTTATTTACGTGGCTCACCTTCCCCGTCATCTTTGTTGTAGCGGTGTAGCGTGCAAGGACGGGGGTTGGAAGAAGTGTCAAAAGATAGAGCTAACTGTTTTATTGACATTCAGACTTTACTTCAATCAATAACAGAGCAGCATCGCCTCATCTGTGGCTCACTAGTGCAACAACAACGCCGGAAATGTGTCCCGTGCAAAACCGTCCGGCCGGAACTCTCTAATAACTAAAGTTCCTTGGGTGAATAATGTAAACTCACTACAACGGTATGTTTTAGTGCTTTCATGGCGAGTTTACTGACAGATATATGTAAGAACTTTACACTACTTTATATTAGAAATGGCAACAGCGGAGGATGAATGTCCCACAACAAGAAGATAGAGAAAAAGAAGAAGTTTATCGACTACGCATCCCCCTACAAAGGGGGATGCGCGCAATTTTTCAGGATTCATGTACAAACCCTGTTTCCATATAAGTTGGGAAATTGTGTTACATGTAAATATAAACGGAATACAATGATTTGCAAATCCTTTTCAACCCATATTCAGATGAATGCACTACAAAGACAAGATATTTGATGTTCAAACTCATAAACTTTATTTTGTTTTTGCAAATAATAATTAACTTAGAATTTCATAGCTGCTACACGTGCCAAAGTAGTTGGGAAAGGGCATGTTCACCACTGTGTTTTAACAACACTCAGTAAACGTTTGGGAACTGAGGAGACACATTTTTTAAGCTTCTCAGGTGGAATTCTTTCCCATTTTTGCTTGATGTACAGCTTAAGTTGTTCAACAGTCCGGGGGTCTCCGTTGTGGTATTTTAGGCTTCATAATGCGCCACACATTTTCAATGGGAGACAGGTCTGGACTACAGGCAGGCCAGTCTAGTACCCGCACTCTTTTACTATGAAGCCATGTTGATGTAACACGTGGCTTGGCATTGTCTTGCTGAAATAAGCAGGGGCGTCCATGGTAACGTTGCTTGGATGGCAACATATGTTGCTCCAAAACCTGTATGTACCTTTCAGCATTAATGTCGCCTTCACAGATGTGTAAGTTACCCATGTCTTGGGCACTAATACACCCCCATACAATCACAGATGCTCGCTTTTCAACTTTGCGCCTATAACAATCCGGATGGTTCTTTTCCTCTTTGGTCCGGAGGACACGACATCCACAGTTTCCAAAAACAATTTGAAATGTGTGATGCAGTACAGCCTGAGGGATCGAAGGTCACGGGCTTAGCTGCTTACGTGCAGTGATTTCTCCAGATTCTCTGAACCCTTTTGATGATATTACGGACCGTAGATGGTGAAATCCCTAAATTCCTTGCAATAGCTGGTTGAGAAAGGTTTTTCTTAAACTGTTCAACAATTTGCTCACGCATTTGTTGACAAAGTGGTGACCTCGCCCCATCCTTGTTTGTGAATGACTGAGCATTTCATGGAATCTACATTCATACCCAATCATGGCACCCACCTGTTCCCAATTTGCCTGTTCACCTGTGGGATGTTCAAAATAAGTGTTTGATGAGCATTCCTCAACTTTATCAGTATTTATTGCCACCTTTCCCAACTTCTTTGTCACGTGTTGCTGGCATCAAATTCTAAAGTTAATGATTATTTGCAAAAAAAAAATGTTTATCAGTTTGAACATCAAATATGTTGTCTTTGTAGCATATTCAACTGAATATGGGTTGAAAATGATTTGCAAATCATTGTATTCCGTTTATATTTACATCTAACACAATTTCCCAACTCATATGGAAACGGGGTTTGTAGATCCCAAATACAGATCAGCAGGTACCAGAAGGTAAGAAAAGTTGCTTTTGCATAATATTGCGAAACAAAATGCTAGACATGTCTTACGTTATACACACACCATAATAATAATTGTATGTTGAAGCACATCAAACGGTGCAGCCTACACTTATCTCTTATGTGTGACTGCCATCTACTGGTCACACTTATCATTACACCATGTACCAAATAAAATAGCTTCGAGGTGGGTAAGCTCAACCAAACTTATTCCTTACATTAGGCGCACCGGGTTATAAGGCGCACTGTCGAGTTTTGAGGGGGGAAAAAGGACTTTAAGTTCACCTTATAGTCCGGAAAATTCGGTACTCTTAATATCCAATTATTTATATATGTGTGTGTGTATGTATATAAATGAGAGACAGAGACAGTGTCGATTCGATTCGCACCATTAAAACGTTTTCCAAGGATTTTGTTGTTAGCATACTAGCTGCCACACACAGCAAAACCTGCGTCTCTTGTGGTTATTTATCACAATAATTAAAACCTCAATGTCGATTAATCGTGCAGCCCTACTGGGCGGACAAAATAGCCTGGGAAGACAGGCAGCCATTTAAGGGATTACTTTGAACTCTTTTTTGCTCAAAACTCTCTCCAGGCCTGGTATTCCAATTGTTTGTACTTGGTCCTATTTTGTAGAAAAAATTGCTGTACTTCAGTTCTATATCAGTTCATTTTACACAGCCTTAGAACTAAAGAATCAACGAGGACTTTCGTACTAAAAGTGAGAATCCTAATAATACTTTCTAAATACAGTTTTCAACATTCTGAAATAACACCCTTTGGTTACCTTCACACTCTTTTAATTCAATATAGTAATAGTCTGACTGGTTTGGTCACAACTGTGTGGCCAATACTATAGTTAAATGATAATTTTAGTTATTTACATGCTTAATAAAATACATACAACATGCTTAAAAAATAATCAGTGATAGAGTATGGCCACAAACCTTAAAACACAAGGTGGCAAGGGACGACTAAGTTGTTTGGTGAATGTTGAAAGACAAGTTCACAAATAAAGTGGCAAATATATATACAAACCCCGTTTCCAAATGAGTTGGGAAATTGTGCTAGATGTAAATATAAACGGAATACAATGATTTGCAAATCCTTTTCAACCCTTATTCAATTGAATGCACTACAAAGACAAGATATTTGATGTTCAAACTCATAAACTTTTTTTTTTTTTTGCAAATAATGATTAACTTAGAATTTCATGGCTGCAACACGTGCCAAAGTAGTTGGGAAAGGGCATGTTCACCACTGTGTTACATGGCCTTTCCTTTTAACAATACTCAGTAAACGTTTGGAAACTGAGGAGACACATTTTTTAAGATTCTCAGGTGGAATTCTTTCCCATTCTTGCTTGATGTACAGCTTAAGTTGTTCAACAGTCCGGGGGTCTCCGTTGTGGTATTTTAGGCTTCATAATGCGCCACACATTTTCAATGGGAGACAGGTCTGGACTACAGGCAGGCCAGTCTAGTACCCGCACTCTTTTACTATGAAGCCACGTTGATGTAACACGTGGCTTGGCATTGTCTTGCTGAAATAAGCAGGGGCGTCCATGGTAACGTTGCTTGGATGGCAACATATGTTGCTCCAAAATCTGTATGTACCTTTCAGCATTAAAGGCCTACTGAAATGCGATTTTCTTATTTAAACGGGGATAGCAGGTCCATTCTATGTGTCATACTTGATCATTTCGCGATATTGCCATATTTTTGCTGAAAGGATTTAGTAGAGAACATCAACGATAAAGTTCGCAACTTTTGGTCGCTGATAAAAAAGCCTTGCCTGTACCGGAAGTAGCAGACGATATGCGCGTGACGTCACCGGCTGTGGAGCTCCTCACATCTGCACATTGTTTACAATCATGGCCACCAGCAACGAGAGCGATTCGGACTGAGAAAGCGACGATTTCCCTATTAATTTGAGCAAGGATGAAAGATTCCTGGATGAGGAAAGTGAGAGTGAATGACTAAAGGGCAGTGGGAGCGATTCAGATAGGGAAAATGCTGTGAGAGGCGGGTGGGACCTGATATTCAGCTGGGAATGACTAAAACAGTAAATAAACACAAGACATATACTGTATATACTCTATTAGCCACACACAACCAGGCTTATATTTAATATGCCACAAATTAATCCGGCATAACAAACACCTCCCCCCTCCCGTCCATATAACCCGCCAATACAACTCAAACACCTGCACAACACACTCAATCCCACAGCCCAAAGTACCGTTCACCTCCCCAAAGTTCATACAGCACATATATTTCCCCAAAGTCCCCAAAGTTACATACGTGACATGCACATAGCGGCACGCACGTACGGGCAAGCGATCAAATGTTTGGAAGCCGCAGCTGCGTACTCACGGTACCGCGTTTGCGTATCCAACGCAAAGTCCTCCTGGTAAGAGTCTCTGTTGTCCCAGTTCTCCACAGGCCAATGGTAAAGCTTGATTGCCATCTTTCGGGAATGTAAACAATGAAACACCGGCTGTGTTTGTGTTGCTGCAGCGGGCCGCAATACACCGCTTCCCACCTACAGCTTTCTTCTTTGCTGTCTCCATTGTTCATTGAACAAATTGCAAAAGATTCACCAACACAGATGTCCAGAATACTGTGGAATTTTGCGATGAAAACAGACGACTTAATAGCTGGCCACCATGCTGTCCCAAAATGTCCTCTACAATCCGTGACGTCACGCGCAGGCGTCATCATACCGAAACGTTTTCAGCAGGATATTTCGGCGCAAAATTTTAAATTGCACTTTAGTAAGCTAACCCGGCCGTATTGGCATGTGTTGCAATGTTAAGATTTCATCATTGATTTATAAACTATCAGACTCTGTGGTCGGTAGTAGTGGGTTTCAGTAGGCCTTTAATGGCGCCTTCACAGATGTGTAAGTTACCCATGTCTTGGGCACTAATACACCCCCATACCATCACAGATGCTGGCTTTTCAACTTTGCGCCTATAACAATCCGGATGGTTCTTTTCCTCTTTGGTCCGGAGGACACAACGTCCACAGTTTCCAAAAACAATTTGAAATGTGGACTCGTCAGACCACAGAACACTTTTCCACTTTGTATCAGTCCATCTTAGATGAGCTCAGGCCCAGCGAAGCCAACGGCATTTCTGAGTGTTGTTGATAAACGGTTTTCGCCTTGCATAGGAGAGTTTTAACTTGCACTTACAGATGTAGTGACCAACTGTAGTTACTGACAGTGGGTTTCTGAAGTGTTCCTGAGCCCATGTGGTGATATCCTTTACACACTGATGTCGCTTGTTGATGCAGTACAGCCTGAGGGATCGAAGGTCTCGGGCTTAGCTGCTTACGTGCAGTGATTTCTCCAGATTCTCTGAACCCTTTGATGATATTACGGACCGTAGATGGTGAAATCCCTAAATTCCTTGGTTAAAAAAGGTTTTTCTTAAACTGTTCAACAATTTGCTCACGCATTTGTTGACAAAGTGGTGACCCTCGCCCCATCCTTGTTTGTGAATGACTGAGCATTTCATGGAATCTACTTTTATACCCAATCATGGCATCCACCTGTTCCCAATTTGCCTGTTCACCTGTGGGATGTTCCAAATAAGTGTTTGATGAGCATTCCTCAACTTTATCAGTATTTATTGCCACCTTTCCCAACTTCTTTGTCACGTGTTGCTGGCATCAAATTCTAAAGTTAATGATTATTTGCAAAAAAAAATATGTTTATCAGTTTGAACATCAAATATGTTGTCTTTGTAGCATATTCAACTGAATACGGGTTGAAAATGATTTGCAAATCATTGTATTCCGTTTATATTTACACCTAACACAATTTCCCAACTCATATGGAAACGGGGTTTGTATATATATTTGCCACTTTGTGATTGTTTCATGTTTGCATGAGTGTTGCTCTCACCTGTATCGGGGAAAGAAAAGGATGGAGGGAACTCGATCCGCCATGAACTCCCATGGAAGGTCGTTACGTGCAACGTTCACCCTGCGCACATACATGATTAATTTAAAATGTTCTATTTGTGTGTCAAGTGGGGGAAAAAATCCCCTTTGAACTGAGAATGTCTCCAAAATCCCAATTCAATCCATGAATTTGAGGTTTTCGAACAGGTTTTTACCTTGAAATTATTTTTTTACCTTGAAAATCAATTTTTGCCTTGAAAATAATTTTTTGCCTTGAAAATCATTTTTTACTTTGAAAATAATTTTTTACCTTGAAAATAATTTTTTACCTTGAAAATCATATATATCGTATATGTAATTTTCTGGAGGAATTGCGTGTAAATGCTAAAAAGCTAAAGCCAAACTGAAAAATTTTCTGTGCACTTAAAAAGGACTGTTTGCCAGGAGTACGGAAATGGTGCACGTATTGCTGATTCGGCTCGCAAATACGGAAGAAACACATCCACAATTGCAACCATTTTAAACAAGAATAATGTTTATATGGTTGCCGACTTTGCCAAAGGGGTAAAATATATTATCAAAGACAGAGAGAAAGTGCAAAACCATGTGGAAAAAATTATGCTTGTGTGGATAGATGAAAAGCAGCTAGCATTTGCGAGAAGGCCCGCCATTTAAATGGCGCCTTGATGTCAAGAGGTGACCATGCTGAAACCAGCAGGGAAGAACAATTTAAGGCAAGCCGTGGGTGGTTCCACAAGTTTAAAAAGAGGAGCCGGCATTCACTGCCTGGCTTTGAGGATTTTATCAGCGAATATGGCTTAGTACTGCAGCAAGTCTTTAACGGTGATGAGACCGGACTTTTAAAAAATATATATGCCAGAGCGGACTTATATTGCAGCTGAGTAGAAGGCACTGCCGGGACACAAGCTGATGAAAGATCACCTCACACTGCTAGTTTGTGCTAACGCTAGCGGTGACTACGTGAAGCCACTGCTCGTTTACCACTCCGAAACTCAGAAATGCCACAAATATTCACCGACACTAGGTAAAAACGATTTTCCTTTTTTATGTTTTTATTGTAGCAACATTGTTGTTAACAATTTGGAGATCCCCAACATCAAAGTTATGTGCCCACGTTGACTATTGAGCTGGCTGTTTGGATAAAAAAAAGATTGTTGCGCCATTACCCCGTTATGTTGGTTTGAGATATATATACGCACACTATATTGCCAAAAGTATTTGGCCACCCATCCAAATGATGAAAATCAGGTGTCCTAATCAAAAGGTGTATAAAATCAAGCACTTAGGCATGGAGACTGTTTCTACAAACATTTGTGAAATAATGGGCCGATCTCAAGAGCTCAGTGATTTCCAGCATGGAACTGTCATGGGATGCCACCTGTGCAACAAATCCAGTCGTGAAATGTCCTCACTCCTAAATCACTCCTCTGGAGTGATGAATCACGCTTTTCCATCTGGCAATCTGATGGATGAGTCTGGGTTTGGAGGTTGCCAGGAGAAAGGTAAATTTCAGACTGCATTGTGAAATTTGGTGGAGGAGGAATTATGGTGTGGGGTTGTTTTCAGGAGTTGGGCTTTGCCCCTTAGTTCCAGTGAAAGGAACTTTTGACAAACATTTTGGACAATTTCATGCTCCCAACTTTGTGGGAAAAGTTTGGAGCGGGCCCCTTCCTCTTCCAACATGACTGTGCACCAGTGCACAAAGCAAGGTCCATAAAGACATGGATGACAGAGTCTGGTGTGGATGAACTTGACTGGCCTGCACAGAGTCCTGACCTGAACCCGATAGAACACCTTTGGGATAAATTAGAACCGAGACTGAGAGCCAGGCCTTCTCCACCAACATCAGTGTGTGACCTCACCAATGCGCTTTTGAAAGAATGGTGGAAAATTCCTATAAACACACTCCGCAACATTGTGGACAGCCTTCCCAGAAGAGTTGAAGCTGTAATAGCTGCTTCATATTGAACCCTATGGGTTAGTAATGGAACGGCACTTCATGTTCATATGTGAGTCAAGGCAGGTGGCCAAATACCTTTGGCAATATAGTGTATATACATAGATATACAGGTATCTATATGTGGAAATATCACAGATTACAGCTCGGATAGACCCCCTACCGTCCCCCCTGAAAATTATCTGTCTAGGGTACATTTATTAATGATGAAAAAATATACCTATCTGCGATTAATACAGATTCATTTTGAGTTAACTATGAAGAATGCGATTACTCGCGATTAAATATTTTAATCATTTGGCAGCCTTAATTATAACGCTTTGAGGATATCTGTAGTATTATAGTACACATTGAAGTATTTTAAATATGTAGTATGTTAAAAAGTGTGCTGAGTGTGTTCAACAGTACCTGGCCACAGTTACGTTGCTGTTGCGCTGCAGTAATCTGGCCAGCTGGATGAGGACGTGGTTGAGGACGGAGCAGAAGCCGCACCACTGAGTGTAGTAGAAGAGCAGCACATCCTGCGGGAGCAAGTAGAGCGCAGTAGTTTCATGATTTCATTGAAGTCAGAGGTCATCATGGCAGACCTCCCACCTTATGGAGGTTCATGACACAAGGCAGGAAGGACGAAGTGGTCAGCTCGGTGATGAGTGTCCTTGGAGGCTCAGATTCATCAGGCCTTGTAGCTGCGCTTACCCTCTGGTCCTCCCCCAGCAGGTGTCTCTGCAGGAGGCTGTAGGGGGAGCTAAAATTCCTGATGAAGGCTTCTAGAAGAAGAGGAGCACTTTTATGAGAGCTAAGAAGGTTAAAATGTGTCTGACGCAACCTCGTCCTTCAAAATAAGACTTTTGAATTTACCCTTTTACTTTTGATACTTGTGAATCTATCACTTTAAAGTGTACAGAATTGCAAACACCAAATTTTGGTAGCTCTGCATGTATACGCCCACCACCTCACAAAAGACAACTTTATAAAAAAACAATTCTTAAAACAGGCTTGCACTATATATTGAGCAAATATCAATCAGCTACAGTTTGAGATTGTTTTCCTTCGATGCATGATGCTGCTGTAAAAATGTGACTATAATGTTAGCACCTTAGCTAACATAGCTATGCCAATGTTGCCAATAGTTGTTCTTCTAGTCAGACAATATTTTCAGTACAATAGATGGAATTTGGAGACATTTTGAAACTATTGTCTGACTAAAAGAACATTGAAAAAAGTATATGATGAGGAAGATAATTAACCTTTTTGAGCAGCCACAATCCTTATGTTAGACAAGAACACACGTCTTTCACTTTTATGTGCACTCTAAATATTAAAAAACTGCGAATACAAGGAGGCTAACAACGCAAGTATATTGGATTAATCTATTCCATCTATAAAGTTTTTTTAAAACCCAACACGTTGTAACCTGTATATTAACCAAGATAAGTGTCTTTGTTCTTGTAAAAGCTAACACAGAGGGACTACTTTTCTGGTGTAGTGACACATCGCCTTGCTCATAGTGCCCCTCTGACCACTTGCAAGTAGCCAGCTACTCGCTAACTTTAGTTGCTAATAATGTTGTTTGTGACCTGCATAAAATTAATAAGAAGATTAATCCTGAACTGTTTCTGCTGCTGCTGTATTGTCTTTGAGTTAGGAAATGTTGATGCTAGGTATCCTATATAGTAGAAGATTGTGGCACCAAGCCTGAAAAGTTGGTCAACTTTCAAAAACCACAGGCTACCAACTTGATACTACATGGCTCTCAACTTGTCTCTCAGTGAATGGAACGCAGCATAAGATCATCGCTAGGAAGTATTTATATCTGAGGAGTGAGGATTATTTTGAATTTAGCAGGACAAGGAGTACTCAAGTGCTAAAAGTAGGGATGGGAATTGATAAGATTTTTCCGGTTTCGATTGCACTTTTGATTCTGCTTAACGATTCGGTTCTTTAAAGGTTCTCTTATCGATTCTCCTTTGAAAAAAAAAAAAAAAAAAGGCAAAAAAGTAGATTAGCATCAATTGTTTAGTTTAGAGCAAACACAGTGGGGTCTTAAGAGGCACATAGCATAGAAAAAAATAACTTTTGAAAATAAATAAGAAATATTCTTCTGCAGGATTTAACAAAATAAAGTATATGTGGAAATGACTCAAGAATGTAACATTTATATTACGTTTTTAAAATGTTCAATAATCTTTTGTCATCTCCCTAAAATACACTGGTAACACTCAAAATAGGACAATGGTTTGTTTAGATTTACAAGATGAAACTATCATATGCATAACATGCAACGCAAGATGTTTCAAGCCTTCTTTTAATTTAATTTAGATGATTATGGCTTACAGTTTATGAAAACCTTCAATCCAAATCCAATCCACTTTATTTATATAGCACATTTAAACAAAAATGTTTCCAAAGTGCTGCACAACAATATTAAAAACAATATTCAAATATTATCCTTCGCTCCACTAAATGACTGAATAAAAACAAAAAATAAATAAATATAAAACCAATATAAAAATAAATATGATTAAAAATGATTTTAAAGGGTAAAAACAATTAAAACAGTAAATAGAAATCAACATTTTTAAAAAAACACAGAGGACAACAGAGGACCACACAACTCACGTAGTGTTAAAAGCCAAAGAATAAAAGTGGGTCTTAAGATGAGACTTAAAACACTCCACTGTGGGAGCAGTTTGAACATGGAGGGGCAGAGTGTTCCAGAGCTAAGGGCCGAACACAGAGAAGGCCCTGTCTCCCCTGGATTTAAGTCTGGTCTTGGGCACCACGAGCTGGAGCTGGCTCTCGGACCTCACAGCGCGCGCAGGATTGTAAATTTGGATGAGGTCCGAGATATACTGAGGTGCCAGTCCATGTAAAGCTTTAAAAACAAACAGCAAGGTTTTAAAATCAATTCTAAAATGAACAGGGAGCCAGTCCAAACTCTGAAGAATTGGGGTTATATGCTCGCGTTTCCTGGCCCCTGTTAAAAGTCGTGCTGCCACGTTCTGGACTAACTGCAACCGGGAGAGAGCTTTTTGGCTAATGCCAGCATAAAGTGCAATGCAGTAGTCCAGGCGACTTGAAATAAAAGCATGCACGACTTGTTCAAAAAGGTTAAAAGATAAAAACGGTTTTACCTTTACTAAAAGACGAAGATGATAAAAACACGATTTTAAAACGCCATTGACTTGTTTGTCAAGTTTAAAATTGCTGTCTATAGTGACGCCAAGGCTGGTGACTTTGGGACGCACATAATTTTGCAATGGTCCCAAGTCAGCCTTGAATTTAAAATTTCAGATGGTCTTCAAAAACTGTAAGCCATAATCATCAAAAATAGAATAAATACAATCTTAACATATCTCACTTTGCATGTGATAAGGTAATATCACATTAGTTTCACATGCTGTGTGCAAATGTTTTAGCATATTGCTCGTATGTCCTCCTCTTGTTGAAGTGGCAACCTTGAAGGTATTAAAAGTAGCGCTGTTGCAATCGTTTCTTGTAAAAATGTTGTCAACTATCTAGAGCGTTAGTTTCACCCGGGCGATGCCATTTTGCTTTGTGATGTCATTTCCAACCAATGGCATCGATAAGGGAATCGTTTGAAAAATTGGCAAGCGATTCCAAGGATTTGATGCACTGGGAGCCAGTTCTGGACAAGAATCTGTTTTCGACTCCCATCCCTAGCTACAAGATACAAGCATCCCATTAGTCGGCATCCCAGTGAGAGCGGACATTTTAAGTCGCCGTTTTATGTTCTAATTTGAAACATTTAGCGATAATGCTTGATGAAAACACTCCAAAGTTCTCACAAAGTTTGCAATTAGTGGTGGCTAACACAAAAAGTGCTGTCTGTGAAATAAAAGTGCCAAGGAAGGAAGTTCTGGTAATGCTTGAATTGACCAAAATACTGTACCTATTATAGGTTATCATGAATGTGTCTGTTACTACATTACATATTTACAGCATGTACAGTACAGGCCAAAAGTTTGGACACATTTTCTCATTTCGAAGTGTTTTCTTTATTTTCATGACTTTTTACATTATAGATTGTCACTGAAAGCATCAAAACTATGACACCTGTGAAGTGAAAACCATTTCAGATGATATATATAGCCACCCTTTGCTCTGATTACTGCTTTGCACCCTTTTAGGCATTCTCTCGATGAGCTTCAAGCGCACCCGCGAAGTGAAAACCCTTTCCGGTGACTACCTCTTGAAGCTCATCAAGAGAATGCCAAGAGTGTGCAAAGCAGTTATCAGAGCAAAGGGTGGCTATGTTGAAGAAAGTAGAATATAAAACATGTTTTCAGGTATTTCACCTTTTTTTGTTAAGTACATAACTCCACATGTGTTCATTGATAGTTTTGATGCCTTCAGTGACAATCTACAATGTAAATAGTCATGAAAATAAAGAAAACGCATTGAATGAGAAAGTGTGTCCAAACTTTTGGCCTGTACTGTATATAAAACGGTGTTGGTTTAGAGGGCTTTATCGGCGGGATTTATAATATACCCATTACCTGCATTGATAGCCACCTCAGATTAGTAGTTTTTCATTATTTAGAATGTATAGAAAAGGGAAAAACTTGTGTTCTTGTCTTACATGAGGATTGCAACCGATGTGCAAAAAAAAAAAAAAATAGAAAATGCAATTCCTCTTAAATGTTACCTTATCTTGCTTCTTTACGTAGTACGACATAAAAATCTCTACTGTACGATATAACTCCCTATTGTTTATATTGTAATTTTAACATCAGGGATGCGGCTAATGCAACTGCAGCAACATTGCTACTTTGCAGGAGCATTTTTACATTACCAGATTACGATTCAGGAGCTATGATTCGATAAAAAATCGATTATTGATGCATCCTTAATTTATATATTGATGCAGTGTTACAATTATTTTCGTTTCACTAAAAAAGTGTTTATCACTTGCAACTTTGAAAAACAGTGCATTTGTAATAAACAGTTAAATTAATTCCCATTACATTTAATAAACTAATGGAAATGTGTGCAAGACTGGAACACAAAAAGCCCTATAATAAAAGGGGTTGGCCGGACCTCTCGGTGAAGTGGCTTAGATTTATATAGCGCTTTTCTAGACACTCAAAGCGCTTCACAGAGAAGTGAGAAGCCATCATTCATTCACACCTGGTGGTGGTAAGCTACTTTCATAGCCACAGCTGCCCTGGGGTAGACTGACGGAAGCGTGGCTGCCAGTTCGCGCCTACGGCCCCTCCAACCGGCACCTATCATTCATCATTCATGCGGCATGGGGGCAAGGGTGAAGTGTCCTGCCCAAGGACACAACGGCAGCGATTTGGATGTCAAGAGCCGGGGAGCGAACCTGCAACCCTCAGGTTTCTGGCACGGTCGCTCTACCCACTACACAATGCCGCCCCATATGTTGTGTTACTATTTATGTTTAACATTTTTAGCCTTTTAAAAAATACATGTGTCGCAGCCAATTTTGCAAATTATACAATGACATTCTATTGGCCCCACTCCTGCTGCCACAAATAGATTACCAATCTATGGCAAACTCTCCACTTAAAATGTGTATAACATGTGACCTTTGAAGTGGTTTTGAACTTACCTAAAGACTCAGTCAGGCTGTTGGCACGGTTTTGCTGGAGCACATAATGAACCTCGTCCTTCAGGTTGACGATGGCCGCAAACGAGCCGTCACCTTGCTCTCCAGTCTCCTGGTGGCCGTGCGCCATGCTCCTGTTCCTGTGGAGCTCCGCTCCGAGCCGTACGGCCAGGGGCCAATTCAGGTCGACGTCCAGCAGGTAGAACCTGAGCGTCCTGTTGGTCTGACAGCGGAGCCCTGTGAGGTTGTCGTCTTTGGACGAGGAACTTCTGGATACTTCTTTGGTTTTGTGGAGCTGAGGTACTTTTTTGCAGCAGGCACTGTGTTTGCTCATTGGGCTGTAGCTCAGCTGGAAGCTGCTGCATGCCAGAGGCGCTCGGTCATCAAGGCAGCAGTGTTTTAGTGTGGCTCCCCCTAGAGGCGTGGAGTGGAGTGAGCACACGTCACACAACACACTGGCGTTAGGGACAATTACACACTGGCAACATGGCCAGCTGGAGCCTTGATTCAGCGTGGAGTCACAGGAATGATAGCGCAGAGCCAGGTCTGCTACCTGAGAGAGGGACTGGATCAATCGGCGTGTTCATCTCAAATAACCATTTATTTTTCCTTGTCTGCTCACCTGCTGTAGGAGGCCGTCTGGCTTCGCGTCAAGCGGATTGTGCGGCAGAAAGAGCAGCAGTGCGGCACCTTTGCTTAGCTCCTGTTCCAGCATGTAAGACTTGGTACCTGGAGGCTGCAGCCACTGCAGGACGCTCTCCCGGTGCTCAAACACCCAGTTGCAGACAGCCTGGGTGGTCAAGTTACGGTCCCTCCTTGGGAAAATCTGCCAGACAGTGAACATTTTGTTTCAGCTCAAAACATAGTTCCGAAACGCGTATACACAGAAAACATTCCTGCACAATAAGAGCCAATAAGAAAGGAAGTGTCACACATTGACTGCACCATACTGAGAGCTGTTTCAAATGTTTTGCTTGTTAAAGGCCTACTGAAACCCACTACTACCGACCACTCAGTTTGATAGTTTATATATCAATGATGAAATCTTAACATTGCAACACATGCCAATACGGCCGGGTTAACTTATAAAGTGCAATTTTAAATTTCCCGCTAAACTTCCGTTTGAAAACGTCTATGTATGATGACGTATGCGCGTGACGTCAATCGTTGAAACGGAAGTATTCGGCCCCATTGAATCCAATACAAAAAGCTCTGTTTTCATCTCAAAATTCCACAGTATTCTGGACATCTGTGTTGGTGAATCTTTTGCAATTTGTTTAATGAACAATGAAGACTGCAAAGAAGAAAGTTGTAGGTGGGATCGGTGTATTAGCGGCGGACTACAGCAACACAACCAGGAGGACTTTGAGATGGATAGCAGACGCGCTAGCCGCCGACCTCACCTTGACTTTCTCCGTCTCCGGGCCGCCGACCGCATCTATGATCGGGTGAAGTCTTTCGTTGCTCCGTCGATCGCTGGAACGCAGGTGAGCATGGGTGTTGATGAGCAGATGAGGGCTGGTTGGCGTAGGTGGAGCGCTAATGTTTTTAGCATAGCTCTGTGAGGTCCCGTTGCTAAGTTAGCTTCAATGGCGTCGTTAGCAACAGCATTGTTAAGCTTCGCCAGCCTGGAAAGCATTAACCGTGTATTTACATGTCCATGGTTTAATAGTATTGTTGATTTTCTGTCTATCCTTCCAGTCAGGGGTTTATTTATTTTATTTCTATCTGCATTTAAGCTATCGCGTTAGCTCCGTAGCTAAAGAGCTTCACCGATGTATTGTCGTGGAGATAAAAGTCACTGTTAATGTCCATTTCGCGTTCTCGACTCTCATTTTCAAGAGGATATAGTATCCGAGGTGGTTTAAAATACAAATCCGTGATCCACAATAGAAAAAGGAGAGAGTGTGGAATCCAATGAACCCTTGTACCTAAGTTACGGTCAGAGCGAAAAAAGATACGTCCTGCACTGCACGCTAGTCCTTCACTTCCACGTTCCTCATCCACGAATCTTTCATCCTCGCTCAAATTAATGGGGTAATCGTCGCTTTCTCGGTCCGAATCTCTCTCGCTGCATTGAAAACAATAGGAAAATGTGAGCAGCCCTTCCTCCTGTGACGTCACGCTACTTCCGGTAGGGGCAAGGCTTTTTTTTAATCAGAGACCAAAAGTTGCGAACTTTATCGTCGTCGTTCTATACTAAATCCTTTCAGCAAAAATATGGCAATATCGCGAAATGATCAAGTATGACACATAGAATGGATCTGCTATCCCCGTTTAAATTTTAAAAAATCATTTCAGTAGGCCTTTAAAGCTGTTGTTTGCAACCTTTACGTAGCTGACTTAAGACCGCTAACTTCCCAAAGTGTTTTAAGCATTATATCCCGCCCTCATCCGACTGACGCCCCACCTAACACATTAATGGGAGAGATGTCCATGGGGCCCAGAATTCCTGACAGCGCCCTTCCTTTTAAGAAAATTAAGTCTGTGACAAAGTATATAACTGGACAAATAAAAATAATAGATTTGTCTGAGTCACAAAACAATGCAGGTGCACTTTGAAGCATTTTATAACTTTGCAAGCATGATCTATACATGAGCTTTTACCTGTTGAACTTGTTTTCACAAATAAAAACTCAACTGAAAAAGAATAAATGTCAAAATGATGTGAATATCATTACAGTAAATATATTTTTTGAGGAGCTTCGCAAGTTCCTCAAGTGGTCTGTCACTTGTATCAACGATTCGGCTGTGTTGTTTTGCAAGTTCCTCAAGTGGTCTGTCACTTGTATCAACGATTCGGCTGTGTTTTTTTTATCTCTGGGCTGCTCGCAGTGGCGTCTTGCTGCTGAGGGAAGCAATCCAGTGTGTCTGGAGTGCTTTTCTGTCTGTTGGCATACATGATTGGTAGTAGGAATGTCCTGATCAATGTTTTTGGCCTCAGATCCACTCTGATCCGATTTGAGTCTCGATCCGATACATTGAAAACAGATTATAAAAGTGAAAATGTTTCATAGTAAGTAGCTAAAGAAAACAATGTACCACATTTTTATAATAATTATCTTATTAAATTTAAAATTTTTGTTAAGGCTGGAACCCATCATTCACAATTTCTCTTATGGAGAAATGTGCTTCACTATACACACTTTTCGATTTACAAACCCTGTTCAAGAACCAATTCGTAAATCGAGGTTCCACTGTAATGCGCAATTCCAATCACTCACTCACGGTCAGATGGCTATGCTTCTATCAAAAAAAAACCATCTGACTGCGTTCTGCTCGCAAGACATAATTTTTCTAAACGAGAAATATTGTCACGTTTTAATCTTGCGTGATCTTGTGTCGAGATTAAATCCCACCCTAGTTACAACTCCTTCAAGAAACACATTTAACCTGTATGTCAAAGCACCACTGTTGCTTCTGCAGCTTGTCACTCTAAAATCAAGTTCCCATTTGTGCACGTGCGACACTAGAAGTGCTTGGACAAAAAATAAAATGCGTTGCCAGAGACGTGTCAGGGATTTTGAGTCATGTCTTGTTTTGGTTGCAGGTGGTGCCTAATGGTGTGCATTACACAGCACAAGTATTTCATTGCTCACCAAAGAAGCGTTGAATCTTCTGTGAAGGTAAATACTTTCATCCTCCTTCATTGAGATGGCACCTGCCACCTGTCTGTTGGTCACCACCCCAAATCGCACCGTGCCCCGAAAATCTGCACCGGCAAAACACATCTTCACTTGAGATGTAGCTGCAACAAGCACATTTTCCTATCGAACAATCTTTATCAATGATGATTTCCTTACCTCTTTTTAGGGCCTCCAGAGCAGAGGTCAGATATGTGACATAGCCTGGCGGCTGAGGGGAGGAGTTGAAGTCAAAGAAACCCACCACTCGTGACTTTTGAAGCAGAGGAGAGCACACTTTGAGAAATTGGGTACAGTTAATGTTTTATACACAAAGAGCCTAGTACCTCGTGCCAGGAGAGGAACTCTTGCAGCGTTTCTGTGGTCGGGAGATAAGTAAGCGGCGTGATGACCCGAAGGATGAAACTTTGCACGTAGGCGGCCACAAACGGACCTCTGTACTCGATGGGTCCAAATCTGCTGAAACAACAATTCAATTAGCACATGCACTGCATACATGTATATCAATATGATTACTTTATCACAGCATAGCATAACAATTCTCAGATATAGTGGACCCTCTAACCTTGAACAGTATTTGACCCAAAAATTCAAGAAAATATTATCTAAAACGACATTCATATCTGAGTAAATATGGAATAAAGTATTAGAAGCCCAATATTTTTCCAGCTTTTTGTCTGTGTAGAAAGTCAGCGACACAAACCATCTTTTGAATTTGTTAATTTCTTCTGTTATTTGTGTTTTCTCCTAAACAAAAGGCTGTTGTTTCTTCCAAAAATAATACTAACTTTAAGTCCCTTATAACTTTGCAAATGTCGTTGATATAAATATTGAACAATTCCAGTATTAATTAATGCCATTGATGTAGAGACGTTGGATCTGTATTCGTATTGGTTGTCTGTCAGTGTCCATCCATCCATCCATCTTCAACCGCTTATCCGGAATCGGGTCGCGGGGACAGCAGCTCCAGCAAAGACCCCCAGACTTCCCTCTCCAGAGCAACATTTGCAACTTCCTCCTGGGGAATCCCGAAGCGTTCCCAGGCCAGAGAGGAGATGTAATCCCCCCATCTCGGCCTTGGCCTGCCGCGGGGCCTCCTCCCAGTGGGACGTGCAACGAGGACCTCCCTAGGGAGACGCTCGTGAGGCATCCGCACGAGATGCCCGAACCACCTAAGCTGGCTCCTTTCCAAGCGAAGGAGCAGCGGCTCTACTCCGAGTCTCTCTCGGGTGACTGCACTTCTCACCCTATCTCTAAGGGAGATGCCAGCCACCCTTCTGAGGAAACTCATTTCGGCCGCTTGTATCCGCGATCTTATTCTTTCGGTCATTACCCACACTTCATGACCATAGGTGAGAGTAGGAATGTTGATAGCTCGGTAGACCGAGAGCTTTGCCTTCTGGCTCAGCTCCCGTTTCGTCACAACAGTGCGGCAGAGAGACTGCAATACTGCCCCAGCTGCTCCGATTCTCCGGCTGATTTCCTTCTCCATCTTTCCCTCACTCGTGAACAAGACTCCGAGATACTTAAACTCCTCCACCTGGGACAGAGTCCTGTCCCCTACCCGGACTGTACAAACCATCGGTTTCCTGCTGAGAACCATGGCCTCAGATTTGGAGATGCTGATCGTCATTCCAGCCGCTGAACACTCGGCTGCGAACCGATCCAGTGAGAGCTGAAGGTCACGAACCGAAGGTGCCATCAGGACCACATCATCTGCAAACAGCAGTGACGCAACCTTTAGCCCCCCGAGACGTATACCCTCTCCGCCATGGCCACGACTCCGCCTAGAAATCCTGTCCATGAAAATCACAAACAGGATAGGTGACAGAGCGCAGCCCTGGCGGAGACCAACCCCCACTGGAAACGGATCCGACTTACATCCAAGCACCCGGACACAACTCTCGCTTTGGTTGTACAGAGATTGGATGGCCCTCAGCAGGGTTCCCCTCACTCCGTACTCCCTCAGCACCTCCCACAAGATCTCCCGAGGGACGCGGTCATACGCCTTCTCCAAATCCACAAAACACATGTAGACTGGATAGGCATACTCCCAGGCCCTCTCCAGGATTCCCGCAAGCGTAAAGAGTTGGTCAGTTGTTCCACGACCAGGACGGAATCCACATTGCTCCTCTTGAATCTGAGGTTCGACTATCGGCCGGACCCTCCTTTCCAGTACCTTGGCGTAAACTTTCCCAGGGAGGCTGAGTAGTGTGATACCCCTGTAATTAGCACACACCCTCTGGTCCCCCTTTTTGAAAAGGGGAACCACCACCCCAGTCTGCCACTCCCTCGGCACTGTCCCAGACTTCCACGCAATGTTAAAAAGGCGTATCAACCAAGACAGCCCATCAACACCCAGAGCCTTCAGCATTTCTGGACGGATCTTGTCAACCCCCGGAGCTTTGCCACTGTGGAGTTGTCTAACTACCTCAGTGACTTCACTCCGAGAGATCGACGTCGATCCCCCATCATCCTCAGGCCCTGCTCCTATCAGGGAGGGTGTGTCTGATGTATTTGGGTTCAGGAGTTCCTCAAAGTGCTCTTTCCAACGCCCTACGACTTCCTCACTTGAAGTCAGCAAAGTCCCATCCTTGCCGTACACAGCTTGGATGGTTCCCTGCTTCCCCCTCCTGAGGTGCCGTATGGTCTTCCAGAACAGCTTTGGTGCCGCCCGATAGTCCTTCTCCATGGATTCCCCGAACTGCTCCCACACCCTCTGCTTAGCCTCGTCCACAGCCACGGCCGCTGCCCTTCGGGCCCGTCGGTACCTTGCAACTGCCTCCGGAGTCCCCCGGGATAACATACCCCGGTAGGACTCCTTCTTCAGTCGGACGGCTTCCCTGACCACCACTGTCCACCAGGGTGTTCGAGGGTTACCGCCCCTTGAGGCACCTAAGACCTTCTGGCCACAGCTCGCAGCTGCAGCTTTAGCAATAGAGGCTTTGAACATTGCCCATTCCTGTTCAATGTCCCCAACCTCCACAGGGATGGCAGAGAAGTCCCGCCGGAGGTGGGAGTTGAAGTCCTTCCGGACAGAGGACTCCTCCAAACGTTCCCAGTTCACCCGCACTACACGCTTGGGTTTGCCAGGTCTGTCCAGAGGTTTCCCCCGCCATCTAACCCAACTCACCACCAGATGGTGATCAGTTGACAGTTCAGCCCCTCTCTTCACCCGAGTGTCCAAAACATACGGCCTCAGATCAGCTGATACGATTACAAAATCGATCATTGATCTTTGGCCTAGGGTGCTCTGGTACCAGGTACACCTATGAGCATCCTTATGCTTGAACATGGTGTTTGTTATCGCAAGTCCGTGACTAGCACAGAAGTCCAATAACAATCCACCACTCAGGTTCAGATCAGGGAGACCGTTCCTCCCAATCACGCCAGTCCAAGTATCACTGTCATTGCCCACGTGCGCGTTGAAGTCCCCCAGCAAGACTATGGAATCCCCTGCCGGCGCCCCATACAGGACCCCATGCAAGGTATCCAAGAAGGCTGAATACTCTGAACTCCTGTTTGGTGCGTATGCACAAACAACAGTCAGAGTTTTCCCCCCTCCAACCCTAAGGCGAAGGGAGGCGACCCTCTTGTCCACTGGGGTGAACTCCAACGTACAGGCACTCAGCCGGGGACTCGTGAGTATCCCCACACCCGCCTGTGCCCTCACACCCTGAGCAACTCCAGAAGTGAACAAGGTCCATCCCTTGTCCAGGAGTGTGGTTTCAGAGCCCTTGCTATGCGTAGAGGTAAGCCCCACCAGATCAAAACGGTAGCGCTCCACCTCTCGCACCAGCTCAGGCTCCTTGCCCACCAGCGTAGAGACGTTCCACGTCCCGAAAGTCAGCCTCTGCTGCCCCGAATTGGTCCGTCCGGAGCCTCCACTTTCACTGCCATCCACTTGGCAGCGCACCCGACCCCACTGGTTCCGACCGCGGGTGGTGGGCCCACGTGGCAGAGAAGATGGTGTGACCACGTAGCTTCTTCGGGCTGTGCCCGGCCGGGCTCCGTGGCAAGCCCGGCCACCAGGCGCTCGCTGACGAGCCCTACCTCCGGGCCTAGCTCCGGAGGAGGGCCCCGGGCTTCCTCCGGGCCGGGTAACGCATCCTCTTTTAGTGTAGTTCATGGGGGGTATCGTAACCCTGATGGGGGGGGCATTCGGGTGCTACACCTTGCCCAAGGGTGACCCCTGTCAGTGTTCCCACTTTTATTTATGAATTTTTCCTATCTGTTGTTAAACAATTTTTTAATGATTTTAGAAAATTGTGGGAAGTAAGGAAATAGGTCTATAGTTTGTAAACTGGTGTTTGTCTCTAGTCTTGTAAATCAGTACAGCTTTTGCTATTTTCATTTTATTTGGGAAATTGCCTCATCAAATTGATAGGTTGCTGATACACGTTAAAGGGTCTAAAATCTCTTCAATAACCTTTTTTATCATTTCCATTTAATTTCCGTTACAAACAATTGAGCTCTTGGATTTACATTTATTCACAATTTTGATTATTTCCTCTTCTGTCACATCAGTGACAAATTAGTTTCAGAAGTATTTCACAGCAACAGGTCTGACACTCTGTGACTGTAGCGTTCATAAAATGTATAGCCTGGGGGAAGAAACTGTTCAATGACAGGTTGTTTTGACGTACAGTGATTTGTAACGCCTGCTGGCGGGGAGGAATTTGAACAGTTTGTGGCCAGGGTGGATCTCAGGAACCTGAAAGAGTCTACAGTATAAGACACTGTGCTGTTCAGGAGGAGGAGGGGTTCTGACAGAGAGTCAGCTGTTACACCTTCCATCTGGAGGCAGGCTTGTCGCCGTCCTGGATGACATCGACGATGGTAGTGTTGTCTGCAACTTAAGAGTTTCACAGAAGAATCCTCTGAGGTGCAGTTATTGGTGTCGCAGGAGAAGGGCAGTGGGTATAGAACACAACCCTGGGGGTACCAGTGTTGCTTGTCAGAGTGCTGCATGTGACGCTCCTGAGCCCTATCGTCCACCTCATATCAGTCATGAAGTTGATGATCCACTGACAAGTCGAGGCTGGCACTGTGAGCTGGGTGAGTTTACGATGCAAGATATCCGGGATGATAGTGTTAAATGCAGTGCTGAAGTACACGAATAGGATCCGAGCTTGGGTCCCGGGGGAAGTGGAGGTGATGCAGGATATGGTTCATTCCTAGTTCACTGACCTGTTTGCCCGATAGGCAAACTGCGAGGGGTCCAGCGGGGGACCTGGGATGTCCTTCAGGTGCCGCAGCACCAGCCTCTCAAAGGACTTCATGACCACAGACGTCAGGGCGATGGTGGGCAATTAATTTTTACCGGGGGCCGCATGAGCAACCCGAGCACTGCTGGAGGGCCACATCGACAATATTGCAATTAAATTTTGCTCAATATTATTTTTGATATATACCGTAAGATAAATAATAATAATAATAATAATAATACTTTCGATTAACCTAACTTAAATTTATACCAAAAGCACTGCTTTGGAAACCATTTGTACCCCTTTCAGAGATCACATTTAGTTGCCCTTAAACATCCTCATGTTGCACAATGAAATGTAAGCATAGGATGAAGTGTGCATTCATGTAACTTTCTCTAGTAACAGCATTCCATGATTAATATAAATAAATTAACATTAATAATAAATGACTGTAAAATAAGCACACGTACACGTTCAAAAGTTTGGGGTCACCCAAACAATTTTGTGGAATAGCCTTCATTTCTAAGAACAAGAATAGACTGTCGAGTTTCAGATGAAAGTTCTCTTTTTCTGGCCATTTTGAGCGTTTAATTGACCCCACAAATGTGATGATCCAGAAACTCAATCTGCTCAAAGGAAGGTCAGTTTTGTAGCTTCTGTAACGAGCTAAACTGTTTTCAGATGTGTGAACATGATTGCACAA
This sequence comes from Entelurus aequoreus, assembly GCF_033978785.1. Classification (NCBI taxonomy): domain Eukaryota; kingdom Metazoa; phylum Chordata; class Actinopteri; order Syngnathiformes; family Syngnathidae; genus Entelurus; species Entelurus aequoreus. Next base: position 31,797,102 of record NC_084752.1, on the reverse strand, counting down.
GGGTTTTCTAATCATCAATTAGCCTTCTGAACCAATGAGCAAACACATTGTACCATTAGAACACTGGAGTGATAGTTTCTGGAAATGGGCCTCTATACACCTATGTAGATATTGCACCAAAAACCAGACATTTGCAGCTAGAATAGTCATTTACCACATTAGCAATGTATAGAGTGTATTTCTTTAAAGTTAAGACTAGTTTAAAGGCCTACTGAAACCCACTACTACCGACCACGCAGTCTGATAGTTTATATATCAATGATGAAATCTTAACATTATAACACATGCCAATACGGCCGGGTTAACTTATAAAGTGACATTTTAAATTTGCCGCTAAACTTCCGGTTCGAAACGCCTCTGAGGATGACGTATGCGTGTGACGTAGCCCGGCGAACACGGGTATGCCTTCCACATTGAAGCCGATACGAAAAAGCTCTGTTTTCATTTCATAATTCCACAGTATTCTGGACATCTGTGTTCGTGAATCTGTTTCAATCATGTTCATTGCATTATGGAGAAGGAAGCCGAGCAAGCAAAGAAGAAAGTTGTCGGTGCGAAATGGACGTATTTTTCGAACGTAGTCAGCCACAACAGTACACAGCCGGCGCTTCTTTGTTTACATTCCCGAAAGATGCAGTCAAGATGGAAGAACTCGGATAACAGAGACTCTAACCAGGAGGACTTTTGATTTGGATACACAGACGCCTGTAGAGAACTGGGACAACACAGACTCTTACCAGGATTACTTTGATTTGGATGACAAAGACGTAGACGTGCTACTGTGAGTATGCAGCTTTGGCTTTTTTTTGCGTATGTACGTAACTTTTTTAAAATATATAAGCTTTATGAACCTTGGGTTAGGTGAACGGTCTTTTGGGCTGAGTGATTGTGTGTGTTGATCATGTGTTTGAATTGTATTGGCGTGTTCTATGGAGCTAGGAGCTAGCAGAGGAGCTAGGAGCTAGCATAACACGTACCGTACCGTACGTGCGCGTCACGTAGGTAACTTTTTAAAAATATATAAGCTTTATGAACCTTGGGTTAGGTGAACGGTCTTTTGGGCTGAGTGATTGTGTGTGTTGATCATGTGTTTGAATTGTATTGGCGTGTTCTATGGAGCTAGGAGCTAGCAGAGGAGCTAGGAGCTAGCATAACACGTACCGTACCGTACGTGCGCGTCACGTAGGTAACTTTTTAAAAATATATAAGCTTTATGAACCTTGGGTTAGGTGAACGGTCTTTTGGGCTGAGTGATTGTGTGTGTTGATCAGGTGTTTGAATTGTATTGGCGTGTTCTATGGAGCTAGGAGCTAGCAGAGGAGCTAGGAGCTAGCATAACAAACACGCAGGTGTTATTATGCAGGATTAATTTGTGGCATATTAAATATAAGCCTGGTTGTGTTGTGGCTAATAGAGTATATATATGTCTTGTGTTTATTTACTGTTGTAGTCATTCCCAGCTGAATATCAGGTACCGTGAGTATGCAGCCTTGGCTGCTAAACATTCGATAACTTGACCGTATGTGCGCGTCACGTACGTAACTTTTTAAAAATATATAAGCTTTATGAACCTTGGGTTAGGTAAACGGTCTTTTGGGCTGAGTGATTGTGTGTGTTGATCAGGTGTTTGAATTGTATTGGCGTGTTCTATGGAGCTAGGAGCTAGCAGAGGAGCTAGGAGCTAGCATAACAAACACGCAGGTGTTTTTATGCAGGATTAATTTGTGGCATATTAAATATAAGCCTGGTTGTGTTGTGGCTAATAGAGTATATATATGTCTTGTGTTTATTTACTGTTGTAGTCATTCCCAGCTGAATATCAGGTCACCCCCGGCTCTCACAGCATCTTCCCTATCTGAATAGCTTCAACTCCCCACTAGTCCTTCACTTGCACTTTACTCATCCACAAATCTTTCATCCTCGCTCAAATTAATGGGGAAATTGTCGCTTTCTCGGTCCGAATCTCTCTCACTTCATGCGGCCATCATTGTAAACAATAGGGAACTTTGCGTATATGTTCAACGGACTACGTCACGCTACTTCCGGTAGGTGCAAGCCTTTTTTTTATCAGATACCAAAAGTTGCAATCTTTATCGTCGTTGTTCTATACTAAATCCTTTCAGCAAAAATATGGCAATATCGCGAAATGATCAAGTATGACACATAGAATAGATCTGCTATCCCCGTTTAAATAAAAAAAATTCATTTCAGTAGGCCTTTAAAGTTATCTTCATTGAAAAGTACAGTGCTTTTCCTTAAAAAATAAGGACATTTCAATGTGACCCCAAACTTTTGAACGGTAGTGTATGACTGAGGAGTCATAGTGTAACTTTGTGTGGTGTTTGAGTTGTCCGACTTTTTGTGTGGCCATAAACGCACCAGTGGCTTAGTGGTATGCATGTTGGTGACAGATGACAAGTTGGTTTTGGCCTGGTTTGTACGGCAGAAAATGACTAGTTCTTCGAGATAGAAGTGTTTTACTCATGTTTTTGGTGTGGTTATGGCCGAATATTAACAGTTTTGCTCAATAAAGTGATCGATATAATTCCTGGCCTCGAAGCATCTCGATAGATGTTACAATAATTGAACGGTGTTGACGAACACCTCTAGGGCCGCTTGTTGTCACTGTCACTCAAAGTTGCATTGCAAAATTACACAGAATAAATGTGTTTATTTTGTTTAGAATTCAGATGGGATGTGATTTGGTACGCGGCATATATTTGCTGTGCGCAGAGGACGCCTGAGCAGTGCGCAATTGCGCAGGCGCGCACCTTAGAGGGAACGTTGCTTGGCAGTCCATGTCTTGTTGAAAACACGGCATCCGTCATCAACTTTTCTCTTTTTAGCGTCTCGGGTGTAAACCGTGCATCACTTGTCGCTGTGCACCTTCACTCACACGATACACACGGACATACGCCCATAAATAACACTTTTCAAAATAAAAGCAGCACAGTTTAATTGCGCGCACGACATAGATGTTTTTTCAACTTAATTTTGTAATTTGTGATTGCAGCTGTTCACATTCACTCACAATCACACACACGCATACGTCCACACGGAAGTAATACAAATAACGCTGTTCAAAACAAAAGCAGCACCGTTGTATTGCACACTCGACATAGATACTTTTTAAAATGTATTTTGTAATTTATGATTGGCCTCACGCGGGCCGGACAGGGACGCACAAAGGGCCGGATGTGGCCCGCGGGCCGCAGAATGCCCAGGTCTGGTCTATAGTCATTGAATCCTGTCATGGCAGGTTTCTTTGGTACTGCGATGATGGTGGAGCCTTTGAAGAATGAGGGCACTTCACACAGCTCCAATGATGAGTTGAAGCTCTGTGTGAAGATGGGGGCCAGCTGCTCAGCACAGACTCTCAGGCAGGAGGGGGACACACCCTCTGGTCCTGGAACCTTTCTGGTGTTTTGTTTCTGCCAGAGCTGGCACACATTTTTTTCACAGATCGTCAGTGCGGGAAGGAGTAGGGTTTGTTTTAGCTTCTCAGTGTAGCTCCTCTTCGCTACCCTGATCTTCTTCATTAGTTTGTTCCTGGCCTGCTAGAACAGGACCCAGTCCCCACTCCAGTCCCCCTTGGCCTGATGCAGCTTCCTAAGTTGAGGTATAAACAAGGGCTTCTTGTTGTATCTGCAGAATAGGGCTGCACGATTTTTTGAAAAAAAAATAATTCAGATTTTTCTCTCCAAAATTGCGTTTACGATTCGATTTGAATTTTTTTTAAATGCACAAAACTGCAAAAATTATGAGTGAAGGAAGACATGTTACTTTTCGACTGTCATTCAACATATTCTTGTCTCATTATTACAATATGCCATAATTTACTATGAAAAATATTCAGACTCAGAGCTTTTGTCTACATCATGCTCTTAAACTGAAGGAATATTGGATAAAAAAGATATTGTTATAATCTAATGCAGGGGTCACCAACCTTTTTGAAACCAAGAGCTACTTCTTGGGTACTGATTAATGCGAAGGGCTACCAGTTTGATACACACTTAAATAAATTGCCAGAAATAGCCAATTTGCTCAATTTACCTTTAACTCTATGTTATGATTAATAATTAATGATATTTACACTTAATTGAACGGTTTAAAAGAGGAGAAAACACGAAAAAAATTACAATTAAATTTTGAAACAGTTTATCTTCAATTTCGACTCTTTAAAATTCAAAATTCAACCGAAAAAAAGAAGAGAAAAACTTTTAAAAAAGAATTTATGGAACATCATTAGTAATTTTTCCTGATTAAGATTAATTTTAGAATTTTGATGACATGTTTTAAATAGGTTAAAATCCAATCTACACTTTGTTAGAATATATAACAAATTGGACCAAGCTATATTTCTAACAAAGACAAATCATTATTTCTTCTAGATTTTCCAGAACAAAAATTTTAAAAGAAATTCAAAAGACTTTGAAATAAGATTTAAATTTGATTTTCTAGATTTGCCAGAATAATTTTTTTGAATTTTAATCATAATAAGTTTGAAGAAATATTTTACAAATATTCTTCGTCGAAAAAACAGAAGCTAAAATGAAGAATTAAATTAAAATGTATTTATTATTCTTTACAATAAAAAAAAAAAATTACTTGAACATTGATTTAAATTGTCAGGAAAGAAGAGGAAGGAATTTAAAAGGTAAAAAGGTACATGTGTTTAAAAATCCTGAAATCATTTTTAAGGTTGTATTTTTTTCTCTAAAATTGTCTTTCTGAAAGTTATAAGAAGCAAAGTAAAAAAAATAATGAATTTATTTAAACAAGTGAAGACCATGTCTTTAAAATATTTTCTTGGATTTTCAAATTCTATTTGAGTTTTGTCTCTCTTAGAATTCAAAATTTCGGGCAAAGCGAGACCAGCTTGCTAGTAAATACATACAATTTAAAAAATAGAGGCAGCTCACTGGTAAGTGCTGCTATTTGAGCTATTTTTAGAACAGGCCGGCGGGCTACTCATCTGGTCCTTACGGGCTACCTGGTGCCCGCGGGCACCGCGTTGGTGACCCCTGATCTAATGTAATCATAATATATAATAATGTAAGCAAACATTTAAAAGGATATAAAGTTGTATTTCTCATTACAGTAGAATGTGTTTTTCCCATCAAGTGACCGCGGCATTCTTGCTCATTCGTCCGTGTTGATGGGCTCATATTGCCTATCCAATTTGAAGCTGAAATATTACCTTAATGGGAACTTTGGTTTTGTAACCATATTTGAAGCGTTAAGGAGGAAGGGAAAAGTGACTCTTTTTTTAAACACTCGTCTGTTTCTTCTTTATGATGTCTGACCTGTTTTTTTTTTTTATTCCAGCCTGCGCTTCCTTTTAAACAGCAGACTAATTAGACTGAATCAACAGTGCTTCTGTTGGTTGCAGCCAAGTGCTGCACTCCGTTTTATGTTCACAATAAAGTTTTCATTGACTACTTCAGGCCCTCTCACCGTCGGTAGAAGAGCTGGATGATGGGATACTGGTAAATGTGCTTCTGCTTCCTGCACTTGCCTTTACTCCACCAGCAGTTTATGGCCACAAACTGCACCTGAGTGGGTGAGAGAGAAAGAACATACACAAATCTATCAAGGTGCTACCTTGGTTTTCACAAACACTGTTTCCAAAAATATTTATCGTTTTTTGCACACTGTTTTGGTAATCGCACAGCCACACACTGTGTAACAATACTCTTTCACTTAGTCCAGCCTTGGGCTTGAACCACATTCAGATATTTTTGAGCCTATCTGTCTTGTATAGGCGAATCTACACTTTTATTATAGTCTTGACATCTGCGCAGCCGGTGGTAAATGAATGGTGATATCAAAAAGTGATATAAAAAAGGCCTCATTTATTAGGGATGGGTACCTTTCACATTTGAATCAACACGGTACCTATTCCTGCTACCTAGTACTCAATCTTGGTACTCAAATGTACCAATTTGTTGGCACTTTTGTGTTACCAAATATTGTCTAATAATAAAATAATTTTTTAAACATTTAATAGTGAGTAGATAATACATGTGGTGCCCAATTGATGTTATATCTTGTTTTCTTACATTTCAGAGTATCATTTGCAAGTATTATATAGTAGTGTGTTGATTTGAGTCCTGCAAAGTGTTTATGGTATTGTACTGCTGCTAAATTGTAACTTGTGCCTTAGTTTTCATTACCAAATTTGAAGGTGGTAAAATCAACATGTAAAATCGCTTGTGCTAATCGGTAGCATGTATACAGCATAACCAATCAGCATTGCACTAGCGCATTTCGGAAAGTGGAAATGTACTGTACTTTCAAGCATTTTCTATCAGGCATGATTGCTTTGTTGAAAAACTGCCACATTATCTAGAGACTGTCCGACTGAGTCTGCTCTGAGTGCTTTGTCATGTGGTTGCAACTCGGGTCCGTCTCCTGTAGGGATGTCCCGATCCAGGTTTTTGCACTTCCGATCCGATACCGATATTGTTTTTGCACTTCCGATCCGATACCGGCCTATTCGAGCATGTATTAAAGTTTAAAGTTATTTAGCCTACTTAGTTGTCAGAATCATGTTGAAAAGGGTTTTAGTACTCTTGAAAACAACTAGCCAGCTGAATTAGGGGAGTTTGAATAATACACAATGGTTGGTAACAAGAAACTGACCTGTTTATTCAAGGACAAACACAAAATAGACAAAATTATACATGACAAGCAGAAATGGCATCATTGAACTAGGGCTGGGCGATATGGCCTTTTTTTAATATTGCGATATTTTAAGGCCATATTGCGATACACGATATATATCTCGATATTTTGCCTTAGCCTTGAATGAACACTTGATGCATATAATCACAGCAGTATGATGATTCTATGTGTTTTGATTGATTGATTGAGACTTTTATTAGTAGGTTGCACAGTGAAGTACATATTCCGTACAATTGACCACTAAATGGTAACACCCTAATAAGTTTTTCAACTTGTTTAAGTCGGGGTCCACTTAAATTGATTCATGATACAGATATATACTATCAGATATATACTATCATCATAACACAGTCATCACACAAGATAATCACATTGAATTATTTACATTATTTATAATCCGGGGTGTGGAGGGTGGCGCCGGATGTAAGTGTCAAAAAGACAGCCAAAAGAGTTTGATATGAGAAAAAATCTAAAGTTAAAATATAGGGTAGAAATGCACCCATTTGCAGGAAATGTAGTCTTGATTTTCAAAATTTTCTTTCAAGGCTTGCATGTCTACATTAAAACATTCTTCTTCAAACTGCATTAATATATGCTACTTTTAAACTTTCATGCAGAGAAGGAAATCACAACTAAAAAAATCACTAATTTTTTCATACAGTGTTGATGTGGAAATGTTTGCCTCTGCCTTTTGATGGTGTGGGCGTGTGGCACCGAATAGAGATAGGCGTCTCGACAGACGTTACAATATTTGAACAATGATGACGAAAACTGTTTTCTCTGTCGTGTCCGTGTGTCGAAAATTGTTATGCGCTTATTTTTTTATTTGATTTTGTGCGTGGCATATAATTGCTATGCGCAGAGGACGCTTGAGCAGTGCGCAATTGCACAGGCGCGCACCTTAGAGGGAACGTTGCTCGTACGGCTGCGCTAGCATCACAGCTAACGTTAGCCATGCTGCTACCTCTCTGCTCGGGGAGGGCGTATACGTATGTGACGTATGACGTGACAGTATGTGACGTGTGTAAGAAGGTGCGCTTGCTGTCTGTGAGAGGGAGATCCAGAAAAGAGTGAGAAGAGCCTGTCTTGTAATGCCAGCAGCGAAAAGCAACTGCAAGAGAATCCACAGACCTGTGGATGTGTTGAAGGTGTGCTGGAAAATGCGGAACGGAAATTAGGGAGCAGCAGAAAAGTGGAATGTATTATTTAAATCGGTGCGTTGGAAAACAGGGACCGGAGTTGTTGTTTTTTTAAACTGGATCTGGATCGGCATATTCCCATGCCTTGCCGATACGCATTTTTTGGCAATTTATCGGCGGTCGATCCGATCGGGACATCTCTAGTCTCCTGTGCTGTCAATGTGCTTTTCATGTGATGAGGCGTCTTGGTTGCGTAACTGGCAGAACTCTACACTGCGCAAGTGTGAGGCAAATAGGTGCAGTTGCAAAATAACCCACTAGAGTGCCAAACGAAGATGCAAATAACACAGTATGTGGCATACTACTGTGCAGGCATGTGATTTGACCACAATGAAAAACACTGAAAAATTTTCCGGGGGTCTGGGGGACGAAGGCCCCCAGCCAGGTCCAGGTGGGGGGACAAGGGGGGCAACGCCCCCCGAAGCTCCTGGTTTTTCACCAATTTAACATGCTAAACTTAACAAAGACAGCACCATTTGAAGAAAATATTTTAGTGTTTAAAGACATGAAAACATCATTAATAGAACATACATAACCCAATTATCCTAATGAATCACTGTATATGGTTCAGTCCCAACAGTATTTAGTCACTAATATTTACATCTTGTGTTCATTTCACATCCACAGGTGTCACATTGATCAGTGTTATTATCTACAGTTTATTTACAGTATTACCACATTACTTCAGTTCACTTCACACATTAGCTTTCTCGGAGAGCCCTAACATGAGCTTTCCTTGCAAATTTCTGAGCAGCCTGCATTTTCCTTTTGGTCTCTGCTTTTGTAGCTTCTTTTTTGGATTTTTGAATAAATATAACAAAGTACCAAATGTAAACATTTCATTCTTTTGGCCAAAATAGGATATCAATTTATGAAAATAATTAAACATGTTTAGTATTGTTTACTTATATTTGAAAATAGGAAATAATAATGTGAGGACACTGACATATTGCATGAAACAAGTGTGAAAATATTTACCTTCAAGATTGTTACACCACTGACAATAGTTTCAAGAGACTACATAAGAACTTAATATTACAAAATAGTATTATATGCAAATGTATTTCAAATAAATTGTTAACTGGAATCAATAATGCGACTCTTTGAATTTCTGTAATTTCATAATATATTTTCACGTGGCTTTTTATTTTTAGAAAAACCCATTTATATTTCGCAAAGCAATAATTGGTTAATATTTAAAACAAACTTATTTCGCAAGCAAATATTTTTTAGCTTACCTCGTTATTAACAACCCTGTCTGCAACTGAAGTGGGTTGTGGGTGGATCTTTCCTCTCTATGTCACTTTCGGTTGACATCCAAAAGTACCAGCTAGTGAAAAGTTTGTTTTCCTTGCTTCAAGTTGTTTCATATGTTTTTGGCGTTTCGCATGTACTTCCAAAGCCTTGAAACCTTGTGATCCATAGTCAATATTATCATGACACCACGTGCACAAAACCTTTCAGGGACGATCGATTTTCCGAATAAAATCACCGAACAAAGTCATAACTTCCTTCTTCCCAACAGTATCAGTGATTTCCCTTTCCATCCAGTCCCATCGAAACTTATTTTTGACATGTTTATCAATTTCTTTTACTCATAAAGCGTCCTTTCTCTCGAGAACCGTCATCGTTTACATATGGACAATGGCGGTAATAACCATTATGAATGATGACGTTATTAACGTCATCATTCATAACAGATGTCCTGATTGGTCACAAGGAACATATAGACCAATCAACTACAGCGTAATATAAACTACGTCTCAAATCTTGATTTAGGGTCGGCAAAAAAAACTGAAAAACGAGAGATAATTTTTTTTTTCTTCCCGAGATTAAAAAAGACGGAATTCCGACTTTAGACGGAAAAATCACATGCCTGACTGTGGGGTTGCGGAGTCACGACAGTGTGACGTGTTGTGGTTGCAACAATTTATGTAAACTAAGTTTGTCATTTTTAATGCATTCTTCCATCTAACACAAATGGCTTAATTTAAACAAAAAAATAAGAATCATTATACAATTTTAAAAAAAAAGTCATACTAAAGATAGGGCTGGGCGATATGAACCTTTTATTAATATCTCAATATTTTTGGGCCATGTCACGTTTCACGATATATATCGCGATATTTTGCCTTAGCCTTGAATGAACACTTGATGCATATAATCACAGCAGTATGATGATTCTATGTGTCTACATTAAAACATTCTTCTTCATACTGCATTAATATATGCTCAATTTAAACTTTCATGCAGAGAGGGAAACCACAACTAAGTCAATTGACCAAAACTGTATTTATTAAACAGTTATTAAGCAGTGGCACAAACATTCATGTCATTTCCAAAACAGAAAGTGCAAGATTGTCAGAGACATTTTAAAACAAGCTATTAGTCCACTTTTGTGCATGATGTCACTAAGATGACATATCAAAACAACACTAAATTAAAGTGCACTTTTTGTACAGAACGCCACTAAAATAGTTTAAAACAAATAAGGTTCTCTTTTGTGCATGATGTCACAAAAGATATTTCAATAAGTGTCACATAAAAATGAGCTGCATATCAAATAGTATATGTCCTACGGTGTTGATGTGGAAATAGTTGCTTGGGCATTTAGTTGGTGTGGCACCGAACGGAGATGTTGACATGCGGAGTTTGAAGCGCTCTTCATTCTAGCAGGTGACTATTCAAATGATGCTACATATTAGCAGTGCTGCTACTTTTTGTAGCAACGCTTTTGCCGCATAAATGTCCAACATATTCCCGCTTGAAGCCAAACCACCGCCAGACGATGGACCCCGTGCTGTTTTTCTTGGGAATTAATTATTCCTCCATTTGTTACCAGATTTGCACTTTCTCTCTCTCGTATTACCACTCGCACCACAACGTTAGCTGTTAGCATCAGCAGCGTGTGACGTTACTCATGTGACAGTATGTGACGTATGTAAGAAGGTGTGCTTGTTTTAAGTCTCTGTGAGGAGAGACAGGAAAGAGTGATAAACGCATGTAGTGTAATGCCCCGCAGCTAAAAGCAACTGCGTGAGAACGTATACTCGAATATCACGATATAGTCATTTTATATATCGCACAGAGACAAACCCGCGATATATCGAGTATATCGATATATCGCCCAGCCCTATATTAAAGTACAAAGTTGATGTACACTATATTGCCAAAAGTATTTGGCCACCTGCCTTGACTCACATATGAACTTGAAGTGCCATCCCATTCCTAACCCATAGGGTTCAATATGATGTCGGTCCACCTTTTGCAGCTATTACAGCTACAACTCTTCTGGGAAGGCTGCCCACAAGGTTGCGGAGTGTATTTATAAGAATTTTCAACCATTCTTCCAAAAGCGCATTGGTGAAGTCACACACTGATGTTGGTCAAGAAGGCCTGGCTCTCAGTCTCTGTTCTAGTTTATCCCAAAGGTGTTCTATCGGGTTCAGGTCAGGACTCTGTGCAGGCCAGTCAAGTTCATCCACACCAGACTCTGTCATTCATGTCTTTATGGACCTTGCTTTGTGCAATGGTGCACAGCCATGTTGGAAGAGGAAGGGGCCCGCTCCAAACTGTTCCCACAAGGTTGGGAGCATGAAATGTTCCAAAATGTTTTGGTATCCTGGAGCATTCAAAGTTCCTTTCACTGCAACTAAGGAGCCGAGCCCAACTCCTGAAAAACAACCCCACACCATAATTCCTCCTCCACCAAATTTCACACTCGGCACACTCGTGGGCTAATTGGAAGGTCACATGAAGTTTGGAGCTCTGTAGCAACTGACTGGGCAGAAAGTCGGCAACCTCTTTGCACTATGCGCTTCAGCATCCGCTGACCCCTCTCTTGTCAGTTTACGTGGCCTACCACTTCGTGGCTGAGTTGCTATTGTTCCCAAACTCTTCCATTTTCTAATAATAAAGCCGACAGTTGACTTTGAAATATTTAGGAGCGAGGAAATTTCATGACTGGATTTGTTGCACAGGTGGCATCCTATGACAGTTCCACGCTGGAAATCACTGAGAGCGGCTCATTCTTTCACAAATGTTTGTAGAAACAGTCTCCATGCCTAAGTGCTTGATTTTATACACCTGTGGCTGGGTCAAGTGATTAGGACACCTGATTCTGATAATTTGGATGGGTGACTAAATACTTTTGGCAATATAGTGTATGTGTGGCTCTGCCCTGCCCTCGTCCCTTGTCAACAAAAATGTTCAATAAAGGTAAACGTTATGTGAAAATTTGTATTTTATTCGTTATACAGTATGTGTGTATTTCGCAATGTTTTATCCATGTAAAACTATAATTTTTCTATACTAAAACTATTTTGTGTTAACATTTATGGGTGCCTGGAACAGATTAAGTGGGTTAACATTGTTTCTTATGGGAAAAAATGTGCTCTTCATACGATTCGGTTTTCAATGGGCTTTTTGGAACGGATGAATACCAATTTTTTTCTGGACCGCTTTCTGTACCTGTTTGGCCAGCTTCTTCGCCACCAGCTGCACTTCCTGTCTGGCGGCCATGGAGTGGGCACACCAGGGCGCATAGAAGAAAACGAAAGACACCTCGGCCATGCTCCTGAGTCGCTCCACCTAGTGAGGAAAAACTGGTAAGGTCGACTCCGATAAACAGGATAATTGTTGTACTGAACGAAAGCTTGTACGAAGACCAAACAGGAGGATCTTACAGAGTCCAGCTGGCCCATGTAGAGGTCTATCACGGGGGATTCAGTGGAGAAGAAGCGCAGCGGCGGGCGAGCTGCTGCCACAACATTTTTGGCACGACTGCAAACAAAAACACAAATCTCGAGTAAGTTTACTACACAGGTGAGGTGGGCAGGGTTGGGGGGGGGCGGGGTTTGGTGGTAGCGGGGGGTGTGTATTGTAGTGTCCCGGAAGAGTTAGTGCTGCAAGGGGTTCTGGGTATTTGTTCTGTTGTGTTTATGTTGTGTTACGTGCGGATGTTCTCCCAAAATGTGTTTGTCATTCTTGTTTGGTGTGGGTTCACAGTGTGGCGCATATTTGTAACAGTGTTAAAGTAGTTTATACGACCACCCTCAGTGTGACCTGTATGGCTGTTGATCAAGTATGCCTTGCATTCACTTATGTGTGTGTGTCAAAGCCGCATATATTATGTGACTGGGCCGGCACGCTGTTTGTATGGAGGAAAAGCGGACGTGACGACAGGTTGTAGAGGACGCTAAAGGCAGTGCCTTTAAGGCACGCCCCCAATATTGTTGTCCGGGTGGAAATCGGGAGAAATTCGAGAGAATGGTTGCTCCGGGAGATTTTCGGGTGGGGCACTGAAATTCGGGAGTCCCCCGGAAAAATCGGAAGGGTTGGCAAGTAAGCCCTACGTCCGTGTTTTACTGGATATGTACCGCTCCGTAAAGTGGCGTTTTAAAAAGTCATTAATTTTACTTTTTGAAACCGATAATTTCCGATATTACATTTTAAAGCATTTATCGGACATCTCTAGTTAAAAACATTTTTTGCAAACCAGTAATTATAATCCGCAAATAATGTGCCGTTGTTGAGTGTCTGTGCTGTCTAGAGCTCGGCAGAGTACCCGTGAAATACTCTTCCATATCAGTAGGTGGCAGCAGGTAGCTAATTGCTTTGTGGATGTCGGGAACATGGTTTGTGGTGATCACAATATGAGGGAGGCAGAGTGAAGGTAAAAAGGTATCTAACACTTAAACCTAAAATAAACAAAAGGTGAGTGCCGCTAAGAAAAGGCATTGAAGTTTAGGGATGGCTATGCAAAACAAAACTAAAACTGAACTGGCTGCAAAGTAAACAAAAACAGAATGCTGGACGACAGCAAAGACTTACAGCGTGTGGAGCAGACGGTGTCCACAAAGTACAGCCATACATGACAATCAACTATGTCCTCACAAAGAAGGATAGTGTCAGTACAACTTAAATAGTCTTGATTGCCAAAACAAAGCCGGTGCGGAGAATGGCGTTCAATGAAGACATGAAACTGCTACAGGAAAATACCAACAAAACAGGAAAATCCACCAAAATAGGAGTGCAAGACAAGAACTAAAACACTACACACAGGAAAACGCCAAAAAACTCACAAAAAGGCACGGCGTGATTTGACAGGCCGTGACAGTACACCTACTTTGAGACAAGAGCTATAGTGATGTTGGTTATGGTTTGAATTCATATCCAACAATTGCGAGAAAGACTTTATTGTTTCATTCTTTTATGTTTTCTGCCTGTGGTGTGCCTCTGGATTTTTTCAATGAAAAAAATGTGCCTTGGCTCAGAAAAGGTTGAAAAACACTGCCCTAAAGCATCGCAATTATGTCAGCGCTCAAAGGGCCACATGTGCCAGTGAATATATGTGAATATAAACCATAATAGCCAATTTACAAAGACAGCTGTTTTTGATTATTATATATTTACAGGTTGATGGATAATTTGCTTTGAAATCGTAAGTCAAGATGACAAGCAGATTCTATTTATTTTTGGAAAACCAAAAAAAAAAGCTTGAATCTGAGAATAAAGTGTAGAACATATGCACTTGCATGCGCAACATTTTTCCATCATTTTTAAAAGAACAAATACATTTACAGAAAGTGTTTCAGCTGGTGTTTTACAGAGTACATTGAGCAGTATGAGAAATTTCCAGTCAATTTGTCTTATGGCATCAACATTTTGAGTTCAATAACAGCAAATGGAGAATTTGTCATAGATGTAATATTGAATACACAGGGAACATACATTTTCACAGGGAACATTTTCTAACTTGGGAATGTAGAGTTATCTAAAACAAATGTGGGGAATGTGGAAAATAATACTGTGTAGTTTGTACTGTATTATGTTGGAACATATTTTTTACCAAAAAAGGGCGTTTTCTCTATTTTTCCTGCAGTTGAGTATATTTAAGATACTATCAGAAATCATAAGTTTATGTTTAACTTTGAAGTTTAATAAGCAATCATTTGACGTTCTGAGACTTAAACAAGTACTTATGTTCAGCTACTCAAACACAGTTTAAGTATTATGTTCAATAGCAGCGCATAATAATTGAACTTAAATCGAGGAGCTAATCCACAAACAGCCCTTATCTAAAGCTAACAGCATACAAGAAAGTTGCTGCTAGTGCGTACCTGCATGTCATCTTGAAGGCCAGTACTAGCAGAACTCCGAGCACGATGGCCCCGCAAAGGAGTTCTGGTCTCCGGGCCATCAGACTCAGCACCTGCCGGAGACCCCGCCGAGCACGCCGCAGCATTACAGCCTGTCGGCGGCTCCTCGTCCCATTTATACGCCCCGGCAGCGGCTCAACGGCGTTTCCATTCGCCTGACGTCGGTGGGGTGGGAGGTAGGGAGGCTTTAAACCGGACAGAGTCCTAGGCCGGGTTAGACATCAGCGTGGACGGCGTGGAAAAGTAGTCAAACACGGTCCCGACCAACCTTCTTCCACCACGTAGACTAGTCACTTCCGCAACAATGACATCAGGGGCCGTGACAAAAACCGCTTGGATGTTTTGAAACATTCCAAAAGGGGCATACAAGTCTTACAAATAACACGTATTACTTATAAAACAATATAATGTATTATATAAATATATATATGTATTTAACCACGAATAATATTATATCATTTTTGGATTATGCGTGTTATGATGTACAAACTTTTGTAGACAGTTCCTACAAGTAAATGACGACATCAGTTTGACCCGGTTTAAAGCACATGACCGCTAGAGGGCACTTTGTGAGTTCTGGTCCTTGTTTACTTGCCTAAAAAAAAATTAAAAAATTAAAAAAATTAAATAAAAGCACTTAGCTGATTTTTTTTTTACACCCAAGAACAAGTCAAAGTTACGGAAACCCTAAAGGGACATGGGGGATTTTTTTTTTAGAGGTTTCTCGTGCGCACACATTTTTTCCCCATGTCCAAAGTACATGTCTAAAATGTAGTAAAAAGCAAAAAGCTTTTTTTTTTTTTTACTTAAGTACAAGTCAAAGTATTTATCTAAAATGTACTAAAAAGTTTTTTAAAAAATCCCCCCAAGAGTAAAAGTGACTTTTTAAGGGGCTCTACTGCAAAAAAAAAGTTACGGCCACGTTTGTACTGATTCAATTATGGTTTTCAGATACATTTTTGTACTTTATTGCGTATGTTTTCTACTTTTAACAAATATTTCAGTGTACCAAAGTCCAATATAATAAGGTCAACATAATAAGTACACGTAGTTAATTTGCACAAAAAACTACTTGTAATTCAAGTAAATATTTCCCACCTCTGCTCAGAGCTGTGTTAATATAGGAACTATTTGCTTCATTGCATTGGAATATGAAATTCATACTGCAAGACAAAAGCAAACATCTTTATTTTTTATAAACATAAAAATTACACATGTATCAGGTACAATCTCAGTGTAGAACATTTAAGTGCAAATTAAAAAAATATATTTTAGCCACAAATAAAAACTTTACTAAAACCATGCATTGCTTCAAAACCAAATGAGGATGGTTTAAACAATGTTTAAAGAACATTGCTGATATTTGTATGGAAGACCAAATTAGAATAGGTGAATTGAACTGTGGAGGCAGAGTGAACACCCTAAAAAAGAAAAAAAAGAAATGTAGAAAATATTTGAACACATTTGTTCCTCTTGAAGACATCCCAACTATCACCTGAACACCTGCTTGGAGAAAACACACCTTGCCAACAATGAGCATGTCAAACAAGTGTCAAACCTGCTCCCTGGATTTATTTCGGCAACAGTTTCCAAACTAGTCCCCAAACACCTTGTTCGAAGTCCTTTTTGTTCCAGCTGACGGTCAGGAATAAAAATAACGTCCTGCAGTAAGTGAACGAGCTGCCGCTGAGAAAACAACATATTCCAGCAACTTAACCCATTAGCTCTTTGCTACAGCGCTGCGGTTTCTGGGTGCGTGAGCTGCTGCACCACCCGGTCAACGTTCATGATCGGGCTTATAAAGAGAGCCCAGTAGAAGAGGCAGTTGCACACCAACTGAGGCACTAAAGGCCACATGAGAGCAAAGGCCAGTCCCTGAGATAGCATCGTCCACAAGTGGTTCCCCATCATGCTCGGAAGTGTCCTGGTAAGAATTAAATAAATGTTACATAAAGTACAGCAGGAACTAGTAACTGTATCAGTTTACCTGAGCCTAGCTGTCCTGAGGTTCCACAGCAAGCAGGCTTCCAACACAGACAGCAGCACGGCGTTGACGATGACAAACAGAGAGGTCCAGTAGTGGACGGACAGCCAGTCCCAAGCGAACTCTGCGATCAGCTGGTATGGAAGCAGGAAGTACTTGACCATGAATGTGGTCCACTGTTCCCAGCGGGGTTCCGTCTGATGAGCAGGATCGTCACAGAGAGGTAAACTTTGCGTTATGTTGCAATAACACACAGGTGTCAAACTCAAGGCCCTGGGGCCAAATCTGGCCCGCCACATCATTTAATGTGGTTGCGAAAAGCCTTGAAAAAATATGTGTCAATAAAGTATGCTATCTTTTCTTAGAGAAGTTCTTTCTATTTTGACACAAAAAATACATGTATTGCATGCAATTGCATCTTTTAAACTTTATTATCAAATAAGACAACAAATATACTATCACACAATTCAAACTGTTTTTGTTAAAATGAAAATAATAAATATCTTCTTAACTCGTGATTTTAAAGCAATTTATCCATCAAATTGTACACTGTAAAAATGACAATATATTTTACAGTAAAAAACTGGCAGCTCAGTTGCCAGAATTTAACTGTGGGAAAAAAATAGTGCCGTTTTTTTCTTTATAGTAATATGCTGTAAAAAACACTAAATTTTACGGTAAATTGTGGCGGCTTTTTTTTTATTTATTTTTTACAGTGTACATAAACACATACAATAAATAATATATTACAGTGCATATGCATTGGTGAATTCCTATAAATGTATATTCATATATCAATCCCTGTTATACGCGGCCCCCCGAGGGCAGCCATAACTGCGATGTGGCCCTCAATGAAGACAAGTTCGACACCCCTGCATTAACGGTTTGCGTCACGGATGTCAAACCCACCCAGGAGTTAAAGTGGGTCTCCATTGGCTGACTGGCAAGGCTGGTGGGAGGGCAGCAGGTGTGTAGAAAGGGCAGGAAGGTTTCGGAGTAGTCGAATAAATACAAGTAGAGGAGAGTGAGGCGTGGTGAGCTCTTCATGGCATAGAGCAGGAACAGAGACTTCCCTGAGTTAGCTGCCTGAAAGAAAAAGACAAATACATGTACTGTAGATGCTCTAATGATCACCTCTAGTTAATTAGATGCTGAATTGGTTTTGTAGACAACGCACCTGGGGACTACCAGAGACTCAACCTCTTGTACTCGCCGGGTGTGTGGTCTACAAACCCAATTAAAATCCAGCGACTAAATAGTACTAGGTCAAAAACAGACAGCTGAGGCTGTCAAAAAGCAGTGAGGTAGTTTTTGTATTATACAGCATATCTGATGTATATTATCATTTACTTTTGTCGAATATCTGCATTTGAAGTATCATGATGTATGCACTTTAAAATGTCAGTTGCCCGACTCAGCTGTCGGTGCAACACATCGCTCTGTTTAGGGCGCGCTCTTCTCCTGACGATATCTGCACGCCACCATTTCCTGAGCAAACTGCATGTTATGTCCCCACTTGATGTCCAACCCTCCAGTTTAAGCTTGAGAATACCGCCCAGAAACGTGGTGCACACCTCGTGGCGGTGTAGCAAACGAACAGCACAGACTCGAACAACAGATTGTTCTTTTTTTTTTTTGCTTTAACAACTTTAGGATCATGACCCACTTGTTGAAAATCCCTGATTTGGAGAATTTAGAGTACATTTTATGTTGACATAATCCTCAGAGTGCTTACCTTGTATTCCCATAGGTTATGAGGAGAGCTGAGTCCCTGAGACTTGACTCTGTAGAGCTCCGTCAGGACGGTGCGTCGGTGAGCCTGATTTTGGATGCTATAAGGAGGCTTTCGCAGCTCTTCTTCCTCCATCATCAATAATAATCTGAAGGAATGGACAGATAACATGAACATACTGTAATGTACATTTTTGCTCTTCAAATGTTCCTCTGACAAAAGTGAGTACCTGCCATTGACACTCTCCTGCAGGAAAGACTCTCTGTACAGATTGGCCCAGGGTCCCAGGTTTTCCAGCCAGAAGACAACTTCTGCTGGCGTCCATTGCGATACGGGTTTGCTGACCAATAGGTCCGGTTGTTGCTGCGTTGTCGCCTCACCACCGCTGCTCCACTGATACAACAGCAACAATACCTACAGCACCGTACCCAACAAGGTTTATTCACTGAATAACGTAATGCTGTTAGAAGGTCATATTCTTTGTCTTTAACGACTACTGAATCAAACCAATAAGTCAAAGATAATTCTCACACACCGCCACACATGAAAGAGCAGCAAAGACTCCGGAGAGGAAGAAGCCGACTGCTTTGTGCTGTTTGGGCTTAAATTTACCCAAATTGTTACCATACCTGAAAAATAGAAAAAATACAAAGACATTTAACCACATCAGGAAGCTGCACAACATTTATTGATTTAAATTCAGGACGACGTTCCCCACCTCTGGAAAGCTTGTAAGCTTTGAGAGATTTTGGTGTTTGCTTGGATCTCTGCTTGCCTTTGCTGTACAACTTCGCTAAATAACTTGTCTGTTGCCTCTCTGGAGGAAAAAAAATATAGTTAAGTCAGCACAAGAGCTGAATTATTGTTCCAGCTGTGTTAAATTACATAAATGAAAACTTAGGCAACAAATTGAGAGAAATTTGTAGTGAAACTGGATTTTCCTGCACTAAAGCAGACTCAAAATGTCACAATTAGGCAGAGGTTGGGTGCATGTTGTGCTATTTATAGTAAGGATCGACCGACAGATTATCGGTGCCGATATTTGGCATTTTGGGATGGCGTGGCTCAGGATGTAGAGCAGCCGTGCCAATAACTTGTGGGTTCCAGGTTCAATTCCAGCTTACAAAATACAGGAAATACATGCACTCTCCAAAAAACGCAATAAAACAAAAATAAAGAGGTGCACGGCAAAAAGCGTACCTAAAGCAAAAGCAAGGCCAGCAACACTCGTGTCCTTCTTATAATTTTAATATAAACTGCACATGCGCTACCAAACACAGACCTTGTCGGTTTCGACAAGGTCCTCGTCAGTGTGCAATTTTCCCACTTCCCCCACCTTGCTCAGTGGCCTTGTGGTTACCTCGTCAGTGTGCAATTTTCCCACTTCCCCCACCTTGCTCAGTGGCCTTGTGGTTAGAGTGTCCGCCCTGAAATCGGTAGGTCGTGAGTTCAAACCCCGGCCGAATCATACCAAAGACTATAAGAATGGGACCCATTACCTCCCTGCTCGGCACTCAGCATCAAGGGTTGGAATTGGGGGTTAAATCACCAAAATGATTCCCGAGCATGGCCACCGCTGCTGCTCACTGCTCCCGTCACCTCTCAGGTGGTGGAACAAGGGGATGGGTCAAATGCAGAGCGTAATTTCACCACACCTAGTGTGTGTGACTATCAGTGGTGCTTTAACTTTTTGCTCCCAGTCCCGCTCACACTGGTGTGTGAATGTGAATAAATGTTTGGTGGTGGTCGGCGGGGGTAGACATGCAAACTGACAGCCACGCTTCCGTCAGTCTACCCCAGGGCAGCTGTGGCTACAAATTTAGCTTACCACCATCAAGGACTATGTTTACACTGCAGGCCAAAATAGCCCAGATCAGATTTTTTTTAGATCTGATTTTTTCCAGCTGTGTTTACACTGCAAGTAAAATGTGATTATCAGACTCCAGTGTAAACGCGCACAAGCCCCAAATATGACCTCGACATGCGAACTTGTTTTCATTTTTTACGTGAAAGTAAATTAAATATAATGTATGGATGGATGTAAATAGTGTAATATATTTGGGAGGGTTGGTTTTAATAGCTGCTAAGTAGAGGAGACACAGACATCAGCATGGATCTACAGGAGCTTTATTTTTCAACTCACATGTAAGCAAATGCGCCACAGCGTCAATTCCGATATTTAAACAATCGCTATTTCTTCAGAATCAAAATATACAGTACAGGCCAAAAGTTTGGACACACCTTCTCCTTCAATGGGTTTTCTTTATTTTCGTGACTTTTACATTGTAGATGGTCACTGAAGGCATCAAAACTATGAATGAACACATGTGGAGTTATGTACTTAACAAAAAAAGATGAAATAACTGAAAACATGTTTTATATTCTAGTTTCTTCAAAATAGCCACCCTTTTCTCCGATTGCTGCTTTGCACACTCTTGGCATTCTCTTGATGAGCTTCAAGAGGTAGTCATCGGAAATGGTTTTCACTTCGCGGGTGCGCTTGAAGCTCATCGAGAGAATGCCTAAAAGGGTGCAAAGCAGTAATCAGAGCAAAGGGTGGCTATATTGAAGAAACTAGAATACAAAACATGTTCAGTTATTTAACCTTTTTTGGTTAAGTACATAACTCCACATGTGTTCATTCCTAGTTTTGATACTTTTCCGCACTCTCGGCATTCTGTCGATGAACTTCAAGAGGTAGTCAACTGAAATGGTTTTCACTTCACAGGTGTCATACTTTTGATGCCTTCAGTGACAATCTACAATGTAGTCATGAAAATAAAGAAAACGCATTGAAATGAGAAGATGTGTCCAAACGTTTGGCCTGTACCGTATATTCATATATTACATACAGCCTATTATTTGCGCACTATTTACAAGTAATGCACCAAAACTTTAGTCGTCTTAAATAGAAACCGAAACCGAGTGTTGTGATGAAATATCTATGCGTCATCCGGCATGCACGAGTGACGTAGCTCGCCCATAGGTGACGAAAAAAATCACATTCAGGGCGCATTGCGTTTAGACTGCAGTCACATTTGAAAAGATCAGATTAATCGGATTCAAGGCTACCTACCTCCTGATGTGGCTTCAATCTGATGCCAAAAGAACATATTTTAAGCACTTAGTGATTTAGAAGTAGCTAAAACACTGTGGAGGGACGTTAGATGCTATAAATGCTTTAAAGCACTACTTGAATAACTTCACCTTTATCGTTAGTTTTAAAGTCAAAATGCGTCTATTCTTCCTTCCTGTCGCCGAGCTGTTTCCGCTTTTCAAGTGCTGTGTGTGTTTTCTCACTTGCGCCTCAGCTCATACTACCAGCAATCAATGTTCCCTCTAATTTTTCATGTGTGTGAGCAAACGCACAAACTCCCTGAGCATTCAGTGGAGCACATGTGAGCAACATCAGACGTGCACACTGTGGCCACACCAGCGTCACACCTGTCCCAAACCTGACATCATAACAATTTAAATGTTTTATTAAAATAATTTTCTGATATAAGTGATTTTGCCCCCTTACAATGACAATAACAAAAAAACATGTTTTTCATGACCTGTGCTAGTATTGTATGTCTGGCTGCGGGTCCTGCCTTTAAAAGAAATGTTACCCCTTTCAGAGATTACATTTAGTTCTTGTAACTTTCTGTCTGTAAAATACATCTTTTTATTAGCATTTATGAAATCTAGTGACAATATTTCATGAATAATATCCTTAGATTAACATTCTTAATAAATGGCAGTAAAATAAGCACACATCTGATTGTGGAGTCAGTATTACAACCTGGCATTTACACATTGTGTGGCGTTGGGGTTGTCTGACTTTTTTTGTGGCCATAAACGCAACACTGGCTAAGTGCCATGAGTGCGTGTGTTGGTGCAGGTGAGCGAGCGAGCGGCTTCTGTTGATATGACGGATGACAACGTTGGTTTAAGCCTGGTTTGTATGGCAGAAAATTACCAGTTTTTATAGATACAAGTTTTTTTTACTTATGTTTTTGGTGTGGTTACAAACAGTTTTGCTCAATAAAGTGATTGATGGAATTCCTGTCCGTAAAGTGTCTCGACAGACGATAATTGAACTGTGTTGACAAAGATTGTTTTATTCATTGGGGCCACTCTTGTTGTCACCTGTCACTCACAGAGTCGCATTGCAAAATCATACAGAATAAATTGTAATGTGTTTATTTTGTTTAAAGTTCAGATGGGATTTTTGATTTCCTGCGCGGCATTAATTTGCAGTGCGCTGAGGACGCGTGAGCGGTGCGCAATTGCGCAGCTTAGAGGGAACGTTGCCAGCAATGTCACTACGGCAAGACATCATTAAAAAAAAAGTACTTGCGTTTTTCCAGGTATACTGGTACATTAGTACCAGTATACCGTACAACCTAATTAATGCAATAACTTTGAAAAACTAGTTATTTAATACCTATAAATGATTGAAGACGGCTAACAATGTATCCCACCAGGCATTTTGTCATTATTCTACATGTGCCAAAAACTTTCCAGGTCAGATGAAACTCTGAATATGCAGATGAGGTAAAAAATCATAACTGTAAAAATGTAAAAGTTTCCATTTTTGCCAGCTATTGACAAATCAAGTTCTGCTCCAAATACACAAAATGTGCACATCTCAATAAAACCATGGCCTGCGTTCTAGGCTGAAACACAGTACAGGCAGCTCTGAAGCCAGGAACGACCGCTCATGTCGCCTCCCCGTGAAAATCCTACCTCAGCAGTATATTGACTTTGGGAAAGCCTTCCCACCTCTCCCGGCACTCGGGACACTCGTTCTTGTGAGAGGACTTCCACCACAGGGCCAGACAGTGGCGGCAAAAGTTATGGCCGCAGGTCAAAGTGGTGGGGTTTACCAGGACGTCGTAGCAGCAATGGCAGGAGAACTCCTGTTTGGATATTTGGTTGCTCGTGGAAGACGTTGAGAGGAAGCGGTCTTCCTCGGACGCTTCCTGGGTGTCGTGTGGTGAATCCCCATGCATCTGGTTAAAAAAATAGATCGAAATACAGACCATAAAACACAATACGCATAGAATATCTAAGCCAGTGTGGTCTTTTTGCTTGTTTTATCTAATTAGCTAACTTATGTTTACTTTGCCACAGATTCAAAAACAATTTGCTATGTTGCGTGCCTTGGATACGCAGAAGACTTGTGAGAAATTGAGAAAAATTAAGACAAACGTCTCTTTTAACCTGCTAAGCTATTTTCTTTTGTCATTTGCAAAAAAGTTAGGTTTTTAGTCCCTACACAATGTGCCACATTTTGAAAACCCATGTTCAAAGTAATTTGTTTCACTTCTACGGTCTACGGCAGGGGTGCCCAAACTTTTTCCACTGAGGGCCACAGACAAATCAGAGGATGCATTGGCATTTGGGTAGTTTCACCTTCAAAACCAGTACCACATATAGATTTTTTTTCAATTTAAAAATGCATTTCCGGTAAACATTTTGGGTAAATGCTGAAAGCCAAAGCGGAACTGAAAGGCTAACAGAAAGGATTCTGGCAAAATAGTGCTAAAAAAGCTAGCATGCTAACATTACAATGCTAACAAAATACATGGCACGGAGGTGTATACCCATAGACATCTTATAAGTAGACGCAGCATCGAGCGCTACTGCCTACTGGCACTGACAAGAAGCGGGCCCGCCATCTTGGAGTGGTGATCCGCTCCACTCAGTGCAATTCATTTGGCAGGAGCAATGAACTGTCAGTCCATTTAATTCATTTTACCTCACTGAACACCACTGATTTTCACGTGTTTTTTTGTCATACATGTAGCTATGATAAAGGACACATGTTTTGGCGTGTTTTATTATTCATAGTTTGCTTAACAGTAATAGAATATTCTTATATGCTATAAGTAAACAGACGTCCGAAATCGAAACTGGGAATATAATCCCAGAGAAGGGGGAAAAAAACGGTCAGCTATTTTTAAGTTCAAGAAACAATATGATTAGGTTATGTATACATGCGTATATCCTACATAAACAATGTATGAATACATTAGATATCTATATATCTTAGGGACCTATAGACTGTATCTCTGTTGCTGCAGCAGCAGAGAGTTTATTCTGTTTTGACACTTTGTATTGATATTTTGTATTACATTCTTCCCTTAAATGATAATGTTTACAGTGATTGTTTTATATGTATTTTTTATAAATGTTGCTTTGGATAAAAGCATCTGCCAAATACTTAAACATAAACATATATACCGTAAACACCTGAAAGTCTTTATATCAGCTAAAACCACCAATCTGTTTCACTGGATTCAGAATAAAACCAAATTCTGTCTTACCCAACAATGTTAGTATTTGAATATTGTTACTTGAAGACTTATTCCTGGTTACAATTATACTGGTCATACTCTTGTTTGCTAGCGGCTACAATTTCAGTACTATTGAAGATATTTGCTCCTTCTCAACTATGTGGTAATATTATTTTCACAAAACACAACCAATAGTACGTTAATGTTAAATCTTACTTGTGAAAAGTAACCCCCCGATTCCTATTTTTATTAGTCCGCTCATTTGAGCAGGAAAACGCTGTCAACCTGTCAACTGTCAGTTTAGGCTGCTCGCCGGCTCCTCATGACCACTTCAAGATGGCGGCCCAATTTCTAACGTCACAGCAGCCAATGCTGCGTCTACTTATAAGATGTCTATGTGTATACCTGCTAAATTTGCTGTATAAGCTATAATGCTAACTGTAACATGCATCAAGTACCAAAATAAATTACTAAACCATTTTTTAAATGATAGCATGCTAATGTAAGCGTGCGTGAAGTACCAAAATATGACTGAGGTATAGCTACAAAATTAGCTTAAAAAAGCTAGCATAGTAATGTTAGCATGCTAACAGGTATCATTCGTCGAATCACAAAATATTTACCTGCAAAAGTAGCGCAAAAAAAAGTGTTACAATACTAATATTAGAATGCTGACGATTGATCAATAAAAAAAAATTCTAAGTCATTTGTCTCACTTCTACGGTCTAGTAGGGCAGGTGTCCAAACTTTTTCAACTGAGGGCCGCATACTGTAAAATCCAAGGATGCGGGGCCCGTTTTTATATATTTGATTTTCAAAGCCAATACAATACATTTTTTAAAGAAAAAAAATGCCTGCATGTCAGCTTTGTGTTATTAGTATAATAAATGTCATAGAGATAATTATGAGGGATTATGACGTCACACCAAATTTACTGTCAACACACAAGGCGTCGATAATTTAGGACTTCACTGTTTCAGAGGAAGACATTTTGCGTACCATTTGCACCAAATGTTCTGCAAACAGTCCGTGAGGAGGAAAAAAAACTTGCTTCAACACATCAATCCTTATAAGCCACCTGAAACACCAGCATCGCTATGACAGTGCGCTGCTAAAGAAGATGCCTGAAAGCCAGCCGCAAAAAAATGTGTGCATAAAATACATTTAAAAGATGATTGATAAAAATAAGTTAATTGGTATCAATTTTGAAAAGCAGGAAGTTATCGGTACACTGCAAATTAAATATTATATTAAATACATTTCCCACTTGCCAAGATTTTAAATTTTATTTGTCTAAATGTCACTAGTTTTAAGAGCCAAAAGCTTATTTTTAGTTATTGACTTTACAGCATAATTTAAATTTTAGCAAGGATAATTATATTTTCCTATTCTAATTTAAAAGTGTTAAAATTGAAAAAAATCTGTTTAAATGTGATATTTTGGTTTTCCCAACATAAAAAAATATTGTTACAGTCTGCAACATCCCAAGGATGCTTAATCTAAGAATTGCAAGGTAATAGTGCCTGTTTTCAGAACAAAATACTTATTTCTAGCTTGAAGTCATCCATCCATTTTCTACCACTTATTCCCTTCGGGATCGCGGGGGGCGCTGGAGCCTATCTCAGCTACAATCGGGCGGAAGGCGGGGTACACCCTGGACAAGTCGCCACCTCATCGCAGGGCCAAGCTTGAAGTCAGTACTGCTCATTTCTAGTTACCCAAATCGTAATTTGGGATTTATCAAGTAAAATGTACTAACTGCAGGGCTAATTTTTAGCATTTTTTCCAAAAATCTAGTCTTTGCATCTTATATTTTGTCAGCTCTTTTTTGCAGTGTATCGGTTTAAAAAACAAAAAACATTTTGCATCACTAGTTTTTTTTTTCAATTACTTTACACCTATTAGCTCTTTTATTCCAACTTGTATCTGTTGGGGTATTTTTAGAATGTGCTGCAGGCCAAAAATGGTCCCTAGTCTGCAATTTGGACACCCCTGGTCTACAGTATCAATGCAACATTAGTATTATATTATTTAGTATATAGTATAAATATATCAAACATCCATCTCTCTCTTCTGATTTAAAGCTATCACACTCACTGTACACATCATATTCACAGTAAATTACTGGATTCAGCTTTTGCTCCATCCACTCATCTGCAGTTAAATGTGTTCTTTGGAATCACAGTTTCATTATCAACAAACTAATTCAAAGCGATGTTATATAACCTATGCAAGGAGGAATGCTTCAACATGAGCCACATAAGCTAAAGTGAAACTAGTACGCCTCTATCACATACGCTTAAAGGCTATGACCATGACGTATTCGTTATAAACAAACAGCTTCAACAGCTTTAATTCAATACCACAGACACGGTGGCGTAAAAAAGGCCACATTTTAAGTTTATATTATTAGATATACGTTACCTGGGATTGTTTTTACGACAGCATGGGACTATTTACGACGATGTTGAAGTGTTAGCGAGCTGGCGGTGCTAGCTCGTCGGCTACTTTTCTAAGAGTAAACAAGTTTGCTGCTCTTAATTAAAAAATGGAACCAAAGACACCGTCGGTAGGTTGATAACTGTATACAGAATGATAATCGGTTGTCCAAAGAAAGCTAACACGTACAAGTGAATCTTAAAATTAATGTCAACATCATCGCAGCGTTAGTACTGAAACTAGCTGTAAGTCATACCTTGCACGAGACCGGTGACTATCTGGTGTCTGACGTCATGATCTTGTCCACAGGTAACTTAAAAAAAACCAATCGGGGAATTAAAAATGGGAATTATTGGGGTTGCTGTCGCCATGACTGCTAGGTCATGTGTGCGCAAGCCTTCTCAAGCTCACGCCCACGTGTCATCATCATCATCATCATCTTCGTCCACAACGTCTTCACACCATCATGTGGCCCATGATGACGCAATCGGGTTAAAGTTCACGAGTTCCAATCATTGTAAACTCTTATTTATTATTGATTTCCATGACCACTTAAAAGTACGTTTTTCAAGTTGAACAGTCATTGCAGCCCACTATAATCACATATGCCACTGTTTCGATTGATTGATTGAGACTTTTATTAGTAGGTTGCACAGTGAAGTACATATTCCGTACAATTGACCACTAAATGGTAACACCCGAATAAGTTTTTCAACTTGTTTAATTTGGGGTCTACTTAAATTGATTCATGACACAGATATATTGGTAACACCCGAATAAGTTTTTCAACTTGTTTAAGTCGGGGTCCACTTAAATTGATTCATGATACAGATATATACTATCAGATATATACTATCATCATAATACAGTCATCACACAAGATAATATCATTGAATTATTTACATTATTTACAATCAGGGGTGGGGCGGGGTAGGATATGGACAGCAAGTAGTGGACATAGAGAGAGAGAGTGAGAGAGAGAGAGAGAGAGAGAGAGAGAGAGAGAGAGAGAGAGAGAGAGAGAGAGAGAGAGGGAGATCAGAAGGCATAAGAAAAAGTATCTGCATTTGATTGTTTACATTTGATTATTAGCAATCCGGGGAGGGTGTTAGTTTAGGGTTGTAGCTGCCTGGAGGTGAACTTTTATTGCGGTTTTGAAGGAGGATAGAGATGCCCTTTCTTTTATACCTGTTGGGAGCGCATTCCACATTGATGTGGCATAGAAAGAGAATGAGTTAAGACCTTTGTTAGTTCGGAATGTAGGTTTAACGTGGTTAGTGGAGCTCCCCCTGGTGTTGTGGTTATGGCGGTCATTTACGTTAAGGAAGTAGTTTGACATGTACTTCGGTATCAGGGAGGTGTAGTGGATTTTATAGACTAGGCTCAGTGCAAGTTGTTTAACTCTGTCCTCCACCTTGAGCCAGCCCACTTTGGAGAAGTGGATAGGAGTGAGGTGGGATCTGGGGTGGAGGTCTAGAAGTAACCTGACTAGCTTGTTCTGGGATGTTTGGAGTTTAGATTTAAGGGTTTTGGAGGTGCTAGGTAGGGTACCAGGAGGTGCATGCGTAATCGAAAAAGGGTTGAATGAGAGTTCCCGCCAGAATCCTCACGGTGCTTTTGTTGACCAGAGAGAAGATTCTGTATATTATATTATATTTGTGCAGTATATTGTGTATTTTATACACAGAATGTGTTCTGGGGTACTTCTGCTCACCATATAATTACACATTGTAGCCATAGATATCTTATAAGTAGATGCAGCATCAAGCGCATCTTGGAGTGGTGATCCGCTCCACTCAGTGCAACTCATTTGGCAGGAGCAATGAACTGTCAGCGCATTTAATTGATCTTACCTCACTGATTTTCACGCGTTTTTTTGTCATACGTGTAGCTATGATAAAGGACACATGTTTTGCCGTGTTTTATTATTCATAGTTTGCTTAACAAATAATAGAATATTCTTATATGCTATAAGTGACCAGACGTCCGAGATCAAAACTGGGATTATAATCCCAGAGAAGCTATTTTTAAATTGAAGAAACAATATGATTAGGTTATATATAGACATGCGTATATCCTACATAAACAATGTATGAATACATTAGATATCTATATATCTTAGGGACCTATAGACTGTATCTCTGTTGCTGCAGCAGCAGAGTTTATTCTGTCTTGACACTTTGTATTGATATTTTGTATTATATTCTTCCCTTAAATGATAATGTTTACAGTGATTGTTTTATTTGTATTTTTTTATGTATGTTGGATAAAAGTGTCTGCCAAATACTTAAACATAAACATATATAAACTTATTTCTTATTTCAACTTTATGTTATTCAAGTATGTCATTTTTAAATTTAATTAATTTCATTGACAAGCAATTCTATTGTGGTCATACTCTTGTTTGCTAGAGTCTACGATTTCAGTACTATTGAAGATCTTTGCTCCTTCTCAACTCTGGTAATATTATTTTCAAAAAATACAACCAATAGTACGTTAATTGTTAATCTTACTTGTGAAAAGTAATCCCCCAATTCCTATTTTCAACAGTCCGCTCATTTGAGCAGGAACACGCTGAACACCATCCAGTGATGTGCGGTGAACTATACACCAGGTGAGGCAAAGATACTTTTGGAGTTGTTTTTTTTCCTTTTTTTTAAACTTAAATTCATATGTGTAGCTCTAATCATTAGGTTGCACATTAGAATAACAAGAAAAAGAAGGGATTTATTTGCTTTCATAAAAACATTATCATAATGATATTATGATATGAATAATGGGTCCAAAAAGTATTTGATAAAGTTGTTATTAAATACTTTTTGGTCCCATTTGGTTTTAACAAAATAAATCAAGTATTGTGAGTGTATTTTACCTTTCTGTACTTGTATCTGAAACAGCAATAGCTATCCTCCATGAAAACCTACTTTGTATGATCACATTCATTTTGTCTTAAAGTCCAGTTTAGAGAAGTATTTCATCTTGGATACAGTATATAATCCTCCATATTGGCAGACACATTAATTTGATTTAATGTTATTGCAAGCAATTAAACAATATTTTTGCATCTGACAAAACACACCCACAAACGCTGGTTTACTCTAATAAAAATGCCATGTTTGTTATAAATACAGTTTTAAAAAAAAATGGAAAAAAAGGCTGGCTTCCGCTGGAGAGACATGTGTCTGCTTGCACTTCTCCCAGTGTGGCAAGTCTGAGTACTGCTAGCTGGTTGTCACTTATCACTTATTCTGCAGCCGAGTAGTCGCAAGAATGGGATCACTAGCGCCCTCTACCACCGTGAGGTGGGATTACTGCGAGCCTCACACAGTGCGTCTTCGCAGCCGTTTTATGATTGCTCAGCACAAAAAATACGTTACACACATACAGTTGTTGACAAAATACACTGTACATTATATACCTCAGCTAACTAAACTATGGAAATGTATAATATAATTCATATAGCAATACGGTCTCACTGCATAGCAGGCCAGCAGTTAGCCGAGTCATTGCGCAATCCATGGTGAGGCTCAACTGGCTGGTGACTCACCGCAAGTCTCTTCTCAGTATTTGAACGGCAAATGTGAAAATTCAGCGATTTTGAATAAAAATAATCTAAAACTGGTGAAGTTAAATGGAAAATAACTTTATAGTATAATCACTGGATACATAAAAAAATTTAATACATTTTTTTTCTTTTTACATTTTTTTTCTTTCCATGATGGCACGTGAGGCCCCGCCTCACCTGACTGCACGTCACTGACACCATCTTTGTTTTCTACCGTCATATAAATTCCTAGATATGGTCAAAATTATTTAAAGTGCACTACGCGTAATAAACGTAACATTATTAATATTGCTACTACGGATAATTTCAACAAAAACTCCTCAAAACAGCCCACTACCTATAATATAGTCTTTTTAAACATAAGATCATTAGCTTCCAAAACGTTATTAGTTAATGAGGTCATTAGAGACAACAATCTTAAGGTCATTGGTCTCAGCGAAACCTGGCTCAAACCAGATGATTTTTCTGCGCTGAATGAGGCATCTCCTCCTAATTATACAAATGCGCATATTGCCCGTCCCATTAAAAGGGGTGGGGGGGTCGCACTAATATACAACGAAAACTTTAACCTTACCCCTAACATAAATAATAAATATAACTCGTTTGAGGTGCTTACTATGAGGTCTGTCACACCGCTGCCTCTCTACCTGGCTGTTATCTACCGCCCCCCAGGGCCCTATTCGGACTTCATCAGTGAATTCTCAGAGTTCATTGCTGATTTAGTGACGCACACCGACAATATAATCATAATGGGGGACTTTAATATCCATATGAATACCCCTTTGGACCCTCCGTGCGTGGCGCTCCAGACTATAATTGATAGCTGTGGTCTTACACAAATAATAAATGAACCCAGGCATCGCAACGGTAATACGATAGATCTAGTGCTTGTCAGGGGTGTCACCACCTCCAAAGTTATGATACTCCAATATACTAAAGTAATGTCCGATCATTACCTTATAAAATTCGAAGTTGTGACTCATTGTCAACAAGTTAATAATAATAATAATAACTGCTATAGCAGCCGCAACATTAATGCTGCCACAACGATGACTCTTGCTGGCCTACTACCTTCGGTAATGGCACCATTCCCAAATTATGTGGGCTCTATTGATAACCTCACTAACAGTGTTGGGTTAGTTACTGAAAACCAGTAACTAGTTATAGTTACTAGTTACTTCATTTCAAAAGTAACTCAGTTACTAACTCAGTTACTTACACCAAAAAGTAATGCGTTACTTTGAAAAGTAACTATTTAGTTACTTATTTTTTTCTTTTTCTTTTTTTAAAGCTCCCATTAATGCCCTTTAGCCTTCATTTCAGTACTGTTATTGCACTGCAGAATAATACAATGTGTTGATCAACTTGACATGCATTTGCATCACTGAACTCTGCTAAGCAATGTGGTCTACATACAACACACAAAGACAAAGATATGTTACAAAGGCCAATTTGTTTCTGGCCAGAACAAATTGGCAAAGCTATTTTAAATAGCTGCAACATAACATACATAAGTAACAAACAGCATAATAACAACATAGCTGTAAACCAAATAAGTACTTTACTTTATTTTTACATACACAAAGCCTAACCAGGCATTTTTTCCTCAAATAATTCTGACACAAAATCATGTCTGAAGCTCAGAACACTCTACACATTTCCCCAGTTTTAGTTTAGAGATAAGGAAAGATTGGCCTGGCCCACTAGGATCCCTCTTTATGTTTGTGAACTTTATAGTCTATACATTTAGAGTGATGTGATAGTCAAACACTCTAGAAGTCTAGGATGAAAGAGTATATAAGAGAATTGACAGCAACGTTCCCTCTAAGGTGCGCGCCTGTGCAATTGCGCACTGCTCAATCGTCCTCTGCGCACGGCAAATCTATGCCACGCACAAAATCAAATAAAAAAATAAGCGCATAACAATTTTCAACACAACACGGACACGACAGAGAAAACAGTTTTTGTCATCATTGTTCAAATATTGTAACGTCTGTCGAGACGCTTTGAGGACATGAATTCCATCCATCACTTTACTGAGCAAAACTCTATATTGTCGGCCAAAAACACATCACCAAAACATTAGTAAAAAAAATGATATCTAGCAAAAGTGGTCATTTTCTGCAGTACAAACCAGACCAAAAGCAACTTTGTTAGATCAACAGCAGCCGCTCGCTCTTTCTCACTTGCGCCAACACATGCACATATGGCACTTAGCCAGTGATGCGTTTACAGCCACACAAAAAGTCGGACAACTCCAACACCACACATAAAGTGTCATTCAAGGTCAGACTCCTTACACTATGATTTACCAATCAAATGTGTGCTTATTCTAGTGTCATTTATTAGGAATCTTAATTTATAAATAATAATCATGAAATGCTATTAGTATATTAAATAAATACTCATAAAAATATATTTTTTACAAACAGGAAGTTGCATGAATGTTCACATGATCCCCTGCTTACATCTCATTGTGCAACATGTGAATGTTTTAATGGGAACTAAATGCAATGTCTGAAAGGGGTACAAATTATTTCCAAAGCAGGACCTCCACCCAGACAAACAATACAAGTACGGTACACAGTTCATGAAAAACAATATTTGTTGTTATTGTCATTATAAGTGGGCCTAAACACTTATGTTAGAAAAGTAAATGACTGCTGTCATTTGATTATAATAATAAGAGAATGTTGTATGTCTATCTGTGTTGGCCCTGCGATGAGGTGGGGACTTGTCCAGGGTGTACACCGCCTTCCGCCAGAATGCAGCTGAGATAGGCTCCAGCGACCCCGAAAGGGACAAGCGGTATAAAATGGATGGATGGATGGAGATGTAAGTTGTTATTTAGTCAGGTTTGGGACAGGTGTGCTGCTGGTGTAGCCACAGTGTGCACGTCTGATGTTGCTCACATGGGCTCCACTCAATGCTCACAGACTTTTTGCGTTTGCTCACACATGAACAATTAGAGGGAACATTGATTGACAGAGTGTGTACCTTCAGTGCTGAATGATGAACAGAGGCAGAGTTAATCCTTAAGTGGTGGAGGGAAAGTGGCATCGGAGTCTCTGTCTCTCTTTACTAGCTACGTCGAAGCATGTTGCTTATGTAGCTTGTTGCAGCACTCAGCAGATTTGAATTGCTGTTTTGGGCAGTAGATGGGATCTTTGATCCAAAGCACAATTTACATTTAACTAAAATGTTATTTTCTTTGTGCTCGACAAAAGAATAGTAGTGAAAATATCTCCAACAAACTCGACTGCAGCTCCGCCATGATCAGACACGCCCCCCTCCTCTCTCTCTTTACTCCCCACACTCAGACACACACAGAGCGCACATCTCTCTTCTCCGGTTTGGGACACAAGAAGAATCAGAACTACGACACTAACACACTTTATACTACATTAAAAGTAATGTAAAATAACGCAGTAACGCATCATGTAGTAACGGTAACTGAGTTACTGAAAAATAAAAAATAACGCGTTAGATTACTAGTTACCGCCGAAACTAACGGCGTTATAGTCCCAACACTGCTCACTAACAACTTTAACGACGCCCTGCGCGACACCATTGATAGTATAGCACCGCTAAAGCTAAAAAGGGCCCCTAAAAGGCGTACCCCATGGTTTACAGAAGAAACTAGAGCTCATAAATTATCATGTGGAAAGCTGGAACGCAAATGGCGCGCGACTAAACTTGAGGTTTCCCATCAAGCATGGAGTAATAGTTTAATAACTTATAAACGCATGCTTACCTTAGCTAAAGCTAAATATTACTCAAATCTCATTCGCCTCAACAAAAACGATCCTACATTTTTGTTTAGTACAGTAGCATCGCTAACCCAACAAGGGACTCCTCCCAGTAGCTCCACCCACTCGGCAGATGACTTTATGAATTTCTTTAATAAGAAAATTGAACTCATTAGAAAGGAGATTAAAGACAATGCATCCCAGCTACAACTGGGTTCTATTAACACAGATACGACTGTATATACGACAGACACTGCCCTCCAAAATAGTCTCTCTCTTTTTGATGAAATAACATTGGAAGAATCGTTAAGGCGTGTAAATGGGACAAAACAAACAACATGTTTACTTGACCCACTTCCTGGGAAACTTATCAAGGAGCTTTTTGTATTATTAGGTCCATCAGTGCTAAATATTATAAACTGATCACTTTCCTCTGGCACTGTTCCACTAGCATTCAAAAAAGCGGTTATTCATCCTCTGCTCAAAAGACCTAACCTCGATCCTGATCTCATGGTAAACTACCGACCAGTGTCCCATCTTCTGTTTATTTCGAAAATCCTCGAAAAAATTGTTGCACAGCAGCTAAATGAACACTTAGCGTCTAACAATCTCTGTGAACCCTTTCAATCCGGTTTCAGGGCAAATCACTCTACAGAGACAGCCCTCGCAAAAATGACTAATGATCTATTGCTAACGATGGATTCTGATGCGTCATCTATGTTGCTGCTTCTTGATCTTAGCGCTGCTTTCGATACCGTCGATCATAATATTTTATTAGAGCGTATCAAAACACGTATTGGTATGTCAGACTTAGCGTTGTCTTGGTTTAACTCTTATCTTACTGACAGGATGCAGTGCGTCTCCCATAACAATGTGACATCGGACTATGTTAAGGTAACGAGCGGAATCCCCCAGGGTTCGGTTCTTGGCCCTGCACTCTCTAGAAATTACATGCTGCCGCTAGGCGACATCATACGCAAATACGGTGTTAGCTTTCACTGTTATGCTGATGACACCCAACTCTACATGCCCCTAAAGCTGACCAACACGCCGGATTGTAGTCAGCTGGAGGCGTGTCTTAATGAAATTAAACAATGGATGTCCGCTAACTTTTTGCAACTCAACGCTAAGAAAACGGAAATGCTGATAATCGGTACTGCTCGACACCAACACCTATTTAATAATACCACCTTAAAGGCCTACTGAAACCCACTACTACCGACCACGCAGTCTGATAGTTTATATATCAATGATGAAATCTTAACATTATAACACATGCCAATACGGCCGGGTTAACTTATAAAGTGACATTTTAAATTTGCCGCTAAACTTCCGGTTCGAAACGCCTCTGAGGATGACGTATGCGCGTGACGTAGCCCGACGAACACGGGTATGCCTTCCACATTGAAGCCGGTACGAAAAAGCTCTGTTTTCATTTCATAATTCCACAGTATTCTGGACATCTGTGTTCGTGAATCTGTTTCAATCATGTTCATTGCATTATGGAGAAGGAAGCCAAGCAAGCAAAGAAGAAAGTTGTCGGTGCGAAATGGACGTATTTTTCGAACGTAGTCAGCCACAACAGTACACAGCCGGCGCTTCTTTGTTTACATTCCCGAAAGATGCAGTCAAGATGGAAGAACTCGGATAACAGAGACTCTAACCAGGAGGACTTTTGATTTGGATACACAGACGCCTGTAGAGAACTGGGACAACACAGACTCTTACCAGGATTACTTTGATTTGGATGACAAAGACGCAGACGTGCTACTGTGAGTATGCAGCTTTGGCTTTTTTTTGCGTATGTACGTAACTTTTTTAAAATATATAAGCTTTATGAACCTTGGGTTAGGTGAACGGTCTTTTGGGCTGAGTGATTGTGTGTGTTGATCATGTGTTTGAATTGTATTGGCGTGTTCTATGGAGCTAGGAGCTAGCAGAGGAGCTAGGAGCTAGCATAACACGTACCGTACCGTAAGTGCGCGTCACGTACGTAACTTTTTAAAAATATATAAGCTTTATGAACCTTGGGTTAGGTGAACGGTCTTTTGGGCTGAGTGATTGTGTGTGTTGATCGGGTGTTTGAATTGTATTGGCGTGTTCTATGGAGCTAGGAGCTAGCAGAGGAGCTAGGAGCTAGCATAACAAACACGCAGGTGTTATTATGCAGGATTAATTTGTGGCATATTAAATATAAGCCTGGTTGTGTTGTGGCTAATAGAGTATATATATGTCTTGTGTTTATTTACTGTTGTAGTCATTCCCAGCTGAATATCAGGTACCGTGAGTATGCAGCCTTGGCTGCTAAACATTCGATAACTTGACCGTATGTGCGCGTCACGTACGTAACTTTTTAAAAATATATAAGCTTTATGAACCTTGGGTTAGGTAAACGGTCTTTTGGGCTGAGTGATTGTGTGTGTTGATCAGGTGTTTGAATTGTATTGGCGTGTTCTATGGAGCTAGGAGCTAGCAGAGGAGCTAGGAGCTAGCATAACAAACACGCAGGTGTTTTTATGCAGGATTAATTTGTGGCATATTAAATATAAGCCTGGTTGTGTTGTGGCTAATAGAGTATATATATGTCTTGTGTTTATTTACTGTTGTAGTCATTCCCAGCTGAATATCAGGTCACCCCCGGCTCTCACAGCATCTTCCCTATCTGAATAGCTTCAACTCCCCACTAGTCCTTCACTTGCACTTTACTCATCCACAAATCTTTCATCCTCGCTCAAATTAATGGGGAAATTGTCGCTTTCTCGGTCCGAATCTCTCTCACTTCATGCGGCCATCATTGTAAACAATAGGGAACTTTGCGTATATGTTCAACTGACTACGTCACGCTACTTCCGGTAGGTGCAAGCCTTTTTTTTATCAGATACCAAAAGTTGCAATCTTTATCGTCGTTGTTCTATACTAAATCCTTTCAGCAAAAATATGGCAATATCGCGAAATGATCAAGTATGACACATAGAATAGATCTGCTATCCCCGTTTAAATAAAAAAAATTCATTTCAGTAGGCCTTTAACATTTGACAATCAAACAATTACACAAGGCGACTCGGTAAAGAATCTGGGTATTATCTTCGACCCAACTCTCTCGTTTGAGTCACACATTAAGAGTGTTACTAAAACGGCCTTCTTTCATCTCCGTAATATCACTAAAATTCGTTCCATTTTGTCCACTAGCGACGCTGAGATTATTATTCATGCGTTCGTTACGTCTCGTCTCGATTACTGTAACGTATTATTTTCGGGTCTCCCTATGTCTAGCATTAAAAGATTACAGTTGGTACAAAATGCGGCTGCTAGACTCTTGACAAGAACAAGAAAGTTTGATCATATTACGCCTATACTGGCTCACCTGCACTGGCTTCCTGTGCACTTAAGATGCGACTTTAAGGTTTTACTACTTACGTATAAAATACTACACGGTCTAGCTCCATCGTTTCTTGCCGATTGTATTGTACCATATGTCCCGGCAAAAAACCTGCGTTCAAAGAACTCCGGCTTATTAGTGATTCCCAGAGCCCAAAAAAAGTCTGCGGGCTACAGAGCGTTTTCTATTCGGGCTCCAGTACTCTGGAATGCCCTCCCGGTAACAGTTAGAGATGCTACCTCAGTAGAAGCATTTAAGTCCCATCTTAAAACTCATTTGTATACTCTGGCCTTTAAATAGACCCATGCTGCAGAGTCTTGTCAACCAAGACAGCCCCACAGCATCCAGAGCCTTAAGGAACTCCGGGCGGATCTCATGTACCCCCGGGGCCTTGCCACAGAGGAGCTTTTTAACTACCTCAGCAACCTCAGCCCCAGAAATAGGAGAGCCCACCACAGATTCCCCAGGCACTGCTTCCTCATAGGAAGACGTGTTGGTGGGATTGAGGAGGTCTTCGAAGTATTCCCTCCACCGATCCACAACATCCGCAGTCGAGGTCAGCAGAACACCATCCTCACCATACACGGTGTTGATAGTGCACTGCTTCCCCTTCCTGAGGCGGCGGATGGTGGTCCAGAATCGCTTCGAAGCCGTCCGGAAGTCGTTTTCCATGGCTTCCCCGAACTCCTCCCATGTCCAAGTTTTTGCCTCCGCGACCGCTGAAGCCGCACACCGCTTGGCCTGTCAGTACCTGTCCGCTGCCTCAGGAGTCCTATGAGCCAAAAGAACCCGATAGGACTCCTTCTTCAGCTTGACGGCATCCCTCACCGCCGGTGTCCACCAACGGGTTCTAGGATTACCGCCACGACAGGCACCAACTACCTTGCGGCCACAGCTCCAATCAGCCGCATCGACAATAGAGGTGCGGAACATGGTCCTCTCGGACTCAATGTCCAGCACCTCCCTCGTGACATGTTCAAAGTTCTTACGGAGGTGGGAATTGAAACTCTCTCTGACAGGAGACTGCCAGACGTTCCCAGAAAACCCTCACAATGCGTTTGGGCCTGCCAGGTCTGTCCGGCATCCTCCCCCACCATCGCAGCCAACTCACCACCAGGTGGTGATCGGTAGAAAGCTCCGCCCCTCTCTTCACCCGAGTGTCCAAAACATGAGGCCGCAAATCCGATGACACAACTACAAAGTCGATCATGGAACTGCGGCCCATGGTGTCCTGGTTCCAAGTGCACATATGGACACCCTTATGCTTGAACATGGTGTTCGTTATGGACAATCCGTGACGGGCACAAAAGTCCAATAACAAAACACAACTCGGGTTCAGATCCGGGTGGCCATTCTTCCCAATCACGCCTCCCCAGGTTTCACTGTCGTTGCCAATATGAGCGTTGAAGTCCCCCAGTAGAACGAGGGAATCACCCGGGGGAGCACCCTCAAGTACTCCTTCGAGTGAACCCAAAAAGGGTGGGTACTCTGAGCTGCTGTTTGGCGCGTAAGCGCAAACAACAGTCAGGACCCTTCCCCCCCACCCAAAGGCGGAGGGAAGCTACCCTCTCATCCACCGGGTTAAACTCCAACATGCAGGCTCTGAGCCGGGGGGCAACAAGAATTGCCACCCCAGCCCGTCGCCTCTCGCTGCTGGCAACGCCAGAGTGGAAGAGAGTCCATCCCCTCTCGAGAGAACTGGTTTCAGAGCCCTTGCTGTGCGTCGAAGTGAGTCTGACTATATCTAGCCGGAACTTCTCCACCTCGCGCACTAGCTCAGGCTCCTTCCCCACCAGCGAGGTGACGTTCCACATCCCAAGAGCTAGCTTCTGTAGCGAGGATCAGACCGCCAAGTGCCCTGCCTTCGGCTGCCGCCCAGCTCACATTGCACCCGACCTCTATGGCCCCTGCTATGGTTGGTGAGCCCATTGGAGGGGGGACCCACGTTGCCTCTTCGGGCTGTGCCCGGCCGGGCCCCATGGGGACAGGCCCGGCCACCAGGCGCTCGGCATCGTGCCCCAACTCCGGGCCTGGCTCCAGAGGGGGGCCCCGGTGACACGCGTCTGGGCGAGGGAAATCTGAGTCTCGGTTCTTGTATTTCCATAGAAGTCTTCGACTTTGTTTTTATTTTGTTTTCTCTAATTGATTGCTGGCCTCTATTCATGCTGAATTTCCTTTTCGGCAGATTGCTCCGTCCACTTCCTCTTGAGAACCAGCAAGTGTTGACAGGGATGGGACCATTGCTATGGTAACCGCATTTAAATGGGTTCAGGTGGGAGCACTCGGGGGTGGATTGCATGGAGGACACAAAAAATGTTTTCGACCGTGCCGTGCCGTGCGTGGTCAGGTCTCGCTGCTGTGACTATGTTCAATCCAAGGTCAGCATACTAACAATGACATTATGTTCTATTGCCTACATTTGATTTCATTTTGATAGCTTAAAATAAATGGATTGTCATATCCAAACATATTTCCACAGTACTGGACATTGAATCTTTTGCACGCGTCAAACTAAGTCAACACAGTCGCCCTCAGTATCAGCATAAAGGTCTATACAATTTCTATGTTACCATCATTTATAAATATGCAAAATTTGATCTCTTCTATTGCGAATTGGGACATCTCCACACCCTTGTTTCTAAGCCAATCTCTGATCCCCTCCCAAAACACATGTACACTCTCACATTACACAAACGGATGATTGACATCCTCTACAGCTCCACAGATATGACAGCCATCAACCTCCGTGTTAAATTTAAGTTTCAAAAAGTCTTTTGAAGGGTATATTCCATTAAAGCGTTCGAGTATTGCCGGGAAAAGAGCGAAGACGCACATTGGGGTTTGTTGCATGGTTGTATCATGGTTAAGAGGAGAGTATATTTACAGCTAGAATTCACCAACTCAAGTATTTCATACATATATATATATATATATATATATATATATATATATATATATATATATATATATATATATATATATATGTATATATGTATATGTATGAAATACTTGACTTGACTTATATATATATATATATATATATATATATATATATATATATATATATATATATATATATATATATATATATATATATATATATATATATATATGAAATACTTGACTTTCAGTGAATTCTAGCTATATATATATATTTTATTATACATATTAATAAAATAAATACTTGAATTTCAGTGTTCCGGGGGCTATCCAGTAGATGGCAGCATTGTCCTGTTTAACTTCTCCGTTCATGTCTGAGTATATCATTTCGGCCACCGTGTTCAATGGAGAAGTCTGTTTTACAAAATGTACAGGCAACATACATACCCCTTCCCCTTCGAACTGTCCTGGATGAAATTCTTGTTTCCATTCGTTTTGGAACTTGTAAGCGTATTTCTTCATCTTGCTCGTCGACGGTGTCGCCATGTCTGTAACTTCCTCGTTCTTCTGCTTTGTCTCCTTGTTGTGTGCACAGTTGTGCACTCTACTCTCTAAAAGCCGTAGATGTTATGACGTCATTGGGCAGGCAAGCTGTTTATATTGTGGGAAAGCGGACGTGAGAACAGGCTGTCCCCCCACTCACGTCCACATTGAGCTGGAGGGGGCATGGCCTCCAGCTCCGGCTGAATACCGGGAGTTTGTCGGGAGAAAATTTCTGCCGGGAGGTTATCGGGAGAGGCGCTGAATACCGGGAGTCTCCCGCTAAAAACGGGAGGGTTGGCAAGTATGATCCTATCCTATACTAATGTTGGTCATTATGGTGGTACTTTGAGAACCAAGTGTTTTCTGAGGTGGTAAAAAAAACACTGCGCTATAGCATTTAACTACGGAGCTCTTAAAGGGACATGGATGTTTTGCGAGATCTCGCAATACTTTTTGCGAAATCTCGCAAAAGGTTTTTTTCCTATGTCAGTGAACCGGAAGTAAAACAGACACAGCGATGGAGGAGCGGGAGCATGCGGGAACCCACCCATCATCTGTGCTCTGTTGTGGGACCATAATACGATTTGATGTCTTTATATGTTAGGCCAATACTAAAATAGAAATCAATACATTTCTCCCACGGATGATGGATAGGCTCATTGGCGTTGTTAGGCCTAAAATATTCTTAAAGGCCTACTGAAACCCACTACTACCGACCACGCAGTCTGATAGTTTATATATCAATGATGAAATCTTAACATTGCAACACATGCCAATACGGCCGGGTTAACTTATAAAGTGCAATTTTAAATTTCCTGCGACACTTCCGGTTGAAAACGTCTAGATATGATGACGTATGCGTGTGACGTCACGGAGAGAGCGGAAGTATTCGGACCCCATTGGATCCAATACAAAAAAGCTCTGTTTTCATCCCAAAATTCCACAGTATTCTGGACATCTGTGTTGGTGAATCTTTTGCAATTTGTTTAATGAACAATGGAGACTGCAAAGAAGAAAGCTGTAGGTGTGATCGGTGTATTAGCGGCGGACTACAGCAACACAACCAGGAGGACTTTGAGATAGATAGCAGACGCGCGGGCCGCCGACCGCATCGGTGATCGGGTGAAGTCCTTTGTCGCTCCGTTGATCGCTGGAACGCAGGTGAGCACGGGTGTTGATGAGCAGATGAGGGCTGGCTGGCGTAGGTGGAGAGCTAATGTTTTTAGCATAGCTCTGTAAGGTCCCGTTGCTAAGTTAGCTTCAATGGCGTCGTTAGCAACAGCATTGTTAAGCTTCGACAGGCTGGAAAGCATTAACCGTGTATTTACATGTCCATGGTTTAATAGTATTGTTGATCTTCTGTCTATCCTTCCAGTCAGGGGTTTATTTATTTTGTTTCTATCTGCATTTGAGCCCGATGCTATCACGTTAGCTCCGTAGCTAAAGTGTTTCGCCGATGTATTGTCGTGGAGATAAAAGTCACTGTAAATGTCCATTTCGCGTTCTCGACTCTCACTTTCAAGAGGATATAGTATCCGAGGTGGTTTAAAATACAAATCCGTGACCCACAATAGAAAAAGGAGAAAGTGTGGAATCCAATGAGCCCTTGTACCTAAGTTAGGGTCAGAGCGAAAAAAGATACGTCCTGCACTGCACTCTAGTCCTTCACTCTCACGTTCCTCATCCACGAATCTTTCATCCTCGCTCAAATTAATGGGGTAATGGTCGCTTTCTCGGTCCGAATCTCTCTCGCTGCATTGTAAACAATGGGAAAATGTGAGCAGCCCTTCCTCCTGTGACGTCACGCTACGTCCGGTATAGGCAAGGCTTTTTTTTATCAGCGACCAAAAGTTGCGAACTTTATCGTCGTTGTTCTCTACTAAATCCTTTCAGCAAAAATATGGCAATATCGCGAAATGATCAAGTATGACACATAGAATGGATCTGCTATCCCCGTTTAAATAAAAAAATTCAATTCAGTAGGCCTTTAAGCCCCCCTAAATTGGTGTTATATTTCTTTTTTTTTTTTTTCTTTTCTTTTTTTCACAAATACATGCCGACATATTCATTATAAAGTGGCCCGAATATGAGTTTAAATAAATAATCATATAACCTGACATTATTCACTCAGTTTCCCCTCACTTCATAGCGTAAGGTAGAGAGCCCCTTCGGTGCGTCGGTTTCCAATCCATTCCACTTGTTCATATAGAAAATGCCCACATCACTCAAAATCCAGTCCACATTTTCTCTGCGACCTTGCTTGCGGTCCTGTAGGTGTGTAGCTTTGAAGCACACAACGCTGCAGAACGAGAACGTGAACGGATGCAAAATGGACATAAGAAACTTTTTCAAGAAAGTATGTATTCATCACTGCTTGTAGTAAAATGTATTAGCTCCACTTTACACCAGGTCTGTGTTTGACAAATAAAAACCTGTCTAGTACAC
Organism: Entelurus aequoreus; assembly: GCF_033978785.1. Lineage (NCBI taxonomy): Eukaryota > Metazoa > Chordata > Actinopteri > Syngnathiformes > Syngnathidae > Entelurus > Entelurus aequoreus. Next base: position 31,753,056 of record NC_084752.1, on the reverse strand, counting down.
TATAGACAGCCGCTGTGCACGTCGTACATTTGTTGTTTTGCAGGCAAAAGTTACATTCCCGCTCTAAAACAATGCTTCTACTTAGTTAGCTAATTAGCCTGAAATGCATCATGAGGGTCCTGGTTATTTATAAAGTTAAATGTGCACTCTTTTTTACCATTTGCTATCTTTGGGGTTACTTCCTTCTGGAGCATCAGATGTGTTTCTCACTTTACACATCAAATCAAATCAACTTTATTTATAAAGCACATTTAAAATTTACCACAGGGGTAGCCAAAGTGCTGTACAATGGGAAGGTTAAATGATAATGTAGTGGATTGTCCGAAGCTTAAACAGGCAACAAAAGTAGTTTAGTACAACAAATGTATTTACCCATTATCAGAAGTGCAGGTTGAATTAAGTTGGCCGTGCAGACAGACCACATGTTACTACAAACAAGACACACACAAGCCAAAATCACTGTCGAGTTCCGGTCTTCTGACATTTTTTATATGTCTCTTGTGCGTCATTGTTTGTTATCTAAATGCGTCAATGTCTTGTTGTTTTCCCTATCTGTTCCATAACAACTCGAATCCTTTAGACAGTCAACACATTCTGTAGACAGGTTGGCACGACTTAATATTCACTTTTGTCCCACAACTGGTCCATTCAATGGCACAAAATACAAGAGAATTGAAAATGAGCGGACATTCTTAAAAGACAAGAAATATAGGTCAAAAGGTCAGAAATTCTACGACATACCCTCCTTCCAGGGTCTTAAGACCCTGGACCAAAACAATTTCTGATGTAGACCACTAGTTAAATCTCTACCACAGATAGAGGCAAAAACCTCAATGTTTTTATACGAGGCAAAAATTCCGTCTATGACCCTCCTTCAGAGCGATCGCTGTTACCAGCCTGCAGTAAAACCATCTCACAGAACACAATTAGTGGCCTACCCTTTGATTTAGTAAAGGAATAACAAATACTTTGATCATGAACATCATTGAACATAAATAGATGAATGTATATAGACTTATGACTGTAAGATATTTGCAAAAATATTTTTCCCGGCATTTGCAATGAATGTAGTTACCAATATTGTTGATTATCAATTGATTTTGAACACACAACTGAATTTCGTATGAGTCCATGTTCGATTAGTGCTCGTATAGATGGCTCGGTGGTGCCTCAGGCTGATGGCCTGCCGACACCTCGTTGGGCTTTTGGCTGCCTTGGTGAAGAAAGAGATCCACTCAAACAGTCTGTCTCTGTCTCTTCTTGGGGTGTGGTTCAGTCCATTGGGCAGACTGTTCAGTGGCCGGTGCGTGCTGGCCGAAATTGGGGAAAATTCAGGTAAAGTTGGAGCTGTGGGGGCTATGGGGAAGGCTGGGGCAGAGGATGGGGCGTGGGGCTTTGGTCCAGGCCCTCGGCTTGCTTCAGGCCTCCTCGCCGCTTCGGCACTCCAGACACTTCTTTCCACAGCTGCTGGAGTCCCGGTGGACACATTGGCTGGCAACCTTAGTTGTTCTCGTCATCGCTGGCAAGGTGTTGTCTCTCCTCTCGGTTCCTTCCAGTCAGGTATCGGGTGTTGATCCTGGATTTGCTTTGACCGTGCCCCTCTTAGCGAGTGCAAGGGAATCTGGAGTGGCTGCTTTCATCCTCAAATCTGCACAGAGGAACTGGCACACAAATTCTACATTTTGCAAACTTACCATTTTGGTCTCATGGTCTTTCCACCTTCCTAGGAAGCTGCTGGTCCTGAGAAGTGCTGATCTTGTGACTGAAGAAGATTAACCTGTTTTCTTAAAATAGGTGCCGTTGTTTGACCTAATCTTTTTGGGGAAACCATGTCGGGATATTAGATCATTCACAAAACATTTAATTACTGAATTGGCACCCTCCTTTGAGGTTGGGGTTGCTTTCGCCAACCACTGCAATTGTCAATCTAAATCATTACGTTCCTTTATCCTTGTACCGGATTGATCATATCGATTAGATAAAACCTCAACACGCTCAAACTTGACCCAATCCAAACTCACCTCCCCCCTCTGTCCCTCCCACAGGGACAGTGTTAGTCGTAGTAATAGTAATAGTAGTAGTAGTAGTAGTATTAGTAGTTTCAGAAACATCCAAGAAAAAGAAAAGACAGCTGATAGTCAAGCGCAGCAAGAACAGAGGCGGAGGACAGGTCATGTTTGAGGTCACTGTTCGCTTTTGCAATAGTACTTTGATATTTTACAACACCTAGTGAACTATTGTGGCCTCAATAATTCACTAAATAGTTGTATTTAATTTAGTCTATCTATGATGGGACAATGCACAGAAACATTAAGTTCAGAAACAGATGTTCTGTACCAGATTATATCTAAAAAAGCTACTTTCCATCTGCAGTCCCCGGCTACCTAAATTAAAGTGATCCAAAAATAAAGCAATAAAATGATGACACTAATTAATCATAATAAATATATACATTCATAATAATCAATAATTAATCAAAAATAATCATACTGTAGCATGTAATCAATTATAAGAAAAGTCACCAAATGCCCCTTCATGGACACATACTTACCATACAATACAATCACACCTTATTTACATCATCACACAAAGACAATACATGCTCTTGTTCACATCTGTCATCATTCGTAAAAACAACCAAGATTTTAACAGCCATACCTCAAAATTTACAACAAAAATGCTCTCATGGATAAATATAATACTCACTAAATTGATGTGTCAACATAATGCCCCTCTTAGTGACCGTCTGAGCAGCCTTGATTGCTCCAAAGCCACTTTTTAATTTCAAATTTTCTATTCCTTTTGTTATAACGTGGAGAAGGCTAATTGGTCTGTACATGTTCTGGTCTTCTTTATTTCCTGCTTTATGGATTTAATCATAGTAGCAGTTTCTCGACGTGGTAGGGAAAGTGTTTTCCGTTATTGATTTATTTATCAATTGTTGTTATACGAGCAATAATACAATCCTAATATGTTTTTAGGAAGATAGTGTCCAACCCATATATATATCTCTAGATCGTGAGTCTGATAATGCAGTGAAGATTTTGTTTAACATTGCTTCATTTGTTAATTCTAAAATTAGTCCATCCTGAATAAATGACAATTATTTGCACTGATTTTGAGGGATTTTTTATTCAGGGTTTGTACAGACTGGATGAAATGTTCATTAAAATTATTACTTATGTCCAGACTGTCTGCGATAGTAGCGCCATTGATATTTAATGTTATAGTGTTGTTTCTTGTTTGCTCTCTTTCCGTAAGTTTGTATCTGGTTTTCCATAACTCTCTATTGTTCCCTTTTGCAGCTTTGATTAATTCTAAATGAAAGTCAGCCTTAGACTTCCGCATAAACATTGTAACTTTGTTCCTCCAAACTTTTAAAATCATACGATCTGTATTTAGACCTGTTATAATTGCTCTTATGAGAGCTGAGTCCTCATGTCTTTATTAGAATCCAAATTGTTTTATTAATCCAATGGTATTTTTATTTTACACTCTTCTTTCTGGTTTTGTATTTGTGTATTTACAGATGTTCTCTTTGCTTTTTGTCATCCAATTGTAATTCTAGTAGGGCTGCTTATCCTTTGTATCATTGTAGAAGCCGTTTATAATATCCTTAAGTTTCTTTCTACGCGTCTTATTTAACCAGTCCAGATTAACGTCCCCCATGACGTTACTTCTTTCATACTATGCTGTTTGAGGATGTCTGAAAATGAATCAAGAAAAATGTCTTTAGCTGTGGTCGGTCAGTATACTACAATTACCTTGAAATACATTTCTGAGGAAAATGTGATTTTAATTTCAACATACTCAAATTGATCTACTTTTAATGTTTTCTCTTTCATAAATCATAAATCCTCCCCCCTTTGTCACTCGATCTGTCTTTTCTGTAATCTTGTACCCCGGGACATTAATTAGAACGAAAGGTGTTGTGGGTTTTAACCATGTCTCTGATAGACAAGGTATCCCAGATTAGAGTCTGACAATAACTGCTGTATTTGTTCAGTATATTTCCTGTGGTAGAAAGTTTAATAATGTGGACACGTTTGTTACTGAATACTTTCTACAGACTTCTGTCTCTAAGCGACTTTGTGTATGTAATAAGCAACTACAATTTGTTATTTTAGCTCAGCTGTTGTATAGCTGCTAGCTCCTTGTAGCCTACAGCAGGAGTGTCCAAATTGCAACCAATAGCTATGTTTTTAACAGACAACCAAAATAATTGAAAATGTGGTATTTGCGTATCGGTTCAATCAGCGGCAGCTACGCCCTGTTTTATCATTTGACCTACATTTTTGGTTTCGTAGGCAGGACAGAGGGAACAATGTGGGTCATTAGTTGTCCATCTTACACCATTCTAATTGTTGTAAGGATAGTTCACATGAGCGGCCATACCTTGAGTCCCACCATATATAAGAGTCAAAAGGCTCCTATTATGAGTCGTCTAATTGGTGATCATACACTTTGGCGGTTTGGGTGGCAGGGCACACGGACGCACCTCAGTCAGCTAGTGCTAGGACAGTTGGAGCAGTCCCCGTCTTCCACTCGTTCCTGGGAGGCGTCCCCAGTAGTTGTCAGCTGATGTCGTGCTGTCAGGCAACATCAGGAAGTTCCTTCTGTGCAGTATTGAATTGTCAGGGCACAGTTCGTAAGCAGGTCCTTACAAGGTGTGTGCAGGTTGACCACAAAGGAATGCTTCAAAGATTGCGTTGAACATTGTCCGTTGACACTTATGTCCAGCAGGGGTCTGTTTGTATCCTGCTGTTCATCCTGCTGTCACACCTGTATTTTTTGTGAGCATGTTCTGGCTACAACTTTGGAGCTTGTCTTGTTCAGAGAAGTTGGCAGTCCCCCTGCTGCATATCCTTTCCACCCTCGCTTGACCTAGCACAACCGTGGCTACCACCCAAGTCCGTCTGTATGGTTTTACGTTTTGTTGAGGTTTTTTCCTCCAGAATTTGGAACTCAAAACATGTACACCCATCGTTTTCATATCCTCTCGGTTAGTTCAATTTTGCATATCACGTTTTAAAATTACAGTCTTAACTATCCCATGAATTGCTAATCAATAACCTTAATTCAAAGATTATACGTACTACTTCATGTGTATTTAAGTACCCTTTTAATTCACTTAAAGATTATCTATAAGTTAATTTAAACTATCATTTGTCTATCAGTAGGCGCGAGCAAGCTGTCATGCTTGCACTCTGACCTCCCGCTGTGCGTGATATTCTCCAAAACAAAAGAATGTATTTATTCACGTTTCTCCATATCTTTCAGCTAAATCTTTTAATCTTTTAACTTTTAATGTCCGCACTGTTTTTATTTGTATTGTCTGCATTTTAATTTTGCTTTTGTTTTCTTTCATTTCACTTTGTTGCATGAAAAACGCCACACAAACAAAGCTGCCCCGCCTTGCCTTGCCTGTCTCCGACTGGTTATCCAACCTAGTCACAACAAACACACAAGGCCATGCTCTAAGCGCCAGACCTAATCACACTTCTCCTCTTTTTTAACACTTTACATATCGGCTCTTATTCTAATTATTAATGTAGGCTGTTATTTGTAATTATTATTCAACACTATTCACAGCAAACAGTTGTAAAGTTATAGTTATTCGCATTATACTCTCAAAATCTATAGCTAACTGAAAGCTGTTGAGATTTGATTTGCCTCCTTTATCTCAGTGGCCTAGTGGTTAGAGTGTCCGCCCTGAGATCGGCAGGTCGCAAGCTCAAAACTCCGGCCGAGTCACACCAAAGACCACAAAAAACTCTGGAGCCAAATCACCAAAAACGATTCCCGGGCGTATGGTATGGTGTACTGCAATGTCTAAATAAAACTATAAATTACTCCAAACTAAAATGTCAGACTGCACTTTAAAGTTACTTTTATTAAATTAATTTCCAAACTAACCACCACCACAGCAGACATCTTCCTCAATCCTATCCCAATACTCCCATAAATTAGAAAGGTGTTTCACAACAGTGGTTAAGTAGTTATTTTAAGTAATAGATCTCAATATGTAGAAATTAATAAGACTAAATTTGCCCTAGTGTGTGAATGTTGTCTGTCTATCTGTGTTGGCCCTGTGATGAGGTTGCGACCTGTCCAGGGTGCAAAGTCAAATTGTGAAACAAAAATTAAAGTTGAATCAAGTGGAAATTGACAGAGTATATGAACTACATTCTTGAGAATAGTAATTGATCATTAATATGTTGGAAGCCGCATATTGAACATATTAAAGAAAAATATCCAAATCCATTGCTATTCGGTATAAAGTAAAACACATGCTGAATAAGAAATGTCTGCACATGTTATATTATTCATTTATTTTTCCATATGTAATATTGTATGGAAGTTTGGGGAAATGTTTATAGAAGAAATATAGACCCAATACTTAAAATTAAAAGGCTCATTTCAATAATACACAAAGCATTATTATTATGATCATATCAATCCATTTTTTTAAGTCATAATGTGTTAAATGTTCAGATAATTTAATTTTAAAACAATGGCAATTATGTTTCCAAGTAAAGAACAACAGCCTTCCAGTTTGTATTCTTAGCTTGTTTACATTATGAGGAGACACTATCATTTACGGGGGATATTGATTTTTGAAATAGGTCAAGTAAAATAAAATAAAAACACAAATGTATTTCAGTTTTAGGAGTTAAATAATGTACCATCCTCAGTGATGAGCTGAACACATGTAGTTTTTTGTTATGGTTTTGGAGACCCTTGAAAGGTAAAGTTTTTTGAACATTATAAAATATAGTAACAATTACTTTCATCTTTTAACGTTGATGTTCCAGGTAATTTAATGTTCAGTAATTGTATATCATAGGCCAATATAAGCTTTGGCTTCCGCCTATTCTTTTTTCGGTCATTCTTTTTTCTTTTCTTTTCTGTGTGTAAATGTGTATGATTGTTAATATGTCTAATTTACTGTTAAACTGCTCACACAAATTGGTTGATGGTTGATTATATGACCAAAATAAACTTATTTCATCTATTCATTCATTATCTATCGCACTCATAGTTTTATTCCATTTTGCATGTAATTATTCCTATTGATTTCTTCCCCTTTCACTCAAACAACTAAACAAACAAACAAATAAACAAACTTGCAGCTAACCACAATCAACAGCATACCATTTACGAATACCTTCATTTGTCACTTTCTCATCTTTTCTTCACTTTCGTTTTCCTTTACAAATAACATCCTGTATCCATCTCTTCCTTACACTTCACACAATGTTTCTATTTTCTGTTCTCCTAGAAACCATTCACATAACGTAAGGTTATAAACATCCTTTTCCCATATTTTCTCAAACCATCCTCTTCACCCTCCTTCTGTTTTTTCACCTGCTCTCTCTTCCTCTCTCTCTCACTTTCTCTCCTTCTCTCACAATGCAAACACAATAATCCAAAATAATCAGTCTTATAAAATAATTTTAGCTTTAGATATGATTTAGGGCAGTGGTTTTCAACCTTTTTTCCCCAGTAAAATAAAAAAAATAAATTACAGCATAATGTCATCATTTTCTGATTGATTAAATTGTATAACAGTGCACCATATTGCTAATTTGTTGTGGTCTTAATTGACTTATTTGGACAAAAAAAAATAAGAATAACTAAAACGTTTTAAAAATTAAACAAATGATTAAATTATAATAAAGATTTCTATACATATAATCAATCATCAACCTTCTTTGGATATTGTAATAAAGATCCATCTGGGCTCGTGAACTTAATTCTAAATATTTATTTTGTTGAATAATTATTCTTCTATAATTATATTTATAAAGGATTTTGAATTGTCGCTATTTTAAAATATTTAAAATCTCAGGTACCCCTTGGCATACCTTCAAGTACCTCCCTTTTTTGTCCGGGCGGAAACACCATACCCTCCTTTGAGAACTACTGGTTTAGCCTATAAAAAATCCTTTGTCTCATACATCATTACACTGTACAACTCCTCTTCTGTTTCCATTTATACCCTTATTAGTTACTGTTTACTTTTTACTTCTTCTTCCTGAGGGAACTCTCCTGAAGGAATCAATAACGTTTTATCTGTCTATCTATCTATCTATTACTAACCCGAGCACAATTCATGACGTCATGCTCATCTTGCAGACAGTTATTTCCATTTGGTTTTATTCTCTATTTGTAATTCTACATGCACCAATGTCACATAGAAATTTGCTTTCTTTGTTATTTATTTACATTATTATTTCTGGTTTACTTGCTGTCTGTTTACTTAAGTTCTCATATTTTGGTCTGTCTTCCTTCTGATTAGAATTTGTTTAACGCTTCTCTACGTTTTGTTTTGACAATGGCGCTGAGTGGCTCTTATCTGTACTTCTTCAGACTCTTATGTTTCACAGCCTGCACAGATACCCCTAGATGTTTTAGAATATAAATTTAACTTTTATTTTATTGTGTTTATTCCTAAAAAAAATTAAAATGTCAATGTATAATCAATTTATCTTTATCAAATTTAAATTCAATATTATTAATTTATTTGTTGTATAACTATTAATTCAAAGTTACAGTGTGTTCTAATCTATGATGTGTGTGTTTGTCGCAACTTCCCACAGGAACTGTATGGATCAGCAGAGCATCAAGGCTGTACCAAAAAAGTATACTAAACATATAAATGAATGATGAATTAAACAATGTTTCAATGTCCCACAATCCGTATTTATTTATTGATATTTAAACATGTAATTTTCCATATATATTATTTTACTGGACTTAGCAAGCACCTACTACTAGCACACTCTACAGACCGAGAATAACTGTTCAACCACACTTAGTAATGCCAAGCTAGATGCTAACTTAGCCTTACTATGCCTCAGTAAGCAAATTTTTGCTAACCTAGCCCAATGCTATGCCAACCCAATGCTAACCTAGCTCAATGCTATGCTAACACAATGCTAACCTAGCTCAATGCTATGCTAACACAATGCTAACCTAGCTCAATGCTATGCTAACAGTGTCACTCCTCTTCGAACCAATGCCTCGTACAGCTGACACTCACACAGCCTTGTCACACGCACACTCTTATCTCAAAATGTCTCCCAGCTGAGACTCCTTTTTTTATTTTTATTTTTTTATTTTTATATGCGTCACACAGTCACTCACACACAGAATTTACCAGCGAGCAAGAGCCTTTTTTCCCGTACTCAAAATCTCAGTGTGTAAAACAACTGTAATATGGCACAGTCACAATCACCAGTATAGTTAAAAACAAATTCAAATGACTGGAATTCGCTCGCAGCGCCCAAGAGGGGGAGCCTCCCTGCTTAGGCTGCTGCCTCCGCGATCCAACCTCTTGATAAGCGGAAGAAAATAATTATATGGATGGATCATTCACTCATGTGTTTTCTGTACATAACTTTGTCTATTTTCTCACACGCACACACATAACCGACAATTTCCCAGCTCTTGCAGATCAGCGTGGGTGCGAAAAAAGCGTGAGGGAACTCTCACAAAAGCATGAGGGGGGAGGTGAGGAGGAGAGGTTGATTTTTTCAGAGGGAAATTAAAACAGATAAGAAACCATGTGCTACACAAATGTTATTACAATACGCAGATATATATATCTATAAATTTAAAAAACACATTTTTATCCCACAAACCACGCCCCCCTGGTCCGGACCAATATAAACAACTAATGCACGCGTGCTTTTGTGGAATCGGCCGTCTCATATCACAAAAACCAGGTTCCATCATTGCTCATAAAACGGCGATTAACCCGTTTCATTGGAGCAACACCTGCGTTATTCCTGACCAACACGGAAAAACCTGGCCTAACGCCCAGTAGGACCACTGGAAATCACCCAGCAATCCTACAGACTCGTGTCTGGTCAGTCCATACAGTTTCACCAAGTTTCACCAAAGCTCTACCATATGCAGCCCGATCAATACCTGTCTATTTGCAGCAAATTTCCAAATTTGTCGTGACAGCTATACGCTCAGTTGATCTCCTTTACCGGAGTCAATGAGCGGTCACCTATAAGAGGCTTTTCCCACCGCTGCAGTTTCCACATAAACAGATATGTCGCACCTTCATAGACGTCATCAATTTGTATGGGCCAAATGTCACACCAGTTAGCAACTCTTGCCTATAATTTAGCTGTATCCAACTCCGGCTAACCTAATGTACTTGCAGAAAAAAGCATCCTCTGCCAGCAACGACAGAGGATGAAGAGGTTAAAAGAAATTTTTCGTCTCACATAGTCTACGCTTCAAAAACACTCCAAACCACCAAAATTCTATCAACAATCCCCTTATGTTAAAAACAAGAAATCACAAGTTTTCAACAAACTCACAGACAAATGATCACATATATAACAACTCAATCCAACCATAATTTACCCCATTCCAGGTTGTTTTTGGAGAACCTGACCAAACCTATCTTTTATCAAAAATAGATTCAGCAATTAGTCTTATCGATCCGGCTCTCTCCAGGCAGAAAATGTTTACACTTTAAGCAAAACGCTTACCTTGTTATGCGCGCGTGCAGCACACTGTCTGCCTGACTGAGAGAGCGGGAGCGGCTGTCGACCTGTAGCTTCTAAACCATCCTGTTCGTGACGCCAATTTGTGTAGTGGATTGTCCGAAGCTTAAACAGGCAACAAAAGTAGTTTAGTACAACAGATTTATTTACCCATTATCAGAAGTGCAGGTTGAATTAAGTTGGCCGTGCAGACAGACCACATGTTACTCCGGAGCAAACAAGACACACACAAGCCAAAATCACTGTCGAGTTCCGGTCTTCTGCCATTTTTTATATGTCTCTTGTGCGTCATTGTTTGTTATCTAAATGCGTCAATGTCTTGTTGTTTTCCCTATCTGTTCCATAACAACTCGAATCCTTTAGACAGTCAACACATTCTGTAGACAGGTTGGCACGACTTAATATTCACTTTTGTCCCACAACTGGTCCATTCAATGGCACAAAATACAAGAGAATTGAAAATGAGCGGACATTCTTAAAAGACAAGAAATATAGGTCAAAAGGTCAGAAATTCTACGACAATAACACAAGAGAAACGAGCAAGCACAACACAAGACAAACAGCACGATAAAAAATAAATAAATAAAACATAAAAAATAGGTCATGGAGGAGAACAGGAGCTGAGCTCATTCACGTATGACTATCATCAGTAGATAATAATAATAATCACTCCACAACCCCTACTGACCTATAGGAGTCGGGGCAGAGGAGCACAGAAAGTGAGAGAGGAGAGGCCTCTACTGGAAAGGTGAGTAGGAGAATAATGATACATATAAATAAATATTTAAAAAAACATTTTTTTAAATGGCTTATCGAAAGCCATTTGTTTTATTTATTTCTGGGTGGATCATGTTGACTATTGGTCCTCCTAATTGTCAATCATTCTGGTGATGTTACGTAAGGACATATATGTATATATATATATATATATATATATATATATATATATATATATATATATATATATATATATATATATATATATATATATATATATATATATATATATACTGTATATATATATATACAAATGTTTGTATATATATATATATTACACAAGGAAAAGAATCTGGGTATTATCTTCGACCCAACTCTCGTTTGAGTCACACATTAAGAGTGTTACTAAAACGGCCTTCTTTCATCTCCGTAATATCGCTAAAATGTGTTCCATTTTGTCCACTAGCGACGCTGAGATCATTATTCATGCGTTCGTTACTTCTCGTCTCGATTACTGTAACGTATTATTTTCGGGTCTCCCTATGTCTAGCATTAAAAGATTACAGTTGGTACAAAATGCGGCTGCTAGACTCGTGACGAGAACAAGAAAGTTTGATCATATTACGCCTATACTGGCTCACCTGCACTGGTTTCCTGTGCACTTAAGATGTGACTTTAAGGTTTTACTACTTACGTATAAAATACTACACAGTCTGGGCATTCTGCGGCCCGCGGTCCACATCCAGCCCTTTGTGCGTCCCTGTCCGGCCTGCGTGAGGCCAATCATAAATTACAAAATAAATTCTAAAAAGTATCTATGTCGAGTGTGCAATACAACGTATTGCTTTTGTTTTGAAAAGCGTTATTTGTATTACTTCCGTGTGGACGTATGCGCGTGTGTGATTGTGAGTGACTGTGAACAGCGGCAATTACAAAATAAAGTTTAAAAAACATCTATGTCGTGCATGCAATACCACTGTGCTGCTTTTATTTTGAAAAGTGTTATTTATGGGCGTATGTCCGGGTGTAACCTGTGAGTGAAGGTGCACAGCGACAAGTGATGAGACGCTAAAAAAACAAAAGTTGATGACGAATGCCGTTTTTCCAACAAGACATGGACTGCCAAGTATTTCTTTACAGAAATTAAAGGTAAAACCGTGTGCTTAATTTGTGGTACACAGGTTGCTGTGTTTAAAGAATATCATTTGAATCGCCACTACACGACGAAGCACGAGGAAAAATACCGGAATCTGTCTGATAAAGCGCGCGCAAGGGAGGCTGATGCGTTGATGGTAAAACTGCAAACCCACCAAGGACTTTTTGCCAAATTTCACACCCCCAGAGATGAAGCCATCAGGACAAGTTTCGTCATGTCTCACAAATGAGAGTTTATTAAGGAGTGCTTATTGGACTCTGTTGCGCTGATAATGCCCGGTGGCTTTGACTGTTTTTCGCTGGCTTTGGATGAGAGCTGCGATGTACGTAACACCGCCCATCTGCTCATCTTCTTACGTGGGATAACTACAGACTTTCAAATCACGGAGGAGCTGGCAGCCATGTAGTCAATTAAAGAGACAACCACAGGTAATGACTTGTTCACATAGGTAAATGCGTGTTTGGACATGTTAGGACTGAAATGGGACAAGCTGGCAGGTGTGACAATCCAATCCAATCCACTTTATTTATATAGCACATTTAAACAACAAAATGTTTCCAAAGTGCTGCACAACAATATTAAAAACAATATTCAAATATTATCCTTAGCTCCACCAATGACTGAATAAAAACTAAAAATTATTACATATAAAACCAATACAAAAAACAATATAAAATAAATATGATTAAAAACGATTTTTAACAACAGATGGTTGTCCAAATCTGATGGGGAAAAATGTTGGATAATGCAGGATAAAGTGACAGAAATTAACCCTGTGCAGAAATGGACATTTTTGGATTGTATTATACATCAGGAAGTGTTGTGTAAGACAGTGTTAAAAATAAAACCATCAAAAGCAATCTGCTTTTGTATAAAGTTAAGTTAGGTTAAATGAAATTATTATTATTAATTATTATTATTATTATTATTATTTATCTTACGGTATATCAAAAATAATATTGAGCAAAATTTAATTGAAATATTGTCGGTGTGGCCCTCCAGCAGTGCTCGGGTTGCTTATGCGGCCCCTGGTAAAAATTAATTGCCCACCCCTGGTCTAGCTCCAGCCTATCTTGCCAATTGTATTGTACCATATGTCCCGGCAAGAAATCTGCGTTCAAAGAACTCAGGCTTATTGGTGATTCCCAGAGCCCAAAAAAAGTCTGCGGGCTATAGAGCATTTTCTATTCGGGCTCCAGTACTATGGAATGCCCTCTCGGTAACAGTTAGAGATGCTACCTCAGTAGAAGCATTTAAGTCCCATCTTAAAACTCATTTGTATACTCTAGCCTTTAAATCAGGGGTCCCCAAACTTTTTGACTGGGGGGCCGCATTGGGTTAAAACAATTTGGCCGGGTGCCGGGCTGTAATATATATATATATAAGATATATATAGCGCACTTTCCGCGCGTGCGATGATGTCACGTTATCGATGAGATAACCCACATATGCGGTCCTCTCCAAGGTTTCTCATAGTCATTCACACCGACGTCCCACTGGGGTGAGTTTTCCTTGCCCTTATGTGGGCTCTGTACCGCGGATGTCGTTGTGGCTTGTGCAGCCCTTTGAGACACTTGTGATTAAGGGCTATATAAATAAACATTGATTGATTGATTGATATATATATATATATATATATATATATATATATATATATATATATATATATATATATATATATATATATATATATATATATATATATATATATATATATATATATATATATATATGTATATATATATATATATGTATATATATATATATATATATATTCTTTATTCAGAATTACAATCATTGGCGTTGTTAGGCCTATTTTGGCGTTGTAATAAATAAATAAATAAAAAATGGCTTATCGATAAGCCATTTGTTTTATTTGATATATATATATATGTATATATGTGTATATATATATGTATATATATATATATATATATATATATATATATATATATATATATATATATATATATATATATATATATATATATATATATATATATATATATATATATATATATATATATATATATATATATATATATTTATATATATATATATATATACACACACACATATATATATATATGTCCTTACGTAACATCACCAGAATGATTGACAATTAGGAGGACCAATAGTCAACATGATCCACAACATCCTCCAGTATACCATTAAGTCTTTCATGCATATATATCAGTGACGTGCGGTGAGGTTCATGGCTGGTGAGGCACTGACTTCATCACAGTCAGATTTACAAACATATGAACCCTAAAGAGTATCTTATTCACCATTTGATTGGCAGCAGTTAACGGGTTATGTTTAAAAGCTCATACCAGCATTCTTCCCTGCTTTGCACTCAGCATCAAGGGTTGGAATTGGGGGTTAAATCACCAAAAATGATTCCCGGGCGCGGCGCCGCTGCTGCCCACTGCTCCCCACTGCTCCCCACTGCTCCCCTCACCTCCCAGGGGGTGAGCAAGGGGATGGGTCAAATGCAGAGGACAAATTTCACCACACCTAGTGTGTGTGTGACAATCATTGGTACTTTAACTTAACTTTAACTTTACACATATAAACTGTAGCACACAAAAAAACAAATTTAATTAAAAAAAAACGTTATTATGGTCTTACCTTTACTTATAAATGAAGTCCATGCGCAGCTCCTTTTGAACAAAAGCATCGATAACTTGTTTATAGAAGTCTTCCTTATCTTTCTTCAGTTTTAAAAGTCTCTCTGTCTCGATGGAGATCTTCCTTTAAGTATTACCTACTGCTTCGATTGAAAGTCCAGTTTAGAAAACTGTTTTATTTTAGATATGTAATCCTCCATGTTAAAAGTTCAGGCAAGAGGAAAAAATAAACGATCGCTGCTAACTGTTGCTGCTTGTTGTCACTTCTTCTGCAGCCGAGTAGTCACAAGAATGATCTCTGGAATCACTAGCGCCCTCTACCACCAGGAGGCGGGATTACTGCAAGCCTCACACAGTGCGTCTTCGCAGCAGTTTTATGATTGCTCAGCACAAGAAATACGTTACACACATACAGTTGTTGACTAAATACACTGTACATTATATACCTCAGCTAACTAAACTATGGAAATTTATAATATAATTCATATAGCAATACGGTCTCACTGCACAGCAGGCCAGCAGTTAGCCGAGTCATTGCGCAATCCATGGTGAGGCTCAATTCAGTGACGTGCCTCAACTGGCTGGTGACTCACCGCAAGTCTCTTCTCAGTATTTGAACGGCAAATGTGAAAATTCAGCGATTTTGAATAAAAATAATCTAAAACTGGTGGAGTTAAATGGAAAATAACTTTATAGTATAATCACTGGATACATAAAAAAAATGTTTTTCTTTTTTCTTTTACATAAGAAAAATCCAGTGAAGTTTTGAGCTCGTGCGCAACGTTCGCTCGCATCCTGTGCATTTCCTGGGGGCTAAGCCCCCCCTGTCCTTAAAAGCTAGTGACGCCCCTGGGTAGGCTCCTCCATCGCTTTGTCTCTCTCACTTCCGGTTCACCATCAGCTGTGTCTGTTTTACTTCTGGTTCACTGATATAGGAAAAAAAACTTTTGCGAGATCTCGCAAGAAAGTAAGAATTGTTTTCCCTCCATGTCGCTTTAGGGGTTCCGTATTTAACAATCCAGAACAAAATCAAATTAAATTTAAAAAACACAAACTAAGAAATCGACAGAAGAAAGTTAATTTGCTGTTGTGATCATACTTAGCATTTTTAAATTCACTTGTTATCTCTCCCACTCCTTAAGCGTCCTTGGCAATAAATTTTGCAAATGAGGCGATGACGTCATCTAGCAACTTCCAGCGACTTCTATGACAGTCAATAGCTACTTTGTAGGGATGGGCGATACCACACTTTTAGGATTCGATACGATATCGATACTTTTTCTTGCATTTTCATCGATACCGATACCGATACCAATAATTTCTTATTGCCAATTTTTTGTCAGTCAAAAATATTATTACTATTGTTATTATTTAAGACAAATCACAAGACAAATACAGACCATTTATACCACATTTATTATGGTCAATGTATAATAAAAGTAAAATTAAAATAAATAATATAAATATGAAAAATAAATTAAATAATATATATATAATAATAACTATATATTATATATAATAATAATTACATATTAGGGCTTTCCAATTAACAGTCAAATCCGAATTGCAAGAAGCTGCAGTTATTTTTTAAAGTTTGTGATATAATTAGCAATTAATGAAATATGAAATAGGCTAATGTTTTTGAAATGTAAGAAATCATGTTACAGATTAAAACCAAAATCACATTCAATCATATATTCAAGATTTTCTTGGAAAAAAATACAACTGTAATGCAAAGATGAAGAATCTCCAAATTGTATCTCTTTCTTATCTTGTTTTAAATACTCAAGCAATTTTCAACTAACAGTAAATTCTCCTGTGTGGAAATTATTTGAATTTAGGATAATCATTTAAACAAAAATATTCAGTAAACATTACTAAAAAAAAAAAAACAATGCCTGTTTTAAGTCAACAATTGGACAACACTGGATATGCCTGGCTGCATCGCTGTCGGCTGGCTGTGTGTGTGTTGCACGTTGACGACGCTCATTCGCTGTCTCCTGTCACGTGACTGGGCCAGCTCTATACTCTGCCAGGTACAGGGGTGTCCCAGCACATAGTAAGTTAAGTAAGTCATCAAAAACATCTGAAAGTGATGCTTGCACCCCCCACACGCCGTTTTTTGGTTTATATCGATACTTTTTTCAGAAAAGTGATGCCAAATGAGTAGCGTGTGAGTATCGATATATCGATACCACAGGATCGATACGCACATCCATACTACTTTGCTTACGGGGGAGTTGGCAACACTGGTCCCCTCGTTATCAACGCACCACCAGAGGTTCGATAAAGAATATACTGTGTAGGACAGAGCGTTAAACAAACATATTATCACATATATGTTTTGAGAATAACGCGTGTGAAAAACTGAGATTCTGGGTTTGTTGAGGCCGTCAAAACGGCGTTCACCAATGGAGAGTCAAGCTACAGGTGCTGCTCGGCTCCTACAGCGTCAGCATCATGTCGGGACTGTACGCTACCTTGTAATTACCACAAACATGTCCCAGGTTGCTTGTTTTAGGGCTTTAAAACGCCTTGGAACCGACGTGATGGTATAGCTGAAAGGAATAATTAACTCAAAGCTAGCTAAGAGTGGTACAAGGAGAAGCCAAAATAGCCGCGAGCTAGGAGGAGGGGAAGCTAGCCAGCTAGCCGTCCATGGCAGACTCCGCCAAGAAGAAGCAAAAGAAGAGGGTGAGGACGGCCGAAGCAAAGAAAAGGAAAAGAGACTTGGACCGAGTGAGAGACCGGACCAGAGTCAACATTGGACACGCATTTATAGGCTGGAGACAACTGCGAGAAGATGTTGGATGCAAGACCGATGAGGAGCTGGCCTTCGTGCTTCTGGACTCGTAAGTGTAGTCACTTAGAAGATGCATATTACTTTTTAATGGTTTATTACAGTTTATTGTCTTAGCTTTATAGGGTAGAACACACAGAATGATTTCCACTACTAAGAGAGGGTTTCCTACTGATTGCCAAAGTAACGGTGGGGATAGGGGTGTGGTTATTGAGACGTCATAGCATTCGTCAAAACTGCCATGCTGTATCAGTGGTGTGCCGTCAGGGCCTGGCCTAACATAACCAGAAAACATGATCATAATTAAACACAAAAGTAATTTTTATTTTACTTTCCCATCCATCCATCCATCTTCTTCCGTGAAGATATTTACCTATTCGGAATTATGACAACAGGACATCTGCTGATTGGAGTAAGCGTTGCTCTGGTTTGTCGACAAATTGGAAGTTGCTGGCAGTCTTCAAAGTACCCCAAAACTGCCACAAATGATTGGGGGATGCGGGAAGAACTGTGGACACTCTTGTGATTTGGATCACATCGGACTGTCTGCCCCACAGGATTTTGAGGATCAGTCATAGACAATTTAGAGTGAAAAACAAATTTTATTTTCACTCGCATACAAAACATTCTAACTTGGATTGTTTCCCTGGCTTCGGGACTCTCCCGAAGGACAGTGCGGCGAAGACACAACAAACTCCCTTCTTGCCTCTCATGGACACACACCTATTGTTGTTGACTTTGGACTGACTATCGGCTGCACAGCATCAAGGCCGCGGAACAGAGACACACTGTAGGCTCACACACACAAATGCATCCACAAAAAATATACGCCACACACACATACCCCACCCCCAATCCAATGCCCTTGACGCAAATCCCATAGGGGTGATGGACGGATGGGCAGCGCCTGAGAGCTGCAGCCTGACACCATGGTCCCACCACTCCCTCCCCTCTGTTGCTAGATATCTCGAGATATACGTTGTAATATGTATATGTGCTTTGCTATGGAGGTTTTTTCCCCACTCCAGACTGGGCCCCCTTAGGGTATAAATGTAACTTAGGTTTTGGGTTTCACTATGTAAAACTGCTTTGAGTCACTAGAGAAAAGCGCTATATAAATATAATTCACTTCACTTCATGGAATCCCAGACTTTCCTCTCCCCAGCCACTTCGTCCAGCTCTTCCCGGGGGATCCCGAGGCGTTCCCAGGCCAGCCGTGAGACATAGTCTTTGAAACTATTTAGTACGTATACACACTTGAAATAACCCAAAATAATTTATGAGTAAACAAGGGCTACAATAGGAATAATAATGAGCATACGGATAATAGTTGGTGGGTGGCCGAGGGTGGTCTTGGTTGCTTTGTTGGGTCTGCTCCTGTCTCTGGCCATGCTCCCCCCCACCCCAGCAGACGATGGTGTGGAACACCGCAGAGGCCACCACAGTGTATATGTTTGTTTGTTTTTTTGTCCTGGGTCTTCCCCGTGGCCTCCTACCGGTCGGACGTGCCCTAAACACCTCCCTAGGGAGGCGTTCGGGTGGCATCCTGACCAGATGCCCGAACCACCTCATCTGGCCCCTCTCAATGTGGAGGAGCAGCGGCTTTACTTTGAGCTCCCCCCGTATGGCAGAGCTTCATGAGCTTTGGGTTATGACCGAAAGGACAAGATCACGGGTACAAGCGGCCGAAATGAGTTTCCTCCGCCGGGCTCTCCCTTAGAGATAGCAGTGTGTCCCACACATTCATTTATTTGTGGCGGCCCGCCACGAAAGAATGATGTCCGTTTTGTTTTGTCCTGTCCAGCTTCTCAGGCAAATCATATAGTTGATGTAGATGCCCATATCGGCTGTTCAGATTTACTTTACATAAGAGAAGTGTAGGATACTTCTCTTGTTGCCTTATTTGTATTTGACTTTATTAAATGTATTTATATTATCATTTGGTGCAGCTGGGCCAGAGTAGAAGGGGATAGAATGAGAGAAAAAAGAAGACAGAGGGGGAAATTGTGGGGACAAGAGGGGGATTAGACAGAGAGACAAAAACAACAACAGCAAACACAACAACAACAACAACAATAGAGCAACATCAGCAAATACAACATGTACAAATATGATGGTAAAAGTAATAGCAAATAAGCAGTTAGCGAAAATAAAAAACAATACAGAAATGACAATGAGCATTATTACACTACAAATGGAGCAATACAAATACCAATAGAAATAGCACTATTGATAATGAACAATACCCATACTTTACCTTTATTATCAACAATACAGTTGTTCAAATGCAACAATACATATGCCTGTACGTAATGATAACTTGAGATACGAAAGAATGCAGAAAAATGGAGGGGAAGAAAGAGAAGCAACCTACATTAACCTTGTAGATTGTTATAGTAACAATAGGTTAAGCTTTGTCAGTGTGCCATGTGTTACCCAGTTTACCCTAGGGCAACAACGTTAATATATGTTTGATGAAACGTGATTATGTGCATGAGTGTATGTATGCATATGTACTTGTATATGTACAGAATGTGTATATGTGTTTGTACAGTGAGTGTATATGTACAGTATGTGTATATGTATGTTTGTACAGTGAATGTATATGTACAGCAGGGGTCACGAACCTTTTTGAAAGCAAGAGCTACTTGGGTACTGATTAATGCGAAGGGCTACCAATTTGATACACACTTAAATAAATTGCCAGAAATAGCCAATTTGCTCAATTTACCTTTAACTCTGTTATTAATAATTAATGATACTTACACTTAATTGAACAGTTTAAAAGAGGACAAAACACGTAAAAAATGACAATTAAATTTTGAAACATAGTTTATCTTCAATTTCGACTCTTTAAAATTCAAAATTCAACCAAAAAAAAGAAGAGAAAAACTAGCTAATTCGAATCTTTTTGAAAAAAATTACAAAAATAATTTATGGAACATCATTAGTAACTTTTCCTGATTAAGATTAATTTTAGAATTTTGATGACATATTTTAAATAGGTTAAAATCCAATTTACACTTTGTTAGAATATATAACAAATTGGACCAAGCTATATTTCTAACAAAGACAAATCATTATTTCTTCTAGATTTTCCAGAACAAACATTTTTTAAGAAATTCAAAAGACTTTGAAATAAGATTTAAATTTGATTCTACAGATTTTCTAGATTTGCCAGAATAATTTTTTGGAATTTTAATCATAATAAGTTTGAAAAAATATTTCACAATTATTCTTTGTCGAAAAAGCAGAAGCTAAAATGAATAATTAAATTAAAATGTATTTATTATTCTTTACAATAAAATAAATAAATGTACTTGAACATTGATTGTCAGGAAAGAATAGGAAGGAATTTAAAAGGTAAAAAGGTCTATGTGTTTAAAAATCCTAAAATCATTTTTAAGGTTGTATTTTTTCTCTAAAATTGTCTTTCTGAAAGTTATAAGAAGCAAAGTAAAAAAATTAATGAATTTATTTAAACAAGTGAAGACCAAGTCTTTAAAATATTTTCTTGGATTTTCAAATTCTATTTGAGTTTTGTCTCCCTTAGAATTAAAAATGTCGGGCAAAGCGAGACCAGCTTGCTAGTAAATAAATAAAATGTAAAAAATCGAGGCAGCTCACTGGTAAGTGCTGCTATTTGAGCTATTTTTAGAACAGGCCAGCGGGCTACTCATCTGGTCCTTACGGGCTACCTGGTGCCCGCGGGCACCGCGTTGGTGACCCCTGATGTACAGTATGTGTATGTGTATGTTTGTATGATGAATGTGCGTGTGGATGTACGAACTTTGAGTATGTAAATATGTACTGTATTTGTATATGTATGTGGAGGGTAGGTACCTGTGTATGTATGTATGTGAGAATATGTGAATTTGTATGTACAATACATTTGACTCCCAGTGTGTGTGGGAGCCAGAGTACGGCCCCAGCCTCCCCGAGAGCCCAACCCACAAACAGTAGGTGTGGTACCCAGGGAACCAGGGAACCAGGGACCACTGCCCCCACGCAGCCAAGCCGGACAGCGACAGATTTTTCGGCTTTTGACTCGCTCGACCGCTCATAAAAGCAATGGGACTCTGTCTGTGAATGTAGCTTGTAGTTACAATTCCGGTGCAGTAGGTGGCGGTAGCCTACTATGCATTGTAACTCCGCCAATAGCACTTAATTCACCTGGTGGGCCAGAAGAAGAAGACGACGACGACGACGTAAAAGAAGAATGGACCGACCGGATCAAAATACGAGGGTAAGACGTCTTGGAAAACAAGTTCAAAAGTGGTCCGAACCTGTGCAGTGTGCAGCACCGACTCTGATTTTCTTAATTTTTATTTTCGGGATTTGAATGCATTTATTTTGAAAGGACAGCTGGAGAGAGACGAATCAGATGTTTGATGAAGCTCTGTGTCTATCTACCACCACTACTGTTTTCTGTTTATTTGTTACTGACTGTGGCAGGACACCTCTGCCTCTGTTTCACTTTATGTTGCTGGTAAATAATATGGTTGTAGTAGTAGGCTAAAGTTAAATTATTTAGTATGCACTAATTAAAGGGGCAGAGCTTTAAGAGACATTTTAGCTTTTATATTTTATAAGATATATTTTTGTAAGAACCACAATTAATAAATATATTTCAGTGAATAACTTATTGTTCAAATCTGTATATAAATATGTACATAAAGTGTTGTAATTATATTGTAAAATGGATGGATGGATGGATGGACGTTTAAAACAAAACTGTTATTAATTAGTAAGTATACATTTTTTCATTGTAGTAAATTATGCAAATTACTCAATGATGTCACTGTGACCACGTCCATAGCCACGCCCCCACCGCCACAGGTATCTTGGCAGTTTATGGGAAACACTGGATAGGGTCATTTACTTTCCCTATATATCTAAAAGTATTCATATTTTCTTCACGTCATGTTATGCTCCTTATAGCGCTGTTGTTTTTAGGTTATAGAGTTTTTATCCAATCAGAATTCAGCTAGTTTATGTTGCCATGCTATACCAAATCTGCCAGAAGCCTTCAGAATCAATAATGCAGGCGTCAGTGCGCCGTAAGTGAACGGACACAAACATTTGACAGACAGTTGCGATAGCCAATCAGATCACAAGTTGTTGTCAGTAAGGCCTTCTAGCAGATATATATTGTGATGTTATGAGCTAGGTAACATAAGAATTCAATGGAGTTCTTATTTGTTACCTAGCTCATAACATTACTGCGCATGGTCTTCACTACTGTGGCATGCAGGGTCATTACCCAGCATGCCACAGTAGTGAAGACCATGCGCAGTAGCCCCGCCTAGGTTGTTGAATGTAGACATGCAGCGGGATGTTTTTGATGAGCATGCTGTGGAGTAAACTTTAAGAACTCAGCCAACACTTGCATCTTTTATGATTAGAAAAGACAACACATATTTGCAAGGCCATTTTCAAGAAGGATATTTAAAGAGAAACTACTTATGAGACGATGTCGGCCAACCCTGGAAGCTAGCTCCGCTGTCCCGGCGATGAAATGTGAGTTCAGATAATTTATTTCTTTATTTTTTGACGTTTGATATGTTTTTTGCAATTTTGATTTTGACAGTACCACATAAGATATGTTTTAATTGCTGATGCGGGTTTATTGATTTTTAAATGCGCCAGAAAATAACCCATTTTGTACAATGCCCAGAAGTGCATAAATGTGTTTCTGTATAGTAATTCTCCAGCAATGGTCATGTGGTGACATAAATGAGGTCATCATTGAAGTCGGACATCACTGAAGGCCTAGGTGGGAAACGCACGGCCCGCCACTGTGCTGTATACATACTTTTTAAAAATGCCAAATAAATGTAAATATACTGTGGTATTGTAGATACTCTTTAATTAGCCTACTTGTGTATGTATCCATTTATGTTGGCTCCCTTGAGAGATAATTATTAGTTGGTCGGGGTTGGGGGGCGTGGTTATTTACAGCTAGAATTCACCAACTCAAGTATTTCATATATATATATATATATATATATATATATATATATATATATATATATATATATATATATATATGTATGTATGTATGTATGTATGTATGTATGTATGTATGAAATAATTGACTTTCAGTGAATTCTAGTTATATATATATGCATATATATTTATTTTATTTACATAAAAGAAATACTTGAATTTCAGTGTTCCGGTGGCTATCCATTAGATGGCAGTATTGTCCTGTTTAACTTCTCCGTTCATGATGAGTATATCATTTCGGCCACCGTGTTCAATAGAGAAGTCTGTTCTACATATTTACAGGCAAATGTGGGAAAGCGGACGTGAGAACAGGCTGTCCCCACTCAGTCTCTGGTCCGCGTGGCCTCCAGCTCCGGCTGAATACCGAGAGTTTGTCGGGAGAAAATCTCTGCCGGGAGGTTGTCGGGAGAGGCGCTGAATACCGGGATTCTCCCGCTAAAAACTGGAGGGTTGGCAAGTATGGTATTGTTTGCGGGGTAAATGAACAATTCCTGTGCAGTGCATTCATTATGAATATATAACACAGTGACGGGCCGTGCGTTTCCCACCTAGGCCTTCAGTGATGTGACGTCCTGGTCCAATGATGACCTCTCAAAATACCATCATTTATGTCACTACATGACCATTGCTGGAGAAATACTATACAGTAACATATTTACGCACCACAACAGTGTACAAAACGGGTTTTATGGTGCATTTAAAAATCCATAAACCCGCATCAGCAATTAAAACAAATCTTATGTGGTACTGTCAAAATTAAAATTGCAAACAACATATTAAATGTGAAAAAATAAAGAAATAAAATATTTGAACTCACAATTTGTAGAACCCATTCGACGCCGTATAAGCCAGTGGTTCCCCATTTCATCGCCGGGACAGCTTGTAATGGCCATAGGGGTCCATCGATATATATATATATAATAAATTGCCAGTCACAGTTAACTTGTGCTCAGCTGGGAAAATAAATATATATATATACTTATGCCATCCATTTACTTATTATAAACTGTTACAGGCGTATTTAATAATCATGTTAATATTAAATATGTACGTAAATAATATGTGGGGATATAAAAGGCATCCGGTTCTATCAGACCGGGCGGAAGCGGAAAGTGACGTCACTAACCACCTGGAGCACCTGTCCGACGCAGTGTTTTTTGCCACGGAGCCACTTCTTGGAATAATCTGCCTTTTGACTTTTTTGGTGTGCTTTCCATTGGCCTGTGGAGAACCGGGAGAACAGGGACTCTTTCCAGGAGGACTTTGAGTTGGATGCGCAGTCTCGGTACCGTGAGTACACTGCTGCGGCTTTCAAACATTCATCGCTTGCCCGTACGTGCATGTCACGCTACGTGCATGTCACGTACGTAACTTTTGGGACTTTGGGGAAATATATGTGTTGTATGAACTTTGGGCTGTGGGATTTAGTGTGTTGTGTAGGTGTTTGATTTATATTGGCGGGTTATATGGACGGGAGGGGGGAGTTGTTTGCTATGCGGGATTAATTTGTGGCATATTAAATATAAGCCTGATCGTTTTGTGGCTAATAGTTATACATGTCTTGTGTTTATTTAATATATTAATCATTCCCAGCTGAATATCAGGTCCCACCCGTGACTCCTTAATTGCGTAGTGGCAAAGACACCCGGGGAACTTGGGAGCGTTTGTTACAGAGTGGTGGCCCGTACGGGGGTAAGCGGGGCTTAGTGTGTCATTTATATCAGCGACTTTTATTTTCGTTGTTTTTTGCAAAGCACTTTAAGGGGAATAAGTAGTATATAAACATTATTTGTCTTGTTAAAATATAAATTCATATTGGGTTCATTTTTACCCTTAAATAGTCATCAGTGTGACACACACACCTATTGTGTCACCATTTTTTCTACATTTTGATACATATATACATCCATTTTCTGGTACATAAAGACATACTATTTTTATACATTTACACACATAGACACTTACATATACGACAATTAATAAATACTTACACATAATTAGTTTAATTGGAGCAATGTCAACCAGCAGCCACTCCCTAATGGAGGAAGATGACAGACAGGACTTTGCTGATGCAGCCCAGGACTCAACTCCGCCCCTTGACCCTTTCCGCCATGTCACCAGTAGGCCCAATCCAAATGGTGTTGCTGAGCTGACTAACTTGCTGGACTCTATGTATTTAGAACAGTCCAGACAGGAGGCGGCAGCAGAGGAAGAGGATGGGGTGGAACCAGAAGCTGTCCTGGAGCAACTTCTAACGCTGCAACAACGAGTGGACATTCTGGAGAACCGACTCACAGAAGCGGTCGACAGCACCCTTAACCGGGAGGATGGACTTAGGGCAGCGATGGAGGCCATGGCGGCAGAGATGAAAGCGTATGTGGACACGAAGGTGCAGAACTTCGACCAAGCTGTCGCAGCATGTCTGCGTCGAAGAGATGAAAGGTGGGGAGAGGAATTGAAAAATACCCTTGTTAAAACCCGAAGGTTTTGGCGACCAGCTAGCTTCTCCACTCCTGCAGCCGCCATACCAGTCCACCACCACCCGCCTGTCCGAGACATCACCTTCCCTATTACACCTGCTGTCACCGCCAGACCACCTGCTGTCACCATTGCACCTGCTGTCACAGCCAGACCACCTGCTGTCACCATTGCACCTGCTGTCACCGCCATTACACCTGCTGCCACAGTCAGACCACCCATCAGGATGGAGTTTCCTCAGTTTGGAGAGTCCAGAGGCTCGGCCGATGTCACCGATTTCATCGAACAGTGTGAAAACTTTTTAGCACTCCGCCCTCTGAGCGATGCTGAGCTGGTGGGAACACTCAATGCTGTCTTAAAAGGTCCTGCCAGGAGTTGGTGGTCGGCAGCCCGCAGTACCATAACCAGCTGGTCTACATTTAAGCAGTCTTTCCTGGAAGCCTTTTTGCCAACTGACTACCAATCCGAGATTGAGATGCAGCTCCACTCCATTCTTCAAACTCCTAATCAGTGCTTGCGAGATTTCGCATATGATTATCGTGCCCTCTGCCTGAAGTGGAGACATGACATGGAGGAAGCCGAGATCGTGCGCCGCATACTCGGTGCCTGCAATCCCAGGTTGGCCAGTGGTCTACGTGGAATTGTGACAACGGTAGAACAGCTGGTCAAGGTGGGCTCCCTGATTGAACGAGATTGGACAAATAGTAAAGACTATTGGAGTCGTGTCCAACAAAGCAACCCTCCAAAAAGATCTGGCAAGAAGATGGAGCATGGGCCGAGTCGAAGTGGGGCCGACCTTGCCGCTGCTATGGGCGAACAATCCCTCCTGGTGGTCCCTATTAGCATGCGCGGCTCTAAAGGAGATGGAGTCCTGGACTCCGGATGCACGTACTCACTAATGAGTCATACGCTGTGGAAGGCTGTGAGGAAGTGCGGCGAGGTTCTGGAGCCAAGCGGCATTCCAAAGTTTGTCATGGCAAATGGACAAATAAACCAAGCAGTTGGAAAAGCCACCCTGCTCCTCAATCTGCATGACTGTCATAGCACCCTACAGATTCATGTGATGGCTGATGGCCACTTATGTATGCCCTTGTTGTTAGGTCTCGACTTCATGACCACATCACAAATGGTACTCAAACCTCATCTCAAGAGGTATGTCATGCCCGGAGGGAGAGAATTCAAATTTCTCCCCAAAGGCAGAGAAATGCTTCGCTGGACTCACCCAGGTTCCTCCATTAATTTTTACATGGCCATAAATGAAGAACCCCAAGTTAATCAGTCTGCCATCCCCCTCCTCGAATCCCAACCTGAGGTGGTGCGACCACTGCTGCAGAAGTGGCCAACTGTGTGGACTGAGACTACTGGGGCCACCAGGGTAATTAAACATCAAATCACCACCATGGATGAGATGCCTGTGAGGAAGCGGGCTTACAGAGTGTCCAGTCAAAAACAAGAAATAATCGAGGAACAAATCAAAAAAATGATCAGCACTGGAGTGATAGAGCCATCAACATCTCCGTGGGCCTCTCCTGTTGTTCTGACACCCAGGAAGGATGGAACACCCCGATTCTGTGTGGACTACAGGGGCTTGAACGCCAAAACCCAGCATGACGCCTATCCCATGCCCCTCATACATGAGATCCTGGAGTCATTGCAAGGTGCAAAATATTTCAGCTCCCTTGACCTGCAGAGTGGCTACTGGCAGGTTGCCATGGATGAGGATAGCAAGCCAAAGACTGCCATGATCACACATCTGGGCCTATATCAATATAAAGTCATGCCATTTGGACTGCGCAATGCTGGGGCGACCTTCCAGCGTTTAATGGAGACAGTTCTGGGTGAGCTTAGGGGAAGGATCTGTTTCGTGTACATTGATGACATCATTGTGTTTTCACAAACAGAAGAACAACACCTGCTTGACCTTGAAGTGGTGTTTGCAAAATTACAACAAGCAAACCTTACTCTCAACATCAAGAAATGCCACCTGCTTCAAGATCAGCTCACCTTCCTTGGACACCTAATATCAGGCAAAGGAGTGGAAGTAGATCCGGAAAAAATATCAGCAATAACTGCATACCCCCCTCCCACAGACCTGAAGAGTCTTCAGAGGTTTCTTGGCATGGTCGGCTGGTACCACAAGTTCATCCCCAGGCTGGCCGACATTTCGTCTCCTCTAAACCAACTAAAGAAGAAGGATGTTCCTTGGGAGTGGAGTCCTACCTGCCAGGAGGCCTTTGACCACCTCAAATCCCTTTTACAGTCTCCACCAGTGCTTGCTCAGCCCCATCCACAAATCAGTTTGCAGGTTCACTGTGATGCCAGTGACTTGGGCCTCGGCGCGGTCCTGATGCAACGCCTTGAAGGTGAAGAACGGCCAATTGCCTTTGCCTCCAGAGCGCTCCAAGGAGCTGAAGTCCGCTACTCCACTGCCGAAAAAGAGTGCTTGGCTGTGGTGTGGGCAGTTGAGAAGTGGAGACATTTCCTCGAGGGAACAACTTTTGATGTCTTCACGGACCATAGTGCTCTTGCCTGGGCATTCAACTGCCCTAAGACTTTGTCCCGACTTACACGATGGACGCTGAGACTCCAGGGATTCACATTCAGAGTCCATTACAAGAAGGGCTGCTGCAATGTGGTGCCGGATGCACTGTCACGGGCACCCCAATCACCAGAAGGGAAGATTTGCCTTGTTGTTCCGAAAACCTACTGGTCAGATCTCCCCAGCACACTGCAAGATCTTTCTGAGGCTCAAAAAACTGATACAACATGTCTAGAATGTGGACCTTCTGTTGACCAACCTACACCTGGCCGGATCCACTATCAACTTCAGCAAGGGGTGTGGTACCGGGGAGTACCATCGAAGTATGGCGGCTTCAATTATCAGCTGGTAGTGCCATTGTCTCTGGTGCCGCAGTTCCTGGCCTACTTTCATGACAGTCCATTCGGAGGACATCTGGGGAGAATGAAGACGCTCTTGAAGATTCTGGAAGTAGCTTGGTGGCCGACAGTAAGGAAAGACGTCTGGAGTCACGTCCAAGCATGCAGGACTTGTCAACAATACAAAAACCCCAACGACAAGCCAGCTGGACAACTCCAGTCCTCTACTGTCAACGCCCCAGGAGAGATGCTGGGGGTGGACTTCATGGGACCTTTTCCCCTCAGTAAGGACCGGAACTCTGTGCTGATGGTGGTGGTGGACTACTACTCCAAGTGGGTAGAGCTTTTTGCCCTGAAAGACGCCAAAACTCCCAAGGTCTGCCAAATTCTCAAAAATGACATTTTCACTCGCTGGGGAGTTCCCACATATCTTGTGTCTGACCGAGGGCCACAGTTCACAAGCCAACTGATGTCCCGTCTGTGCGAATCCTGGGGGGTAACCCATAAACTAACCACAGCTTACCACCCCCAAACCAACATGACAGAACGAGTCAATCGCACCCTCAAGACTATGATTGCCGCCTTCGTAGGGAACCATCATCAGGACTGGGATAAGTGGCTGCCTGAATTCCGGTTTGCCCTTAACACCGCTGTCCATGAGACGACTGGTTCAACCCCTGCCAGGTTGACTCTCGGGCGGAATCTGATGGGACCCCTGGAACGACTGGTGCACAAAGCTCCACCACCACACACATCTGCATATCACACCATACTTACACACACACACCTAAAGGACGAAGTGGAGAGACATGTAGGCGCGTCCAAAGCTCGACAAGCCAGATATTATAATGCACGACACAAAGATGTACACTTTGTAGTTGGGGATCTGGTCTGGATTAGGGCGCACCCACTTTCCAAAGCTTCAAGTAAATTCTCTGCCAAACTAGCACCCAGATGGTTAGGTCCTGTGCGGGTAGAGAAGAAGTTGGGTCCTGTAAATTACAGTATTCGTTGGTTGACTGATAAGTGTAAGGTGGATACTATTAATGTGGTAAACATGAAACCCTATTATGGTCCCCATAAGCCGCTGGCTGGGGGGGGGGGGATGTAATGGCCATAGGGGTCCATCGATATATATATATATAATAAATTGCCAGTCACAGTTAACTTGTGCTCAGCTGGGAAAATAAATATATATATATACTTATGCCATCCATTTACTTATTATAAACTGTTACAGGCGTATTTAATAATCATGTTAATATTAAATATGTACGTAAATAATATGTGGGGATATAAAAGGCATCCGGTTCTATCAGACCGGGCGGAAGCGGAAAGTGACGTCACTAACCACCTGGAGCACCTGTCCGACGCAGTGTTTTTTGCCACGGAGCCACTTCTTGGAATAATCTGCCTTTTGACTTTTTTGGTGTGCTTTCCATTGGCCTGTGGAGAACCGGGAGAACAGGGACTCTTTCCAGGAGGACTTTGAGTTGGATGCGCAGTCTCGGTACCGTGAGTACACTGCTGCGGCTTTCAAACATTCATCGCTTGCCCGTACGTGCATGTCACGCTACGTGCATGTCACGTACGTAACTTTTGGGACTTTGGGGAAATATATGTGTTGTATGAACTTTGGGCTGTGGGATTTAGTGTGTTGTGTAGGTGTTTGATTTATATTGGCGGGTTATATGGACGGGAGGGGGGAGTTGTTTGCTATGCGGGATTAATTTGTGGCATATTAAATATAAGCCTGATCGTTTTGTGGCTAATAGTTATACATGTCTTGTGTTTATTTAATATATTAATCATTCCCAGCTGAATATCAGGTCCCACCCGTGACTCCTTAATTGCGTAGTGGCAAAGACACCCGGGGAACTTGGGAGCGTTTGTTACAAGCTGAGCCGTCTGACAAGATGTAGTTTCTCTTTAAATATCATTCTTAAAAAATGGCCTTGCAAATATATGTGTTGTCTTGTCTAATCATAAAATATGTAGACAAGGCGTGTTGAGTTCTTAAAGTTTACTCCACAGCGTGCTCATCGAAAACATCCCGCTGCCGGTGCTACTGCGCATGTTTTTCACTACTGTGGCATGCTGGGTAATGGAGTTATCATCACAATATATATCTGCCTTAGGCCAGCAAAAAGGCTTTACTGACAACAACTCGTGAACTGATTGGCTATCGCAACTGTCTGTCAAATGTTTGTGCCTGTTCACTTACAGCGCATAGTTTTGTTGATTTTGAAGGCTCTGGCAGATTTGGTACAGCATGGCAACATAAGCTAGCTGAATTCTGATTGGATAAAAACTCTATAACCTAAAAACAACAGCGATGGAAGGAGCATAATATTACATGAAGAGAATATGAATACTTTCAGATATTTAGGGAAAGTAAATTAAAAATTACTCTTATCTTTAATTATGATCATGATTTCTGGTTATGTTAGGCCAGCAAAGAAGGCCTTGCTGGCCCTGACAGCACACTGCATAAACATTCAAAAACAAATCTGTGTCAATAACTTGTATGAATCAAACGATATTGTCACGGCATTCAGGCCACGGTACGTTATTTTTGTCTAATTGTCCAAAAATAAAAGACTTTAAAAAATGTTGTTGTGTGTAAAAAGAGGTGGCAGGAATGTTTAGGACAAACACACTTCTTGTAATTGAATACAAACATCATGGTCAACTGTTATCATATTTATTACTAAAAATGTATGTTTTAAGTGCAAATAATTGTGCAGAAAAAGCCACTGTTTCAAGCAAATATAAAAAAGACCCTGGGGGAAACCTTGTGACTGTACATAAACTATACTAGCCCCTATTGTATATTAGCTGAGGTCTCTAATTGCTTGTCATGTTTGGTTTTAAATTGAATAAACTGTAAGGCATGTACAAACATCTGTCCCTCTTGATGCAAATGTCTCATGGTGTTTCAGGTATCAGAAGGTGACTCAAAGAACATTCGTGGAATGTCCCTTGCAGACCAGAAACCAGGAATTAAAAGACTATGTTTGTGAACTCCAGATGTCTATTATGCAGAGGACCACTGCATCTGCCGCACTCGAGCCGTTATCAACGTTCGCAGACTCTAGGTTACTTGGGCCTCTTTCAGGTAAGACTGCAAGTTCATTTTAGATAAATTAAGATCTTATTTGTGTCTTAATGCAGATACTGTGATCATTAAAACTGAATATAAAATGTTTTTAAAAATCCAGATGGTTTAAATTAGGGGTTTTACAGTGCGACACAGTGAGAATAGAATGTGTTGAGGCATTCACTATGCCCCGAAAGCAGTTTTTCTGGAGCATATTTTTTGCTTACTCCAGATTGTGTTTGCCCATTTACTTTAGGAGCTAAACATCTATTTAGTTATGCCTTGAAACCAAACTGAAGTTAGCACAGCAGGTTTGAGAATAAAAAATTCCTTTATTTTTCTCAAGTTGCTCTCCCAGGCGCCTTACACTTTGAAAAGCCCTGGTTTCAGTAATAACGATTGTTTCCAACCTCGTGAAATGTATCACATTTTATCTATATCACTTAAGATTTGACTGGAAAAAGGGAGATTTTAATTGCTTCTCTTTTTGCCACTTTGAAAAATACCTTACTATTCTCACAAATCCAAAGCTGAAAGCACAAACACGCACAACTTCATGTGCAGAAGTCATAAAAGTGCTAACACCGTAAAGTGAAACTGAAACAAATATATTGAGTATAGTACATTTGAATGCCCTTTAAGTTTGTAAGATAAAAATAAATCCGTTGTTTAATTTTTCCAATACTTATTCCAATAATAGTAATAACTTTTATTAGAAACCTTTTCAACAGTTGTTACACTTCTGAGAATTTTAATGTTAAAATATTGCCTCCACAGTCAATGAAGGTTGCAAGATGGTGAGAGTTTGACCCTGAAACAGAATAGTAGTGAAGTGATTTTATTTTGCTTTTCAACACCTGCTACTGTTATTGTTTGTTTTTTATTTAGAGGAAACCATAAAGTCAGAACCGGTTGACGAGCGCAGCATTGACAAGCATCTTCCGGAAACGTCCAAGGAGCCGGAAGACAACCACAACCATTGTCCAATCCGTAAGTGTCCTTTTTAACTCATTGGGGCAGGCAAATACCGTACATGCATGCATCTCCATATTTTCATGGTTAAAGGAGACCTAATGTCTCCTTTCTCTTTTTTGAACTATAAATGTTGTTATAATGTCAGATACTCGTGTTAAACGATGCTAAAGCATGAAATGATAAGGTTCACACATTTGGAACTGAGCTCTGCAAGCACTGATAGGTTTTTACATGCTGTTTAAAAAAAAAAAAAAGTGGGCTCGTATTAATATCAGTGCATGTTGTACTTAATTTAAAAAAGGACTCCAACAAAGGTGGATTTTACAAACAGTACCTGTAGATTTGTTCCTGACAAAAGCCATTATCTTTAACGATGGTAATAGGCCGATCGTCCAGCACCATAATTTCCATGATGAAATCACAGATTGCTTTAGCCCTAGGGTTGTCTCTGGTAAACCTTTTGAACTTTTCAAACGCTGCTGCGATAGGAACAAGCCCTTGGCCTTTCTTTGACGCTGGCTCTGGTGCAGCTTTTTAAGCAGTGTATGTGTCTTTATAGGCTTTCAAAACACTGTTGTAGTGATGCTGGTGTTTTAAGTGGCTGATAAAGTTTAATGTGTTGGAGATAGATGTTTTTTTCTCTCACCTCGCTGAAGGTTTGTGGAATATTGCCAATAGCAATAGTTCAAATAGCATTCAAAATATCTTCTTCTGAAACAGTGAAGAAGTCCCATATGATATATGCTAAGGCTGGGTGATAAATCGAGTTTGTAAGATATATCGATATATTTTTAAACAAGATATGAATTAAGAAAATAACGTAATATCGATATAATTTATTTCACGTTAAAATGACCAAAGACCACTTATTGTATTGTGTTCCTTGTTCTCCCCCGCACCCCACTCCCTTGCAAAACTCCATGGGCTACTAAACCCCTCCCCTTCCTCCGTCCAAGACGTGCTTGCGCGTATAAGAACATCCTTGATTGGTTAGTTGTTTACAATGAGTCACGATTGGTTAAGATTAGAGCAAAACATTACGGACAGGCCAATCAGAGGCAAGATAGGGCGGGTCATGGAACCAGGAAGGGAAATCACAACGGACATGCACATCCAAAATGATGACGAGAGAGTCGTAGAAGAGAAGAGCAATTTATATATTAAAATAACTAGTGGAAGATGGCAGAGGGATTCTCTTTCTTAGATTTTTCTTTTAGCGATGTAGACGTCCAGGAAACCCAAAATGCGTCTACTTGGCCACATTTGGACAAATGTATGCGTCTGGATAAAACATCCATTTGAGTTGTTTACCATGTGAGCCCAAATCAAAACTGTTCTCCAGTTATATTTCGCAGGGAGAAATGCTGCCAAAAATGTATGCCGAAGTGAGGAAGATCATAGCCGCACAATTAGGTCAAGTCACTTACTTTTACTGTGTGACAGTCCATTACGTCGTCAACTTGGAATTAAAAAGTGCCTGAGTTTTATCTGAGTTTGATACATTTTGTATTATTTCCACAGCTATGTTATTTATATTACGTAGAAATAATATTTTTCAATTTTTTTCTGTTTTAAATGGACAGCAACAACAACTGTTGTAATTGTTATTTATTGTGAGAAATGGGGCACGTGTTACCCACTTTATAACACACATTTCTCAACCTACCATATTGCCGTTAAACTGTCACTTGCTTGTTGGTGCATTTGGAAACTTTTTTGTCCTGTGTATATTCCAGGGATGTAGGAAATAACAAACATTATCTTTCCTTTTTGCTCCCAGGAGATTCAAAGTGGACATTAGCTGAGGAGAAGAGTCTCCATATAGAATCAGTTTGTGCGTGTGAGGAAGAGATCAACATGGTTTCTCCTATAAAAGATGAACTGGAAGAAGATGGTGGCAATTGTCACGGGGAGCCTTACGCTTGTCCACACTGCGGCATTAGGTTGGAAAACGAGGACCTTTTGAAAACCCACCAGTGCTCTGAGGATGAATCGTCCGACTCTGACTCTGACTCTGACTCTGACATGTCACCTTTTGATGACATCACAGAGGAGCAAGGCAGCGATTCAGACTACATGCCAGGCACTTGTGTTTGGTATGTTTTTTTTTTAATCATATCTGCTTCCAAAAGACGGTTATCTACCCCAAATGCTCTAATAATAACCGAGGTGTTTATTTAACTAAACCGAAAAGTGAGCGGGGTCTAAAATTTGTGACCGTTATTTTGTAAATTTGATAATCATTGTAAAAAAAAAAACATTTTTATAACTTTAAATTATTTGAAGTGAATGACAAAGTGGAAAGTAAAACTCTCTTCAACAACAAGGTATTTTTGTACATGTAAAGCGACTTTGGCGCTATATAAATCCCAGGTATTATTATTATTATTATTACAAGTAAAAAGAACAATAGCATGAGAACCAATGTTGTAATAGCTAATTGTTGAATTACGCAACTTACTTGTGCAGTTCAAAGTGCATGCAGAGGTAGATAAAGCTGCTGGACACTGACCACTCATGATACTTATGCAGCAGCTACTGCCATCTTGTGGAGTTAATAAGAACGATATGTTAGGACTCAGAGGTTGCCTGCAGCCAATGTTTTTATGACCCAGCGCTGATTCACGACACTGTTGCTTTGTTGTCTACACACCCGGTGATTTTAAAAGACTTTGCAGTTAATTAAATAGAGGGGTGAATTGTAGTGATTATGGTGTGTGGCTGTCTTTTTGCATTTCAGGGATCAGAAGGAGACAAAAATATCATCAGAGAATTATCCTTTGCAGACCAGGAAGGCAGAGAATACCTCTTATGACACTGGTGAGACCTTAATGTTTGGAGACTCAATATTCTTTGGTAGGATTGACATGAATCCTTATTTTGACACAGTATGCACCTAGTCCACATAATTGTAACGTTCTAATACAGTGGTTCGCAAACTTTTTCACTAAGTACTGCTCTCCAATTACCACCAAAATGACCAATATTAAAATACAGTCACATAATTGGCCTAAATATTCATTAAAAACAAGGCGGAGGTTATATTTAACAAGTATATTTAATATTTTTGGCCACTGTAACATTACACATAGTTTGAACAGTAACACTTTGTTTGAATATTAAACAAGTGATTATTTGGCATACCACTAGATGGAGCTTGTGTACCACAGTTGAGAATCACTGTTCCGATACGAATGTACAGTATTGAATGAATCCATTATTGAATGTAATACAGAGTCATGTGTATTGCGTAGAGCCTGACTATGAAGACCACACAGATGAGCACCTTCAGGATACGTCGATGGAGGATCCCAAACCAAACCAGCTTCGGCCCAGGGCCAAGAAGGTCGTCGACTGTCCAACCTGTGGCAGAGTGTTCCCTCGTAACACTGCCCTCAAACGCCATCTTGTCATCCACACGGGTAGCAGGCCTTTCAAGTGCTTCATATGTGGAAGAGGCTTCACGCAGAGTGGGAACCTCAAAACACACATGAAGGTTCACAAAGGTCGGGAACAACAACTATTTATTATAGTGTGAAATAAATCCTAGTAATACAGTACATCCAGGAAGTATTCACAGCGCTTTTTCCACATTTTGTTATGTTATAGCCTTATTCCAAAATGTAATACATTCATTTTTGTTCTCAAAACTCTACAGACAATACCCCATAATGACAATATAAAAATGTTTTGGTTTTTTTAATTGCAAATTTATTAAAAATAAAAAACACATGTACATAAGTATTTTGCTCAATACTTTGCTGATGCACCTTTGGCAGCAATTGCTGCCTTACATTTTTTTAATACGATGCCTTAATCTTGGCACACCTATTTTAGGGCAGTTTCGGCCATTCCTCTTTTTAGCACCTCTCAAGCTCCATCAGTTTGGATGGAAAGCATTGGTTTTCATCCAGGATGTCTCTGTACATTGCTGCATTCATTTTAGTCTAACCAGGGAGGTGACCAAGAACCCTATGGTCACTCTGTCAGAACTACAGCATTCCTCTTTGGAGAGATAATAACCTTCCAGAGGGACAACCATCTCTGCAGCAATCCACCAATCAGGCCTGCATGGTAGAGTAGCCAAACTGAAGCCATTTCTCTGTAAAAAGTTTGCCAACATGCACCTGAAAATACTCTTACCATGAGAAACAAAATTCTCTAATCTGATGAGACACAGATTGAACTCTTTGGCGTTAATGCCAGGCATCATGTTTGGATGAAACCAGGCACCGCTCATCACCAGGCCAATACCATCCCTACACCTGAAGCATGGTGGTGGCAGCATCATGGTGTGGGGATGGTTTTCAGTGTCAGGAACTGGAAGACTAGTCAGGACAGAAGGAAAGATGAATGCAGCAATGTACAGAGACATCCTGGATGAAAATCTACACTTTCCATCCAACCTGATGGAGCTTGAGCGGTACTGCAAAGAGAAATGGGCCAAACTGCCCAAAGATATGTGTGCCAAGCATCGTAATCAAAAATACTTGAGGCTGTAATTGCTGCCAAAAGTGCATCAACAAAGTATTGAGCAAAGGCTGTGAATACTTATGTAAATTTGCAAATTTTCTTAAAACATTTTTTTTTTTCACATTGTCATGATTGGGTATTAGCTAAAATTTTGAGGACTAAAATGAATGTATTACATTTTTGGAATATCAATTAGTCAAAGTTTACTATATAGCCCTTAATCACAAATGTCTCAAAAGGCTGCACAAGCCACAAAGACATCCTCTGCTCAGATCCCACACCAAGGTGGGAAAAAACTCAACCCAATGGGAACAACGAGAAACCTTGGAACGGACCGCAGATGTGGGGATCCCCCCCCCCCCCAAGGTGACCGGTGCAATGGATGCCGAGTGGATACGGTTAATAATATGAGAGTCCAGTCCATATTGGGGCCAGTATAAGGCAGAATAAGGCTGTAACATAAAATGTGGAAAAAGTGAAGCGCTGTGAATCCTTTCCGGATGAATTGTAAATGTCTATATTTTGCCCTCAGGAGAGTCAAACTGGACGTTAGCGGAGGAGAAGAGTCCCACTACAGAATCGCCCTCAGTCACAAATCATTTGTGTGGAGAGTGTGGAATGAACTTCCCCCTAAAAGATCAACTTGAACATCACCGCAGCAGTCACAAAAAGCCTTACGCTTGTCCAATCTGCGGCAAGCCATTCAAAAACATAGAGTCGTTAAAGATCCACAGTCGTATTCACACCGCGAACTCGCCGTTCGCCTGCTCCAAGTGTGGAAAGACTTTCATCACGTCGTGCAGCCTCAAGAGACACGAGTTGGCCCACCGCAGGGAAAAGAACTACCACTGCGAGCAGTGCGGCAAGGCCTTCCTGTATGCCTCCTACCTTGCAGTGCACCTCAAAACTCACAGCGGAGAACGCCCTCACCTGTGCGCCATCTGCGGGAAAAGTTACACACGAGCCGAGACACTTAAAGTGCACCTGAGGGTTCACACCGGAGAAAAACCATACACCTGCGAAATATGTGGGAAGTCTTTTTATTACTTTCAAGGCTACAGATCACATATAATGATTCACGACAAGAAGCCAAAACCTCCAACAAAGCCATTGGGGAGACCTAAACAACAAACTGTGGTATAATTCACCATGTCATCCAGCAAATGTTATTTCTTGGAAAAAAACACTATTCATCTGTGCCAATAATGTACTATCTGAACGCTGAGCTGAATATGAAGCACCGATTCACTTGCTGCTATTCTGTTTATAAGAAGATTAAGATTAAAGTACCAATGATTGTCACACACACACTAGATGTGGTGAAATTTGTCCTCTGCATTTGTCCCATCCCCTTGGGGAGCAGTGGGCAGCAGCGGCGCCGCGCCCGGGAATCATTTTTGGTGATTTAACCCCCAACTCCAACCCTTTGTTGCTGAGTGCCAAGCAGGGAGGTTATGGGTCCCATTTTTATAGTCTTTGGTATGACTCGGCTGGGATTTGAACTCCAACCTACCGATCTCAGGGCGGACACTCTAACCACTAGGCCGCTGAGATGGATAAGAATTGATTGAAAATACATTTCTTGTCCTTTTTCAACCTGTTGAACACGTTTCAGGGTTGTAATTTATATCAACTTGATTTAGACATTCTATTTAGAGGAATGCTTCATAATAATGCCAGAATGTGTCTTGTTCGATTGTTGACTGGTTTTCAGAGTAATTAAAAGTTGTCAGAACCTTCTTCAAACTCAAAACATTGCTCCGGTGACCATGTTGGAATCGATCTGAGTCTGATTGTTTTTCCAGACTGATTTGTTTCACATACTCTAGCCACAGGTTCCGTAAGTCTTTAACACTATTTGGTGGTTGTTGTTTTTTTACTACTTTAGTGGGTTCACACCGCATAGCTGTAAGTACTATTTCAATATTGTACACTTGCATGGGTGTCAAACTCGTTTTTATTGAGGGCCATCTCACAATTATGGCTGCGCTTGTAACAGTAAATAATGTAAATGTAAAGATTTGCTTCATGATATTGTTATACAATTGCCTATATGTTTGGTTATGATATATTTTTTACCTACACTGTTAAAAATTTAGATTTTAGGACACAATTTTGGCAACTGAGCTGCCTTTTTTATTTAACCGTAAAATATACGGTTGGTATTTTGTAACAGTGTATTTCTGTTAGTTTTGGTTTTTTTACAGTAAGATTCTGATGACTCAGCTGACAGTTGTTACCGTTAAAACTGTTGTCTTTTTCACAGTACAATTTCATGGATAACTATATAAATCAAGTCAAGCAGATATATAAGTATTTTAACATTTTGAAATGTATGATAATATATTTGTATTAATATTTAAATTTACAGGGTATGCAACTGCATTGTATTTTTTGTGTCAAAATAGACATAAACAAAGTATTTATTGACACATGTTATTTCCAGGCTTTCGCGGGCCATTTAAAATTATGTGTTGGGTTAGATTTGGCCCCCGGGGCTTGAGTTTGACATCTGTGGTGCACAGTATTAACAGTACGAGACAGTCAAGAATTCTAAACTTTGGGGCTGATTGTAAAAGCATGAACTATTTGTGAATTTTTAAATGCAGTGCTTCTCAAAAAGTGTGGTGGGCCCCTGTGGGGGTGGGGCGCGTGTGACCCCATGCTTTATCAGTATGCAGTACCATATTTCAAACCCTGCTTGGAAACGCTGTGCACTGCAAAGTGTGCTCATTGTAGTCATGAATCCCTAATTTTTCTTGATTAAAAAAAATAAATATATATATATATATATTTTATTCCTTTTTGGCTTTGTAGGTTAAAGTGTTTCATATATTGTGCTCCTAAGTTGCTTGATGAATTTGAATGTATTTATATTTTTTTAATTTATTCTATTTTATTTTTCATTATCAAATGCTTTAAGTCGATTGAAAAATGTTTTTAGTTTAAATTAGTCGTGGCTCGTCGGTAGAGAGGCCATGCCAGCAACTTGAGGGTTCCAGGTTCAAATCCGCTATCCTGGTCACTGCTGTTGTGTCCTTGGTCAAAACACTTTACGCTCTCAGTGCCACCCACACTGGTTTAAATGTAACTTAGTAAAAGCGCTTTGAGTCACTGGAGTAATATAATTCACTTTACAAATAAGGATAAAACTTTTTTTTTTAATTCCAGGGAAATTGATGCACTTTATTTTGTGTTACAGACTAAAACAATTTTTAATAAAGCCATTTTTTGTTGTAAGTTGATCTAAGTTGTTGTTTTTTAATTTAATGTCAATGAGGATACAATGTTTTGCAGAGGTGTGCTTACAACAATGTTACTGACAATTGATCCTATTTATGGTCGCAAAAGAGCGTGGGGCGGGAGGGTGAATCTTCCAACCGGAGTGGAGGAACACAAAATAAATGAGAAGCACTGGTTTAAAGGCAGCAACAATTGCTTAAAAGATTTACACGCCATCACCAAAATATAAATAAAACATTATCACGGCTTTTATTTTGGTATCGAACAAACCCAACCGGAAGTTCGCATGTTGCCTTTGGGGGTCAAGCAACAACAGCTAGAAGTTAAATGATGCCAATTGATAATACATGTCCACAATTGGACACGCGTTTTCCTCTCACTTGGCGTGAAAATGAGAGGAAAGTATTAAAATTGCCCGGTATTTGTAGTTAAACATTTTTCGCTGGCGACTACCTTTTTTCCTAACCTGGAGGGAGACCTTTAAACGCTCAGGTTGGTGCCTCTATTGTCTGTTTTGTAAGCTAAGCTAGGCTAACCTGCCATCTTTCTTCTCAGTTATGACAGCTTAATGTGTGCCAATGTTGTGATTGTGTGGTTATTCGAGAAGAACATTTACTTGATCAGCGTGTGTCGTCTGGGTTTGGCTAATCGTACCGCTAATTGCTCATTGTGAACGCCGACCAGTGGCTATAGCTAGCTGGCTAAAAACAACATGTCTTCGTATTATATTAGCGTCATATAAACCATGACGTCAGTAGTGAAAGAGGGTTTATAGAAAGTCTTGTTAGGACATCTTTGGTCCAAGGCAAATGTGGGATGACTATTAGCTAATGCTACTAAGCTAGCAGGTCTCAGAGGAAACTGTCCTTACAGCCAACCCACTGAGCAAGGATGCATAACAACATGTTGCACCTGATTAGTCTATGTTGCACCTATAATAATGTCAACCCTCCTATCCCCTTGGAGACAGCGTTATGTGAAGACCCGGCCAGGTTCACACCCCCTTCAGAACAAAGCATCCCTGTTGGTGTGTCCTTGAGCTCCACAATGGATGACTTCCAGACAGCAGGGAGGCACTGGCACACCAACTGGCAGCCAAGCTGCACAAAAGCTGACTGGTGGAATAACACTAAATTGCCTCTAAGACAAATAATAATAATCCCATACCCACATCAATGGTAAGCGAGTGAGCAGGAAGCATTGTGGTACACCTTGGACTGGTCCCCAGTCATTACCTTATAAACAAATTGAGCAAAAACTGTGAAGACAATGGGATTTTTTGGGGTTTTTTTTATTGATAAATTTACCAAAATTAAAAAAAACATCACATTGTCATTATGGGGTATTGTCTCTACAAGTTTGAGGAAAACATTGAATGTATTCAATTTTGGAATAAGGCAGTAACATAACAAAAAACTGAAGTGCTGTGAATACTTTCTGGATGCACTGTATTAATTTGAGCAGTTATTATTATTAATTATGCACCTTTCTCTTTTTGACAGCGGGCCTACTGTTGCCTCCTCCGCAGAGATGGGCTCTGAAAGCCCAGAGCATTTTGGACCATCTGTGACGATGACAGAGGAGGAGGAAGAGGAGGAAAACCAGCAGCAAGATATCGGCCCCCTCATCAACTCTGATGGAGAAGAAGTGGATTTGTCAGATCTCAGTGAGTCCAACGACAGTTTGTGGAGTCAATGCTTCATTGTTACTTTCAATTCTGATGGGTCTGAATTATTACACAGTAAGGATTTAGATTCATATTCAGTGTTTTTGATATTACGACAAATGATCATCACACCAAAGAAATCCAAAATGTCCCCGATTGGACATTTTTTACAGAGTCAAACTGTCACAATTAATTGTGTAAAATAGTTGTAAGTCATATTCTTAATTTTTTAGTTTAGATTTTTCATTATTAACCGTCATACAAGCATAAAATAAAAATGGGACCCATTACCTCCCTGCTTGACACTCAGCATCAAGGGTTGGAATTGGGGGTTAAATCACCAAAAATGATTCCCGGACGTGGCCCCCGCTGCTGCTCACTGCTCCCCTCACCTCCCAGGGGGTGATCAAGGGTGATGGGTCAAATGCAGAGAATAATTTCGCCACACATAGTGTGTGTGTGTGACAATCATGGGTACTTTAACTTTAAAAATAAGTTAAGCACCTGTAATAAAAAGGTTAAAAAAGAATAAAATACTCAAAAGTGTACATAATATGAAGGTTTATTGGATTGCAAATGAGCCTCACACGTTTAATTTTTAACATTCCTACTTGGCACACAAGTGTAAAAAGACCTCAAACAAAATAGAGACATGTGA
Organism: Entelurus aequoreus; assembly: GCF_033978785.1. NCBI lineage: Eukaryota > Metazoa > Chordata > Actinopteri > Syngnathiformes > Syngnathidae > Entelurus > Entelurus aequoreus. Next base: position 31,709,745 of record NC_084752.1, on the reverse strand, counting down.
GTAAAAGTGTATTATCATAGTGCTGTCAAAATCAAATTTAAACAAAAATCGGATTAATCTACAGTGTTAATTTTGACAGCAGTTTTTAGTTTACTTTGGACGAAAATGTGTTTTAGTCATCCAAACTGATTTATTTTTAGTCTAGTTTTAGACAACTAAATTACTTAAAGACCCACTTTAGTACTTTCACAGTTTTGGTTGATTTTGGCGGCGCCAGTGGACCAAAGCGGTAGTGTTTTGCCTGAAGACCACATTTCCCATGAGGAACAGCGCAAAGCGTTGTAAATCAACAGAAACTACTGCCACGTACATACAAACTGACACGATAATACCGCAATGATTCAGTATGACTGATCTTTCCACAGTAGGAAGCTACGTATTTTACTCAAACTTTATATTTGCTGTTTGCAGTCATTACATTGTTTTTTTCTTTTATACAGTACTTTTACATTTGTTGCCTGTCTGGTCATGTCAGTGTGGAACTGTGAACTTAGACTTAGACAAACTTTATTGATCCACAAGGGAAATTGTTCCACACAGTTGCTCAGTTACAAAGGATTTAAAGGGTAAGGATGGAAAGGATAATGCACACAAAGGCACAAAAAGAGGGCGAAAACAAAAGGTATAAAGTAGACTAAAAATGTACCATAGTAGCAATATAGAATATAACATATGTAATATTCACATATTATATATACAGTATATAATATATACTGATATATTATATTTTTATGTTATATTTTTATATAATATATACAATATATAACAAATCCCAATTACCATGTACAATATTACAGTATATGTAACAGCTGCAGGGAAAAAAAAGGGCAGCATAAAATAGAGAGTAGATCCAGCAGAAAATATACATTATTAAACAAAGAGAGGTAGCTAACATACGTAGAAGCGGTCAGGTAATAGACAGATATCATATATTGCTGTATGGTTAGTGATTATACAGCTGGATGGAGTGCGGAATGAAGGAGTTCTTGAATCGCACACTGTGGGAACAAAGCTGAAAGAGCCTGTTGAAGTATGAACTCCGCTGTCCTTCAATTGTCCGGTGGAGTGGGTGGGCAGGATTGTCCATGATGGCGAGCAGTTTGTCCAGTGTCCTCCTGTCCCTCACTGACACAAACGCCTCCAACTGCGTGCTAATAGTTTGGCCGGCTTTCCGGATCAGTTTGTCAATCCGGTTTAAGTCCCTTTTGCTGGTGCTGCTCCCCCGACAAACCACAGGAAAGTACAGGGCACTGGCCACAACAGACTGAAAAAAGATCTCCAACAGCTTTCTGCACACATTAAAGGACCTTAGCTTTCTCAGGAAAAAGAGTCTGCTCATGCCCTCTTTGTATACAGCTTTGCTGGTGGCTATTTATTGCTACTACGCAATTTTCCGATCGCTAACATTAGCATTATCATTTTGATCTGAGCAACGAAAGGTATCAATCAATCAATGTTTACTTATATAGCCCTAAATCACGAGTGTCTCAAAGGGCTGCACAAGCCATAACGACATCCTCGGCTCAGATCCCACATCAGGGCAAGAAAAATTTAACCCAATGGGATAACAATGAGAAACCTTGGAGGAGACCGCAGATGTGGGGACCCTCGCCCTGGGCGACAGGTACTTACAAGTAAAGCAGAAACAGAGCCAAGGCAACATCGGTCGAAAGTCCCTCCTCGTCTTTGAGCTCACGCCAGCGAGTGAAAGCCAGTCCATTGTTGATGCTTCTTCTATTTTTTTTTGTCTTCTCAGACAAAAGTTTTTTTTTGTTGTTGTTGTTTTTCAACTTTTGCCATGATAGCAATAATTGCACGGACGCGTTCGCATCGACTTCTGTCTTTGTAACAAATGGGGAAAGGGGGGCGTGACGTATGCCATAAAGCAAGTCAGCACATTTGTATTTTTTAAGTGCTAGCAAGAGCAATACAGACCCCCTCAGGCCATGACAGAGGTGTCATTCAACTAGTTGTAAGTCTATTTATCATCCCAAAAGTTATGAAAATATTTTATCAAGGTTGAAAAGTTACTTTGTGCTGCATTAACATTTTAGTCGACTGAAATCCCAGTAAATTTTGTCGGCTAAATTTAAAAAGTATCAAATATAACGCATCTTTGAAGTTGTCCTGAAGCCACTTTTATGAAGGTTATTGCAGAGCATCTCAGAAACAAAATTCACAACAAGACCTGCTTTCCATGGATATATCAATAAGTACATTTCACAGTAACATTACTGTGAGTTATATATACAATCACATGCAAATATGATTGTGTATATTCCTAACTTGTCCCACCCGCCTAAAGACGAAATTAAATATGATTGGAAGTCTGAGTCCATGGTTCTCGCCCGGAAAAGGGTGGAGTGCCATCTCCGGGTTAGGGAGGAGATCTTGCCCCAAGTGGAGGAGTTCAAGTACCTCGGAGTCTTGTTCACAAGCGAGGGAAGAGTGGATCGTGAGGTCGACAGGCGGATCGGTGCGGCGTCTTCAGTAATGCGGACGCTGTATCGATCCGTTGTGGTGAAGAAGGAGCTGAGCCGGAAGGCAAAGCTCTCAATTTACCGGTCGATCTACGTTCCCATCCTCACCTATGGTCATGAGCTTTGAGTTATGACCGAAAGGACAAGATCACGGGTACAAGCGGCCGAAATGAGCTTCCTCCGCCGGGTGGCGGGGCTCTCCCTTAGAGATAGGGTGAGAAGCTCTGTCATCCGGGAGGAAATCAGAGTAAAGCAGCTGCTCCTCCACATCGAGAGGAGCCAAATGAGATGGTTCGGGCATCTGGTCAGGATGCCACCCGAACGCCTCCCTAGGGAGGTGTTTCAGGCACGTCCGACCGGTAGGAGGCCACGGGGAAGACCCAGGACACGTTGGGAAGACTATGTCTCCCGGATGGCCTGGGAACGCATCGGGATCCCCCGGGAGGAGCTGGACGAAATGGCTGGGGAGAGGGAAGTCTGGGCTTCCCTGCTTAGGCTGCTGCCACCGCGACCTCGGATAAGCGGAAGAGGATGGATGGATGGATGGATTTCGTCTGTGTCAATATTTTCATCTCGTTTTTTATTGTTGACTAAATTGTGAATTAATTTCTTCTTTGTTTTGATTCATTATCGTCCTTTTTTAGTCATGGGAAAATAGGTAGTTGACCATAACTAAGACGACCATCTCACATCTGAATTTTGATTAATCACAATTAATTATTTGTTGCATAATTTAACTTAACTTAAAAATTAGACAACAATATTTTGACCCGATATGCAAATTTAATTGTCAGAATGTCTTATGCATTGACCTGATCGCTGACGGTACAACAACCGATCAAAATAAATTATGTGATTATTCTGTTTTAATGCAGCATTTTTTAAATTAATTGCATTTGTTAATGATAACAGCCCAAAAGCAAGGCAAGAGTATTTATAGAGCACAATTCATACACAAGCAAGTCAAAGTGCTTAACAGATGAATACAATTACAAGAAGGCAAATAACATCTTAATAACAATAAAATCACCATAAAAGTTTTTATCATTTTAATTGAGAATATATTTTAAAAAATGTATAGTGTGGATTTAGCACACCATCACCTTTTGCTTCACTTTTTCCACATTTTGTTATGATACAGCCTTATTCCAAAATGGAATAAATAAATTTCTCCTCAAAACTCTACAATCAAACCCCCATAATGACAATGTGAAAAGTATTTTTTTTTTTTTTTTTACAAATTTATTATAAAAAAAACTAAAAAATCACATAAGTATTGACGGCCTTTGCTAAATACTTTGTTGATGCACGTTTGGCAGCAACTACAGCCTCAAGTCCTTTTTGAATTGTCACACCTATCTTTGGGCAGTTTTGAAGCACCTCTCAATCTCCATCAGGTTGGATGGGAAGCGTTGGTGTCATCCAGGATGTTTCTGTACATTGCTGCATATTTATTTTTTAATAAATTTGCAAATTAAAAGAAAAACAACTTTTTACACTGTCATTATGGGGTATTGTCTGTACAATTTTAAGGATTCAAGGAATTTTGAAATGAGGCTGTAACATAAGAACATTTAGAAAAAATGAATACTTTCCCAATGCACTGCATGTGTTTTCTCCAGTAACATGTCTTTCTGTTGACCTAGGAGAGAGAGTCACTCCAGGAGGTGGAGCGGCAGAAACACTCTCCATCGCATTCGATCAGAGCGAGAATGAAAAGCCCCCCTCCTTCCATCGCTGCACTGTGTGCGGTAAAGTCTTTCCTTACGCTTCCAAACTCCAGCGTCACCTGCGCACTCACTCTGGAGAAAGGCCTTTTCCATGCTCCGTGTGCGACAAGAGATTTCCCGAAAAGGGTCTGCTTATGATCCACCAGAGGATTCACACGGGAGAGAAACCCTTCCCATGCACTTTTTGCGAGAAGCGGTTCGCCAGCCAGGGTGAACTTAGGCTCCACAGGAGGACTCACACCGGCGAGAGACCGTACCACTGTTCCATCTGTCTGAAGAGCTTCTCTCGCCACTGGCACCTCAAGACGCACCTGGACGCCATGCACTCCGAGGTGGTCGCCGGCTTCACCAGGAAGAAGTTCCCGTGCTCGGACTGCGATAAGAGCTGCAACTCGGCTGCCGAGCTGAGGGACCACCAGAGGACTCACACCGGGGAGAGGCCGTATCAGTGCAACTTCTGCGACAAGAGGTTTGCGTTGTCTGGCACGCTGGTGAGACACGAGCGCCTGCACACGGGAATCACGCCCTACCACTGCTCGGACTGCGGAAAGACCTTTGCGCAGCAGTGGACGCTGACCACTCACATGCGGACGCACAGAGGGGAGAAACCGTACAGCTGCACGCAGTGCGACAAGTCCTTTGTGGCGCCCGGGGAGCTGCGGAGACACACCAGGATCCACACGGGGGAAAAGCCGTATACCTGCGCGGATTGTGGCAGACACTTTTCGCTGGCTGGAACCCTCAGGAACCATAAAAAGTCCTGCACGCAAAGCAAGAATGGATTGGTTCAAACTGCCGCCGGCAAATCGTCACAGAGGGAAGCGACTGACATCAGCCCTGAGGTGTTGACACAGCACTAAAATGTTCAACCTGTTTCTCACTGTGTTAAGTAGGAAGGAATTTGATTGTCTATCCTCCATGACGTGAGACTAGTAAATCGTACTCTATTGACCCGAATATAAGACAATCTAAAACCAATTTTTTTGGAGATGGGACATTTGCGAATGACTCGAGTCTTTTGAACGGCTCTTTTATGTGAATGATTAGAACCAATTCATAGTTGCGAGCCTTTTATTTGCTAGCTGTTTTTTTATGCACATGCAGACTAGCAAATGGACAAGAAAAGGGGTGCCCAAACCTTTTCCACTGAGGGCCGCAGACTGACAAATTAAAGGTGGCGGGGCCAACTTGGTAGTTTTCACCTTCAAATCCAGTACAATATATAGATTTTTTCGAAGAACTAGTAAATACAATTTTAGTAAGGGCACTGGCTAGATAGCGTCAAGTAACAGAAAATATGAGCAAAATGCGCTAAAAAAGTTAGTATGTCAACAGTACTATGCTAACATGCTAACAATCGCATGCTTTCAGCATTAGTGAAATACCTAAATACAGTATATGACACTGAGGTGTGTACCTATTAACATGCTATAATACTAACTAACGTACAGTCGTGGTAAAAAAAATTACATATACTTGTAAAGAACATAATGTCATGGCTATCTTAAGTTTCCAATAATTTCTACAACTCTTATTTGTTTGTGATAGAGTGATTGGAGCACATACTTGTGGTCACAAAAACATTCATGAAGTTTGGTTCTTTTATTACTTTATTATGGGTCTACTGAAAATGTGACCAAATCTGCTGGGTCAAAAGTATACATACAGCAATGTTAATATTTGGTTACATGTCCCTTGGCAAGTTTCACTGCAGTAAGGCGCTTTTGGTAGCCATCCACAAGCCTCTGGTTGAATTTGTGACCACTCCTCTTGACTAAATTGGTGCAGTACAGCAAAATGTGTTGGTTTTCTCACATGGACTTGTTTCTTTAGCATTGTCCACACGTTTAAGTCAGGACTTTGGGAAGGCCATTCTAAAACCTTAATTGTAGCCTGATTTAGCCATTCTTTTACCACTTTTGACATGTGTTTAGGGTCATTGTCCTGTTGGAACACCCAACTGGGCCCAAAACTCAACCTTAGGTTGTCCTGAAGAATTTGGAGTTAATCCTTCTTTTTCATTGTCCCATTTTCTCTCTGTAAAGCACCAGTTCCATTGGCAGCAAAACAGGCCCAGAGCATAATACTACCACCACCATGCTTGATGGTAGGGTTGGTGTTCCTGGGATTAAAGTCCTCACCTTTTCTCTTCCAAACATATTGCTGGGTATTGTGGCCAAACAGCTCAATTTTTGTTTCATCTGACCACAGAACTTTCCTCCAGAAGGTCTTATCTTTGTGCATGCGATGTCACATGAACACATGTGGAGTTATGTACTTAACAAAAAATCCTCTGACATCACATGGACAAAGATAAGACCTTCTGGAGGAAAGTTCTGTGGTCAGTTAAGTGGTGCCTGAATCACAGGATTAACCTGTATGGCCCCCCTTATAATTGCAAATGAATAAAATGAAAATACCACTGCCATTTGTTTGTGCTACTTTTGTGCTGGTTTGTCCTGTAAAACAATTAGTTTGTACTGTTACAGTTTTTAAGTTATTTTTAAATACATTTTGTAAATAGTGACATCATACAGCCCCTCAAACTTGTACCATTCATTTGTGCTACTTTTGTGCCGCAATTTGTTTTTAAACTATTATAGTTTTTATGTTCATGTTTTATACATTTTATGATATTAACACGTTATTATTCATAACCAGACCCCCAATCATGTCAAAAGCTCCCTAAACTATTCCCATTTGTTTGTGCTGCATTTTTTTGGTCTAACAATTATAATTCTTTTGTTACTAACATTGTGTGATTCATAACCAGCCCATTGCATCTTGTCCCATTTGTTTGTGCTGCACAATGTATTTTGTCTATTGTAGTTTTTATGTTAACGTGTTATTATTCATAACTAGCCCCCCAACCATGTTAAAATCTCCTTGAACTTGTCCCATTTGTTTGTGCTACGTGTGTGCAGTACATTTTTACTATTATAGTTTTTATGTTATTATTCATAACCAGCCCTTTGCATCTTGTCCCACTTGTTTTTTCGCTGCAAAATGTATTTTGTCTATTATAGTTTTTATATTATTAACATACATAACCAGCCCCCCCAGCCTTGTCAAAATCTCCCCAAACTTGTCCCTTTTGTTTCTGCAGTGTTTGTGCTGCAAAATAGTTTTGTCTTAGTATTATAATTATTTATATTATGAGGCTGGTTATGAATAATAAAATGTTAATACCATCAAAACTATAAAACGTTAATACCATAAAGACTATAAGACATTAACATAAAAACTATAACGATTGGACAAAAAAAGAATTGTAGCACAAACGAATGTTACATGTTCGGGGAGCTGGATGACGTCACTAGTCAGAAAATGTATTTTAGTATAACTTAAAAACCGTAACGGCACAAGCAAAACAAAATTACAGCACAAATGGATAGCAGTGGTCTTTGAATATTTGCAATGATAAGTATCAATCATAAGTATCAGATTGTTATCAATGACTTCCACACACTGAGTGAATCACACCTGTGTTTTTAGCTGTCTGCCAATCAAGCTACGGCCAGCGTGGAGACCTCCGCCTCGTCATCCTCGTCGTCTTCTGAGGACGTCAACTGTGACCGAGCAGCCCAAGACGGAAATGACTCGGAAGAGGCGGAGCAGGAGCCCTTCAGTCCGCTCATGAATGTCGTCGTGAAAGAGGAGGAGGAGGAGGAGCCTCTGTGTGGTACGTACATGCAGACATGGCATGTTTACATCTCCAAATGATGTTCTGGACTCACATTTGTTGTCTTTCTCCAACATTTAGATGAAACTTTGGCCACGGAGTGTTCCGCTGAGACAAATAGTGTAGCTGCAGTGAAAAAGGAGGAAGTAGAGGATCTGGTCAAGAGTAAGCATCTGTTTTGCATATTTCCTTCTATTATTATTTACAAGCTGCGTCTAAACACCACAACATTATGTAGAAAAACGTGATATATATCCTGTATAAAATGGTGTTTTAAATAAACTGGTCCTAAAGGTACCTTGTTATTTTACAGTGCTATTCAAATAAAAGAGTATAGCGCTGCTAATCGCTAGCTGACAACTGACGTGCTGATCGCTAGCTGACAACTAGCACGCAAATCGTTAGCTGACAACTGGTGCCTTAATCGCTAGCTGACGCCTGGCACGCTAATTGGTAGCTGACAACTGGCGCACTAATTACTAGCTGACAAGTGGCACACTAGTCGGTAGCTGACAACTGCCCCACTAATCCCTAGCTGACAACTGGTGCATTAATCGCTAGCTGACAACTGGCACACAAATTGCTAGCTGACAACTGGTGCATTAATTGCTAGCTGACAACTGGCACACTAATCGCTAGCTGACAACTGGTGCATTAATCGCTAGCTGACAACTGGCACACTAATCGCTAGCTGACAACTGGTGCATTAATCGCTAGCTGACACCTGGCACACTAATTGGTAGCTGACAACTGGCGCACTAATTACTAGCTGACAACTGCCCCACTAATCGGTAGCTGACAACTGGCACACTAATCAGTAGCTGACAATTAGTGTGCTAATCGCTAGCTGTCAAATGCTACATTAAGCGCTAACTTACAATTGTTACATCATTCACTAGCCGACAACTGGCGCCCTACTAGCTAGCCGACAACTGGCACGCTAATCTCAAGCTGACCACTGGCGTGTTAATCACTGATAACTAGCACATTAATCGCTATCTGATGAACTAGCATGTTAATTGCTAGCCGACAACTGACGCGCTAATCGCCAGCTGACAAATGGCATGAAAACCGCTAGTTAAAAACTAGCACGTTAATCGTGGTCTTCGTTAATCGTTTCACGCCTCTTCAATCCCTTCTATCACGTTTCTGCAGCTCCCCCGAAACTTTCTGACCAGGTGGTCATGTCTCCAACATCACCAGCGAAGGATCAGCGTAACAACAAGAAGTCTAGAAGTGCTTTCTGCTGCGGCCTCTGTGGGAGAGACTGCCACAAGATGTCAGCGCTGCAAATCCACATGCGCATCCACTCGGGTGAGAAACCCTATCAATGCGCTCTGTGCGGCAAGCAGTTCACCCAGAAAGGTCAGCTCAAAGGCCACCAGAAGGTCCACACAGGGGAGAAGCCCTTTTCCTGTCCGGAGTGCGGCAAGTGCTTCGCCCACTCGGGCGCCATGAACCGACACCGTCTGACGCACACGGGGGAGAAGCCCTACCACTGCTCCCTGTGCGACCGCAGCTTCAACCAGTCAGGACGTCTGAGGGAACACGAGAAGACGCACTTCGGGGAAAAGCTCAACTGCCCCGACTGCGACAAGACGTTCACGCGGGCCTCCAGCCTCAAGAATCACGTGAGGCTTCATACGGGCGAGAGGCCATACAGCTGTGACGTGTGTGGGCGGGGCTTCAGTCGCTCTCAGAGCCTCAGGCTTCACAAGCGTAAACACGGGCTGAAGCACGTAGAGGAGGAGTCGGGCTTCAGCGTGGACGACTTATCAGACCATAGCTCCCCCATAAATATGAATATCACAGTTAAAAATGAAGATGACATATTTATATAAACCACACTTTACTTATCTTTTTAAAGGGGAGCTGCACTTTTTGGGCGGAATTTGCCGATCATTCACAACCCAACAGTGGAGCCAATGGAAGTCGCTCTATGAACTAAAAACATCCAAAAAGCTCCTTTAACGTTTTATATACAAGCTCTAAGTATGCATGTAATGTAGTAACAGAGACATTCATAATAACATGTAATATTGACGTATTTTGCTCATTTTAATTTCACAGACGCATTACAACATTCGCTATTTCCATCAACAACAAAATACAAATACTACTAATAATGGCAGACTTCCTGAGAGCCAAAAACGACTACCGTAACAGTTGCGCGTACACATTTGCACGGAAACACTCCTAAAGGCATCACACATGTTGACGGTTTAGTACGAGGTCCCCAAACTTTTTGACTCGGGGGGTCGCATTGGGTTAAAAAAATTTGCCCGGGGGCCAACTGTATATGCGTGTATATATACAGTATATATATATATATATATATATATATATATATATATATATACTGTATATCCCTTGTGCACTAATCGAATAAAAGAGTGCGCCCGACACTGCGGCGCGATGATGTCACTATACCAATGGGGAAAAATGCATTTTTGCGTTTCAACAGTTGTTTTTCTATCTACGATGGGGCAAAACCATCCTTGCCTAGGCATACCCTCCTGGTTTTTGAAGTATAAATATTTGGGTGTAGATCAGACCAATCTAAGTCTAAGACTAGATCTGACCAGTCTTAAGTCTAAGACTAGATCAGACCAATGTAAATCTAAGACTAGATCTGACAATCTAAGTCTAAGACTAGATCTGACCTATCTAAATCTAAGATCAGATCAGAACAATCCAACTCTAAGACCAGATCTGACCAGTCTAAGTCTAAGACAAGATCTGACCAATCCAAGTCTAAGACTAGATCTGACTCATCTAAATCCAAGACTAGATATGACCAATCTTAGTTTTTTTTTTAGTTTATTATTTCTTTGGTCAGTGGTCAACAAAATAAACAAACGGTTTTACATAAACAAGCAGTTGTACGTTCATAAATTGACAATGTTGCAGACCGAAAGGGTTTAGGCTGAAGTTGAGCACTTATTTCGCCTAACCCAAACAATCTCAAATACAAGATGAGCTTCATAGAAATTGGAAGCGGTAGAAAATGTATTAGAAAGGACAGATTTAAAAAAAAAATAATTAAGAAAAAAACCAAAAACCTTTTTTTTATTTTTTTATTTTTTTTTAACTTGGGACTTCCCGCGGGCCGTAGTTTGGGACATCCTGGTTTAGTATATGTGAATTGTTTTGGTTGTATTGTAAAACTTACCAACATTGCTCGGAGCGATGAATGAAGATTTATTTTCAAGCAGAACGGTTATACTTCGGTTATGCTTCCGGTTCAAGGCACAAAACAACCCGCAGCACCTGCAGTGAGCGAACTCGTCCAAAAGATGGCACCATAGCACACACGATAACGCACCTTTTCATTATCTATGTGCACATGGACACATTTAATCCCAATAAAAACGCTTCATGTAAAAAATTTTACCCGATCACACACGTTCGGATCAAAATTAAATTCCGATCGAGAAGGGTGGTTTATGCCAATATTCATTCGGATTGTATCTAATCAAAACGCATTTTCCGAAATTCGGTTTAGAATTATCCTTACTGCGCATGTCTTTGATGTCAGCTATACTATATAGCTGTATATACAAACCCCATTTCCATATGAGTTGGGAAATTGTGTTAGATGTAAATATAAACGGAATACAATGATTTGCAAATCCTTTTCAACCCATATTCAATTGAATGCACTACAAAGACAAGATATTTGATGTTCAAACTCATAAACTTTTTTTTTTTTTTGCAAATAATAATTAACTTAGAATTTCATGGCTGCAACACGTGCCAAAGTAGTTGGGAAAGGGCATGTTCACCTCTGTGTTTCATGGCCTTTCCTTTTAACAACACTCTGTAAACGTTTGGGAACTGAGGAGACACATTTTTTAAGCTTCTCAGGTGGAATTGTATCCCATTCTTGCTTGATGTACAGCTTAAGTTGTTCAACAGTCCGGGGGTCTCCGTTGTGGTATTTTAGGCTTCATAATGTGCCACACATTTTCAATGGGAGACAGGTCTGGACTGCAGGCAGGCCAGTCTAGTACCCGCACTCTTTTACTGTGAAGCCACGTTGATGTAACACGTGGCTTGGCATTGTCTTGCTGAAATAAGCAGGGGCGTCCATGGTAACGTTGCTTGGATGGCAACATATGTTGCTCCAAAAGCTGTATGTACCTTCCAGCATTAATGGCGCCTTCACAGATGTGTAAGTTACCCATGTCTTGGGCACTAATACACCCCCATACCATCACAGGTGCTGGCTTTTCAACTTTGCGCCTATAATAAAATACTTAAGGCTGTCATCGGCAGGTGTACCAAAGCAGTTCGGACTCCTGCTCCCCCAAAAGCTGGACACACGTTTTCTTTTCCTCTTTGGTCCGGAGGAAACGACGTCCACAGTTTCCAAAAACAATTTGAAATGTGGACTCGTCAGACCACAGAACACTTTTCCACTTTGTATCAGTCCGTCTTAGATGAGCTCAGGCCCAGCGAAGCCGACGGCGTTTCTGGGTGTTGTTGATAAACGGTTTTCGCCTTGCATAGGAGAGTTTTAACTTGCACTTACAGATGTAGCGACCAACTGTAGTTACTGACAGTGGGTTTCTGAAGTGTTCCTGAGCCCATGTGGTGATATCCTTTACACACCGATGTCGCTTGTTGATGCAGTACAGCCTGAGGGATCGAAGGTCACGGGCTTAGCTGCTTACGTGCAGTGATTTCTCCAGATTCTCTGAACCCTCTGATGATATTACGGACCGTAGATGGAGAAATCCCTAAATTCCTTGCAATAGCTGGTTGAGAAAGGTTTTTCTTAAACTGTTCAACAATTTGCTCACGCATTTGTTGACAAAGTGGTGACCTTCGCCCCATCCTTGTTTGTGAATGACTGAGCATTTCATGGAGTCTACTTTTATACCCAATCATGGCACCCACCTGTTCCCAATTTGCCTGTTCACCTGTGGGATGTTCCAAATAAGTGTTTGTTGAGCATTCCTCAACTTTATCAGTATTTATTGCCACCTTTCCCAGCTTCTTTGTCACATGTTGCTGGCATCAAATTCTAAAGTTAATGATTATTTGCAAAAAAATATATGTTTATCAGTTTGAACATCAAATATGTTGTCTTTGTAGCATATTCAACTGAATATGGGTTGAAAATGATTTGCAAATCATTGTATTCTGTTTATATTTACATCTAACACAATTTCCCAACTCATATGGAAACGGGGTTTGTAAATGGACAGAAGTAGCGTTATATACTGTTGAGTTTGTTGCTTTAAAACAAGACTACCAAAAACAAAAGTATGGTCTGGAGTGTCTTGTGTCGATGCAATCAAAGAAAGGATTCAGTTGTCGTCTTAGCGAGCTACTCCAAATGCTAACTGCTAGCCTCAAAAACACATACACATAACGTCGTAACATGACGACATGCGGCAACTTATACATATCGCATCATAAATGGCACACAACAGTTCCATTTCAAAACGAGAGGTAGAAAAAAAACTAGTGAAGAGAAGGGAAAAAATTCTGTAGTGACCAAACTCGTCCAAAAGATAGCGCCATAGCACAAACAATAACAGACCTTTCCGTTCATGTTATGTTCTGCGCATGTCAAAGTAAAGTATACTGATTATTTTTTCAGGGTCCATGTTCACCAGACCTGGACAAATTAAGGACGGGGGCCAAATGTGGTCCGTTCAGTTTTTCAATCTGGCCCGCCGGACATTCCCAAATAATTTTTTTAGATCTTTACGATGGAAACTAGCTGCCATTATGATGTGCAGTGATGTTTTTAAATGACCGCAAGTCTTGAACGATACAAAGTATTTAAATGGTCGGAATCCGCGCTTTTGCATTATGCACTAGTTACAATGGTAATCTATTAGTTACTATGGTAAGCTAATTAGTTACTATGGTAATGTAATCTAAGTCACAGCAGCTCAGACGAGGCACCAAGCAGTGTGGGTGGGGAGCGTTTCTAGGGCGGTCTGTCATAATCTTTTTAGAATTCAATCAGACATTATTGTGAGGTTTTGTATTAGTGTTCCTAAAAATAGATATACTGGCCCCCAGACACATTTTTTTCTGTAAATTTGGCCCCTGAGTCAAAATAATTGTCCAGGCCTGATGTACATTCTAATCCAAATGATGATCAGATTAAATAAATTGTGTCCATGTACACATGGCTAATGTCTCTGTCGGTGTTCTATGAAAACTATTAATTGAACAC